>NC_139416.1:9666785-10333571 GCF_905368555.1 Meleagris gallopavo
TATATCACACCCATCATACACACCAATCTGGCAGCTATGATTGTCAAATCAGACTGCTTCTTCCACAATACCCCCTGCCCCCAGCCTACCTCTCACTGCCCACACTCTTAGCAAAACAACTGCTTCCCACCTGACACGGCCATCCCTCTGAATAAGCCTTTGTTTGAACTTATTGAGCCCTATGTGTTCCAAACACAGGTGGGCATCAAAGATGCAACAGTCTCAAGAGCCCACATCTATGGTGCTCTGCAGCTAGGTATTCTTGGGTACAACCAGTACTGCTGCAGAGCTCTCCCCAGGAGACAGCTGGCAGCTACATTCTGCATCTGCTGGAGAATCCAAGTGGCTTTGGACATCAAGGGCAATACCAGAGAAGCTTCTCTGTGTGTTGTGGATGCTGGTGGAAAAGCCAGTGTGATAAAACACCTTACAAGAAAGCACTGGGTGTGTCTTCAGTGGGGAGAAGGGAAAAAAAAAAAAAAAAAAAAAAAAAACGGAAGAAAAAAAACTTGCAAAAAAAGAGGTTAGATGAGGTAGCTGGGACTGCCAGGGGCAATCTGAAATCAGTTTACATTAGAGCAGGTTGCTCTTGATTTTGCTACAGCAGTTGTCACGCTTGGTAAGAATAACAAGCTATTCATATGGCAGCCACCATTGTGCAGCTCAGCACATGCAGCCTAGTGGAAAGAAATCCAAGCAAATGCAGTGACTAGGATAGGACATTAAAAAAAATGGTTATGTAAATAAGTTTCTACTTCAGAAATCTGTGAGAACAATTGTTTCCCTGTAAGAGGGCTTCATCATTGGAGCACATGAGTCTTTATCCTAGATCTGCACTTTGAAATGCCTACATATACAGCCTGCTGCAGCTCCCAGACTCTTCCCACTGTCTGTTCCTTTCAATCGCCAGCTTTTTTTTTTTAATACTCCCAACTTCTTCAGCTATCTAGAGTTCCACCTTCATGCATGCCCAGAACTGCCCCAGTCTTGACAGGGCCAAGCAGCTCAGCCCATTTCACACCTAACTCTGATCAGGATCCAGAAACTGGGCGTTGCTTTGCCTGAACCCCCTGAGGGCTTTGATTGGGGATTATATGTTACCCGGTGACTGTTCCACGTAAAATGCATAAACAGTCCTGGGAGCAGAGTCCAGACTCTCAAACTCCCATGTGAATGCTCAAACCAGTAGGAAAGGCAGCCACGCTCCCTCGCATGCACTTGCTTTGTGGCCCAGTGATTCAACAGCACATTGCTGAGTGCAGGCAAGCAGTTCCCTGCTGCGTCGTCTGGATGCTCTGCAAGAGATGGAAGGTGGGAACAACGACCCCAAGGACAACAGCAACCCAGTTTGTCACTTTCTGGCTGCCAGCAATTGATGTTTCAGATTAAATACGTTTGCTGTGACAGAAAGGTTGTCTGTACTCACCTTCCAGAGGAGCTGTTGAGCTGGTTGTCTGCAGACTTAAAAACTTTAAGTTTTCCTATTAGTCTCTCTGGTCCCAGCTGACAATTTTGGACGTTGTGCAAAAGCATCAGGCTTGCCTTGGGCACATGGTATGGACTGCTGGCTCTGAAGCTGGCAGGTGGGCACTACAAATCAAAAAGCACAGAGCTTAATAATGAGACATCAGAGCACTCCTGGGTATAACTTCAAAAGTTTGTATCTGCAAATGGTTACACCAGGAAGTTACTCAGCCTGGGCACTGAGGTCTTGAAGCAACAAATGAGAAGGTTGGTGAGGTAGCAGGTGGTAAGGCACAAACACCATTGAGAAAATCTATACTGCTGCTATTGCTTCAGAAACAAAGTCCCACTTCCCCCAGCACTGCACTAACTCCCTCCTGGGTAAGGCTCTCTCCCTGACACACTTTGGTGCATTTCTCTTAATTTAGGAGGAGGAAAAAAGCTTGGCTTCTTCCAAAAAACAAAGAACCTGTATTCAGGTAATTATTAAATAGCAAAATGCTGTGTCCATTTGCATTGCTCAATTTTTCAAGAACTATTTACTGTAAAAATGCACAAATGATAACATTTCTTTGAAGAAACATCACATAAGGCACAAAAAAATGCCTGGAAAACACCCTATCTTGCACAGAAAGCAAAAGCTGCTTTTAAGTTTCACTTACTGCAGCAACTGCTTCACAGCCAGTTTCCCCATTTGCTTCAATGCTCAGAAAGTTCCTTTGGAAACCACTCAGCACACACACATGAAACACAGGGAAGAGCCAAGTCACTTCTAGCAATTGCTCTCAGGTACCAGCATAAAGAACAGAGCTGTTCACATTGTTCCCAGGCCATGATCTGGGGGCAACACCTTCTTCTGGTATCACAGAAGAACCTGGAAAGAAAGAGACAGCTTTGAAAACTCTTCTCAACTGTGTAATTTGGTCCAAACTAATCCACTGGGTTTCCACCACCACTCGCCTTTGGATTGCCACTGCATTCCCTATCCCGGGCAACACGAGAAACTCCAGCTAAAAGCAGAAACAGCTGCCAGTCATGCTGTATGACCACTGCTCTAACAATCTCATGTCCTCCACAGCTTGGCACGAGGCAGAGATGTTTTCCCTGCTGGGTCTGGCCCCAGGACCACCATTAGCTACAGAGCCTATGGGTGCTGCAGGGCATGCACAGCGTGCTGACAGTTGTCACAAAGGTTGGTGGTTATTTTTACTGTGCCGCATGTGTCTACCGGTCAAAATACAAGTGTCAAGAGGACTGCAGACAATGAGCACTTTCAGCATTTCATCTCTAAGACAGCATGAAATACTAAAGTGACCTGGGGCTAAGCACCTGAACACCTCTAAATGAATGCAGATACGGCAGCTTTTAGGCCTGTGTTAGGACAGAACGGGTTACAGGAGCTGCATGGAAGAAGGCTGGCCAGTGAATGAAGGGTGCTCCCCTATCAGAGGTGCAGCAAAGCCCAAGGCTTATGGGAGAACAGAAGAATTGTGTCTGAGGCTGATGACTGCCAGGCATGTGAAGCGCTGAGGTGCATGCTGAGGAAGCATGTCAATGTGCTAATTCCTGATGGGGAAGGCTGCAAGGTCCAGCAGCACCAATGCAGCACTCTGATCCACAGCACTGTCTGCAGGGCACTAAACATGCTATTCTATGGAAATCACTAATGGCTTCAGGAGAAAATTAACAGATGGTCATGGGGGAAATCTCCCAAGGGCTTTTTTTCCCCCTTCTCAGTGATAATAGACTACTCACCATTTTCTGAAACCACCTGCACAATTTCCCAGGCATCATGGCTGGCTGCAGGTTGTGACTGTAGTGCTGTTTGCAGCACTAAGCTTGCTTCTCATTATGCACCTCTCATGTGTCCATGAAAGACTGCATAATCCAGAAATTCACCATCATGATATCATCCAGACTGATGTGGGTTGGTAACTAATGCTCAGGATTAGGTTCAGGGAATACTTAAGGTTTTCTAGCTAATCACATTACTTCAGGTACCAGATACACCAGCTTTCCCATTGATATTAGGGGAAGAAGCAAATCCTTACTGGTCTTTGGAGGAATAGTGCAGTGTATCACTGTTGCTAATGACTCCTGAAACTCACTAAAACAGAAACAACAGATGTTACCCCAAACAAAGAGCAGCAGAGGAAACAGCAACACATCCAGGGACAGGCACAGAAAGCTCCACCACCCTGGGAGTATAATTCTGTGGGAAGGTGGGGATGGGCAACAAATACGTATCTCATGAGTAATGAACACGTGTATTTTCATGTGGCATCGCCATTCTGCAAGGGCTGCCAGTTAGTAATGCTGCTGCTCTCCCTGCCAGGACATGTGACATACGGCATGGCCACATGTTCTTCCAGAGCAGTGCGGCAGCACGAGATCTAGGACTTCTTGCCACCTTCCTGATAGCCTTGCTTTAGCTAGAAGGTATTTGCTCAGATTCTCAGCTCAACCAGACTTCATAGAAGTAGGTATTAATTCCATTATAATCCCTGCTGCCCACACCAGGTGTTCTGGAATGAACATCCTCAGCACATCAGATCAATTAAAGAATCTCTGTGAACTGTACTGCTTGCCAACCATCCAGCTGCAGCCAGTCACACAGGTACAGACACACAGGGCAGCACCAACCCTGCCAGCTTCCCCAGGCAACGTGTTCTCTCCCCTTCTTCCTTCCCCTTTTCTCAGTATCTCAGAACAGTTGGGCAAACAGAAGGGGCATCCAAAATACCCCTTTCCTGGCAGCCGACAGCCACTGACCCTGTTTCCTGATGCATGTGAACACTCAAGTTGCAGAAATACTCTTTCCATCCCACTACAAAGACCCTACAATCTCCCAAATGTTCTTCCCTGTATGCTCCTCATCTTCCTCACTTCCACAGCTGCTACACAGCCTCAGTCTTCTGCTCACTGCCAGACAGTGAATGACTGCAGAAAGCCCCTCCTCACTACTCTTCTGCCACTGCCTCCCGTGGGGCAGGCCCAGGCGCTGAAGACGACTTTGGTATGGCTCTGGTATCTGACAGATGCTGAGCTCACAGCCAGATGTGACCTGCTCTGTAGAGAAAGTCCTCCTTCACCAAGCTCGTTCCCTCCCACCTCGGTTAACAGGCATTTGGAACCGGGCTGTTGATTTGTTAAAGGATCATTGCCTCCTGAAATCACATTTCAGGAAGCCAGAAATTGCAGTTTGCAATCTGCATGGTTCCTGTTTCCAAAGGTGACCTCATGCGTATGTGCACTTGTGTGTGCACCCCAGCTACCTTCCTTCAAGAAATACCTGTGCATGTGGCAAAGCCCCTCACAAACCTGTGCTGTGGGTGTGTGGTGACAGTGCCACGCTGCCTGGGTGCTGGTAGTGCCTGTGCTTGCAGTGTGCACATCATAAGCTCTATTTCAGGGAATAGCCATGTGACATCTAACGTGCCTCCGGCTGGTGCAGCTGAAGGACATGAACATTAAGAGTTACAAATGAGAATCTGTGGTTAGCTGGCAGCTGGCACAAGTGTTGCTTTTTTTTTGATAAGCACTTTAAGTGTCTCATGAATAGGAAAACCTTTTCTAATGAATCCTGCCTCTGCTCAGTAGTGAACCACAAAGGACAGAATCCAGCCCTTTTCCAAAATACTACTTGGTCCAACTGTTGCTTGGACAACAACCATCTTTTTTGGCAAGAGTCCATGACAAGGCAGAGGTTGCAATGCACACATGCTCAGTCCCTTGGAAAGATACTCTCAGACACCCATGTCTGAATTTTAACTGTTGACTATGGGCCAGGCTTTGAGATGACATAGGTGGTTTTGTAGGTTACATCAGTACCTTTGCAGGGTGCAGTAAGCAGGCCAGCTACCACCACAGCTCTGGACTGGCATACTTCCACAGGGAAGATGCACAGGTCTGACTGAGTCTACGGGAGAATTTCCCGGGAGACAAATAATGCTCTGTCTAGTATTTCATCCTTTGCTCAGTTTCAGAGACAAGCACTGGCAAAATATGGAAGGTTCTTTTGCTACTGCTGCTGTGGATCCCCAGCTGCAAATCCTCTGCACAGATGTTGAAAATAATCTGTGAGAACATGGATTATTTCTAAACTGGCATTTTCGTCTAGAATTGCGTTGGATATAATGGTGATGGAAGGACATCTAAGCTAGGCTGATTTGTTACAGTAAAGCTGTGTTGTACTTCAGATTACTTATTAACAAACAGCAAATGGGCCTCTGCCTTGACCTTTTTCATTTGAGCAAATATACTCTTCCTGCCCCCTGTAAACAGCAGGTACTGGTAATTCAGTCACGTACCCTTCACATTACCAAAGTTAGCTTTCTTCATCTGCCGCAAGGAGTTCAAACTGAATTCTGCCAAGCTCACTGAGGTTATTAGCAGCATTATTAGCCTTAATAATACCAGCAGTAATAATAATTCTCTGGATCACCATAGACTTGAGAACGTCTAAGTAGTTCAAAAATATTAATTAGAAAAACTCAATAGGAGGTCTGAGAAACCAGCAAAAATTGTCAGCTTCACTTCAGAGCTAAGAGCTGAAAATAGAGCCACAGCAAGCAGAAGCAGCTGTTTGCCTAAGGAGTTTCAATTAATGGGTATTTCTTTGGTGTCATGAAATGTTAGGAGCCTGGTTTCTCTGGCAACACTACCAGGTTAAAAGCAGCAGTCCACTGTACATATCTGGAGCAGTAGCAGGTTTGGGAACTGGAATCCAAAGGATAGTTCTGCCATTGAGACTTGGCCTTAAACTGGGATGCACTCCAGGCATCTTCTGCATTGGGAATAATGGTCCCTTGGGCTCTTTGGAAAATTCCAGTCTTGACAATCTTCAGTGTAGCTGAAGACCAAGAAGAACATGCCTAGAACCTACACATGCTCTTATGCCTACAAGCCATCAACATCCAATCCTTTTATATTAAATCTTTTTGAGTGAAGAAAGCAAACTGTGACAAACACTCCTTTACAACAGGTAACCATTTCCTACCTAATTATTTCTCTGCCTTCTCTCTATTTCTATTAAAGCTTAAGTGGTGGCCAAGACAATGGCACCAAGACTTTTGCAGTGTTCATCTTGGTTCTAAGTTAATTTTTCCTGCAGATATCATCCCAATCCACCTTGAATCACACAGCATGAAGCACTCAGTAAACAAGGTGAAAGTTTCATCTAGATTCTTAACCAATGATGTTGCAGAGTCTTTGCAGCAAGGGGTAATTACTTGTATTAATTACAGGCTCCTCTAGGGTACATTATGCCACTGCATAGAGAGGATTGGACATACAAATTGGAGGAGTGACTCTTTTTGCTTTCTTTGATTTGTTCAAAAACCTTACCATTTGTAGGCATAAGAAGGACACAGGCAAAGTCAACCTCAATGTTTTGTTTGCAGTAAGGATGATGCAGTGCCAAGAGCAACAGCTTCACAATTGAGAGATCCAGGTGCTGTTTCTCACTCTGACACACACTGCTCATGTGACCTGGAGCATGTCACATAACCTGTCTGTCCCCATCTGTAAAATTAGGATAATGGTAGTTAGTTCATGTTTAAGCCTGAAAGATGTCAAAACATAAGAAAAAGGAAGCTTCTCTTCACTGAGTCTTCATCCATCAATGCCTTAAGAGTCACAAAAGCACCATGTCTAGATTGATGCCATTTTCCTGCTTATAGTATGATCACTGATATCTGCCCAGTGGGCAGCTTTTCATTCTGTGACTGTGCTCACTCAGTAAGGCTGGCTTTTCATCAAGCATGTCATTGCTCTGTACTGCTCATTTCTGTCCCACGTTCTTCTACCCCTTTCTAAACCCTGATGCCCTAAGGTGCTTCATACTCCTGAATCTCATCAGCAGGCTGCTTTTTCTCTAGGTAGCACCAGTCAGAAACATCCTCTTCCAGGTGCTCACCCCCAGCTGCTGGGTCCCAGGTCACAGCCACCCCCAGCATGTCTGCACTGCCACTGTCACAGCACAGTGCCAGTTCTCACTATGCACTCGGCCACTCCCAGCTACTACATTCTACCACTGACAGTCAAAGTAGGTTAAGATAATGTTGCCAGAGTCTGGACATCAGCACAAGAAACCCTCAGAAGAGTAACACCAAAAAATTTGCACATTTCTTCCCTCCTTAAGCACACCAACCTGTAATCATTTGGTGGATATATGTTTTTTAAAAACACAGCTGCTTTCTTGACTATTCATTACTATACGAGGTAGTTACTTCTCAGAGAAATGTCTTTCTCAGAGGATCTTCTCTATAACCTGGAAACATGGATGACAACTTAACTGTCTAACTTCACAGTGACAAAACTCACTTCATCCAATTCCCTCAGATCCTTTACACAGTTAGATGTTCTCCAACTTCGCCAAGAACTTGAAGTATCTGATTTACTGATCATAAATCCCAATGCCTTAGATGTCCCTGTACATCTCCTGTGACATCCACTGTAATTGCTCCTCACATACAATTGCTAGGTTTGACATGTTGTGAGGTGTTGCTCCTGGGGGAACAGCAGAATCCTTTTTCCCCTCATTTCTCTTTGTCTCAGAGCCTCAGTAGCAGCATCTCCTCAGCAGAAGCACACTCAGAAGTTTTTGGTTGTGTGATGCCCAGCGACTTCAATAGAAGTCTCACAGCTGCCATCCCACATAACGATTCGGGCTATGTTTCATCCCAAATAGACTATTCACAAAAAGTCTGTTATGGTTCAAACCATGACAAAGTCTCAAATACAATTCAGGCACAGTCACTGACTTGGCCAGTTCTCATCACTTGCATGTTATCTTGCAGAAGCACCAGCCAGGCTGACACTTGGGCAGCATGGAAGTAACACTGCATCTCTTGGCTAGCAGGCCCTAGAATACAAACACAGATCTACCAAAGTGGGGGTTCTCAGCGCAGCCCTCTGGTTGCATTTTCTGGCATAACATTTGACAAACATCAAATAATTGCAGGAAGAACGTCCCTAACACCAGACAGGCTAGAGCTCTGTGGGGCTTCTAAGGTCCCAGCCTCATTGGCACGTGGATCCAGTGCAGATATCAAAGAGCAGCAGCACACCAGGGGCAGGCCCACCTCACAAAGCCCACATGTACAGGAGCTGTTCTGCACCTGCAGCAGTGCAATGGTGCAATAGCTCACGTCCTCACCTCACCTCCTTCCTTCCCTTCATCTCAGGTAACTCCAAACGCCTGCCACCAGGCTATTCAACAGCTGCCTCCTGTACTCGAGAGCATACCTGGCTGCACTAATGGGAGAAGAGGGGACATCCTGCCGTCACTCTAGCCTCTGGCTCTCACACAGCTGAAGCAGGTATAGGATGACCATCCTGGGACAAGCCCAGCGTCCAGGGCAGCAGCTCTTTTCTTCTGTCCAGTTCCTCTGAAGAGGGCCCCCTCGACTGCATGGAGGGAACAGGAAGAATCTGGAAAGCTCTGCGGCTCTGTGCTGTTTTCATGTTTGTTTACACGCATTACTCCCTGAATGGGCAGAGGTCTGTGAAACTGCTGATTCATGAACATCCCTGCCATCTGTGGCCTCTTCAAATGAGAGCTCACCCTGACCCAAAGATGATTTACTTTTCTTGGCTTTTCATCTCAGTAAACTGATTCTGTCTCCATTCCCTCAGACTTCGAGGGATTTGGGTAAAAACAAATATTATTCAATCTCTTGAAGCTGCTGAGTTAACTCTGAGCAGTTGAGCATTCAAGGCTCTGACAGGGAAGAGAAAAATGGCAAGAGTTAGTGCTGGGAATGACTTCTCCCAAGCCTCGTACTCCAGCATTTTTTTCAAACCTACCAGTCTCAGTCCATTTGCCAAGTCACAGTTTGGAGACCACTGAAGACGGGAAACACTCTGCCATCCAGCGCCTGGAGTTGGGTCTGAAAAGGGATTACAAACAGGTTAAGTTGCTGGGCACCACACATGTCCATTCCAGATAGGATACAGACACCTTGCCTCATCACCAAAGAAACTTAGTTTCCTTCTTCCACGCTCCAGCCATCACCGTGATGTACCTACCTGCTTTTTGCAGCTGTCTTCGGCTGTCGTCCTATTTCACTTCCTTCCTCTCTTTTCGCTCACTGCTCTATCTGTTGCTGCCAATCCACTTTCCCATTAATGGTCACGGTCTCACCAAGCAGGGCAAAGCTGTGGTCAGTAAGATCTCCTGTCAGGGCATGTTATACAACTCTATTACAGCCAAGCAGCTGCCCCCTTCTTCCCCCCTAGCTATATCTTCCTACTTGTGAAACCATCCCCTCAGAACCAGAAGAACCCGCTCCAGGGGAAGGTGCCTGAGTGGGGCCCTGAAACTCAGTTATTAGAGCTGACACTGAAGTCCAGAGGTGCTCGGCTGCACCACCCACAAACGTCATGCGAGTGGAAGGTGCTGTGCATGCCTCAGAACCAGCCCTGGTGTTATCGCAGGACAGATCATAACCACCATCATAAAAGCGTGCAGTAACGTCAGTTTAATTAATGGTGAGAAGAACTAAGTCTTGCCAGGCCAGATGGCAAATTCAGAGTTTCTCACGTGATGACTGTCAAATTACTGTCTCCACAAAAGAACGTCAGAGAGCACATTTAATAAACCTTGGAAACATTTATTAGAGCAGCAGTAGAGATCCTGGCTGATCCACTAGGATCCTTGGGTGCAGATCCAAAAGCAGAGACAAGCTTCAAGGAGTTACCACCAATCAAATACCTAAAACTAGACAGTTCATAAACCTGACTTAGGCACTGAATTCCAGTTTCAGCAAGGTCCCTCCCCCTCAGCCACCTGCACTCTGTGGTATATCTCTGATTCACATGCAAGTTTCTGCTCCCATACCAGCCCAGCACAGCATCTCCAAGGAGCTGCATTTTTCCACTCTCATTCACAGGCACACAAAGACAGAGGGATGTCTTCTCTGAATGCCCAGAGGCAATCTGGCAATCCAGCTTCCAGCGAGACAACTGTACCCTGGGTTCCTCACAACACGAAGCCCTGATCACCTCACTCTGAAAAAAGCTGCTGACCAACAGTGGGACAGGAAGCAGAAACACCCCATTACTGGGAGGCATGGTTTCACGCCGAAGGGTTTCACCCAGAATAACTGGGGGCTGGCATTTAGACTGTCTCATGGGAAGTGAGAGACGAGCAGATTGAGGAACGCACTGAACCCAGGTCACTCACTTCCCCAGTGAATGCTCTAAAATAAATGATAGTGACTTAGAAGACTGACACCAGCCAGAAGGAAGGAGTAGCACTCTCTTATTTCAGCAGGATTGCTGTCTCTGTCCCTGAGGAGACCCTGGAAGCCCTCAGAGGACACAAACATGAAGCAAGCATGAAGTTTCTGTTTTCAGATGAGATGGCAAGGGAGCTGAGAGTGGAAGGAGATCGCAGAAACAGCTGCATTTTCAGGCTGTCCTCTAGACATCAAACACACTGTTTGGGAAGCCTCAGCACATCAGCTCTGCTCTTGACTTCAGGGTCTGAAGTCTTAAGGCTACACAGCACTGCGCCCAGTGTTCACATCCCTGGTGCTCCTGGGCCAGCAGTCAGCTAGCACTATGATGGGTCAGGGTAATGGGGTAACCAAAGCCACCAGAACAAGGTTCCTCCACTCTATCCGTGCTCTCTGGATGAAAGGATGTGGTTTGCTGAAGTTTTCTAAGTCTCCAGCACATTGCCATTGACTACCCAAGGGAATTTTATCTTCTGGTGAGACTCTGGAAACAGTTTATTCCTCCTTTGTAGAAAACAGGATAAAAACTGAAGTGACACTTTCATACTGCAGTAAAACACTCTTTCAAGCTAAATAAATTCTGCCTCATCAGGATGAAAGCACATTGTACTTCCACAGTCTTATGTGTGTTATCTTGTAGTACTAACACGAAAACAAGCCTTTCACACAAAGCAATCAGAGCACATATTTCAAGTGTTGGCTGGAAGTTTCATGTACAGAATTTTTCAGGTCTGCCTGAAAAAAGCGACATACAACTTTTACAAGCTGCTTCTCTTGGCAGACAGCATTCCCTTTTTCAGTTCAACTCAAAAGGCTGAAGTGACCAACACCACTCAGCTAAAGGCAAACCCCTGCCATAGCTGCTGCAGCCACTGCAGAGTTCTGCTTTCATGCTGCTGTTAGCAAAGGGAGTTTCAGAAGAATTTTGGATTGGCTTGGAAACAAGTCTAGCAGGGTGCTACAAATAGAAATAGCAGAAGAAGGTAGCAGAGTAAAAATATGCAGTGTTAGATCGTGGGTACGGAAGTAGTGCAGACATGAAGCCAACACAAGGGATGGGCATTTGCTACAATTCTCAGTGTGTCCCATTTCCAAATTCCCAACAAAGCTCCTGTTTGCACTAATCTCACCTCCTTCCTTCACACTGGCACCGCCATTCTGGATAAAAACGCAACATCTGGGTGCCTACAGCAAGGCGTTGCTCACACACCCAATGGCCTGGTTATTTTCCAAGGTGCAGACCACGTCCAGTTCCTACTGACTCCTGCAGGATTCGTCAGCCTCATTTAGGCATTTAAATATGGATTTAGGAGCCTAACTTTTGGCACTGGAGGTGGAAAACTCTAGCCAATAAGGCTGCACAATCCTATTACCACGACGGCTTGGAAATGTGAGAACTCAGCAGTTTGGAATAAGGCGCCACATTAAAAATAGATTAAACTGAAAACAGCCCATGCAGCCTCCGGCGCCTCGGACAAGTGTCTGCCAGCTGAGATGCCTCCCAGGTAACTGTTCGCGAGTGAATCAGGTGCTGGCTGGAGGTGCCCACAGCTGCCTTGAGACACAGACAGATTTTTATTCCAGAGACACTGTTTTTTTTCTAGCACCGTATGAAACTCGGCATCCCTAACCCTGCGGGGATCCATGTAAACCTCCAGCTTGCTCTGGTTCCCATGGCACTCACATCCACCAGTTTCACTTTGAATTTCAGGCTTGCGAATCTCCATTCTCAGCCTAGAGAAATAAAGGCTGCCAAGCCAGTGCTCCAGCAACGAAGCAGGACTGCTCCCCTTCCTTGTGACACTGAAGGAGCAGTGGTGGAGCCAGGCTGCCCTGCTGTGACACGGACGCAGCGCAAGGTGCTGGGAGGACTTGTTTCCTGGCCCGCTGGCAGCCTGAGGGTGAAAGAGGGAGAGCTTGTCTCTGTGCTTCCTGCTGGCCAGAGACAAAAGTCACTTGTCCCTTTGGTTCCCCAAGACCCGCCCAGCATGATCGCAGAGATCTGACCTGCTGGCGGGCACTCATGGCAGCGGTGGGGTTGCATTTCAGTGGCTCGGCTGCTTCTCCTCCAACAGCTCCCAGAGGAACATAATGCTTT
Source organism: Meleagris gallopavo (assembly GCF_905368555.1). Lineage (NCBI taxonomy): Eukaryota > Metazoa > Chordata > Aves > Galliformes > Phasianidae > Meleagris > Meleagris gallopavo. The sequence continues at coordinate 9,679,590 of NC_139416.1, forward strand.
TATGCTTAATATATGCTGTCATATTCTATTATATCTTTTCTTTGGAAGTAACTTCATAAAAGACCAAAACAAAACAGAGACCCAAACCCCAAAATCCAATCAGCAAAGCGAGCTGAGGACTGCTGCAGACATCACCGATGAATTACTGCCCCTCCAGCTGACAGGGAGTCTAGAGAAGCCGTGGCCTTGCCAGCTTCACAAGAGCCATCTGCCATGCCCTGGCGGTTACTGGTCACTAACAGCACTTCTCTGGATTTCTGCTCTTTCTCTTCTCCATTCCCATGATGTGGTGAGGCCCTTGATAGCGGCTTTTGCTGCCACATCAGCATTTGTGGCATAAAAAATTTGTGACAACAGAGCAAACCTTTGGATTCCACAGCTGGCTGTCTGAGCACAGAAATGACCGAGCACAACCCCAGCTCCTGGCTGTCCTTCTCCACAGTCAGTCCTGCCATGCCTGATCCACGCAGAGTTCCCAGATTGACAGCATGGAGCACAGCCTTACAGCAAGGACAGGCAAAGGACTGGCTCAGGGCACACTGGGTGTATCTGCATGTGGCTCAATGAGCTGCAGTAACATTACAGGCATACTCTGTCCAATTTCATCTTCAGCTGAGTACAGTAACTCACTGAATACTGCAATACACTTGACAGATTAAGAAACCTTTTGCGTTTTATTATGGTTAATTTCCTGTATATCTCTCTGCAGTTTATTTTCCCTGCAGGATTGTTTGGGAATGCCTTACAACAACAGGACCAACAGTACGTACCAGGTGTGTGAATGAGTAACTGCCCACAATACAAGCTCTGCCAAAACTTTAGGGGATTTCAGAGTATTCTATTTCTGTAGATACAGGTCGTCTGAAAACACTGCCTGGTTTTCAGTGGAATAAATATAAAATAGGTGATTGACAGATGGGAATCTATCTCCTCCAAGCCTTAGGGTTTACAAAAAACTCCCCTACCCCCCAGTCTACATACAACCTACATATTTCGAGATCCAGAAGGCACCTTTTTTCACACGTAACTCTAAAAATTTACACTACGCTTTACAATCCTAAAATACCTCCATGGCACAAAGCCACGTTTGCAATACGTGGGTGGAAAAGCTGTCAGCATAGCGGAAAAAGAAATATTCTGCTGAAACTCCAAACTTTGCAGAAACAGCTGAGTCACTCGTTTGCAGTTAAGGTAGCCCGGGCTTGTTGCCCTCTGTGCCTGTTTGGTGCCTGGCACACACACCCAGCCCCTGCCTGCCAGCACCCAGCACACCTGGGATGAGAGTGCTCTCCTCACAGGTGTTTCTCACCACCCACTGCTAACAACTGTGTGACGCTGACCAGCTGGAGGCTCAGAGCCCCGGGGTATCGGCAGCGCTGCACCTAGAAGCATGCTGGCCAATTCACAGCCATCAGCTCAGCCCTGCTAGCAGGACGACACGCAGCAGTATTGACAACTTACAACTTGACAATTGTTCTCAAGGCAAATGATGTCTCCCCAGCCTCATCAACGTGTTTTTATTAAAAAGCACAAACATAATGAAAAGCTTGAAAACCTCACTCAGTGCACTAAGCTAGTAGAGCAGAAGATGAACAAAAAGATCTCCACATTTCATTCTCTTTTGTTAAGTCTCCTGATTCTTTAGTCAGTACTACTGCCTTGGTTGGTAAGAGGGAGCTGCCCATGAGCCATTTATTAGCACATAAAATTAACGAAATTGCAAAGCTCTAGCAACCGTAACTGCCAACAGATTATAGACTCTACTAATGCAGTCATACGTGAAATCTAGAAAGTTGCTTACAGGGCAAGTTTGCTATTCTAAGATCAGAAGTAGCTTTGCATTTTAAACTCTAACTAACTAATTGTCTATAAAAGCTGATGTGCCACACTTTGGTGGTACATGCCAGCAGCTGCACGTGTTGGCGGGGGTACAGCCCACACTGCACATCACAAACACCTGCCCAGGACATGCACACAGCCCAGATATCAACTGTATCCTTGCCCTGCTCTCCTATCACACTGGCGTTCTGGGAGGTACGTGGGTGATGGAACAAATGCAGGGAAGGATTCCCCTATGTTTCAAAATTTTCTGTAACTTTTCTGGTCGCTCTCGTGTTTCACAGAGCCCAGCAGTCCTCCCAGCAAGAGAGCTTTGCTTTTCACGGGAAATGACTCTGACTGGGACGAAAAACATGCTTTTCTAAATAAACAGATGATGTTATATAGCATGAAAGCTAACAAAATAGCAACCTCGGCATGCCTACTGCCTGTCTGCCATCACACTGCACCTGTCAGGCTCTGGCTGGAGCCCTTTGCAACTGTCAGGCCCTCAAACAGAAGCTGTCGTACCTCTGGCTGTCCCCTGGCCTGGATTCCCCTCCTTTGGAGGTTTGCTCCCACTCCAGCTAAGTCAGGGAGATTTCTGCTGCCAGAAACTCAGAAACTCTGAATCTTCTCGCCCCTACACCCCAACGGCTGCTGTCTGCCTTTTCTCTTTTCTAACCTCCCCTCGGTATATCCCATTTTCTTCTGAATGCTGCAGGTCGCAGGCCAGAGCCGGCAGCAGAGCTCCCACCTCAGTCCCACCACGGCTCACAGAGCCAGCAGCACCAAGAGCTCCTCCCCAGCAGCAGCATGCCCACGGAGTGCTCCCTCAGTACCCAGCAGCATGCAGGGACGGCAGTGAGAGAACAACTGCAACCGGCACCGCAGTGTGCAAGCCTTCAAGGAACACCCTCAGTGACAAGCATGGAACACAAATACCAAAATACCTACTGCTCACATGAGCCCTAAAACATTCTCATTATTTGAATTCTTCTCCTACAGCTGCAGAAAGAGAAGAGCAAACATCACCTGCTGCAAAAAGCATACAAAAACCCTCAGTGTGGCCCACGAGCTCTTGCAGGGCTAACGGGTCACAGACGGAGCTCTGCAGACATACCCAGCTCCTGCACAGCACTGCCAACACCAACAAGGTCACCAAACCTCTGTCACTGTTTATAATTTTAAGGAAACCGTTCACATGCAAATAAGCTTTAAAAAGTTAGTTACGTTACTGGTAGGTAAAAATTCCAATTTCCAACGCCATTCAGCCATCAAATTACAAAAGATAACCAAAAGCACAAATGACATCCACAGATTATGGAATGACCCACACATTGTTACAGCTCTCATGAAATATTCACTTGGGATCTGCCTTAGCAAAGGCTGTTTTTAAATTAGTTTTATCAGCTCGGAATTCTTGATGCGATATTTGCAAATGTTGTTGCCTACAATGTAAACAAAAAGCAGTACAGCCAGAGCTGTATTTACATGGCCTACATGTCCACTTACAATAAAAACTTGGTGCTTTCATGTGGTAATTGCAGTATGACTTTTTGAAATAAATACTGCCAATACTTTTGCTATATCCCTGCCTCACTTAGTGAGCCAAATAACCCGTTCTTAAAATCAAAACTAGGGACTCTAAACCTTACTTCCACTGCACACAGAAGCAACCCCCTCACCTGTTTCATTGCAAACAAGGCAAATCCTGTAACCAACTGCAGGTCAAAAAACTGCTGAGGATGCCAGTAGAGAACACCAGCAGCTCCATTCTTTTGGTTCTGAGCCTGAGTTCCAGTAAACAGAGGAGGGCTGCTGACTTGAACGAAGCAAGAAGCACTTGCACACAGACTGACAGATTTTATACTACTTTATGCGAAGGCTTAATCCTAATTTGTACAATTATGAGTCAACAACAAATACTCATTTCAGCCCAACTTTGCCAATAGTATTTTAACTGAACCGGCACATAATAAAAATGTGAAAACGATTTTTCTGAAGTTAGTGAGTATACATTTCCAGGCCTCCAATCCCCACATGAAACTGAATTCTGCCCCAGAAAGGAGAATTAAGACCAAACATATAATGACAACACAACAAAAACAAAACATGTATGCAACAGATGAGCATATGGCTGTACGTGAAAGCTCAGGCATGTGATACACACTGACCAGCAGCGGCTCAGCAGCAGCCCTGATCTCCCAGTCCCTGGTCGGGGTGTATCACTGCTATTTGTATCATCTCCTCTCCCTGAGGGACAGGTCACATCTTTGAGACATTTATTCAGTAAAGACTTCCCCTGATTCCACTGGAATTCCGCCAAATAAAGTGGTCTGAATGCATAAAGCAGGGTCAGTTGCTAAATGCAGCTTTTAAATAGTTACAAATCACAAAAACCCTGCTGAGGAAATGAGCTGTGCTCCCGTAGTCACTCTCTCCCCATTCCCAGTGCTCTGCACTCTGAAAGGCCGTGCTGCTACCTACTACGGTGCATCCTTGTACTTCAAAGGAGAAATCAATTCATCTGACAAAGAAAGGAATCACATCTAGACCAGGGCAGGTCTCCAAACTCCTTGCTAACTGGGAGCAACTGTTAGAATAGAAGCTGCCCCTACCGCATAGAAACTAAGGTGAGTGCAGGTAGGCAGAGCCAGCTCCTGCTGCATGGGCCCATCCTGTTCCCACCGCAGCCAGTGGCAGGGCTCCAACCAGCTTAATGGGAACAGCAACACGCTTTCTATCTACTTAATATAAATGAAGATACGCATCTCCTCTTTGACATATTTTGGGCTCAAAGCCATTGGCTGACACTTGTTTGGTTCTCTGTACGCACATGACTCATGGGATAATATAATGCCTGATTTCCATTCTGCCAGACCTGTCTTTCTTAGTGGTTAACTATTAATTTTGGAGGCAAGATGCAATAGTGCAGTAAAATAGGATGGTGTTAAAGTACGAAAATTGCAGTTAAATATTTAGAGTAAATGAATCAGATTTCCTTTTGTGAGGATTCCCTTCCAATTACAGACTCCCAGCCACACGCTCCTCAGGACACCAGCCCATTGCTCCTGCACAGAGGGCGAGGTCACCAAGCCTCCAGCAAAGCACCAGGCAGGCGGTGTGCTGTGGATGTGCTGTCTTTATCCAGCTCAAGGAAAAAAACAGATTGTGAAGCTAGCCTTACAAAAATCCCTATTCCAAAGAGCTGCTTTTTATATCAGGCTCCCTACAGAGAAGCAGGTCACTCTGGACATATTCAGTAAACTATGAGCACGTGCTGATTTTCCACCAAATTGTAACACCTTTGGGGTAAGGTCTGACTTCTCAGATCCAGTCAACATTTGAGGTACCAAGGACTACCCCAAATGATGCAGGGACTGCAAGAATTATCTGGACAGACATTTGCATTCTTCTGAAGTTCCCTGTGGAATAACTATTATTAAGCGTTGTTGTGGCTTTAAAATGCCATATCTCAAATAGAGCACAGCAAAGCACACGGACACAGATATTTCCATGCATGGTGTGCATTTGTACACGACTTCACTTGTATAAATGAGGATTTCATTACTGGAGAAGGAAGAGAAGCCCAGAACCAGGGACGCTGATGTCAGAAACATTATTTTGGCTTAATCTATTACACCAAGAGTGGGTCTGTCCCTCAACCTTTTACTCAATTAAATTTTCATTGTTTTCACCACAGAACTGGATCAAAGTCGGCAAGCACGCTGGATGGAGAAGCACCTGCTTCCACCTAACAACAAAGCAACTCCCACTACCCCCCTTCCAGCAGGGAAATTACTGCAGGGTACTCCAAAAACTGCCTCCTGACCTCTAATCACTCCAAGCACGTGGAGAGGGCAAGTTTGACTGGGGTAATTCCCCTGTTGCAGTGGAAGAAAATAAATCACTGAAAAATCTTGTCGTTCCACCCCCACCCTGGCCCAGACCTCACTGCGGCCACAAGCAACCTCTCACCCCCGCGCACAGTGCGAGCACACAGCTGCTCTCTCTCTCCCTCCCCCCGCCCCGCCCGCCCCGCGCCGCCCCACCTCACCGCCCGCCCTCCGTCGCGGCCCTCACGTCGCAGCCCAGGCTCCGGGCGTCGTGGCGCGGGTCGGGTGAGGAAGGCCTGCACAGCCACACTGGGACACGTGCGCCGGGAAGGGCGCGGGCTGGCAGCCCTATCGGGTCAGCACCGCTCGCCCTGGCGCGGTGTTAAGGCGGGCATCTCCAGCGCCTTCTGCTGTGGGTAACGGAGCCTTCACGGTACTCCGTGCCACGCGCACGGCACCGCGCAGCGCGGCACGTGGCCGGCAGCGGCACGGCTCTGCGGGGCGTGGGGAGGAACGCGACCAAACGTCCGTATTTTTGCCCGGCGCCCGCAGAGCGCAGCTCTTCCCTTACAGCAACGTGAATCTAACCGAAAAGTAAAAATCCTTCATCCTGCCCTCGTGCTCCGCGCCGCCACGATGCGCGGAGTAGGCCGGGTCTTACCTTCGCTTAGCGCAGTCGGAGCGTACCCGCAGCGCGTCCCGCCGAGAGGAGCCCGAGCGCTCGGTACCGCCGAGACGGCGCGGCTCGGCCCGCACGACTCGATGGTGGCCGCCCCGCAACACGGCGGGCTCGGTGTTGGCCGCGCTCCCGGCCGCCTCCCATCCGCCTCGCGCCTGGCGTGCCGCGTGCGTCCCAGCGCGTCCCCGCGGAGCGCTTCTCAGCCCCGCCACGGCGCGCGCCCCGCCCACGTGAGGTGCAGCTCCTCGCGGCCGAGGGAGCCGAGAACCGCCGGGGCGGCGGGACCGACGGAAGGCGGGGAACGTCGGGACCTCTTCACCCGCGACCCTGCGCTCCGCGCCGTCGGGCGTCGCTCCGGCATCGCTCCGCTTTGGGGACGGCCTTCCGCCCCGGGCTCCCCCGTGCCTGGCGCGGGCGGCGCGGCCCCACGGCCCGACCCGGCCGCGCTCCCTTCGCTGGCGGCCGCCGGGCGGGGCCCTGGCGCCCTATCGCAGCCGCTGCTCGCGCCGCCTCCCCTCGCGCTGCGGCCCCGAACCCGACCCCGGGCGCTCCGAGGCGGGGCGGAGCCGCCCTCTCGGGCCGGCGGTCACGGTTGGCCCCGAGCCTCGCGGTAGCCGTTGCCCCGCGGGGGGGTCGTGTCGTGTCGAGCCCCGGAGCGGCGTCTGCGTGCCCGGCCGGGGCGAAACTCCCCAGGGGAGGGGTGGGGCCCGGCACCGCGAGCGGCCGCGCGGCGTCTCCGCGTGTCCCGACGCCGTCCGCGTCCCACCCGGGCGCTCCCTGCGCCCCGGCCCCGCAGCGCCGAGCGGGATCGCACCTGCACGCGGAACGGGGCGGACCGCCGCCTCCTGAAGGCGCCGCGCGAATGGGGCGAACGGGAGCGACCGGCGCCCCGGGCCGCGGTGCCGAGAAGGGCTCGGAGCTGCGCGGCCCCGGGACAAGCAGCGGAACACGCAGCGGGCGGTGATGGCAGAGTATATGCTGTTTATTATGAATGTAACCAGGACTATCCGACAAAACTGTATATGCGATCCCTTCCCAAATTAAAAAAAAAAGAAAAACAAAACACCGATGTGTGTGCATATACGACCACGTTCCCACCCCACACGCACACCGCACACGCGCCGCACACGCGCCCCGCACGCACCCGCGCTGCCCTCCCGCTGCCCCCGGCTCTGTTCCCGGGCGGGACGGGGCGCCTTCCGCGGGCTGAGCCCCGCGCAGCGCTCCCCGGGCCCGGAGCGGGGCCGCGGCCGCCCGCAGCAGCACAGCTCGCACTCACCCACCCACCCACACAAATAATAAAATAACGTTGCAGCACAAGGGCATAGTCTCTGTCACCAGATAAGAAAGTGGTGTGATGGCAAAGATCTAAGTAACGCAATAAAAATAATGTAGCTAGTATACACGGAAAGGCTTTCACATTACATGAGGCACAGCTTGGGCAGACAGAGACACGGAGAGGAGCTGAATGTCCTGGGAGAAAGCAAAATACGCTGAGAGTTCGTAGTAAATACCCGCATCGATAGGTATTTATTCACTTGTGCTTCGCCATGTCGTGACATACAGTACGAGTCGCCACCGCTCTTCCTGTCGGCGCGGGGAGCTCCGCTGGGCCGCCCTTGGCCCTACTGTCCAGCTGCCGGGCTGGGCTGTCCGCGGGCCGGGCTGTCCGCCGGTCCCGATGTCCGTCTCTCGGGCTGTCCCGTCCCGCTGCCGCCCGGGGCGGTCCCGGCGTTGCTGCCGCTCATCACCCGCCGCCGTCTCCGTGCCGGCCCCGCAGCCCGCACGTCCCCGCGCTCCTTCCTCGGCAGGCTGCGGACACAGAGCTCCTGCAGGCAGCTTTAAGGCACATCTGGGCTGCTCTATGTGCTTTATTACTATTATTATTGTCATTTACCCTGTGTAGACACGTGGGCTTTTTAATCTCTTCCTTCCCCTCGCCTTTCTCCTTACAAAACCCACCTCGTTTTTCAGCTTATTCGTGTGTCAACCCTAAGGCACCGACCTGGTAATACTACAGCTGCCTGGCTTCTTTTATTGGTCATTATTGTTGGGGAAAAAAAAAAAAAAAAAAAAAAGCCCACCCCCCGCAATCTGAGCCCGCTCCGGCACCGCTCGGAGCGCACGGAGCAGCAGGAGGGCCCGGCTAGGCGCAGCTGCCCATGGCCTTCACCAGCGAGCTTTCGGGCAGCTGCCTGAAGATGCCCCGCAGAGTCTCCAGCTCCCGGCTGAGCTGCTCCACCCGCTTCCGCAGCCGCTCGTTGTCGGTGGTGAGCTCCAGCACCTTCTGCTGCGTCTCCACGTTGCGTTGCTTGGCCTTGTCCCGGCTCTTGCGCACCGCGATGTTGTTGCGCTCCCGGCGCACGCGGTACTCGTTGCTGTTCTTGTCCACTGTCTTTTTGGATTTGCCGCGGTGGTCGGCGGGCATCATCTTGAGGGCGCCGGGGGCGGCGGGCAGCGAGCCCGGGGGGTGCGGATGGTGCGGGTGGTGCGGGCTGGGCACGGGCGTGGGGGGCGGCGTGGGGTGCCCGGGCTGCAGGTGCACGGTGGTCTGCGCGCAGTGGGCGATCTGGTACTGCAGGTGGGACGGGTGCTGCTGCGGGTGCGGGTAGAGGGCCGCCAGGGCCGCCGCCTTCACCTCCTCCTCCTCGCGGGGCTCCTGCTTGATGACCAGCGGCCGCAGCCCCGGCGCGGCGATGCGCTCGTAGAGCGGGTCGAGCTTGCCGTCCATGTAGCTGGCCGCGCAGCCGAACAGCGGCTGCTGCTGCGGGTGGTGCCCCGGCGCCGAGGCGGCCGCGCCGGCCCCGTGCATGCCGTGGAAATCGAAATCCCCGGCCAGGGCGGCCTTGTGCTTCTCCTGCTGCTTGCTGTGCTGGAAGAGGTCGGCCAGGAACTCGTCGTTGAAGGCGGCGGGGTCGATGTAGGCGCTGATGTCGATGGAGTGCTCGTTCTCGCAGATGTCGCCGAGCTCCGCACCGCCCGCAGCAGGTGCCGCCGCCGAGGGAGCCTCTCTGTAGCCGTAGGCGCTGCCGGGCAGGGGAGTCTGGAGCTGGTGGTGCTGGCCGCTGCTCATCGGGGGCCGGGAATCGACCTCGTAGAAGTTGGCTTGCTCCATGAAGCACCTACAGCCTGCCGGGCATGGTGAAGGGCTCCGGCAATCCAGGGTTCGGACGGGGCGGCGGCGGCTCTGCCAAGCCCGCAGCACCCCGCGCTCCCCCGGCTCGGCTCAGCTCGGCGCGGCTCCGCTCGGCGCGCCCGGAGCCCGTCCCCCGCCCCAGCCCGCCCGAGCCCCGCTCGCCGCCTGCCTGTCTGCCCCGTTCCTAGTGGGTTGCCTCGGTCCTGCGTGCCGTATATATACACCCCCGCAGCAGGGCCGGGGATCGCCCTCTAGTGTCCTGCTGGGAACCTCTGACCACCGCGCCCCGGGTCTTAGCGCCCCGGCCCGGCCGTCCGCCCTCCCCAGGGAGCTCCGCTCTCACCGAGCCCCGCGCGGGGCCCTGCGCTCCGCCCGCTTGCCCGCGGAGCTCTGGGGGCTCGGAGCCCGGAGCGCCCGGTCCCGTTCCACCGGGAACGGCCCCGAAGTTTACCATCGCGCGAACTCGCGGACGCTGGGCCGGACGGGATGCCGTGCCCGCCCGCGGGGCCCGTGGCGCCGTCCCAGAGGAGCTACCGGAGCTCGGCCCGATTGGACGCGCGGGGTTCATCAGCTGAGCCCCGTGGGGACCCGCGGAGCGCGGCCCCGAGCGGCGCTAGGACCCGGCCGGGAGCGCGTCCGGCGGGGCGGGGCTGCGGGGCTCCGCGCTGCGGGACGGGGCCGGGGGCAGTGCCGGGCCGGGACGCGCTGCCGCTGATCCGCGGCTTCCACCGTGTGCTGGCGGTGGGGGGATGAACGCGCGGGGCTGCCCCTCCGTCCCTTTCCTTCCCTTCCCGTCCCGTCCCGCGGCGCGAATCGGGCAGGTAAATTTAATCACGGATTTCCCCAAATTCAAACACCGCAATCTCGGGTTGTGTCGAGCACGGACCGGCTCCCGAGATAAACCCCGGGAGTGCGGCAGCGTGCCGCTCGGAAGGCGAAACGCCGGGCTCAGCTCCGAGCCCTCTCTGGGCAGCAGCTGGGAGAGCCGCGGTCCGAGGAGCCCGCGCTCCCTGCCCGGGACGGATTCGGGGCACGGAACTGCCGCCTCCCCACCCGACCGTACCTGCCGGCCCCTAGATCCGCTGGCCCGGGTCGCTCAGAAAGCAGCACAGGGGATGGAAGGACGCACCGAGGCCGGTGAAGCAGGTGCAGACAATGGCGAGAGGGAGATCGGCAGAGAAAACCCCAATATATCTATGGCTACAGAAAGAATCGCTGCGTTTCTTAGTCCTGGATGGCTGAATGAACCAGAAGCTTATGATATCAAATTGCTTGCTCAGAATTCTTTGCAATTCATAGTGACTGGCAAAGCCTTAGGAACAAAACCACCACGAACCAAAAGCCACGTTTGGGGTCACACACGTGAGCCTCTGCTCCCCACGCAGGCACAAGGCCAGCAGCCAGCACAGCCTTCTGCACTGAGCTGTCCTTACAGGAGAGCGTGTTTGGTGGGAGATGTTCATCAAGAATACAGAACACAGATTCTATGATTCTGTGAATGTACCTTTCACCTTTCAGTGTCAACAGAAAAAAAAAAAGAAAAAAAAAAAAGAAAATTCCTAACTGCTTTTCATATATGGTGTCTTCTGAAATTATGATATACGTTGGTTTCAGCACGTAACATTGGGTAGAAAGGATACGCACTGCCTGATCAAGCAAAGCACCCATATGGAAGAAGAACTCTGAAGTTATGATAGAGAGGAAAATCCCCTATCCTGTGTCAGAAATGCTTCAGCATAGGCAGAAATCACAGAATCACAGAACCAAAGGCCAGGGAGGGACCTGAAGAGATCATGGAGTCCAACCCCTGCTACACAGGTTCCGTACAGCATGTCACACAGGTAGGTATCCATGGGTCTTGAATATCCCCATGGAAGAAGACAAAGACTCCACAACCTCTCTGGGCAACCCTGCCACATCTGGCTGTGCGGATCCTGCAGGCTCTGCCCCAGCAAACCCATTTGCAGGAGAGGGGCAGATGCTGACCCAGACTTGCTGATGCCATAGGACCCAGCTGGCCCAATAGCTCATGCTGGCCATGCCGAGCTTCCTGCAGACACATCGTGCTCTGGAGGCAGTGGGCAGGAGCCAGCCATGCACACCGACAGCGAAAGATCCGCACTGCAGGAGAACGGAACTCAGTTTGACACCGAACAACAATACTGATGCCTCTGTAGTCTCACATTTTCAAATTGTTTTGAAAATTAAGGTCTAACCACACATTAAGAGAAATTCAAAGCAAATCAGAAAGTTTAGGATCAGATTCCATTCCTAATTACTGTAATTAACAAACAAGTCCCCACAATTTAAGGACTGGTTTGCTCAGTATTTTTTACATAGACCCCTTTTATCTCAGTGAAGTACTTTTAAATAATCTCTTTTTGCACAAAAATATTAATTCCTGTTCAAATTCTTTTAAGATGGTATAAAACAAGTTTCCCAGACTTAAATAAATAAGGCAATTCTTTTTTGAATGCCTCTTCTCCTAAGGCAAATGCCACGCTCAGCAGCTGCCATCCCTCGGACAGGCACAGATTTCCACACCCAAACCGACCGATGCCAAACACTTCACATGTGATGGCAAAAGAAACGTTTATGTCTCGTTGCCTCGGCCACATGTGCCAGTGTGTTTGTTAACAAAAGGAGGAAGGGTGCCTGCCCAGTGCTGTGGAGCCCTGGAGCAGCACGGCCGTCAACTCTTGAGGGTGCTGTTCTTCCATCGCACAGCAGATCGCACCAGGGAGGGCTGGGAAAGCACTCCAAAACCCTGAGCACTGCTGAGAGCCATCACGCAAAGTTGGCCGCACTGGTTTCTGATGGTAGGGAAGGAAACAAGAGAAAATCACAGCGATGAAGGAATTAAATATCCTTGCTGAATTTTGAAGTGAATTTTGGGACTGTTTTTAACTGCACCACAAAAGTGGGTGCTCTGAATGTTTCCTGACCTCAGCCCCTGCACTGCTTGCAGGGTGCAGGCACAGTGCTCTGCTCTGATCCATCAGCATGGAGCTGCACACAGAGCCTGGCATGTGGCAGCCCAGTAAAGAACCAAAAGGTCTCTACAAGTTTATTTTACTACCTTGCTAACTGAGAACATGTCACTGCTGCTAACAAAGCTCCAGAATGTCCTGACTGCACGCAAACCTCCTCCTGGCACCAGTGCCAGTCCCTCCTCTGTCCCAGACAGAGGAAAGAAAGCAGATCTAACAGGGCCAGGGTGTGCACTGGGGGCAGGAGGGCAGGAATGGGAGCACAGTCCTCAGCTGGGGACAGTGCTGTGCCACGGGTGCACCAGGGGAGCAGGCAGGGATGGGTAGCACTTCTGTATGTGATGAGGAGCTGCCAATTTACTGCCTTTACTTCTTGAGGTGCAGTGAAACACAAACTTCACCCTTCTCCTCTGTTTTCTGCCCCTGAGAGGGAAAACATGATCTGCACATGGAAAGGCTGCCATGCATGACAATTTTCAAAGGAGAAGGCTGTACATGCTGAAGCCTTGCAGGTTGGTGGAGCAGTGTGCAGCACAAGAAATCAGCTGGGGCCTTCCTTTCACCTGGGAACAGCATCTGGGGACTGATGACCATTTTATGTGCAGAGGTTGGTTCAATGCCAGGTGGTTTAATTACTTATCACTACAGCTCTTCTTCTTTGTAGGAAGAGCGTTTGCAACTGCAAATTGGATGAAATCAAATCCATGCTAACCTTCCTGTTCCCTTCCCATATCATTTCCCTTTTCATATCATATCCTCACAGTCTCTGTGACAATGTCCTCAACCCTTGCTGTCCTTGTGCTCAGCTAACTTCTGGCTCCTCTCCCGAGAGCTCAGCACCACTGCAATTACCATGCTAGCTGCCTGGGAGCATCTCTTCACTCAATCAGCCTGCCTACTGCCTGCTTCCATCCATATGTGGCTCATAGCCTGCCCTTTCCTACCTCTCACCTGTAACCGTGTACAGCCAGGCTGTGCAACCTGCTCATATTTTGTACCCAGTTAGTGAGCCGTTAAGTGGTTAGTTTCCCTTTTACAATTAGGATTGTATTTCAGTGACCACATTTGTGGTGCCCGGGAATATTCTGAATGCTTTCCAGATACCAGATTTAGTTCTGTCCCCTCCAGAATACAGCTCAAATGCCACGGACACAGAAAAGGAGGATGTGACAGTACCGCACCTCACTGCATTACCACAGCATCACCTTGATCTCAAGAATTCACCGAATCACATTTACAGTTCTCTTACTGATACACATCAGTTACCACATTACTCAGTTCTTGGCCTACCCACAAGTCGCCCATTCTCTCTCTACTCTTCTACCTCAGACAAAACAACACCCTTCCTTCCTTTCCCTCCTGAATTTAACTTTCTAATCTTTTGTCTACCTTACAAACTTCAGTGGTTTCTATCATCGATAGCTCAGGATCCTTTATTCATTCATGGGAGGTGGAGCAGCACTGTTGCTCTATTTCTCAGCTACAGAGCTGGTAGAGGGCATGAATTGCCAAGGCCACACAAGAAATGAGTAGTCAAGCTCAGCATATCTTCTCCCACATGTCATGTGCTAACATCACAAACAATGAGCATGCAAAAATTTGACCACCACTTTCCTCGCATGAAATGCTTTCTTTTTCACATATTTTCCTGCTATTTTTTTCTTTAAAAATAAAAAATACAAAAAAAGAACGCTAACTATTATGTTGAAGTAAATTGCCAAGAAAATGTCATTTTTTTCTTTCTTATTTTTGCCATTGAATACTTAATGGAGCATATAGGAAATATGGCTCATAGCTTTCCTAGCTCCTGTGCACTGAATGGAAGGCTCATGGGCTGAGTCAGAACTGGCATGGACCTGAGCTAACAGACACATGCTGCAGCAGAACAGTAACGTGGCAATGAGCACCATCATCCAAACTCAGATCCCAGCTCTGCTTTAAGGGGCAGAAAGTACTCAAAATCTCTCTGAAGATTTTAACTGTTAGTATATGGCTGATCATTTCTCATGGCATTGTCCAGGACATAATAATAAAAAAAGGAGATTTAAACTCCAGACAAACTCAGACAAACAGACCCCAGCTTCCTACCTCTCTCTGTACACAGGACACCAACTTCAGGCATTTAACTCAGATGTTAAGTGCCTCCATGAGCTATGTACAGAACATTGGTTCAAAGGAAGTTGTGCCATTTCTTAATTATGTACTTTAGTATGAGAGACATTGTTACAGAATGAGTCCCTGACACACACTGACTTGTCTGTGTTCTCATTCTTTAAATCAACTTTGTTCCCTTTTAGGTGATATTGTTACAGGAATATAAATGAAACTGGAGGAGCAATCTGGCACGAAGTTAAATTCTGTAGTGTAGTATGGATTTGAAAGACCCATGTTGTCCTGCCATGGCGACACGTTGCTGACTGTGGCAGATTTCAGCTGGATGAGAGCAGCACAAGGATTGGATATAACACACACCTTTGCCTTTGGTGCATGCACCCTTCTGCTATTAATATCATGAAGCTCTGACTTCAGTGGTAGAAAGGATTGGAACCACATTTGACTCAGATTTTAAAATGTGATGTTTAAAAAAGCTTTGAGACCATACTAGCAGAAAGCAGTTTTACTGCTCAGTGTGGATGCTGTCTGAAAGTCTGACCTCCCTGTTGAGCTACACTCAACCTTCTCCAATTATACTGCTGCGGCCCAGGGATTAATGAGTAATCTAAGCATGAGTAATCTAAGCAGGAGCTGCCCCACTAAATGAAAAATGTCAAAGGCACTGAGAGGGGAGGGACCCACAAGGAAGCTTCACAAACTTCGAAGAGTGACTTGGTGACATCACAAATGAGTCCTAACCATGATCAAAGGAACACTAAGCACACAGGAAACAACAGGCATGGAGGAAGGAAGCAAGCAGAGGCAATCTCAGCTTGACAATTACTGCAGTTCTGTTATCAGTTCCAAACTAATAATAGAGATGCTTCTGGATCAGAACTTCTTTGACTCGTTGCACAAAGATGTGACTGAAAAGGCAGCTTTCACTTACAGGCTGAAATATGGCGCTCAAGTTCCCATGTGTGGCATGCAGAACCTGCTACAAGGTGATTTCACCTCAGCACTGCCCATGCAGCATGCTGCTGGGACAGTCAGCAAGGCAATGTGAGATATGGCCCTTCAGTCCCTGTGGGGATTCCAAAGGTCACTTGAAGCATCCAGTGAAAGGAGCTGGCACTCCTACCTGCTGAGATAACATCTACTCTGCCTTCCAAGCCTTTGCAGAAAGACAGGTTACACACAATCATGTTCACCAGAGCAATCCCTTTAATAAAAATGAGACACTGCTCACAACTGCACGAATTCCACAAGACCCTTATATTGACATTTTCTGTTCAAATGGGAATCTTATGCTTTATGCAAAACATGTCTTTATTTCAAGTGCAATAAGAGTTAATCACAAGCCAGGTCAGTCCCAAGATCAGTAGGTTGCTCCTGAGTGGGTCACAGTCCCATAAAAATCTGGAAACTGAACTCAGGAGGCAGCAAGGGCATTTTAAGGAAAACAAGGCTAGCTACCTCAAAATGCTTTGAACAACTCCTTATGATTATCAGTCAAGCTACTGAGTGCTTCAAGTAGCTATTAAATAAATAAATATTAACAAAATTCATATGAATAAAGCCAGAGGCTTTCTGATGGAAGCCATCATGTTTTTCATTCATTTTACAGAAGCATAAAAATGGTTTTTATTGTTAGTAAAAATATTTCAGGAAGTAAAAACATTGTGACAGTGCTGTTTGCAAGAAGTTTTCATATCTAAATGCCCATAAAACAATGCTGAAAAGGCACTACTTTTCAACTAGGAGCACCAACAACGCCACGTGTCTTACATGTGCAACTGATTCATACACTTAATAGTGGAGCTAAGTATAATCAAAACCACTAATTTAGTAAGAGGCCAAGGCTGAGAGGTACCTAATTCCAGACAGAAAGACCTTACAAACTACTTGTGTTTAAGTGAAAACAATTTTCCAAACAGGTCCCCCATATTGCAAAAAATGTATGACTTTTTTTCCCTTCTACTGCTGTAAGTAAATATAGAAAATGGGCAAAAGTGTTTGGAATCCAAATTATTCACTCTGAATTCTTCTTTCAGGCCTAGGCAATTAAGCTAGATGCTAATTGGTTGCAAACTATATATATAACTATTAGAATAAATTGTACATTCCTTATAATTCAATTTTAGAAAAGTCCTATATTCTCTAGGAGCAGGTAAACATTCCAAATTATTCATCATATGAACTGTGTTGTTCTGAGAAGAATTCATGCAACATGTCCAAGTATGTCAGGTGCTACAGTACTGGATTTCATTGTACAGAACTGTGTTTCTGCCTGTTCGCAATGTCTGCAGAGCCCTGTCAGCCTTATGAATCATTTACGTTCAACTTAAGTCATCAAGACATCGTGTGCATCTTCAGCAGTGTCTCCAGACTCCTCACTACACAGAATGAGTTTTTTCCTTAATTAATAAACTGAAATAAATGTTGGCTACCCAGCTCAGCATGCCACTGATAAAAGTTCGAGGTGCTTGATTGCATTTATTTAAGTAAAGAATGCCATAGGTGTCCTCACCAAAACTGCCCCTTGCACAGATCTGCAGGCTCAGCAGCTGATTCCACAGTGCCTGCATTTCATGAAAGACAAATATAGGTGCCTATTTTGTGAGAAAAGCTAACTCTGCAAATGGTGGGAAACGCTTGAGGTGGAGCTCTAATCTCCTGACACATCAACTGAAAACTCAGTCTTCAGGAAACCAGACTTTGCCCCAGTGCCCCTTGGCCTCTTTTTCTCAATGGGCTTGGAGCTATTCAGTCTCCCTTGTAGGACTGGAACACTTGTAAATCCTTGGGTCTACATATTTTGGTCAAGGCCAGGAAATCCATCTGGTGATGGAGTAGCAGAATACGCGGCACATATCAAATTTTAAGCCTACTAAAAATCCACCTAGAAATCTTTTTAAAAGCACTCAAATACTAAATAAAAGCTTGCATACTTTTTAGCTTTCCCCCAGTTCAGCTACCAATGCTGTTATTACATGAAGTATCTCAGAGCTGCTTGTAACTCCCCATTCAACTTACAGCCACAGCTGGTGCCCCTTCACATGATGAAATCCAGAGACATAAGGACTGCTTTACAGTGTGCTGCAGTATTCTCTGTTGATGCCAAAAAGTAATGACTGATAAATGTCCCCCCATCAGGACAATGTTTAGGCAAATTAAATACTTTGTTACAAGCCTGTTGCACTCCAAGCATTGAAATTTGTGCCCAAGACTTTCCTGTTATTTACAGCACCAGCACAGCACAACATCCCACTTGTTCAAAGCAAGGCAGTCTCTTCTGCCTGGAGCTCTCTTGGACTGGCTGCCCATGCTTGTGTCCCCGCTAGGAGTACACATATGCTCTCATCCTGTCCTCACTTTTTTTTAAAGGAAGGAAAGCATGAGCATGTGCTTTGCAATCCTTAGTACCCACCTGCAGAGACCCCTAATGTCAAAGGGCTTTTAACAAGAGGAAAAAGATGATTTAAGGTAAAAGTACACGTAAACAATGCACTTTACAATTTCATTTCCTGGTAGACAAAGTCCTTTTCTACAACTGCCAAATCACATTTCCACTGGAACTGTATGTGACTTCAAAGTAATGCCTGTACTCTGAAGAAGGGCCTCAAAAGCCTGGGCAAATGATTATGAGTGTTATCACATTCTCTGTTGAGCTGTAAAGATTTCAGTGACTTTCTTCATGGTGAGGGTGACAGAGCACTGGGACAGGCTGCCCAGAGGGGTTCTGGAGTCTCCTTTTCTGGAGATATTCAAGACCTGCCTGGATGCCTACCTGTGCAGCCTGCTGTAGGATGCCTGCTTTGCAGGGGGTTGGACTCGATGACCTCTAGAGGTCCCTTCTAGCCTCTTCAATTCTGTGATTCTGTGACTGTGCACACAGTCCTCCTTATAGTGCATCCATTCAGCAAACTGGGCATGTTTGGAAATAGTCTTCAGGAACCCTTTAGGAGAGTAAGCTTCAGTCTCTGCCAAGTGACTATTGGCACTTAAGTGTCAACTGCCAGTGCATGCGCACCACTGGACATCTGCAAGATACGGTCAAATGTATTTTGAAGTGTTTTCTGTTTCCATCTACTACTCTTCATATGCTACTTTTTTCACACGTAGGATATTGCCCTATGAATCACCAACATCACTGTAATATTGTTGATCTTGAATTCTTTCCTCACTCAAGATTCCCAATAATTTCCATTAGTATCTTAACTGTGTAAGTCCTTCTGACCAAAAAAATCGCGTAGGAAAACCCCACATGATGTTTAAACAAATCAGATCAAGAACAATTTCCTATACAAAGATTTGCTGAGTTTGTTTTCATGGCTGATGAGATACAGAAACCAGACCTTGATGGACAGGCTAGTGACGAAGGGATGTAAAACTTCTGCTTATCAGAAGGAAATCTGATCTACTTACAGTCAAGAGGAGAGAAATCAGATGAGCCCTTCTCCAACGACATTGTTGTTCTGGGACATGTTACCCCTTGGATATTTTTCTACAATTTTGGCTGCAGTGTTCATATTCAGTAGAAACCTAATGCTGGATTGTATCTGGTAAATTCAGAGTGATAGAGATATCCAGGTGCCTGCACATGTAAATGTAATTGCTTTGTTTCTCTAAGAGCCTATGGTTTGTTAGAGAGTATGCACAGGGAGCTGTGCCCCACTGTTTCAGCTGAACCTGCTTCCTTTTTAAGATATAGGAAAAGAAAAGGCCTTTCTGCCAGCTAACTCACCGAACTGGGAGAAGTGACTTTCTGGAAGGATGATGACACTGCATACTTCCTTTATTTTCTCCTGGGGATATGAGATACACTGGACCTGCCTGACAAAAATACCACTGTCACTGATAATCTAGCACATAATTCTCCCAGATATTAGTAGCAGCAGCTCAATGACAGACATTCTGTACTTGGCAGTACACTTTCTCATTTTTTTCCCCTCTTGCATAGTTTCTATCATACAGGAACAGATAAGTAGCTGTCTATTCATTTAAATGAACAGAAGTGACACAGGGTGAACAATCAGGTGGACCATACCCCTTCTCCCCTGTCCAGGTGCCAAACTCTCAGTTTCTTTTTTCTTTCCAGGCAGCTGCTCATTGTGCTTTTTATGACGTAGAGATCATATAGGTTGCAGGGAATAATAAAACCATGGATAAGAAAGAAGTTTAGTCCTCCTTCACCCAGTACCATGGGACTGAAGATAACATTGTGTTATGCCTCTCTCATTTTAGTGATTTTTCTGGAAAGCTGCTTTATGGTTCTGTTGCAAAGAACCATTTTAAAGTCAGGGTAGAAGTCACCTCCAAAACTATTTACTCTTCTTGATATCACACAAATGAAGTGAAGTTCTTCATTAGAGTATGCCCCATGACAAATAATGCCTTGGTAATTAAGGGTGGGGATTTTCATGCGGTGACTGATGATGCCTTGGAAAAGAGCCATGACAATGTGCATTCAAGAGCTAAGCTATCTAAATCCTTGCAGAACTCATTTATGCTTTTGGGAATATAGGACAGGTGTGGCAGTTACTAAACCTGGATGCCTGAGTATTCACCTCTTTTTCCCAGGTGTGGGCCATTAATTCTCGCTCAGACTTGTTTAGTTCTAACAAGCCTCTTTGGAACCAGATTTTATATATACACATACACATGATACATAGTATTTCCCTTTCAGTCTATTTTTCTACTTTGTTTTTACTTACCTTTAGCTACATAGCTTTGCTTTTTCTAACATTCTGCATAAACATGAAAGTAAAAAACAATATTGTTTAGTGGCAGCCTAAAAACAGCCATTGCATTCTTGGTATTTTGATAACTAGACATAGAGGAAGCAGTGTTGAAAGATGCCGAACCAGCAACTGGAAATACTTTCTTGTAAGAATTATTAGCAGCATAGAGAGAAAGAACAAAAGCATTGGATTCTTCCTCTCCAGGCAGTGTTACAATAAAATGGATGTTTGCTATTAGAATAGAATGGCTGCTTTCTTTACTTAGTACTTTCTAAAACAAAAGCACTGTAACTTTCCAAGGCTACAGTGAGTCAGTGCTCACTGTAGAATTAGCAGTGCAGTCCTGAAATAGTGATCACCACTACTAAGCAATGCTTCCCCTCCTTTCTCTTCACCTATTCAAAAAGGCTACCTTTGACAAATCAACTATTAATAGTCAAGTTTCTACCATATTTAAATTATCAAATTGGATTGGGTGACATTTCTAACAGTAGCATTTTGATCTTGGTGGAGGTCAGTCCTGAAGGCAAAAAACAAACATTGTAACATGAAAATGCAAGAGCTATTAAGAAATAATAAAAAATAATAGGAAAAACTCCTACTACAGACTTGGTATTACTGGGATTTTCCCAAAAGCAACGCCATCTGCTTTGTGATCATAAAGAATACAATCATACTCCAGAGTCTTTCTGTCCAGTTTCAAACAAATCTAAGTTGTGAGAATGGGAGTAGTAGTTAGTAAGAAAAAAATTTTTCAGAAGATCGACAATGACAAGGTTAGAAACTTCTCTTTTTTTTTTTTTCCATGTCAAAACAGGCAGCAAGAGACTGCTACTGCTGCTTTTTAACTGTTTGTTCACTCTGTTGTCATGGCTTAGCACTCTTTGAATGATTAAACCAAAACACTAAATGGCTGGCGGGGTGGACTACAGACCTGCATCTCTTCAGCTTCTGGATGATCTGTACAGACAGGACAGAAAGTTTCAATAACATTTAGTGCACCTCCCCACAGACACACTTTACAAATAGTCCAAGGGACCAATTTATATGCATATATATTTTAAAAGTATAAACAATTTCCTCTCTTCTAAAACTCAACAAAGTGAATTCTCACCAAGAATTCTAAAGACATGACAGAGGAAAAAACTACTGTCAAACCACATGTGAAAGGTAGATATTTAATAGAAATGTGCAAATTTGAAGTAAAAAGTCGAGTGAAGGCTATCCACGAGGGAAGGGAAGGCAGGTAACTGAATGCTTACAGGAAAAAAAAAAGAAGTATAGGTTGTAGTCCAGTACATTTATATGGTTTTTATTTTAGGAGAAAGAAATAACTGTCCATGAACACAGAGGTAACAAGCATAAACACTAGAATAGGACAATAAATAAGATGGAGAAATAGATGGAGAAATAAAGCAGTTTACACACTTTGAGCATAAGGCTGCAGAAAACCTTTTTGGTAAGCATTAAGTGAACATACTGACTAAACATTTACTCCAAAATGTTCCTTTGCCCCCTACATCTTTGGCTCCAGTTCCCACAGTTAGTTTCTATTTCTTCAGTAGTCCTTCTGTCTTGAGCTATGATTTACTGTGTATTACTTGAAAATGCTGAAAACTTGTGGTTTTGTTGTTGTTGTTGTTATTTTTTAGAGACCAGTCCTTCAAGACTGGGCTATGCAGGTGAAAGCATACCACCATCACAAAATTAGACAGTCTTATGGTGGACTGTTGTTACAGGAACACACCTGGAATTGGTATGCAGAGGGCTACAGCCCTGCTCCTGACACTGAGCTCCAGAGCCAACACATGGCTCTTGTGACCTAATGTGACGGCCAGCAGATAAGACGTGTATTTCAGTGCCATGCCTTTACAGCAGCACTCTTTGTGTTTTTGTGAAGCTTTCTAGGCTGCTTCCCTCGCATCCCATTAGCACTGGGGGAATTTCTCCTGCAAACACTTAAAGCACATTGTGTGAGTTTTCCCAGGACACAATGCCAGCCAAGCAGCGGAGCTCCCAGTGTGCACAGAATTGCATATGGGCTTTAACATTTAGAATAAGCAGGCTACTCAAGCATGTGTGTGTATTTTATTTTCTTCATCTTCCTTCAAAGAAGAAGAATGATCAAACAGCAATAAAGTACTCTGAAATCCCATGGGAGCACTTTAAGAGCACAGAGGGAACTATTTAAGGACAGGATAATGCTTAACGCTTACCTGGAATTTTTGCTCTAGTTACAGACGGATGAATCATTGCCAGAGAAAACAGAACCGTTTCAACTGGGAAACAGAAAAACATGTGAGATAATAAATATCAGAGACTGACAAGGAAGCAGTACCCAATGGCAGTGAACGGTGTAAAGCCGTTTGCCCAGACTAACCCTCAGAATTCTTCCGCAGATGGAGCTCAATTTCCACAGGGCATTATAGGAGAGGTGTGCACTGCCCAGCACACAGCTGCACACCCAGCACACACAGTTGCTGAGGACGTTTTACACACATGGACCTTCAGAGCTGGGGACGTTACATCTGGCACATGCCCGGTCAGACCTTGGGGAGTGAGCCAGGGTGGCAGGGAAGCACCAACGGCCTGCTCACAGCTTTCATCTTTTTGCGATATTTGCAAAGAAACGCAACTCGTAATCTCAGACATCCAAGGGGGCTGCCGTACTTTCAGCTCCGTTCCCTCGGCCCGAGGTAGGCAGGAAGGCAGCGCCGCCCCAAAGGCCTCGGCCGCCGCCTCACACCCGAGGTGAGAAAATGGCGGCCGGGGCCGAGCCGCACGAGCGCCCCCTAACGGCGGGGCGGAGCCACGCAGAGCGCCCTCCGCCCCGAGGCAGCGTCGCACGTCGCCCGGGACCGCCGAGGGCCCCGAAAAGTCCCACACACACGCGGCCGCGCCCCTTAAGCGCGAGGGCGCGCGATTGGCCGCGGGGTCTGCCAATCAGGGCGGGCGTTGCATCATCCCGGCGGGAGGGCGGGCGGTGATCGGCGTGCGGGGCGGGGCGGCGCGGGGCGAGTTTCGCAATCACCGCTCGGCCGCGCTCCGCGCGTGAACGAGGAGGCTCGGGCCCGGCCGCGCCCCTCCCCTCCGCCGCCGCCCGCGCCGCCACAGGTAAGCGCCGCCGCGCGGGGGGCGCCATGCCGGGCCGTAGGGGCCGCCCCCGCCGCGCGTCCGTCCGCCGGTGGCGCGGCGGCCCCGCGCGTGGGAGCGCATGATGCAATCGGCGGGCGGCCCCGGCCCGCGCCTCTCCTCCCCCCCGGTGAAGTCACGGCTTGGCGCGGCCGGGCGCCCCGCGCGGGCAGGGGAGGAGCGCGGCCGGGCGGCCCCCGGGCTGCGGGCCCCGCGGGGCGGCGGGGGAGGGCCGGGAGCCGCCCCGGGGCAGCGGACGCCGAGGCGGGAGGGGCGGGGGGGGGGAGCGGGCGGGGCGGCGGCGCTGATGTCAGCGCGGAGGGGCGGCCCCGCGCTGCTCGCCGGGATCTGCGGAGCCCCGACGGAATGCGGCCGTCACGGCGCCCCGGGGCCGAGCGCCGAGATACGAGAAGTTCGCGGTTAAGGAGTCGGTTCACCTTAAGAAGGGGCCTCTGCAGCCGCTTGGAAGTTTCAAATTTGGGGGAGAAAGCAAAGCTAATAAAGGGCCTGACGTGCCTGGGACTCCAAATCCCCAGGGAGCTGTGGCCGGCGGAGCCCCGAGTGCCACTATTGTGTGCGCTGGATGGTGGTGGGTGGCAGCCGGCGCTGCAATGGAACCGGGCAGCTCCGGCCGCTGGAGCAGCAGCAGTGCTGAGCAGAACCAGCCCGGAGCTGCCCCGTGCCAGCTAGAAGCTGCGTGGGAACGGGATGCCAGAGAGCTGCTGCCTGTCATGTCACGCTGTCACCCTCCCACAGCTAACGTGTCAGTGTGGCACACCTGAGCAGTGAACCTTGGCAGCCATCTGCTCACAGCCTTCCCCAGGTGCACGGTGCTTTGCCGCATCCCCTTCTGCGTATCCCATACCCTCAAACCTCCTGGTGGCAGCCCCTGAAGGAGCCCCACGGTACCCAGTATTGGAGCAGGACAGGAGCCGTGTGTCACATCTTCCACGTGAGCGCCGGATGAGAGCGTTTCCCATTGAAGAAACAGTTGACACAGCATGGGGCAGCTCCAGGGGTCAGGAACTGGGGGAGACCTGTTGCAAAGTGCTCTGTGCATCAGGACTAACAGCAGCCTGAGAGATGTGACACTTGGGTTCTGTTTCTCTGCTCAACCCACATTCTCCTTCACTGAGAACTATTCCATTACATTTCAATTTAATGGAACACATCCTTTTTTTCCTTTGAATTGCAGGGGCATCAGATAGAGATCTTATGTATATGTTAGAACAACATTAAATAGTTTTGATAACATAGAATAGCAAGTGGAACCTGGTACTGTGAAGGAACTTGTCGGATGCTGGTGGGGTGTGATGCTTTCAGGGCAGTTCTGCCTGTTCCTCTGCAGTGGACACAACACAGCTGGTAGATTTGGCATTTCTCCAGTGCTGACCTAGCTGGGCTGCCCAGGAGAGCGTTGCCATGCTGAAATGGAGGAGAATGAAGGCCATGCTGTCCAACGTCTGCCCTGGCATCTTTCTGTCCTGAAATATGAAAATATGAAATATGAAAATTTCTTGAGGAGTGTGGTTATACTCACACACCTCTTTCACTTGCTTTAAGGGAAAAGAGTTCTTGGCAACAGTATGTTAATTTTAAATAACACTGAAGCCAAATGACAGGGCTCTGCTATGAATCTTACTGAGCCATACTGTACAGCTGCACCTAGTTCAGGCTTCCTCAGATTATGAAAGAAAATGTGCAATTGACAGTAACATTTTAATCTCTCATCCCAGCAGAATGTAAAATGGCACTCAAGCTGTGGTGGAAAACATATACAGGAGCAGCATGCAGCTGAGGAGCCCCTGAATATTGCTGAGCATTGCCACACAGGACTGCAGCCTCCTGTGCTGTCAGATGTAAGGCTGAGCTGGGCACTGCGCAGCTCATCTTGTGTTCTGCTGACCTCAGCTGTTCTTTCCAAACGGGTCCTCCTGGGAGTGTGGCAGCAGTGGAGTTTTGTACCACCAGCAGGGCTGGGAGCAGGTGGAGCCCCAGGTAGGAGGATGTCTGTGCCTCAGGCTGTCTGCCTGCAGCCTGCTGGGGAGCAGCATGGGCAGTGAGTGCTGTGAGAGCCACAGCGGAGGAAAGCGTGCGGTGGGCAGGTCAGCTGTGGGCAGGTCAGCTGTGGCCCATGTCTCCTTGTAGGTGGCAACAGTCCCCTGTCTTTCAAGTGCAGTGGTTCTCACATTGCTCTCACTCTGCTTTCCTGCCCCACCTGCCCTCACAGCACTGTTAAAGGCTTGGCTGGTCTTACCTTGTTTGTGGCTGAGGGTTTCCTTTTGTGTTGTTCAGTCACAGCCTTCACAGCACACACTATCTCTTCTTGTACATTTTTGCACTGAGTACTGCTGAGACCTTAAAACCATCATTTTGGGCTCCATCTTCAAAAACAAGTAAAACAATCTTACAGCTGATGAAAGCACTGGAAGATGTTGTGAGATGTTCAGGGGGAGGTGGACTGTCTCTAGAATAAAGCAGAGACCACCAAGGAATGTGCATACACCCAGAAGGATGGTTTGGAAAGGACAAGGATCAAGCACTCCTGTTGGTCAAGAGTCAGGCTGTTAATGGGTTTAAGCTGCAGAAGAAAGAATTCGGTCTGAAAATTAAGAAAATTATATAACTGGGAGAAAAGTTAGACAGTGGAACTAGTTGCCAAGACAGAGGTTGTGAAACGAGATTTTTCAAGGCTAGGCTAGACACCCATCCATCAGGGATGGCTTTGGAATAACTGAATAAATCCAGTGAACAATGCAAACAGCTTGACTGGATGACCCAGTAACAGTCCCTTCCAATCCAAATATGTTCGAGAGGCTTCTGAAATGTCCCAGCAGTTGGCAGCTTTTCCACTTCCAGCATAGTTTTGGTGTGTTGCTGCCAGATGTGCCATTGGTACCTTCTGCCAAAGGCAGTGATGTGTAAAACTGTAGCCGAACATAGCACCTTTAACAGCATTTGTTTCTCCTTCAGGGTTCACCTTGCCCTTAACCCATGTGAAGACCCGCTGGAAACACGATCTAGAAAAGTTTTCAGTCTTCTATTACTCTGTTGTGTCAAAGAAGAGCCCGTCCAAATGAGCAAGACATCCCCGCAGAACACCGCTACAGATGCGAACGGAGTAAGCGTGATTCACACCCAGGCGCACAGCAGTGGTTTGCAGCAGGTTCCCCAGCTGGTTCCCGTTAGTCCTGGTGGCGGAGGCAAAGCTGTGCCTCCGAGCAAGCAGGGAAAGAAAAATTCCTTTGTGGATAGAAACAGCGATGAGTATCGTCAGCGCAGAGAGCGAAACAACATGGCAGTGAAAAAGAGCCGGTTAAAAAGCAAACAGAAAGCACAAGACACGCTGCAAAGGGTCACCCAGCTCAAAGAAGAAAATGAACGTTTAGAGGCGAAAATTAAGCTCCTGACCAAGGAGCTGAGCGTACTGAAAGACTTATTCCTTGAGCACGCACACAGTCTCGCAGACAATGTGCAACCTGTTGGCACTGAGAGCAGCACAACAAATCCAGAAAGCAGTGGGCAGTAGTCACTGCCACAGCCTGACGGGATGAACTCTGGAGGTGCAGCCTGTCTGCACCACCCATGCAGTAACTGAGCAAATGAGGGGTTCTTTTAACCATCATTGTGTGCGGATCTTTTTAGGTTTAACACTGAAGATTTGATACAATTAAACCAGAAACTGATTAGGGCATTTCTTTAAAGGCGTTAAATATTTTTCTCTTCTAGAAGATTTGTCTAGTAAGTGCAGATCTAAATCCTTAGTCAGCAAGGAGCTTACCATTATGGAAATAGCATTTCACAGATGTACACTTACCTTCTTACACTTAGCATAATGGGAGAAATTCATCAGGATGGTTCACTGTAGTATCAAAAAGTCATAATTGGGTGAATTCCTTTAAATATCTTTTAGTGCATTTAAGCCCTTTCTTTTCTCCATTACATACTACAAACTGCAAAGGCCGTAGAGAGTTTGTTGTCCCGTTTGGTGAACTGCTTTTCTACCTACAGAGCAATTCCTGCAAAGACCACTTAGGTTTTTCCTATCTGGTTACAGTTAACAGGCAGGGCACAGTAATAGCAAGCTGGGGTACTTCAAGATGTTTTCTAAAAAAACCAGCAACATTCTATAATGATCTTGGCAATTGGCAATTGGCTTCCACAGGGCAAGTGGTGGTCTGAACCAAGTATCAGTAAAGCAGCACAAGGCCTTTTATGCCTGTGTTCATGTTTACCTTGCTTGCACAGTGACTGAGGGGCATTAGGAAAACAAGATTTTGGTTTCCAGAAAATGTAAAAACATTACCAACAATCCATGCTCTGCAAAACTGCATTCCTGCTGGGATGCGGGTATCAGGGAGAACAAAATACACAGCTTGGCTGAGCAACAAAAGGGGTAGGGCAGCATCTGAACAGCAAGAATGTGTGGATCTCAGTTCACTTATGTTCATTCTCACAGCCATTCAGATTTGCAGCCAAGCCTGTACAGAAATGCACAGTGATTTTAAAACTAATGGCCCTCATTTGAACACCTGATTCAGCAGAATTTCTATAGCCATCACAGTTGTGTGAAGGAGTATCTTCAGTCTTATTTCCATAGAAGTTTTTCTATAGCAGTTTTTTAAATGCTAGTGATAAGTTTTTGCCATGATCCATAATGCAGTGGTATGTACTATATATTGAGGATTTTAACAGCAAAAGTAAAGCAGGAACTTTGGCGTAACCTTAATTTATTTTCATTTTTAAGTTTTTCATTGATGGTATGGTTGTGTTACATTTAACCTGTGTGTCTGGCTAGTGGATTATTACACTGTCTTAATTTCCCTCCTACACTACCTTTTTCCCATATTTTGTAGGATGCTTGTTTGCCTTGTACCTGTACTTAGGAAAAAAAAACCTTGGATATTATCTCTATGAAGATGCTGTTAGAAAATAAAGCCTTTTAAAGTTCTTTCTGAATTTCAATTTTTAATACGAAGGCAATTAGGTGCAGTTTTTTATGGATTGTTTTGGACTATGGTAGTCTTTTTACAAAGATATGTTTTTTTGGTTCTAGCTGCAGCTTAATTAGATAAGATTGAAATATCAGAAACTAATAAAAACATTTTGCCTCCAATGCTGGCCTTGTTTTCCCTGTCCATTTTCTCTTTCCTTCAGATACAGACATGACCACCTCAAGCAGCTGTCTGAGAAATCAGTACAGCAGTTTCCATTCGTGAAATCATAGAATGGCTTGGGTTGGAAGGGACCTCAAGGATAATGAAGTTCCAACCACCCTGCCGTAGGCAGGGCCCCAACCTCCGTATCTTATAGACCAGGCTGCACACAGCCCCTTCCAACCTGGCCTTGAACACCTCTACAACCTCTCTGGGCAGCCTGTTCCAGCACCTCACCACTCTCATACTAAAGAACTTCCCCCTGATATCCAACCTAAATCTTCCCTCCTTCAGCTTATTCTTATCCTTTAACAAATTCTTGTCCTCCATTTAAGTTTCTATTCAGTGGGAAGAGAATGAGAAACTAATTACAGTTTGGGTTAAATTCCCCATTTCTATCTCTCACCTCCTCTCTACCTCCCTTCCCCCATTCCCCCCCCCAAAAAAAAAAAGAAATGTAAGAATCTTTTCCTGAATGTATACTGCAATTAAAAGGTAATGAGGAAGGGGCTGGCGGGGGACAACCCTTGTAGGGTTGTTGTATAAAATTGAGGATGACCTGACTGCATTGCATTTCTTAGATGGGTGCCAGCTCTGGCAGGAGCACCATCCCTTCCCTCTGTTTGCTCTGTGTTGGAACTACGTGGCCTTGTTGCCCTGCTGACAGTTTGACAGCATTCCTCTCCTGATAATCTAAAGAGGGGCCCCAAATCTATGATGTTTTTCCAACCTTGCTGTACACAGGCTGCCTCTGGGAGAATGATTTCTTTAGTCTCTTGAGTGCAAGTAGAACCTTCTGATGGAGACTCAGGAACTCCTGGTGCTCCAGCAGGTCACTTCTCCACCTGACAGCACCAATGCCACTTCCTTCTTGCGTGAAACAAAACCACAAAGTTACAACTTACTTGTTTGTGCAATGACTTTTCCAGCTTAGCAGCTGCTCTGTTTGTGTGCAGGCTGTGTGCGACTGACAAGTTGTTATTTTCAATCTATCCTCGGTGTGAGTTAGGTTCTTGCCTTCCTTGCAACCACTTATTCTGAGCCTCCTGCCAGAAGAGCAGCTTGGCCCCAGGAAGCAGAGGCATGGGGCGCTTTGCCCACATTCTGCACAGGAGAGCCCTCACGGTGAACTTGGAATATCCCTCTTCTTCCTAAGGAAAAATTGGAATGAACACCTCCTCAAAAAAATTCAGCGTTGGTCTGTAAAAGTTTTCCTTTTGGTCCATTTTTTTTAAAATAGCAGCTATAGTCTGTGACAGAACACAGAGCCTGTCACCAGATAAAATGCCATACATTTCACCACAAAACGTTATTCCCATTTTCTTACAACAGTGAAAGAACTCTCCCACTCCCACTTCCTCGAGCAGCAGGAGGCTCTGCCCCACTCACCACACGTGTAACTGCAGCAGCATCACTGCACAGAGATACACCCCAAGTGCATCCAGCCTGAGGTGCTGAAGGTTTAAATCTATCAATTCAGAACTTGGACCTTTTTAAACATGTAAGCTTGCTCAACACTGGGCACTCCTGTTATTTTGGTGTAGCTCTATTTGAGTCTGTTTGCACCGAGGGGAAAGAAAGGCATTTGGGAAAATATAGCTAACAGCCTAAGAAATACTAATTTAGTCATAAGGAAAGTTTGTCACAACCTGTATTCCCTCCCCAACGCACACATTTAAAGCATATTAAATACCATTCTGCCATTTAAAAAGATTTACTCCCCTCCTTCAGATGCTAATTAAAAAAAACAAAACAAAACTAACTTGCTTTTTGCGTAAGTGAGTAGAAATTATCCAGAACTGCAGAACAGAGCACTGGAAGGAAGGATACAATCCGCAGTGGTTGAGTTCAGTCCCTGGCTGTGGAGGGCAGCGCTCCTGGCCCCGCAGAACCCCCAGCAGCACAGCCGGGCAGCGCTCCCCCCGCACACTGCGTGCTGGGACACAGCCTGCCTGCACGGCACCCAGAGCCAGACCTGTTCTGCAGGAGCACCGCCGCCGTGCGCCAGCATTAATCATAGCAGGGAAAGGCCTATTAACTGCGCTAGGATTACAGCTTAGTTGAAACAACTCCAAAACTTTTTTTTTTTTTTTTTTTTAAATCTGTGAAGTGTTACTGTAACACAGTAACTGCTATTGAACCAAAGGGACTGCAGGTTTCAATGCCCAGAGCAGTGAGTGGTCTGGGTGCGTTCAGAGCACACTTCAGCTGTGCTTGGTCTCAGAGGGTAGTGGGCTGAGGCTGCAGGCACAGCCCAGGGCTGGAAAACCTCGCAGGGTTCAGAGACAGATGAGTCTGGAGCATGCCTGCAGATTGTGGTGTTTGGCACCTGCACAGCTGCCAACACACAGCATGGCACCTCTGCACACGCTGTGCATTCAGGAGCAAGAGCCTTTGCACCATGAAGCTCAGCAGGAGCGCTGCTGCACACCACAGCTACTGACCTCGCATCTGCCCCTTCACATCCCATCTCAAGACCTCCTGCATTCACCTCTTATAGACCATGGCCAGCAACCTTAAAAAAAATGCACCTAGGTTCATTATTCAGCAAAGTGACACTGAACAGGACTGAAGCCCCTGGATTATTTCACAATGCAATTCCTTGGTCTTTGCCACGTGAAGTTCCCTATTTGGCAATGAGTCACCAAACAGCTAGAAAGGAAGAGTGGGTTTGTGTCGCACAGCTCAGTGCAGTCAGCAGAAAGAGCAACGCATTCACCATTTCTGAAAGAACTTCAGACCTCCAGCCGGTCAGAGCCAGGGGGCATAAGGCCACAACACTGTGCTTTTGATGTGTTCATCGGCAACAGACGTAAACATGACGTGTTCAGTAAACAACACTACTTTTATGTAGTCGGAGCAACCAGGACTATTTTATGATGCAAGTAGAGCATTTGTTCTCCTGCAGGCTTCACCTACGGTAAAAGAAAGGATTCTCTGGGTAATTTAAATCTTGCATGAATAGAAAGTCATTTTGTGATCATTATTAATATGTTTGTGGTCTATCCATATAAAATTTACATGATTTAATTCTGAGGCTGCTAACAACAGATGGTTTGAAGCAACTCGACCATTTGGCAGAGCACAGCTCTGACTGACCCAGAGCTCTGGAGCAAAAACATTTCCTTCTTGCAGGTTTTAAGGCTTCTGAACACCACAGCAATCTACAATTTTAAGGAACAAATAGACGAACAAATTTCATAAGCACCAGGCTGTGTGCAGGATCAATGTACCCTGTAACCAGAGCAGAAGTCAAGCTAATGAAGAGTCAGTATTTCCAGAGCACAAATTGGCCGAAAGGTCAGGTAAAGAAGCAGAAATGGCAGCAGGAGAATCTAAAGAACACAAGTTGTAAACAAAAATGATGCCAAGGGTGAATTTTAATACAAATTTCATTCTGCTTACCCCACTGTCACTGATATAAGATCCATAAGAAAAATATAAGTGTCATTGTGTCCACTGAGAAGAGCTGATTTTTTTCTCTTTTTTGCGATACTTGTAATAAAGCTTAATAAACGACTTAGGTTGTTACAACTGCTGGCAGCATTCAGATCACCTGTATTTTAAAGAGTGTCTATCATCAAAATTCAGATTTAACTGGAAGAAATCATTGCTGTAGCAAGGTTATTCAGGTGGCACCTGTTATGTCAACTGCTGCCTGCAAAGCAGCGACGTTGGAGATATATGGATATCCAGTGCTGAAGCCTTCTACTTTCATTTTTAATTAATGAATCAATCCAGCTAATAGCCGGCCCTCTTCTCCCTATGAAGAATTGGATGCATGTTATTTTATATGCTGCAGTATTAAATCAGAACGATGACTGATCAGCGTGGACATTCAGCATCACCCTGAAGCTTACTCCTTCTGGCTGGACAAGGAGCCAAATGACTTGGCACTGCCTTGGCCTTCTGCCATGAAAGCCTCTATTTCTTCCACAGTACGTGGGACGCACGTCAGCAACTCCATCCCGCTGGCTGTCACCGCAATATCATCTTCAATCCGGACCTGTCACAGAGAACATGCAGTTACCAATGAGGTATTCCAGCTGGAGACGAGAAGCAGTTTGGGCAGCGATGGCCATGGGAGCAGCTGGCGTGTTTCCAACTGAGTTGCTGATACAAGAGCAGAACACAAAGCACCAGAACCTCAAAAGGCAGTAGCCTGCAAGTGAGTATGGTGGCGCTCCTGCAGGTGCCCAGGGCTGGGTGAGTGAGGCTGCACAGTCCCTGTGCATCCCCACCCTCTGATACCAGGAGCAGGAAAAAGTATGTTGCCCCAGGCTTTGCCTATACCCTTGCCAGTGCTCAGCTTGCTGGGACAGCAGTGCCTGCTGACACCTGAGGTGCCCGCTCTTGGAGCAGTCCTGGTGCTGAGCTGCAGTTTGCTGCTGTGTGCAGACAAATCACATCTTCTCTAGATACAATACACTTTCAAAGGAGGAACTGCAACACGAAGTAGCTTGTAGCTGATATTCAAACATTGAATTTTGAGCTGATAAGAAATTCCTGCACAGGTCAGAATTCCTTTTAAAGGACAATCCTGTTTTAAATCACGCAAGGAGAAAGCAGATCCTCTCAGTTTTCCAGCTCTTGTTCAGGTGAAATGAAAAGTATGCTCCATTTCTGTTTGACTCTAATCTCTCCTAACCAGTAAATGTGCCTACATAGTCATTTCCCATTATCTTATCAGAAAAATGTTGCTAAGTCGCTAAGCTGCAATAAAAGCAATTTTAGAAAGGTGTAAATCCAAGAGAACACACACTCCGGGGACTCCCATCTTACAGTTGTTTTAATTGTTTCTGACCTCTTGACATTTTCAACTAAAAATAAAGCTGGTTAACATTTGCACTTCTGATTGCAAAATAATCCATTTGTTCAAACAGAATGAGTCATCCACTCCTTATTAAACTGTTTAATGATGTCGTTGCCAAATTATTTCTTTTAGCTGGTATCAAGTTAAATGTATTATAAAGCAGAATTAAATAAATCAACCCCAAGTTCACACACTGGGTTCAGACAGCTGTACATCTGGAAGCTGCACGTGCTGTGTCTGAAGAGCCCATGCTGGGTGTTACAGGGGATGCAAGCCACACAGCAAACACATCCGGGCACTTCAACAGCTTTACATGGGTGTGTTCGCCTCTTAGAGATGGAATTCCCCAATGAATCTGCTACAAAGACATTTCAGCCACAATTTGTCTGCTTTGCAACTGAGATTAGCACAAAACCCAGTGTTGCTCTTTTTTTTTGAAGTTGAGCATTGTATTTTTTCAGCCGGACTTGGGCACTCCTCGGGAGCAGTGACTGCCCTGAGAGCAGAGAAGACAGGAGCCAGAGAGCACAGGGAACAGCCTGCGGACAACTTGACTGTCAGTGGTGCCCTGTGTGTGCCATGAGAAAACTGGGATGGGAATGAGCTGGAAAATGGAATGAGGGTGAGGAAAGGAGGTGGGGAAGACAAGATACAGTCAGGAGAGACAGGATTGACAGGTGAAGGCTGCAGAGGTAGAGTTTGGAACAGTCGGAACCTGGAAATGAGCAATTCTATAAGAGGAAAATGGAGCATAATGGGATGAGGCAGGCTCAGGAGTACAAAGAGAGGGTTTCTGTCAGAGGTGAAAGATCCTGAATGAGCAAAGAATGGTGAGTGCTGGGGCCAGATGCATCCAAAGCCAGTGAGTGAGCAAACAGGAGGACCTGGAGCCTGGAGTGCCACAGAGCACCAGATAGAGTGGGGAAACTGTCAGGAGCCCACTGAGTGCTGCTGCAGAGGGCAGGGGCAGCAGAGCCACTCTCACACAAACCCCCTTCATTCTCAGTAGAACTCCAGGACCCAGCTGCCCTGTGCCTGCAGGAATCCAACCTAAGGAATATGCTTACACTAATGGTGAAGAAAGACTGCCCAGCCTTAGTGTGCATTATGCCTTTGGTTAAAGACAACATAAGTGCAGAGGAACACAGGCTCCCAAGAGGGGAAAAAATGTGTGCATCTGTTCCTTTTGTTCACACTCTGTACATCACACTGAGCTTAAACTCAGCTGCAGCAAGCAGCAGCATCAGAGGACCTGCTCTCCCTCCAGGAGAGCCTGGCTTGCTCTTGTCCTCGGTCCAAATGGACAAAAGATGCTGGCTCTGGCTGGCAGAGTTTACCAACTTGGGACTGCCTTTCCCAGCAGGGGACAGTTATGAAACTTGCTCTCAGAGCTGTCCTTGTTTTCAGGCTCTTTGTTCCACAGTGCTGCTCAGTTCAGGGCTACAACAAGGCCTGGAACCAGACGTGGCTTAAAGGAGCAGTGAACAGAGGTGTGAGGCCACGCTGCACCGCAGCTCCCAGGGGCTCCTCGCAAGCTTTTCCTCCGCACATGGCTTTTGCAGTGCAAGATGACAATTTCACAAAGATATTCTGCACAGGCCAAGTGCCCAGGAACATCAGGACCCTCAAATGCCTTTATCTTATCACGGGTAGTGGCACGACCTATTTAGATAGATTTGATTGCACAACCGCTGAACGCCAGCAGCAGACCATCATGTGGCTTGACTCAATGGACCCAAATTGGTCCCAAAGCAGGGCTGTAAAGGCATGGCCAAGGACAGCGCACGAGTTAACACCGCGCTGCTGTCAGCTACATACACAGCCTCGCACTTTGTCCTGACTAACAGATACAGTCATGCTCCCCAGAGCCTTTTGTGTTATCTTCCAAG
Source organism: Meleagris gallopavo (assembly GCF_905368555.1). Classification (NCBI taxonomy): domain Eukaryota; kingdom Metazoa; phylum Chordata; class Aves; order Galliformes; family Phasianidae; genus Meleagris; species Meleagris gallopavo. Next base: position 9,714,880 of record NC_139416.1, read on the forward strand.
CGAAGGGGGTTGTAGCACTCATTCATTTCTTTTGGATGATGATATATAAAAAAGGCTTTTGAGAGTCAAGAAAAAATTTTGGCCAATTAAACAGCCCAGATTTGGTCGATGACAGATCCCAGATGTGATTAAAAAAGACCACTGGTGACACGTCTTCAATTTTTAATCTATGGAGCATTTGTTTGATTACGGCTGTGGAAAGCAGCAACAGAATTGCTACAAAATCTTGGAGCAGGAAACCTGTGGGAAAGCAGAACAGGATGTGTGTGCCACCCGTGTGCCACACAAGGTAAATCAGCACACGATTTACACAGGCCAACTGGAGCATCCATGCCTCAGTTTTTATAGCTGCTTTACTACTGAGGCAGATGCATGCAGACAAGAGGACTGACTTTGACTCAGCCATCAACTCACCAATAATTTTTAATAAGCAAACTTAGCACAAGCAGAATTTGACTTCTATGCTTCATGGGATTGATTAGGAAATAGATCCATTCTTACATTAAAATCAGAGAGAGGTGGACTAGGGAAGCATCTGCCACTTTCCCCTTCCCACGTTATACAAAGCCTTCCTACAGAGGCCGATGGGCTCTGTGCTGTGTAGAGACTCTTACCCCATGCTGCCAGTCTCCTTCCTCTTACTCACAAGCAAATTCTCATGTCAGGAACACTTTACTTTAAAGGTCTATGTATAAACATTTTATAAAAGAGGCTCAAGATTTGTAGGGTGAGGCTATGCATTTCACTAAATCAACTGACATTACTGGAAAAAGAAGCTTCAGGCACACATACTCTTCATCAAGCCTCAAAAAGAACCAATAAAATATAAGCTAAATATAGGTTAATAACAATTGCTCTTAGTTTAACCTGATTATGTTAATTAGGCAACTAAAACAAAAAGGGTTAAAGAAGATTTACAAGCAACCAGTCACTGTTTCGGGGCAGCCTACAACCATTACTTCTCAGAACTTTAAAGAAAGTTACATGTTCCATTAGGACAAGTGCTTTCCTGTGAAAACCTTTCCAAGATATGTTGAGTAGTGTTACTACTGCTGCATGATGTGAGATGTTAAAAAGTAGATGAGCATGCTTAGCAGTCAGTGAGCATTTTCGCTAAGTCCCATAAATTTTTCACAAATAAGGTGTAGTGCTGGTTCTACAAATCCTAGGGAAAAAATAAAGCCTCAAAAGAGGCTGAATATTTAGGGCCAAACATCAAACATTTTTACTGGGTCTTTGAGAAAACATCATATGGACTGCATGAATCAGTAATCAGCTTATAAAGAGTGAACATTTCAAACCCTAAAGAGCAGCATTTAGAGCTGGTGCTTCCCCATCCCTCAGGATCCATGAGCTTTCCCTGAGCCATACACGCAAAGCCACATGTAAATACCTTGACTTGCAAGGCTCTGTGTTCTCAGCAGAGCAATGCTCACAGAGCCCCGGTGCAGCACAGTGCCCTGGGGCAGCCCCACAGCATTCATGACCTTGGTGAACTGGACTTAGTTTTCAGACTGAGAACTGGTGGGCATGTGACAGAGAGACTTCACAGGATCACAGGATTGTAGGGGTTGAAACCCTCCTGCTGAAGCAGATTCCCTACAGTGGGTTCCCAAAAACTGAACAGCTCTAGTCTGGGATGAGGGCAGGCTGCAAGACTGCCAAGCAGCAGCTGCAGTCGTGTAGTGTGGGCGTCTGTGCTGCATGCAGGCATGGGGCTGGGCACAACCTGTGCTGACTGCGTGCAGTTGTGCCAGTGTCACCACACTGGTATCAGCAGGAATCCAGGTTCAGAAGAAAAACCTCTCACTTTTTCCATTCTTTCTTGCTCTTGAAGGTTTCATAATCTCCTTACAGCCAGCACTGGACAGCCCAAATTACAATAAATGGCTGCAGTCGTCTACTTTTGGCACAGCTCGATGGCTTCTCTTCTCTGTGCAGAGACTTGTCACACTTGAGAAAATTATCCCAAACCAAAAAGACATGAATTCAAGGTGAATTCATTAAACTCCTCAAATCCCTGTGTGGATAGTCTTACTCAGAACTACAGTGGTGTTATTTTGGTTCATGTAAGTTCATTTTTGAAGTGAATTAAATCAAGCCAAATTAAGAACACTTTAATTAGTGCTGAGCTCTGCAGAGGAAAGCAGACTAGTTATTTCCCTTTTTTAGAATGTAGGTTTTTTAAACATAAAGGAAGACTGGACATGGCTGTAGTGAGTTCTTTGGCTAGAACTGATACCAGTACTACTCCCGGTTCTGCTATGTCAGTAACACTGGGACTCATGAGATCTTCTTTAATCATGCAGAGAGAAAATTTTCTGACATGCTCGAGAGAGAAATACTCATTCTGGATAAGCCAGAATGAACCTGCACATGGATAACTAAGCACTCTGAACAGCAAATTGCATTTTGACTGCATTACAGTTCAGCTTTCGTTAGAATTTAGAAATATTCAGATACGTTTCTGTCTCAGATTTTATTTCCATTCTTCTCCTGGACAAAATCAAGTGACAACATCTGGCTCAGGGATGTGTGTATTATTTCTTTCTCTCTCTAAGTAAAATGTATTGTTCACAGGGGGATCGGAGATTTTTGCTCAATAGTTTTTGGGCAGCTCCCCCTTGTAGCAAAGTTTGTTGGCTCACTTTCCTTGCAAGTCAACATTACAGGAAGCTAAGCAAAAACAGGGCAGAAAGTTAGGCTTTGTTTGGAATCTCTGGAATAGAAGTGCCCAATTCAGCAATTCATGCCAGGGTAGAGACCCTGTGCTGCCATTCCTGCCCCATGCAAACACACAGCAGGTGAGCCACATGCATGCCTCAAGCCAGCAGAGCTGGGGGAGGCATTCACAGCAAACCATGGGAGAACATGGGCTTCACTGAACATTTCCAGAGAAAGCTCACCAGGAGTGAAGTGAAATGCCCCCAGATCTCCCTCAGAGTGTTCACAAGAACAGTGAAAATAGTTAAACCTGTTCCCTTGTGGCGTCAAGCTACATGAGTGCACTACAGCGTTCCTTCAGAATATGCTTCAATGTGTGGTGCCATACACAATGTGTTCAAAGTTAGAAAAAGCAGAGTTAACTACTTTTCATTCATCAGAATCTCAGTTGGCTGGCGGGCAAGTCTTGATAAAGAAACAACACAGAGACAGATAACATCCCAAATCTCAGCAATGAATTAAACAGCAGACAGGGTAAAGTCCCAGGTCTCTTGATAAGATTGCACACACCAGATAGTGAGCTTCCAGAGATGGTTGCCCAGGCCCTGGCTGACTCATGCGGCTGGTAATGGCACACACAACTTTTCGGTCTGGGCTGATGGTTCAAAGGCAGCTCAGATCAAGAACAGTACAGTAATTACCCTCTCACGGATGGTGTACAGTGATAAATTAGTTGATGGCAGCAACAGACAATTCCTAATGAGTGACTTCTCATACCAGAAAATCACCGCCGTTGCCAGTGATTGTTAGCTGTGTTGAGACTTAGCAGAAAAGCCAAGAGAAGGATGGGGCATTACAGCTGCCTGCTTTATCTTCTCTGTGCATGAATACGGAAGCTCACAGAACAATGCAGCACCCTTCAAATGCTTGCTCTGCTAAAATGAAAACCTACTGGAAGCCACTGCAACTGCTAGACATTCTGCTAGGGTGGTGGTTTTGAATGGGAAATGCCCCGGAGAGCATGGAGAAACAAGGCCCTTTTATTTACACAGCAGCTGTCTGAGTTTAAACAATCTTCAGATCACAGCTAACCCCTGAGTCAGCCAACCTTTTCTGTGCACACGCTGCTACATAAGTCCTGCAATGTGATATCTTGAGCAAAAGACGTAGTGAAGACCACTGACCATTCTGTTGGAAAACAGGAGAGGTTTTAAATTCATTAGTTTCAGGCCATTCTGGCAATAACTCAGAAATAGCAATTATTGCTCTTTTTTTTTAATGCCTCCCTGACTAGAACAACACAAGGCTCTCCAGCCCTGCGAGGGAACACCCAACCATTGTTGCAGGAAGTTAGCTCTGGAATACGAATCTCAGTCACACTTTATAACATACACATTTCCCACGACAAAACACTTACCTGGTACGCAACTTCACAGCGTTGACTAAAGGTATTTCAGTCAATGGAAAAACACAGGTCCCTTGTTCAAGTATATCACAAGTATAAAACTTCATTTTAAAATACCAAAAAAAGACTGGTTTGTCTATAGGGCAAAATGGCCTGAGGTGCTGTTTCAGGTACAGCCGTCCCATAAAATACATTATAAATTCCAAAAGGTTTCTTCTCAAGTACATAGCAAAGACAATCAAGAAACCAAATGCAGAAAACCATCCAGCTGAACGTTACTTACGCCACCAAATCCTCTGAAACGCTGCAGGACATCGTTGTTGATGAAGCAGGACTGTGCAGGATCACGGAGTGCTTGGTCCAAGAGGTGGTTGATGAAGTAGATCCCTGGCTCGATGGTCAGCACCATGCCCTGCTCCAGGTTCCGGGCAGTGCGCAAGCTTCGGAGCCCTGGCAGGTCAATGCGTTCCACCCCCTGTAGAAGGAAGACCAGCTCAATGGACAGAAAAATACTGACTGTGGGTAACCCTTTATCAAGACCCTCCTATGCAGACTATTCTGTTAGATGTCCAAAATAAAAGTTTTGGGGGATTGAAATTGTGCTACACAATCAACTCTCATCATTCTCTCATTTCGCTTTCATAGACAGTGATTACCAGCTTTCAACTCAACAACCAAACTGCTTTTGCACTGCAGAGGTTTTGGCTTCATGATCTGCTTGGTACTGTCACACTATCTTTGGAAAAGTACCACTCTAAAAGACTAAGTAATTACTTACTTTGTTAATTATAAAGTAATTAGTTTCTTTCTATAGTAAATTCTAGTAATTTCTTTCTATAACTTACCTTGAAAAATCTATTTTAAGCAAAATGCAATTCTTAAAATGCACCCTCCATATTGCAGCTGAACAAGCTGAACTATGCAACAGAGAGCAGTTTCCCCAAGAAAAATGCAAATGTTTATTCTCACTGTATGCTATTAAAATTATACATTTATGATCTCGATTCAGGAGCAATGAGTCTACACATGACCTCATAAAAGAAGCCCATTTAAAACTACACTTTTGTCAGATTGAAACTTTCAGGCAACGTAGTTTTTAATAATATCATTCAGCACCAAGTTAAAACAAGTCCCAACTAGCAAAACGTTTTCTTCTTCCCCAAAGCTGGTAAAGCAAAATGATATATGAGGACGTGCTTAGTCAAGGAATTAGAAACACTGCAAGGACTAGTTCAGGATATTAATTTTCTTCCCCCAAATGTGCCAGCTATTGCAACATCTGAAAAAAAAAAAACATCTCGATCCCATAGTTTTTTTGAAAATCCTCTGCAAAATCAACAAATACAGAGACCAATAAATAGTCCACAGGCCTGCAGCTCACAAAAACGTACACATGCTGATCTCCACTCCTGGAACTTTTTCCAGATTAGCCAGGAAGAAGTTAATGTCTTTGCTAGACAAAGGCTGTATTTATCTCATCTCCAGGTAGCTTTCTCATGTCCGTCACTTGGCCATTTCAACCATGATCATGGCCATTTTCCTTGTTGGTAGGAGAGTGTGTCTTTCCAGAAGCACCAGCACAGCACCTGGTACCAGTGGGAAGGAACATCCCCTTGCTGGGAGGTTAAGAATGCTGCCTGGGCACTGCCCTCTGCTCCTGGCATGGCTGCGCTCCCACGTCTCTTCCACGTCAATGGCAGAAGTTCGTGGGGACACAGGAGAGGCAGGGTCCTGAGTATTAGCCAGGTTTTAATCTCTCTGAATCACCTCTTCAAAGTGCATATAACTCCAAAGCAGTGTTTGCTCCCGAGCTCCACTTTCAGAGAAATACCACTTGCAATAGCCACTCAGCAGTGTTTATTTTGTTCTCACCAGTTGCCCAAGCAATAACGAGGTTTCTTTTTTCCCTTAGCAGAACTTATTCTGTCCCAATGCATGGCATTCTCAGAAGAGCCAAGACTTTCAGTGCTAACCAGCGGGGATGTCTCCACGTGCCTACCCTTGAGAGATGCAGAGCATATGCAATTCTCAGTGCCCTCGCAAGCCAGGCCCATGCAAATCAACAAATGTATTCCGACAATTTTCACTCGCTATTTCATACATTTCATATGCTTGATCTGCATTTTGCTTATTACATTAAAATAAGAAAGCATGATTTTGTTGTACTAAGGAAACGAGAATACTCGGATATTAAGTGCAGAACTTTCCTTTTGGGTTCTTATCAGAAATCGAAGAGAATTGATATATTTCTGAACTTGAAACAATCACTGTACAGAAGCAGAGCCATTTTTTTTCTTGCTGCTGCCCGATGGGGTTTGGCACCTCACACATTCATTGTAATGCATAAAGGAAATGAGGGCATCCAATCTTGTGGATTAATCTCTCCATGAGCTGTAAACAATTAAATTAGTGTCTGGACCTTTTGGTGCGTTGCCAACTATCTATCAGCTGCTTTACAACAAACAGCGCACATTTGGCTTTTAACTGTACTTCCCTTCAATTCTGTCTGTAAATGCCTTTTCTTAGTCAATCTAAGACAGATGCTAGAAAGATGAATGCACAGTGAGAAAAAAAATGGCAAACACCATCTGAAGGCACTGCTGGCATGGCAGCAGTGTGCATTTTTGACCTTTTCTTAAAACAAATGAGGCTTACCGCCAGGTGTGGTGGTCAAACCTGGATGCCTTCACATATCTCCATGCCTACTGACTGAAACAATGTGCAGATGTGTCCATGCTGCACACAGTGTCATCCTGCAGGAAGCCAACAGTACACTTACTGCCTGTGAGCAGTGCCAGGGCAGCAGGGTAGGCAGCCCCAGAAGAACAGGCTGCCTGGGCTGGCAGCAGCAGGGGAGGTACCCCCGGCCCTGTTCACCCAAAAATATTATTTCAACTTCTCTAGAATCCACAAGCTCGTTCTGATATTCATTCAATGCAAGCAACTCCATGTGGTGTCAACTCCTGGTTTCATCTCCAGATCCTTGAATTTTGTGGGCACTGAAGTCATTCTGTGAATAGCAGCAGCTATAATACTCCCATGAAATCATCTTGAGAAGTCTTTGGGGAAAAGATGACTGCTCAGAAGGCAGGACACGGATGGGTGGGCTCATGGCTCTCTCTTAGCAGAGGCCCGCACGGTGTTTGCTCAGGTACAAAATGGAAGAGGAGCAGAAGGCAGCCCCAGAATGCCTCGTGGTGAGGCTGAAGGAAAACCCACACTGTGAAGGGGTAAGAGCAGGGGGGGGAGGGTGCACGAGTGGAAGAGATGGCAACATCCTTCTTCTGAGATCAGTACTAGATTAAAACATACATTGAGCTAGGGCTGCGGTATCCTCTGTGACATCTAATGTTGGAGGCACTCATAACTATCTCAGTAGGTATAACTCCATCATGTCAGCTTTGTCAGTTTCCAAAACCAAGACATCCGAGAATTCGTTAAAGGACTGAGACCCATCTCTCCCCAAATTGAAGGTGACAGGTCTAGAACAAGGACATCATCGCTTTCTATTCCTGTGTAAGCAAAACAGCTGGGAAGCCTCGCACTGCCATCCGTCAATATCAGTCCTCTGCCAAGAACTGATTTTCTTCTGTGTAAGGAGGAAACATCCCTTTATTTTGCGACTAGACAACCAATGTCTTGTTCCCAACAATAACCATGGTGTTATTTTGGATTTAGATGAAGAGAAGAGTAAAGGTCTGAACACTGGTGTAGCTGCAGAGAGGCTCCCTGGCTCTGCCAACTGTTCTGTCCTGGAAGTCTGGCTATGCATCAGAACCCAGTGTTGTATACTTATGTGCTCATGGCAGAGAAAATAATCAGAGAAAACTAGAAAATAGTAACACCTAGGCATCTAAAAAGAGACTTCTAGTGATATTTTGGGAAAAACTGCTTTTCAAAGAACTGTTTATTTTCCTGTATATTCCAACAACAAACTATATCCAAAACCGTTGCTTAAGAGTGATATTATTTGGAGGTTCTGTTCATATTTTAAAATTGAGACACTCCCACAGTAAGCACAGATGTATGACACTGTCATTTGTGACTGTACTCCTGCCAAAAACATCAGATTCCAATTAATGGTTCATGTAAGGTAACAAAGAACAGCATGTCTAGGCAATAAGGACTGTCAAGGGAACAAGAGAATTATTATGTAAACTGATTTCATTACTATGTAAGCAAATAAAAGTTCAAATTAAGTTAAGTGCCGAGAAATATAAAATATAGATCTATTTTTGGAATAAAGAGGGAACCAGGAACTACACGAGTATGCCTGTCCCTCAGGAAAGTGGTTATGGAAGACCAGGAGTTGTAACATCCCCAGATGAATAACTGCTGGCTTTTAAGCAACTCGGTGGTTCACGGTGGTACGTGCTGCTTCTCCCATGGGAGAACTGCAATGTGCACCATGCTGGGTCTGGTCCCACAGGCACTGGCTACCAGGCACAGTGGGATGCTGGAAGCTCGAGGCTCTTTTGGGTGAGGCTGACCTTGGATCTGTATTCAGATCGGGTCAGAAGGAAAACATGTGCATGATGTCTCTGCTAGATGGCCATCGCCCATGGAGCCAACACACCACTGGGGACATGTAAGCACAGAGATGCCATCACCCTGCCTCCTGAAAGCAGGGCTGCAATGCTTGGTTGGCAGAACCAGAAGTTTTCTCTTCCCAGCTATAGCAGCCAAACATGGCTGCAGCAGAGATCCCCACAGCTGCTCATAACTACAAATACTAAACAGCACAAAACTATTTTCTGGTGCTTTTCTCCAGTTAAATCATCACAGAACTTAGAGCTTGACAATCAGACTGTCCTATTTGGACCACGTCTGAAACAGCTAAGTCCTAACCATTTCACCAACTTAAATTCAATCAAGTATTTAAATTTGACAGAATACGGATCTCGTACTGAGATTATATAAAATCAACACTGAGGCAAAATCTCAGCTCTTTCACTCTTCCCCACTCTCCCACTGTGTATACCCAAATTCTAATTAGCTCATTTCTTGTAAAAAGAATGGAGCCCTATGTGGCTAGTAAAATAACAGTCCTGAATTCCATTTCATTTGTCTCCTGGTCCCTTCCCTCTCAGCCCTTGTTTCTCTAGATGAGTACTGCTAATGAAGATTACTTTATGCAGCCTATCCCACTTTTCCCCAGCAGCCCCAGCTGCCTACAGCCACCTGAAGGAACAGCAAGTCAGTTGTGCCTTTGAAATCAGCAGCAGGTTACACCAAAATGCGCCCTGAGCATCACAAACCACTTGTGGCATTTGCAAGTCAAAGCTTCCACTTCTGCAGGAGAATCAAATTACCAGCTGGAGTATGGGGATACAGCTGAAAGTTAATATTGGGGGAATGGAAGGCAAATGATATCAACTGGCTATTTCCATTCGGATTCCTTTTTGTTCTTTTTCTAGGTATTAACTGTGGTATCAGGTTTAAACTGCCTAACAAATCTCCTGCTACTGCAAGCAATGAGGAAGAAGCACTTGTTATTTACTTGAGGTAACTCTGCCTGCTCTGAATTTCAGTCCACTGCTGTAGCATTGTTCTGTGCGTAATTTCACCTCTCACTTTTACTGCTTGATCCTCAGATGTCACTGAGCTCTGTTGCTATCATAATGGAAATAATACAACCTACAGGTTATATTTTTTTCTTTTTCTTAAAATCTAAGAGAATAATAGAGATAGAAAATCACCAAGTTGACAAGTGCAACATAAATGTGGAAGATGAGCAGAATATTTGGACAGATAGCTCATAGGAAATGAGATAAAGAACTGCAAAAGTCACCAGCAATACTGTGTTAGGATGAGACCACAGGCAAGCACTGTTTTGGACAGTTTTCTTATGACACACAGAATACATACAGGCTATAGCCTTTACTGGAAGGCCTTTTTCCTCTGTGGATCAATGGATACTTGGAATACTTGGCTATTAAAAGAAATTGCATAGCAGAAAAGCCTGAAATATATGGCACTTTTTGTACCTTACTTTTACATATAGTTGAAACCAGAACTATATTATCTTGGTTTTCCTACTGCACCTAGAACGAACTGTTCAAAACCACCAGCTCCGTTGGTCTCTGCTACACTTTCAGAAAGATCTGGACAGTAAATACTCAGATAAAAACTCTCTTAGCACACAGAATATTTTGCAACAAACTTCAGTAAGTACAACAAACATAAGCAAGTGTTTCCTTCCAAAAAAAATCTAACCAAATTGAATGAAATCCAGTCCAAGCAACAAAAAACCCAAGCCTGCGACACTTTCTCAGAGGAAGAGGGACTCCTGTGGGATGACAGCAGGGTGTGCAGCACGGCACTGCACCTGAGCCTGCCACTGCTCTGCCCCCAGTAAGTCCTTGGTTTCATGAACACCCAGACTCCAGCACCAGTTCTGGCAGGGAAAAGCTGCTGGGACCAGAGAACATCTTGTCTGAGCACATGCAAGATGCCACAGCAGGGATAAGAAGAGCCTAACTCTGAACCTAACTCTGTAGGGCTTTAAGATCCTGCAGAAGAACCTTTTGCACCACAGGAACTTCTAACAGTTGTTTTACCCAACACCACCGAGAAGCAGCAGGGTTCCCTGCGCTGTTATGCACAGGAATGCTGCGGAACTGAAAGCCTTTCTGGCTTGGTATGTTGCTGCTCAGCAGCACACAGAGCCACAGGGCCTTGCTGTGAAGGAACACAAACAGCCACAAGTGATTCAAGGGGGACCCACTAAGAAAAAGTTTCTCAGAGATTTTCTGAAGGTGCGGACAATCGATTACATGACCCCCCCCCCCCCAAAAAAAAAAACCTTTCACTATAACTGGTAAAAAAGCCCTTCTTCTCTTTGCTCATTTATGTCCTACCATGCAGACTGTATCCCATTTGCAAGTCCTGGATACACTAAGCTCCAGCAAGGCGTTACAGGGTTATGACCAAGGGAGGCACTTCACACTGCTGGAGCTCTCCGTGACAGCTTTAGGCTCTGTGGTAAATGCACCTCATCTCCTGCTTCTTAAAGGTAAAAACAGTAATGCATCATTTGCAGTGCTAATCACAAAAGAATGAAATCTGCTTCAGCGTAAAGCAGGACATTAGGAAAACAGTTTTTGCCAGAATGAGAAAGGGAACAAGGTTATTCCTGTGTTCTCCAGAAGGTCTGGAGACCTAAATCCCCAGCTGGTGACCCAGGAGCAGGCAGAAAACCTCCTGCTTGAGCCAGGCAGAGCTCACACACCTCTCTGAGCAGCAAGGGTGCTCCTGAGCACGGATCACTCCAGGATCAAACCAAACCACTAACCTGAATTTGCTGATGCATGACAGTAATGAAAGGATCGGCTTTTCATGAGAATGGAGAAGTGAATTAAAATTTTAAACTAAGGTAAATCTTATAATTTTAGAAGACAAAACGAAATGAAACTCTTTATTCACAAGATGGTAAAATCACAGCGGTTATTAACCTAACTTAAATTAACTGCTTATTATTATAGAAAGTCATCAAATGTACTTAGCATTCTTTAGAGCCCGACAGTCAATTAATATAACATGAAATTGAATCAACTCAAGCATCTAGAGACACAAAACCTAGATTTAAATGAAAACTTCAGCCGCATCCACCTCAGGGTCTGAAAATTTGAGTTCACCTACCCCATTTTCTCAATTGCATCATGCACAAGCCCTCGTTTATATCCCATATCGTATTTACCCAGAAACAAATGAAAGTGTGGGAAAAGCACCTCCATGATTAAATTTTACAGTGGAAGCTAAGCCCAGTGGGCTTTGCACCCTTTGAAGCTAGCTCTGTCTGACTGAGGGCCAGATCTTCAGAAATGATTGGTACCACTGGGGCCGCATTGCCAGAGCTGCTCACGTTTCAGTCAGACCCTTAAAAGAAGCAGTAAAGCAGTTTTCAAAGTAGCATTCAGCGCTCCGCTTCCCCGCTAGGAATACAGCAGCATGCTACAGGAGGCTGGATCCTCCAAGGAGCTCTTGACTGCTGAGCACTTCTGAAAATCAGGATGTTTCCTTGCTGGCTTCTATGGAAGATGCCGATGGTTACATTCTTCTGAAAATCCTGTCTTAAACACAGTCACTGAACTCCATTTACGGCTGGCCAACACCCGTAACTCCTTATTATGGCAATAAAGGATAGGAAATGTTTGATTTTCTAATGTTCAAGAATATCCTATACAGAAAACGTGCAAACTTTCCTGTGTTTGTCAAAGAGGAAGAAAGAGCTCGTTCAATGCTGCATGTGAAAGCAGTTTACTGGAAAAGATGAAAACTTATTATTGCCAATTTTGAAAAAAAAACTTTGGCTACTAACGAATAACTAATCTAAGCTAACAATGTCTGGAAATAGTTTTTTTGGAACACGCAAAACTTTGTGATGGATAAAAATTAGGAAATTAAAGCTTATTGTATTATTCCAAATGTAACTGTTTACACTTGAGGAAAAATAATGGAATAATATCCACTTGGAAAAAGTTTTTATTTTTAAAAAAAATCCTTTGTAATACTCCCAGAAAATCCCTTGGCCAAAAGCAAATAACTTGCTTCTTAACCAGTTAGAAAAAGGAACACGATACTACAGGCACTTCAATAAACACGGCTTTCTGAGATTCCTTCTCAAAATCTTGCTAGCTGGTAAATGTTTAAAATGCAGAAAAAATCACTCAAATCTACTTGGTATCTTCAAAATACATTTTCTCATGAAGAACTGAGACACAGCAAAGAACCTTGTGCTATCTAACACAGACATGTATCATACCAGCAAGAAGAGCCCCCATTGCTCACACTCAGCTTTGCCCAGGGCCCCTTCAGCTCCCACTGCTGCAGCACTGTGCTCCCACTGGAGCTTTGAGCCCGGAGACTCCACCACCAGTGCCTGCTGTGGGCTCTGCACCAGTGCAGCTCTGATGTGGGCACCTCACCTTGGTCAAATGGCCCAGATTAAGGAACCACATGTTTTAGGCTGGGAGAAAAGAGATGGGTCTATCAGAGGTGGAATTAATGCTGCAATGAGAATTTAATGGGGCTGCCCCTCTACAGAACCCCAAATTCGTTATTTTTCCAACAAAGGTGATGCCATCCATCCTTCCTTCCATCCACCCACATGTATGCTTACATGCAAATACAGGTCTTCAGCTATTTGCTTGAGTTCACTCCATGCTTCCCCCCTATTCAGGAAATTTGTTACTTAGGATCGCATTTTGAAAGTACATTAGTTATGTATATGTTGTTAATTTACGAATGTAGTTGCATGTCTAGCAACCAAATGATTTCAACATTTGCAAGTATAAAATTCCCTATCTGCATACAGCTCTGGTGGTTTGTTTTTTGTTCGTTTGTTTTGTATACACACCTCCAAATATGAAAGAGTGCAACTCCTGTGAAAATTCAGTCCCTGAAGCCAGTTTTATCTACAAGAGGTTGCTCTTACAGAACTCTGGATAGATCATTCTTCTCTCAGAGATAATGTCCCTTAAATTACATCAAAAATTTCCAAATAAAAAGCAAACATGGGACTTTTCACTCTCCCAGTTCTTCTTCCTAATTCCTAAATTCTCTATCCTATCAGCTTTTCAACACATACTCAAGCTTCAGCAACTCCACCAAATTTAGCAAGGTTATTCACAACATTATGAAAACAACTGAAGCAAAGTCATGCAACACTGGGATCCTGGTTTTGAAGTCCATCAACTCTCCCAAGTCATCACATCTCCCGTGCTTTGCTAAATGCTTCCATTTGCACACAGAGAGAATGAACTTGGGAGAAAAGAGGGGAAAACATCCATCCTTTCTACCACTAGTGAAGAAACCTTAAGATCAGAATAAACTGACTTCTGATTTTGTTTCATTTTTATTACAACTAAGTTTAATAGCTGATGCCAATACATTGTCATCACAGTATTGTGTGTCAGCAATAATTACCTCGTGGTATTTAAAAATAACAAGCACTCTTAAATATTACATCCTGTTTCTTCACTCTGCAAAAGTGAAATCAGCAGCAGCAGCTGTTATGCAGTCTGCACATCCAACATGAACAAGTTCCTAAATGTGTTTAAACCCTACCCAAGAAGTTTTCACTTCCTTTTTATGGTTCACATAGGAGAATTATCTTACCTAAGAAAGAAGTCCACTGATGCACCTTCATATTATATGACTGAAAACCCTTACAGTCTCAAATAACCAAAATGTAACACAGAAAATCCTTCTAAATCTTTCTGAAGCTACTGTGAACTTCTTTTCCGTATTCAAATGTTAAATTCAATCTCTTTAAAGAAGGCTTGTTTGTTTTGCCTTGTTTTTTAACCTATTCTGCTTTCAGACTGCCATCACAAATCACCACATTAACTCAAGGAAAAAGGATATCATTTTATGTTTTCTGCAGAAACTCAGAATACAAGAAATCATGTTTTTACCTTCACAAAGACATTACAGACTTTTTATTCTATCCTCATTCCAAAACAACACATCTATATTGGTGCCGAAGTTGACAGTGGAGACCAAAGTTCAAGGGAAAAAAATATAATCCAGCTGGTTTCCATATGCCACAGCCACCAGGATTTACCAGCCCACGTACAACAGTGGGCTCCCACAGCTGTCTCACATCTGGAATGGAGAAAGACTTCTCACTCCAGGTCTTATGTAGCTCAGATACACTGCACAGCTCTCTGCCATGGCGTACCTACACCTGAGTGATACGCATCACAGAGGTGAATCACTGAAGAACATCACAAAGTGCACAGAAATTGAACAGGTTAAGAATACTTGGAGCGGCATCAGTTGACCACTCCCCACAAGCAATATACACTTTAACGAAATAATACATTCTTCTTAAGCAAGCTGTGTAAAGCATTGCATTCAGAGAAAGACAGACTTAAACACACCACTGTTCTGCCTCTGAGAAAATACAGCCAACTAACCTGCAACAGCCAAGAGAAAAGCTGAGCTATTGCAGAGGGTTAACCAACAAGGCTGTTGAGCACAGACAAACACTAACCTCTGGGTAGCCTCCAACATCATGTACGTCGATTCCAAGTAGATGTCCAAGTCCGTGTGGCATAAATATTGCACCCAGATGAACCTTCACCATGTCATCTACGTTGCCTTTCAGAATGCCAATTTTAGTCAGCTCCTCCAGATGGACTCGGTCAGCCAGACGGTGCATATCAGGCCAGGCGACCCCTCAGAGAGCAGAAACAAGCAGCTGAGTTAACTATTGCTACAAGTTTTTAGAGACAGCTTTCAAAAGGCAGATGCAACAGATGTGCCCTTTGTATAAAAAACAAAGGTGGAAAGAGCACATTAGCACAGAAATATCTCAAACAAGACAAAATTATTTTGGCATTCATGCAAAGCCCAGAAAACTACAGACAAGACACAGCAGCATCCTATAATCCAGGTCCACGTGAAAAAGATTAACACACTGCATCCAAGTATGTCTACAGAGATGCAGACTTATCAGCGAGTTTTTCAAAGGAGCATCAACTGCAAAAAGCAGTCATTTATAATTGTTTTCTATAGTGATTATACCTATTTAGGACATTTGAGAAGGACGGTACTTTTGTACGGATGTAGAAGATTTAAAGCCCACATCTTTCTGGCGAAGACACTCTACAGAAATTAATGATTCCCTTGTGTTAACGAGCTGCGTTAATGCAAGTCCTCTAATACACATACTGCAGCAGCATTACAAAACACTGCTGGTTGATTGCAGATAGAGTGCCAGGATACATTAGACTTCTATTATTTTGGTATAGGATACAGTTTTGTTTGACAAACTGCTGGGGGGAGGAGGGAGGAAAAAAGCAGTTCTTTTGTTAGTAACAGCACTGTCTTAATTAGTTCACCATGGCTTTGAGTCATACAGAGCAGTTGCAGAGTCAAGACAACTAGGTCTAAGGTACAGTAAAAGAATATTTTCCTTGTTCAATTTTGGCATGATTAAATAAATAAATAAACAAGCAATTTTTAAGGCCAAAGCTCCATCAATTTCCATTGCTTTAATCCAGTTAAACACATGGCTTTAAGGTTTTGTGAACATAAATGTCATATCAAAATCATATTAGCGCTCTTTGCTAACAGTACTGAGGCCTCAGAGGTTGAAATAAAATCATCCTACGGGAGGGCCTCAATACAATCCAGTTGTCTTAAAGAGCTCTGATACAAAGGTCACCAAGTGTTCCTCCATCCTGCATCCCATACCCACAGATCCCACACACCTCAGAGCTCTGCACGGGTCTTTTCTTTAGTAAGAATAAATCCACCTATAACCAGTAGTTTTTTGACCAGTGCTCAATGCAATTTTATTTGACAAGATTTTAAATGTTCTTTTTTTTGAACATTGAGTGAATCTAAAGAAGTGAGAATTGGAATACAAAGTTATTTCACAGCTCTGTCACAATAGACTCCAATCCATTACCCGATAAAAATGAAATAATTACAATCCATCACTCAACTATTACTGACATCGAACTTCATGTATTACCAAGGCACAGCTGTTTTCCTGGCCATTGGAAACAGGAATACAGAATTTCTGCATGCATCTGCCAGTTCAGCTTCTGTCATTTGCAATCAATGCAGACTGTTCTAGAAGTCATCCCTAGTATTCTTTCTGGGCAAACAACATGCTCTTTTGAGAGCTCTCCCATGATGTCCCAGGTGAATACTATTGTATTATTTTCATGCTCATGGCTGCATGGCTGCCTCCCTCCCCTTTGGATATATACAAAGGTCTGCTGCTATAAGACAAAGCACAACTGTATCCCAGATGCTCTGAATAAACATAAAACAAGGTGCCTGGGAGAGGAGCTGAAGATGCTGCCTTCCACAACTGCACAGCACCATTTGTGTCAATGCAAACCTACAGACTCCACTTAGAGACATACGGCACCCTTTACCAAACTCAGGAGAGAGACAACTAACAGGAGATAGAAGGGTAAGCTGATCATAGATGCAAACAGCCAAAGCATGCATTCATTTTTCTGCAGAAGTTTAACAGAACAGACCAATGACACGACTCAACTGAAAAGGCTGCTGCGGCTGTAAATCCCGAGTATCTCCGAATGAAGCCAATACAGCCCATTCTTCCCACACTCTCTGCTTTTTTCTTTTTCCACTCACTGAGAAAAAGCACAACAATTTTCCCTCTCCCCCTGGAGCTCTGCGTTCTGCATCTGTTGTGGATTTTTTTCATCTTATCTTTTCATTAGAGACTGAGAATAGCAAAACGCTCCACTGCAAAATAAATTACGGAGAGGGATGGAAACCCTGCAGCTCCGGGCTCTCTTAGATCAAGGGCAGTGCTTTGAACAGAGCCCTGCAGAAGGACTTGGGACCGCTCCTCTCCCTCCCAACTGGTGCCACCAGCTCTGCTGGATGCAGGCAGCATTCAGAGCTCTCTGCAGTTGCACTGAGAACTGGGATGGCACTGCCCAGAGGTACCCTGCCGACTAGATCTGAGCTCCTTCAATAAGTCAGTGGGTCTTCAAGTAAGTGGGAGTTCAAGGATGTTAAAGAAAGTGTGTTTTGATGCACGATATTTCCAGTGTGCTGTTTGGCATTTTGTATTATTACTCCACTCTCCTCCAAAGCATGTAACCTGTAAGTACTGTACAACAGCCACACAAACACAGAGTGACCCTTCTGTGCTTCAGCTAAACCAATGGTGCCATCCATCCCGGTCTTGTTTGCAGAGAACAGATTCCCAGCATGCCAGGAATAAACTTTTGATAACTGAGTAGAAACAGACTTTCCTTTTTTTTTTTTTTTTTTAATTTTTTTTTAAAGAAAAGATTTGATAAGCAAAGAGGATCAGAATGCCAAGTTTTCTTCAAACATTTTCTAGTACTCTTTTGGCCTCAAAAGCCATAAGAGAAATGACTACAGCAATTTATTACCAGTAATAAGCTGAAGAAAAGAAGCCATCATAATCAATAAAGAACTCTTCCTAAATACCTATTTTTAGCCTATTTTCAAAAGTTACTTGATGTTCACACACATCAGCTTTCAGGATTAGCCATGGTCTGGTGGAGCGCTCTGTCACCTGCTGCAAGCTGACACAGCAGAAGGCAAACATCATATTAACGTTCTTGCAGCAAGATGAAATGGTTAAAAGCAAGTAAAATCCAAAAACCCCTCAGAACTCGTGGATCTAATACCAGTTATGTGTCACTGCAACAGCTAATGGTGTTGCAACACCACTCTGCATTAGGCTCACACCACCAATCACCCCAGAGGATGTTTTACTGTTTTATTATTCAGCACTATTATTTTTAAGCTTTGAAGAAGTTTATCATAGTTGCAGATATGCTTTTGTGTAAGAAGGTTAGTAACGTAATTATCTTTAGGCCAATTTATACACTAATTATACTCCACTGACAGATGAGGTTTAGAAAGGTAGATTGGAGGGTCCTTGGACTTTAGCTTGTACCAAAATGAGTCTGCACTCAGGAAAATCTGCTGATGAAGTGTCTGTTCCATCCTTCATTCTCTGCCAAACGAGATACTGGGTAATATAGGTCACTGAGCCAACAGTTGGCTCCCCAGGCAAGCTCGTTACCTGGGCTCGTTAGGCTGTGATTCGTTACTTGCTGCACAGCACATGCTTGGGTAGGAGGGCAGGGCAAGAGGCAGCTCTTCCAGCCCCACACACAACCCAAGGCCGTGAGACCCGCAGGTTACAAAGTGAACTATACAGCAGGGGTATGTACAATAATGAAATGTGATAAATTGTGGATTAATCAAAGCATTTAAACTACAGAGGTTATTAATTTTCTGCTAACAGTATAACAGAGCTCCACAGAGGTGCTGAGTTAAAAGAACAGCAAACTAAACCTGAATGTTACCCAGTGTTCTTAGATGTTAATGGGACAGTAACGAGAAAGATAACACGTGTATTGTCTTACTTCCCTGGAGCTATTTCCCCTTTGCTATTTTCTCTTTGCCAAAACCACTGAATTTCAGATAAAACACTATGCTGCAGAACTGAGGAGGATCTACCCCATAAGGACATCTTTTTGATTCTTCCACTGACAGCAAAGATTTTTGTTCCAAAAAAAGAGAAAGAAATGCTTCCAGTGAAACCAGCAATTAAAAGCATATCTATCTTTTCATGAACAGACCATAACTTTTTCAATAGCAGAATTACAAGTGTAAGAGTTGACATATCACACCACAGCTGTTCGTCAGTTGCTGTTACCTAGCTGCTATTTTCATTCAAGTGATTATTTTCTGAAGTTTTATTACAGGCTATTCCAGAACATAAAGTCAAAACAGCACACAAAAGTAATTTAGAATTACTGCATGGTATTTAGCCACTTTGGTCGGAAAGTGCTCTGAAAAGGCCTAACAGGATTTTTTTGGCTGCTACTTAGGGTACTTTGTGGTTGTAATGTGACAATGATTAAACCGCAAATGATTTAGCAGAGTTTTTTTGTTGTTGTAGGGTGGGCTGGGTTTTTTTTTTGTTTGTTTTTTGTTTTGCCAGCACAAATGTCACAATCCTACTAAAAAAAATAGCATGGCAAGGTTGTAGGACCTTCTCCCCAAATTGTGCTAAGGTTAAATTACACTTATTTTTTAGAGTCCACAGACAAGGGCAAAAGGCCTGGCGTCTCCTGGCAGTGCCACTAAAACACAGACAGAAGATGCAATCCCTGGCCAGCCAGCCACTGGGACAGCCCAACTGCCAACAAGCAATAACCATATCAGACATAAAATAATAGGTCCTTCAAAGTTCGAATCAAGCCCAGTTGAAAAAACAAAGTAAATATTGTTCGAATTATAAAATGATTTCTTCCCTTTTCACTTGAGTGCTAGAGAATAATTTGCTGCATTTCTGGTTTTTATGCTTTCATTATGGCAACCTAGATGGACTACCAAGCAGTTGCTCAGCTTTCCAGCCAGGTAAGGTGACTCTGGGCCACCAAAATTCCATACTCGAGCAACGACAGCATTTGGGCAACAGTGAGGCTGATCACAGCTCTGTATGCTGTGCAGGGGACTGCTACCCGAATGAGTCAGAGCCAGCATTAAACACTAACTCTTCCAAAAACTTCCCTCAAAGCATTAGGAGCTACCAAATAGAACCAGCAGTGACCTCCCCTGCCTCCAACGCACTGAGCCCTGTGCGAAGGGCTGAGAAGCCTTGTGCTCTTTGCTTATATGATGGAATTTCTTTTCAACCAGTGTTCTTACAAGTTTTAAGCAGTAAAACCCCTCCTACTCATTTACAAAAACTGCATATCATGCTCTACAACACATCCTAAGCAACGTTCCGAACCTAACCAATTTGAATAGATGCAGATGTGGAGCAAGAAAAGGAATTTTTCCATGTCTGGAGAGATGCGGTGTTTGGACTGAGCAGCACCATCAGATTCTATGAATTCTTTGCACATTCCTTCCACATAGGGGCATGCTGCAAAGAAGAGGAAAAAGACTGGGGGACAGAGGGAAGTGCTCAGAGGGAGCAGTTACGGTGTGGAAACTTATCAATCTTTGAAGCTTTAAAAGACTGTTTAGATAAGATTTAGGGCAAACAGAATAATCTTTGTCTAGCAGGTTTGCACTCTGACAGCTACAGCTGATGTAGCGTCAAGATCGAACGACTCATGAACTTTGTACTCTGACTGAAATTACAGCATGTAACGTGTACATTTCCTGAGCACTGAACTGGAGGAAAATTAGTGCACATCACACCACACTGTGATGGGCTATTCCAACAAAGCCACTGCTAACATCAGGACTGTACAATGTTATGCCGGTCCAATCTGCTACAATTAGAACAAAAGGATATTTAAAAAAAACATCTTAAAAATATTTTCTTGAAAGAAGATAGAAAACTGCTGCCAACATAGGCTGTAAGAGTTTTCATTGCTCTGTACGTGGAGCATCTTTGAAGACCCACAGAAAGAAGAGAAGTCCAGGTGCAGAGCCCAGTTGGAAAGCTGTGGCTGGGCTGTGACTTGGAGCAGCTGCCCAGGACAGCGCTGAGAGCGGCACACACTCAGCTCCAGCTCCCGGTGGAACAGCCCAACTGTTGGGAAGTGCTGGTTTTATGCACTTGGAAATTGCTCAGCGTTATTTTTGTCTTCCTAACGTTGCAGTGGTCACTGTATGCATGGGTCAGCTCCTGTATATTAGTCACAAGCAGCAAGGAACGGCTCCCAGAAGGTTTGCAGTGAGACTCGCAATCTGAAATCCCACATTTCAGCAGATCAGCGTGTGCACAGAGGGACTGAGAATCTGCTGAATTCGACTTTTTCTGTTCTCTCTTGCTGTAGTTAGTGCTGTTCTGGACAAGATTTGGTTACAAGTCAAGCAACAAACTCTCCAGTAAGCAATGGCACCATCTTTATGTAATAGTACGTCACAAGAATCAAGGATTGCTCCTTGACTGTCTGCACTGTTTGTGCATCCTTCATTCTTTCAGCCTTTATTTCCTGCTTAGGCTTTTACACTGAGATCAACGGAATTAACCACAGAAAGCTGTAATACCTCTATGTGTCAATTTCAGAAAGCAAGTACTCAAAGGGAAGCTTATTTATGAACATTAATGATAGCAAGAAAAATCGAGCAAAGTCCATTCAACAGAGAATATAGACAGCAGACTACAAGTATCTTTTTATAGCACAGATCGACAAGATTTATTCTCAAATCTGTCTTTAACACAATAACACATTCTTAAGTGCGAGAGGAAAAAATACCACAGTGTCATTCCGTAGGACTTGTGAATATTAAGTATTGGTTATAGCATGCCCTGAAAGCATTTGCTCTTCAGGAGAGTTTGTATGAAATTTACAACTTTGCTATTACATTTTTGTCTGAGAATAATTGTTTTGCTTCAGATTATTACAGCAAATTAATAACCACCACCAGCACTTTCCCCTAAAATATGACCATCTGAATGGGAACAATCCATATGGACATGGGAATAATTCATATGGACTTTCTGAAATTACACAAACTATAAACTACATTTTGCTCCCACACCCTTACTATTGTGCTATTGTCAAAGGTCTGGTTTACAGTCCCCTTTCTAAAACATTATCTAAATTAGCTTCTGGTTTTATGCAGCAAAACACGCAAGTGTGCTTGCATGGTGTTCTACTAAGTACGTAAGTACATCTCTGGGCTACTTAAAAAACAAATGACTTGGATGCAAAAGACATCCACTGTATGTGAATGAGAACCTTATTTATTCACTGGGAGGAATACATATTAATAGCAGTTTCAATTATTTTCTTTAGGTGCAATGTGTTTTAATCTCAGTTGAATACAGCGACAATTACTTTAAAGCAGCATTCAAAATAGTAGCAGACAAAAAATAAACCTCAACTCTTTAGAAGTTACCAGAGATAGACCGAAGTGCTGAAGAAGTCATCTGTAATGCAATTTCGAATTTACAGATGTTCCTAAGCACAGTTCTGCTCAATTTAATAACAGAAACAACGGCCAATAGTATAATCTGCAATGTCAAATCCACTAGCTATTACTTTCCTATTAAATAGTTTTTTGGGTTATTCTAATCTCTGTTCTTAGTACTACCCTACCCTCCACTATTCTTCTTTAAAGAACTGCTAAAACGTAAAAGGTCAGAGAACAAAGAATCATAGTACCACTATGAATTCAAATTGCACTGCTTTCTGTTGTATAAAGTGAATTATTTATGAAAGTATTAACACAGCCACTTTACATTACATTACACTTTATGCGATCATCACATAGAAGAAACAAGACCTGAACATTTGCATATTAAAATGTTGTCAATACACCACTCAAAATTTCATATTCTGCTATGCAAAGTACATCCCCTAGGTTTGTATCTACCTCCATGAGCTTTACCACTTGAGTCTCTCAGCAGGAAACAAACACGAAGGAGACAAAGCACTGGAAAATAAAGAGGCTGCTTTTGATTTGTCCTAATTTACAACAGCCCTTGGAAGGATGTACGTGGAGAAAACCAGTGAAAAAAGGCCTCTCTATTACAACAAGCCTAGGAAGCTACACCAACAAACAGAAATTGTAGAAATCACGAGAAAAGGCACAAAAAGCGGACAGAGTTTCTCACCAGCTCACCACAGCTATAACTCTTACAGCTACCTAGGAGAAGATCAAGACCAAGTAAGATAACTTTGCTCAGTATTTTGTACCTACAAATAAAGGGGCTTTTGTTGTTGTTGTTGTTAGGTCCTATGCAACCAGGGACAAGGACACGACCCTGCCTCTGCTCCTTTGCCTCTGGTTTTCTGTCTTGTGGGAACAACTCATTTCTTTTCCTTTATGCAGCACTCACAGTAAAAGAGGAATCTTTGGTAGGATCTGAGGATCATAGAATCATAGAATTACTCAGGTTGGAAGGGACCTCAAGGATCATCAGGTCCAACTGCAGCCTAACCATAGTACCCTAACTCTAACAACCCACAGGTAAATCATATCTCCGAGCACCACATCCAAACGGCTCTTAAACACATCCAGGGACGGTGACTCAACCACCTCCCTGAGGAGAGTATATGAATATCTCATTTGCTTAACATGTGGATTTACTTTTTTGTCTGAAATGTTCTTCTGGTGCCCACCTGACTGTACTTTCTTGCCCACTGGGCAATCCTGACATCAACAAAGTCTTTGATCCAGGAAGAAAAGACTCAAGAGCTTGCAGAACTCGTGCTTTTATGTGAAACTTGAGTTCTGAGAATGTTAAAAACAGGCAAGATTTCTAAGGAATCTTCAAGCCTTAATATGGATAAACCTCCATCTTATCAGAAAAGTTAGCCTTGGGAAGGAGACATTCCCCAACAGCATTTATCAGAAAGGCATAACTTGGAAGCCAGAGGCAACATGATACTCACCACCTTGAATAGTAAAATTCAGAAAGTAGGGATAAGCATATAGACCTACGCTAGAACTCTGGAAAACAAACCAACCAACCAGAGCTACAAGTCCTACAAGGAAGCCCTAAAGTAGTGCCAGCATCCTGTGGAGGAAAACTTTCACACTTCATTGGTGAACAACTTCTGTGCATATTTTGAACCATTTTTTTTTTTCATTTTATTGAAGCGAATAAACAAAACAAACATCAATCAGCAAATGTTCCCAACTGCCCTCCTAAGGTTTGAATGCAATTTTGGTTCAGTGGGGACTCTGGATATACAAGTGTTTTAAATCATGTAAGTATAGAGATAGGGAATTGAGTGGTTGCCAACCTGGCCTCCCTCAACTTTTCCTTGGGAGCAGTCTGTGATACAAAAAAGCCTTTTTTTAATCAGAATTTAGGATTACAGAATTTACTGATTGAGGTGTTTCAATTCATTCGCTCTCTCTCAAAAACCACTACTAAGATGCATAGCAGAGACTGGAGAATGTTTTCCAGCTTCTTTTTTTGTAAAACATGCACAAGGTCTGTACAGCACTAGGAATGCTAAGTACAACAAGCTCCTTTCCTTCCCCTTCTCCTGTGACTTTCCATTACTCTCCAGAATAGGCAGGAATGTGCAGTGATCCCAGTGTGCAAAGGGACATAAATGGAAAGTTCATGATTACTTCAACATTTAGCTCATCAATCTTAAAGATAGTGTTTGTGACCTTGTACATTCATCCAAAATAGCTTTAATTGCAAAACTAAATATAAGCATATTCCTTTTTATTTTTTATCAGCACAGTAGCAGATTGAATATGTCCGAGAAATTTGCTGCCACTATCCTGTCCTCATCAAGTCTGAGTTACAGAACTCTAATTCCTAACATTCCTGAAATGCTTGAGATAATAATCCAAAAAATAATCTTCAAAAGTCAGCTGAGAGACTGGGGACAACATGAAAACACAGCAACTTGTTACAGGACAAAAAAGAAGCTATTCCACAGCAACTTCGCAATCACTACTGGACCCTACGCAGCACTAACAGGAAGGGATCCACTGGACAAGAGTGATACTCAAACTGGGTTACATCTGAATGTTCTTCATTCACAGAAACATTAAGTTACCCTTATGCTTGCAAAACAACTCCTCCCTTGCTAAGAGCTAGAGCCAGAAACTGTCACTGATTCTCAACAAATCTTGGTTGATGACTGACATTTTCTTTTGCACATTTCAGCATGTATTGAGAATCATGAGAGGTTAGAAGGGACACCAGGAGGGTTATCTTGTCCAAGCCCTGGTTCAACACACATTTTCTAGAAGTTCTAGAG
Source organism: Meleagris gallopavo (assembly GCF_905368555.1). Lineage (NCBI taxonomy): Eukaryota > Metazoa > Chordata > Aves > Galliformes > Phasianidae > Meleagris > Meleagris gallopavo. Next base: position 9,740,134 of record NC_139416.1, read on the forward strand.
AGGGACTTTCAGCAAAGCCAATTGTTTTACACATATTCCAACAGATTTATATTAATGATCAACAATACTGGTCTCCCAGGTATAACTTGTAACAAATTAGTTTCTTATTTAATAAAGCTATTACATCAGCACTGGATCTAACTTACATGATAAACAGAATGAGGCAGTAGCCAGGATTTGGTAGAAGGGACAGAGCAGAGTGGTTACTGCTGACTCAAGAGGAAAAACTTCAGACACCTATTTTCAGTGGCAAATTGAGAATCTGATAATGTCACTGCTGGGAATTCACAACCATTCTTGCCTTGCTCTCAGATTCCCATGAAGATGCTTGGCAACTTGCTTCAGGCATCTTTATTTTTACTTTTTTTTTTTTTTATATCTATGTTCAATAATCATTTTCCTTCCTTCAGCCAGTGCCTGGCTTAACAGTTCTGCAGTCTGATTTTCAGAAAGGCTGGATGCTCTCAGCTGTAACAGAGGTCAAACAGCTGTGTTTTGAGCAAGAGCACTATGTTAAGCACTCTTAAAAAATCTCAAGTCTGGTGAATTCCAGTCCTGGAATCCAAAATGAGTCAGTAGCTTTTAAAGCAGCTTCTCCAATCTGTCTGCCACTGTCTGTGGAAGGGGAACTGCTGCACACTTCCACATAACTATGATGAAGGGCAAGAGGAGATGCTACCTGTCAGAGATACCCATACTGTTACTGTGAGCACTCAGAAAAACTAGGAGGACATTAATAATTCTGGATTCAGAGCAGGTTTAGAACAGTCAATAAACAGACTCTGGACCAAGCATGACACAAAAGGTTAAAATAAATAACTGAATAGCTGCTCATTAGCCATCCTTCTGGTACGTGCATTGCATGAAGACAGCAGAAGGGGAAACTATGCATGTATCTGCAGTGGTACTGAAGACTCCATCATCCTAAAATGTGAAATCTCTCTCCATCATGCTCACTTTCTGTATTTTAGTTTTCAAAGTGGAGTTTTAAAGGGTGTAAGCTGAATTCTTTTCAGATCATTTCCACAGGTGATGTGCTCCACGAGCACACCTAGTGTGCCTCAAACATTCTAGCAAATCTAATGAGATCAAAAAACAATAAACAAGAGAAACAAATTAAGACTAACTTCTGGAATAAATCTGGGATGCTTAGCTTTACAGTTTCACTGTTTTTAATAATTCTGTGTACAATGTCTATATAAAAATGAATTGTTACTCAAATCATTGTTCTGAGTAAGAAGTAGATGCTGTCTCATAGTGAAGGGAATGGAAGTGTCAGTATTTTGCACATCTGCCCCTGTATTTCAGCTCTGTGGAAGAGTAAATCTAACCCAGATGGACTCGACACATTAAGAATATCCCCTAAGCAGAAATGCAGCATTCTTCTCTGGCATTTGGGATCATGAATCTGACTTTGTAGGAAAGAAGCAATTATCCCACTGCCACACAAGCTCACTGTTTTGACTCTTTCACTTCAGAGACTTAGTACTGCTGCTCTTATATACTATCCACATTCAATAGTTTCAAAATTGCTGCTTACACAATAGAACAGAATATGTCCTTCTCCTCTTTTATTTTACATGGATTTAGTTTGTGGCAGGAGTTGTGATGACTGCACTGAACTTGGACTATGATCCCACAGAGAGCCTTTAGCTTTCAGAGTATGTTACCTGGCTCGCAGAAGGAGCTCTGTTCTCTTTGATGGAAGTTATGAAGAACCACAGGTGTGATTTGAGCTGTGTGCATTTTTGGACCACACATACGACTTAGTCAGATGAATACCTTTCTACAATAAAATAGGATGTCTTAGAGTATTTTAAAAATTATGATGACTGATAACAAGTATGAATGAAAATGTAGGGAGTCTATGTCTCAGAAAGAAACTTCACTTGATAGTTGGTTTTACATGAGAACCAAACTAAGGAAAAAAAAGAAATTCCCTCTTCTGATTGATACACATCTACATAAACCATTTAGGGTGACTAGCAAATACGCATCCTTCCAAAACCAGTTATATAATGCAGTATTTGGTTAGTGACTCTCTGCAGCACTTGCTTCCTATCTCACAATGAGAAAGACTTTGGGAATGATTAACCTTCTGAAGACAACAACTAGATGTCCCCTGTGACCCTTTGCCACAAGGCATAATTAAGGCCCCAGTTCTGCAGCCGGAGAGAAGTAACATTTTCTACAGTTGCTGACTGCTGCGTAAATTCTTTTTACTCAGCCTGCCACATTAATGGTTATTGTCATGTGAGCCAAGTCACTTGACTGTCTTTTTCCCTCCTTTGATCTCAGGAACCCCAGAAAATAAAGACAAAAATAACAGCAAAACAAGCAAGGACTCCATAATTCAGAAAATCTGACAAAAATACAATGGGGCTGGGCTTTACATTTACTGACTTCAAACCCCACAAGCTTGTTTTCCTCCTCTGTAATATACCTGAAGTATTTACTTTCTTTTTGACAGGGAGAATAGATGCGAAAGCTGCAGCTACACCACCCTGTGCTGCTCCCCTTTGTGACAGCAACAGACTCCCTCAGGAGCGATCCTGGTGCTTTAGTACATGAGCTAACCAATTAGGTTTGTTCAAGCAGGCTAAGCTGCAGCCTTTACCATAGAAACGGCTTCCCCTGTAGAGCACCAGAGACACGTCCTGTTTGTATTCATCCCTTGCTGCATCCTCAGCAGCATGAACAGTACGAGTCAACCACGCCAGGAAACTCAATTTGCTCTGTTTATTCTACAGCCAAACACTGGCCTACCAGGAAATAACACTCCTCATTCAACCCAGTAGACCAGAAGTACATGACATGGCACTTTTTCTGTCTTATTCATAGAATGGCTTAGGTTGAAAGACACCTTAAAGAACTCCTAGTTCCAAGCCCCTGCCATAGGCAGGGTTGCCAGCCACCAGATCAGGCTGCCCATGGGCCCAATCCAACCTGGCCTTGAACACCTGTCTACAAATCTCCAGCTAATAAAGGATTCTTGCAACTAATATGCAGAAATATTAGGATTAGTACATCCCTATTTTTTTTGACTCTGTAAACAAATGGATAAGTTAACTGAGGAATTCTTCACATAATTCTGAGTAAATAATTGTATTAGCTCTTAAGTTCTGAAGTTCTGAAACTTGGTAGTGAGAAATACTGCTAAAATACTGCATATAATGTGGCACTGAAATGTAAAGTAAAATATGAACAGAAATCTTCAGGGGAGAAACAGCAGGTGATTGAATATGCACACTGCTATTAAAATGGCAAAATATCTGGTCTCCGTTTTCAGAAAAGCTTCAAGTGTTATTGCTCCATTTCAAGTTGCTCAAATGAACAGTGCTGCTACCAGCTTGTAAAACAGCAAAATTACATGTCCTCTGACTGGCAATCCAGAAAGCCCATGCTCTCAGTGTCTGATGTCTGAAAACTAATGTGGTAAATATAAAGGACAAGTGCACTTAGAACATTAAGTACATTTTTCTCAAATCTGTTCTATCGGTTTTACTGAGAAACTCTTAAGTACTGTCATCAGTGAAATACTCAAGATCACAGCAGCATTTAGCTCTAAATGCATTTATTTGCTGCTCTTAAAGTAGAATTGGGAAAAATAAGATTGTCAGCAAGCCAGGCATACACTTGATGAATTAGCTCACCTGCAATTTAAATGCATATATGAAATATCTGATAGCCAGAGCTATCTAAAGGTTTTTAAGGCTAACTGAATACCATTCTCAAAGATGCACACATCATCCTCTTCTTCACAGAAGATTTCTATCAACTTTACATGATAAATACAGAAAATGCTTGAAATAAATTGAAGCATGACATGTTCAACTCAAACTCTGACTTCATTCTTTGGCACAAGCTTACACAATACATGGCTGCCACTGTAAACAGCAGAATAACAACTGTCACTGCTGTACTTATCTTTTAAAAAAAGGTGTTTTTTTTTTTTTTTAAAGTGGGAGACCAAAATAAGTTTTAAATACTATTAATAGTTGCCTCTGTATTAATTGTTACATAGAAAATGTTGTGTATCTTCTGCTATAAAGAGCTGCTTAAACATGGAAACAAGTTTTGTCATCTTATTCCTTTCCAGCAGTTTCTAAAATCCAAACATAATTGTCCTGACAGCCTGGATGCAGCCATCAAGCTTCTCAATTCTTGTTGACACGTACTGATCTTTTACCTGGTTTGACTGCTTTCATGACAGCACGTGATGACTTCAACACTGCTTCGTAGATAGCCCTCTGGTCAGGAGTGAACTTTCCATTTGCAGGGAAGGTGCAGGTGATGTCAGAACCATAGCAGTAATACTCTCCTCCCATATCAAACAGGCTAAAAAGGAATAGAAAGGGGAGAAATAAAAATCTTAATTTCAAAGAAATTTTAAGAATAAAGATATTTTTTTCTTGTTCTGCTCTTAAGAATGATCCACATCTTGGTAGCTGGCCACATAATCCCCAGCTGAACGTTGTTCCTAAGTAAAATGAGAAGACAGCAACCTGCTAGCAGAAGAGCTAGAGCTTAAATGGACACTTCCACCAGCTGCGGTGGCCCTGGATGGAAACACTGCAGGAGCTCATGAAGGAAGATAAAAATCACACAAGGAATCTTCTTCCAGGTGTACAGTTCCAGTTGCTGGGACCTTTTCTCAGAAGATGAAATGTCTTTTGTTTCTTTCCTGAGAAATGCCAGTACCATGTAAAGGCTCTAACTTCAAAACTTAACAGAGAAATGCTAATTAAATCATGGCCTTTTGTACTGAAGTGTCAAAACACATCTGATGGTTTAAATAAAATGTCCCCAATAAAGGCTGACTGCCTCTGCTCATAATACAAACTTTCCTTTAAGACAAACTTAGCTAACAGGGCTTAAAGAAATATACATTGTGGGAAGATCGCACCAGAAAAGAACATTTAGTAATTTTCTGCATGAAAGGTAAAGAAAAAAAAAACAATGCTTTCTTTTATGGGAATAAAACCTCTTATCCTTTGAGAATCATTCTACACACCAACCAATAACTCACCACCAAATGCTCAGCTGCTAGAACTCAATCCATAAGAGCAGCTAGTGGGTCCCCACACCTGTGTGACAAGTTGGTTAGACATCTGCAATACTGTGCCTCCTGGGCCCACCTGACAAAGCTAACTGCACTTGTTATAGCAGGCACAAATATCAGCAAATTACCAAATAAGTATTTGGACCAAACAATAGTTAGCAAATAGCTTCCAAGTTCATCACGTATCGATTATAAGAAGGCACATTTTACACGTAAGAATTTGCTTTTGACACACAGTATTTGTGTGGCCTCCTGGTTTCTTAGGTAATGAATCACAGCTGAAATCTTCTAATTAAAGTCCTCTCACAGCGACCTCAAACAACTGCAACTCTCATCGCATGAAATATAATTTTCCTTTGCTGTATTTGAACACCTCAGAGCTTTCTGCCTCATGCCTCTGCCCCACCACAGGGCTGGGCAGATGGAGCAGAAAAGGAAGGGCGCTGCTGTGGCTCCTCTGCTACCAAGTCCCAATCACAGCAGTAATTAGCAAAACCGTGCGGCACAGCTCTGCCCCCAGCCAGCACACATGGCCAGGTGAAGATAAGTGTAAGCAACTGCAACAGGAACTGTGGCACTTGGCTGTAAACATTCACCATTTCTAACCTAACTGCCACTGAAAGCAGCAGACAGTAAGCAAACTAATGCAACCGTGATAAAGCAAAGATAGTACTTCAGCAGCGCTGAGACTCCTCTTGCTCCACTGCATACACAGACAGACACGTACTCATGAAGATTTACTCAAATTTTAAAATCCACCCAGCAATTTCCTCTGTGAATGAAATCTTTGCACTCAGTGCAGGCCCTGCTGAAGTCATCACCAGCCTCCCCACAGCGGGCAAGGTTCACTGCGGAGACTTGCAGGACTGGAACTGCAGGAATAAACCCTGTGCTTTACAGATGCAGAAGTGTTGGAAGTTTAAAGCTACAGCAACGCACTCTAGGAGGTTACAGAGACTATTGTAAAGTTACATATGTAAAGGCAGAGTCAATGCAAGTACTGTTGACATTTGTTTAAAGATGAAACATGGTATTTTAAAAGAGAAAGTCACTAATTGAAAAAAGATACACACCAGACAGCAAACGTCAGAACCACAAGGTGAAAAAGCAGGATTTGACACCAATATAGCAACTGCAAACAAGCTTAGCCAAACCTCAGCATCAGAAACCCCATCGACACTAAGTTTTGATTTCATGGTTAGACTCCTTTGTACAAAAAACTAGTATTGCATACAGAAAATCACATCTAAGTAGCTGCAGCAACTAAGAATTACATAAGAAGGTGCTGGGTTCTCTAACAGACCAAGCTGACACACTTGTTAGAATAGCTGCTCATCTTTCAACCAATCCCAAATGGAACTCTTTCAAAAGTCACAAACAAAGTCTCATGGTGCATGGTGGGGTTTTTGTGGCCTACCTGTTCCATTCTGTAAGTGTCAATTCAGCATGGCTGCAGTAAAGCTGAGACCTGCAACTTTTGAAATCCCTGTCCAAGTCTACTAGAAGTTACTGTTCTCTCTACGTTTTACCTAGAGAGTGGTTAACCTGAACTTACTGCAGGGGTCACACTAACTATTTCTTGAAAAATTACAATTGTCAGTATTTCATCAAACCCATTCATTGTTTAGTGACTGTTAAATAGTTGTTAGAGCTACTGAAGCACTAAGTAACGGGGAAAAAAGCTATCACAAAGCTGCTCGCAAGCCAGGAAGCACCATTTGTTCAGGTTTCCTTGCTTCCAGAGAAGAGCAGAGATGAGGGAAGATGATCTTTCAAATTCCACCACAGAGCAATAATCCACCTTCCATACCACATGCTTCAGTGAAAAAGCATTCAAAACAAACTCTACATTTGGGAGATACTTTGGCTCTTACTGGGAATTCTCTTCCATTTAACTTCAGTTGGGAACACATCCATTAGTTAAAATGTTTCCCAAGACATGGAAATAGACCAAATATTGTTGCTGTTGTAGCTGAGGAAATAATGGGAGCCTGAGAAGATTGCAGTTTTGTATCCTTGCTTGCCAGGCAAAATATGTGGTGAAGCATACTTTAAGTCTAAGCTGCTATCTTCTGCTGTTCCTAACTGAAAAAAGTTCCTAAAAGCAGGTTGCTTAACTCTTGGTTCCTTAGATAAAATACATTATTTTACCCTGAAATTAAATGGTAACTGCTAGGTAGTAAGATAAACTAATAACTAAATTCTAGTACATACTCAATTGCATGTTAAAAATGAACTGATGATGCAATCCTACCAGAGTCATGTGCAGAAACGACTACTTCATGTTATCTGGACTATTATCAAATACAGCAGCAATATAAACTAATTAAACACAAAAATAAGAACAGGCCTCAAACATCTTAATCTATGCTTTACCTTTTAAGGATCATTTAAAGTCAAGTAACATACACAATAATATAAGTATCTCCAAACATTATTTTATCTAAAACTGAAATAGGAATGTTACATATCTAAGGGACTACGTATGTTTTCTATTCTATAGAAAACTCCAGAACTTCTAGTTACTGTAGAACAACAACAAATTTCATCCCAGGACACCCTTCCCTGTTTTTCAGGAAGAGTGCAGTTGTGAAGAGTGGGTTTAGATGTATCCAGAGGTAAGGTCATGTTTCTGAGGTGCCTCAGATGAGAAAGTGGCCAGAAAAGAATTGTCAGTGATCAGAGAGCATTACGTGTCGGTGTGCTCACTGATGGAGCCTGAATCTGAGTCTTTTATGGCACAGTTGAATCTCTTTTAAAAGCACTGCAGAGAGAATCTAATCTTTCTTTGCATTGTTTTGTTGGGAGCAAAAGCAATGAAAACTACCTAGCTTCATTTCAGGGTGAAAAGTGCACGGTATATAAAAACATTTAACAGGTAGAAGATCTAAGCTGTTCTAAAAACTCCACATTACTGTTTTGTTTTCTAAAACTAGTAAGAAGCTATACTACATGTAACAGATACACAAAAAATATTAAATGGTCATATATCTCCCTTAGGAGATCTATAATTCTTCCTCCCAAACATACTACAAAATACTTCATATGCTTAACTAAAACCGAGCAGTGTGAAGTATTACAAAAATCAGATAACCCGTCACTTACTCTACTGACAGTATTACAACGTTAGCCAACAGAGTCAATAAAGTTGCCTCCTGCATCTATTTTAGAATTAACCTTCAAAACTAACAAACAGCATTTCATTCCCCTCACAGGCAAGAAGCCTGACACAACTTAAGATCACGCTGTACATAATGCAGTCCCCAGCTGAGAAGCAGCAGAAGCACACACTGCAGTCTCACAGCTCCAGCAGGGACCTCTCCACTTGTCCCTGGAGGTCCTGGGTCACCAACTCCTCCTCGTCCCCAGGATGTGGATCCAGTACCCTGCTGCAGCAACCCAGCGGGGCAATCTGGAAGAAATATTTCAAGGATGCTCGAGTCCTGTTGATTTTAAGGAGAATGCAGGATTCTAAGGCACTGCTGTACTGGAAATGCTACGTGATGCTATGCACGAAAGCTCTCTTTACCTTCCCCTGGCAGCAGCTCTGGCACAACACAGATGAGTTGGAAGGTGGCCCTGTCACCTGCACAGAATATCGGCACCACGAAATGCAAGTTTCTACTTACATCTTTGGCTTTAAAGTCCAGAAAAATAATAGGTGTTTTAATACCACTTTTAGCTTTCTTAACCTTTGATAGCAAAGCATCACAAATTTCTTTTTCCAACACTTCAGTTAGAAAAATTGTGGTTCTTTTCTGCGTAAAGTCACTGTATACTATTTTTTTTTTTTCCAAAGTAAAGCATCCTCCTCCTCTAAGCATGTTTTTAACTTTTATAGGCTTGCTGACATTTTCATTGTCAAATAATTTGAAACTGCCAAGCAATGAGGCAAATTATGGCCAATATCACAATGGGAAGGAATACTTTATTTGGGATATCTGAGCCATGTGTATGAATTGCTAGTGATCCAACCACCAACCCAACCCAAAGACAAGCTCTTGCAAGCATTTCTTGGGAAGCCTACAGCTACTCCCATGAGTTCACATGTAAAAGCTGTCACCTTGCTGCTCTGCAGAGCTGCTCTGCATGCACAGTCAGAGCTGGGTCTCCTCGGCAGTTACAAAAGTAAAATTGTCTTCTTCAGCGAATGCTGCAGAGCTACTGTTGCCATGAGTCCCACGAGACCCTGGGTGCAGTGTGTGCTGGGCACAGGGCCGGCCAAACCCCAGCTCCTGCAGCCCCTGCCTGCCCTCAGAACAAAGCCTTCCCTTCCCCCAGGGATTGCAGGGCCAGCCATGAGAAAGCTGCTATCGCCAGGTCTTACCATGTCCTCTTTGTACCTTGGGTTAAAGGTGCACAGGCATGAATACTGGTGCACTTTACTCAGTTACATTTACTGAGGTTTTAGGGATCTGAGTCATTATTAGCTAACACACTTATAAGCAGCCACAGAGATGAACTGGTGCCAGCCCAGTCCCAGGACAGCAGGAATCAAGGTACACAAACCTTTTCCTCCTCTTATGGTAATAAGAGCAAGTCACCCCCCGTTGGAGATTTTGTTCTCTGTAAACTCACTATATTCTGCTCCAGATCTGCCAAGAGCACGCTTTGTGCTTAAGACTTCATGCGGCAATTAAATCTTGAAGCAGCCACACACTAACACAAGTTGACTATTTGTTTGGTTAAACACTTCAAGGCAATTTCAAGCTTGAGGGAATCAGGTATCAGGATTTCTATGAGATGCATCTTTGGAAACGTGCCAAGTGATTTGGAAATAGAGTGGCTTAATAGCCAACCACAAGCATAAATCACAGTAAATGATATCAAAATAAAATAGAGATTCTAGTGACACACTTTTTTATTCACTCATCTCCTGACCAGCCAAGAATTATCAACTAAAAAAGCAACCTCGAGTAAGATAACATCACAAAGCCCAACAGAGAGCTGGAACAGAACAGCATAAAGTCCTGCATACTCAGGAAGCTGCTTTGGAAGAGGTGCTCTGCTCTGACTAGCTTCCATCTAACATGATAGAGAGAGGTCTTAGCCAAGAAGGCTCTGTAAAAGATGCAGCCAGCCTTGGCCTGATGACTGTAGAACCAGCTGTTGTTATCAACACCCTTGTAGTTTAGCGCAACTTCGGAGAAATGCTATAGTATTTTATGTGTAGGAACCTGGATTCCAGAAAGTCAAAAGAAAGCATTAGGCTTTTTAGTTAAGTCTCACATTCAATAGAAGTTCCTGCAGCCCACACAGATAACACAATTACAGAGACAGCAATGATGCGACTGTTGTTACGCACATTGGGCTACGATTTATATGTGGGCTCATATTTTTGTGTTTGTCCTCAGCAATGTGTCCTCATGTTCACCTTCTCCGCAGCCTTCCCAAATCTGCTCCTTCTGCAGCACTGTCTCACGACAGGCTCTCCTAGACTATTACAGCTACTGCGAGGCTCGTTTCAACCTTTCACGCAGAGATGGCAAAGTCTACCATTAAGCTTTGCTTCAAAAAGGAGAGGCTGAAAAACAACAACAGTCTTCACTGAATTTTGAATGAGAGAAAACTGTGTGCCCAAAATTTCTACACTGCTAACTACAAGATGCTCAGTAGCTGCAGCAAGAACATGCACAAGTTTGGGCTGACTGGGTTACCAAAAAGAATGGTAAAAAACCAGTAGTCCAAACAACCAACTTTCCCTGGGTGCTCCTGTCCTGCACCGACCAGGGCTCCCCTCCCTCTCCCGCCCACAGAAGCCGTGGCTCACGCCGTGGCTCTCTGCCTGGCACAGGTGTGCAGCTGTGCGTAGGTGTGCATGGCCATGCCCCCAGGTTGCTGGGGAAGGTGTGCCCTTCTGCTCTGCCTCTGGGAAAATGGTTTCCTAAACCAACAGCAGTGTGTGGGAGTACCAGCTCTCTGTCTCAGTAATTTGAGCCAAGCAGAACTTCAGATCCATTTATCTCGCAGGATACAAAATCTAAATCTCAATGAATTCACCAAGCCAGCAGGATGTAAGCACCAGCTCAGTAAATAACCCTGTAAGATTTTCTGCACTATTTCTGATTCTTTTCACATGCAGGTTGAGAAGGAATTCCTTGCTTACAAGATTTGTGTACTGAAGAAATTGAAGACAACAACCTTAAGCTCCTGCACTAAAAAAATCCATTTCCATAATCAAGCATCACCCCTCCGTCACCCTCACGTAGTCTGTATCAATATTGTATTAAAAATGTAATGTTTGACAGCACAAAGAGTCAAGAACCTTCTGATTAGCTTATTCACAGCTGAATTCACCCCGACAGCCATCTCCCCACGTTTCTGCAAAGCAGAGGGATGTCCTCAATAAAGAAGGGTTGGGTACAAATAAAGATTGGGCATACTGAGCTGGTATTGCCAGGTTGGGAGAAGGATGAGGCAACAGCCGAGACTTTCCGAGACGCAGAAGGCAAAGTGTCAGTGCTGCAAACTTCACACCTCTACCGGACCCATGCAGGCAATATGCCAAGTGAGGCAAACTCCCAGGTGAAGTTCTGACAAACAGATTGCCTTTTTTGCTGAATGGATGCTTTTTTTCCCCCTGGTTTTATTATCCATTTTTAATTGGCATATTTAATAAGCAACAGCACTCTATTTAGAAAAGTCGACGTAGCAGAGATGGCAGTGAACACGACGCTCTGGCCCGCTGCCACCTGCTGCGAGCTCCAACAAGGAGTGGGATGTCAGAGCTGCAGGGAGGAGGAGAAAATGTACAAGGAAAGGCTTGCATTGACTGCTGCACACAGTCACGCTGAGCAAGCCACATCAGCTCCTCACCAGGAGTGAGAGATACCAGCATAGAACATGAACAACACAGCTACCTTTTCAAGTAACTCTAGATGCCTACACTGAGAAGCTGAAAGCTCTGTGTAAGCTGAACAGCATCTGGCCGATATTTCTGATTCAGGCCACCACGCTCATGTGCTAACATTTAGACTTGAGAGTCTTAGCTTTCAGCCCATCCTGGGCACTCTGACCTGGACAAACAACTGCTGCAGATTGCAGGAGTAGGTGAAGTGTCAGATCTTTACTCATTGATCTTCACTGTAAATACCATCAACTACTCTTACTATATGTGCACGCTCACACACACATTCCTGTAAGCAAATGGTTAATGCTTCTGATTTTTTTTCCTTGATGAAAACTGAGATAGAGACCAATGATGGTACACACTCATGTAATATTTTTGTTTTGTTTTTTGAGATACTGTAATTGTTCTTAGGATTGTTCAGTCAACCTCCAAAAGATCAGTTTTCAAAAGGAATCCAACACAAAGGGGTTTCAGAACATTGTACAGAACAAGACAACTGAATGCAAAAAAAAAAAAGCTGCTGGCTTTTTCCACAGAAAATCAGTCCAAACGTTCAAATCATTTGTGCGGTAATGAAGGCAGCAACTGGTTCTTCAGAAAAGGAGCTTGAGGCTGCCCTTCCCCAGCCACACCTGCTATTTTGCCAGGAAGAACATTTTTTTCTTTTTCAGAAATACGATCTACTCTGCAGAGCAGCACCTCAAGCTGTAGATACAATATGGCAATGTGCAACTGAAATCAGAAATATTCTTTCCTTAAAGACCTACAGTGACTCAGCCTACACATAGAGCAGTACTACACCAGGAGGGCTCCTCATGACCCTAACCTGAGAGCCACGTGTCCATCATGGGCACAGCAAGGGGCTCCTGAACAGACCCAAGGCTGTTTTGAACAGAAGGAGTGGGAATTGCACCTGGTTCCTAGGTGGTACCCGGCGGGTATGCTGGAGCCTACTGGCACCTCTGCTTTGAGCCATACAGCGGTGTAAGAGCCAGACAGACTCCCTCTACAATTTTATTTTGAGCTTTTTGATGGAGTTCCTCAAACCAAGAAAGGCTTTGCTATTGTAAACTATCCAAGATAAGCAGTACCTTGGGTATTTCTAAAATACTTTACGTCAACAAAGACTGCCACCAAAAGTGGATTAAACTGAAAGGCATTTGTGAATGTTCAATATTAAATCAACAGCTATTAAAAATACTAGGCTTTATCCCACTTATTTTATTTAAACACCCCTAGTCAAATCAACACAAAAGAAGCCAAGGCAATTGCGTGCTCTCAGGTGTTTTGAATGGTGGGAATACTAATCTAAAAATATGAAAGATACATTTCATTTAGAGGCAATAAAAAAAATCTTACGTGCTGCAAGGTACAAAGACCATCAAATTAAGAAGCAAAATATAATTCAGCACTTAAAGAACGCTAAAATTTGTGTCCCTTCTTAAAGACCTCTGCTTTGCCTATTCTGACAGTGGGCACACTCAGAGCCTGAATTATCCAACACTAACCCAACCCAAGCAGTTCAGGGAAAACTACTGCCAATTCTAGAAAATATATTTTTAATCTTTTTTTTTTTTTGTAGATTAGCTTAAAAATAATATTTTCTATAGGCATAATAAGGAGAAAAATATGTCTATTTTATGAAAACAACAAATTTTAATCAAACCAGAGACACCGAGCCAAAGGAATTATTTAAAAAATGGATAGCCAGTTGATTTTGCAATCAGCCTGTAAGTAGTAGCAATGTACTTGGTATTATTATTATTAGAAACAAAACCATAACTAACAACAAGTTGTTTCAAAACTGCAGACTGAAAGGTTAAAGCTAACCATAATTTTTGCATATTATTATAGCATCAAACTTCAAAACGTGTAAAAATGCACAGGGCCAAATGAAAATATTACTCTCACCCACATAAAATAGAGGAGCATTTACATCTGACACATTAATATCCTGGGATCTTAAAGGCAGTGCTTTCAAGAAGTAATAAATACAATATTTTGTTCCGTAGGATAAATTGTTTTAATGGCAGTCAATGAAGTACTTGGGGTGGAAAAGGGCAGACTTTATTACCTGATGTAAAAAGATTGGTCAGATCCAGCTTTTTAATGCAACATTGCCCCCACCTGGACAAATGCAGTTCGGTGTGCATTAATACCAGAGAACTCTGTAAAATGCAGTGCAAATTCCAAAACAGAGCTTGGAAAAGCAGCACAACAAACCTCTTCCTTCCTTAGCAGCATACCTTCTTCAAGCACACCTAAATCCTTTAGTTGAATAGGTGAAAGTCTTAGCAATATTTTCCTGAAATAAATGATAGTTTCTCAGTACTCATGAAAAATCCTTTTATACTACATGCTTATTTATTCCTGCAGAGAAGGAAATGCAATTTTCTACAAATCACACTAAGTAATATTAAGAGAAATAGACAGTTTCAATGCAATATACACCATATCCATATTGTGAGTATATGTAGAAGATAAATGCAAGCATCTTATGTAAAAAATGACAATTCTGATTATAGAAAGTTCTCTACTATGCTTTTAGATAAAAAGAGGAAAGTTAGGAAAGTAACATTTTACTGAACAGAAAGCCTACCCTTTAAGAATAAACATCAACATGCAACAAGCAACTTTCTTCTGCAATATTCTCTGCACAACTCCAAGTGACCAACAGGACTATGAAACCTACAAGTGGTCCTTCATCTCATTAGGGTTACTGAGCAATAAAGAGCCCTGTAATGCAGCATCTTCCCTCTGTTTCACACTGAACAACTGTCTCAACCTCCTGTATATGTAGTCAAGAAAAACTCCCTGAGATTGACAAAGCTTCTGAAATGCCAAGAGGAGGAGCACTAGAAGTTAAATCAGTGTATTTCAAGAGCACCAGAAGTTGTAGCAATAAAACATTTACAAAAAGGCACGTATATCAGTGCCAAATAGATGGAAGCAAATTCAAACCAAACACAACGTGAGTGGAATGTGCTTTACATGCAAAGGCAATGCTCCTGGCCAGGCGCCGTGCCTCGCTGTGCTGCACCTTCAGCATCAAAGCACAAAGCTCTCCAGTTCCAGGGAGCACTCATTTGAGTGCCCCCTGGTGTCAACGTAATTCTAGTGCCTCAAATTGGTGCTTGAATATTAAGGAAAGAAATTAGTATGAAAACATTCCTCAGAGTTAAGTTAGCCCAATAAAATCATTTTGCAACACTGGATTGCTTTCATATGCCCAACTCTACTAATTGACTAAGCAAGTAACAATACGTGTTAATACAGCCAAGACTCATTTAAAATGTTCAACATAGATGCATTATGCTAAGATGGCACTTTTCTAACATGCTGCATTTGATTTTGTGGCATTAATAAGACTTTTCCAGTGCTTTAATTCTGGCACCAAAATGCAATAAAACTATCTGCCAAAACAGGCAAGAACCTTCCCAATAGGAAGCAGCCTGCTCCACAGCTACTGCACACTTTCATTGGCCTCATTAGAACCAGTATGCTTACATCACAGCATTCAGAGGAACAGCCACATAAAATGCAAGGCATCATCTGACGATCCAACCTGCTTCACTGAAACTTTTAAAGTTACATCATAATTTAATTTTATGAACAATAGATAGGCCCTCTGTGAACACAAGGTTAATAACAACTCTCCAAGGGCTGCTGCAGTTGATGCTGTCCTCCTGTTCGTTGTGATTCCACCCAAACTCTCTCACTGAATCACTGTGGGACTCCCTGCAGGGAGGGTCACAGTGCTGCAGCTCTGACCCTGCTCCTGGGGCTGTGCTGGGATGGGGGGGACATGTCACACAGCCAGAGGCCTTCCTTACCAGCGTGAGGTAGGAGGACGCTTCGACATGGTAGGAATGCCATGCACTTCAGCAGAATACAGTTACTCGCAGCATTTTGCAAAGCCAGCGCAGACCAAGTAACAAGGAAAAATGTAAGAATTGGTAAGCCTGCCAATGAAAGTTGGTTAATAAGTGCTGAATTTTCACTGAGACACGTTTGTCAGAAACCTTAAAAGACAAAGACCTACAACTAGCACACAGAAAACCATCTCAGGTAATAATACCTGTATCTATTTCTGCGATATCTGTGGTCAGGCTTATTTTCTTTTATTTCTGTATTTAAGTGTGAGTCTCATCATAAAGAATCAATCTTTATTTTAAGATCATAGAAGCACAGTCCATTTGTCAAACCTCATCAGGTCAATTACAATAAAACAACACTGCAGCAATGCCAGACACAACAAAGGCAGCGAGCTGAATGCAATAAGCTACCATTTTCTCAATACCTTCTCAAAATCAAAATGTAAAATACATGTTCCAGGTTCAGCACCTGCAAGAGCTCCTACACAACACACCAAATCACAAAGGTGAAGGGAGATGTTTGGCCCCACATTTTCCCCCATGTATCTTGATGGCCACTTTTGCCTTTTCTCTGCAGCATGGCTGTTGCTCCATGCTGGACTCCGCAGGGAGTTAAATCTGTTCCCCCTCAATCCACTTTCCTTCTCCCTAAGTAGTAACTTCCCATTTAATTTCCCTCAAAACACTGAAAGACCTTTTGTTATCCAAACTGGGTTGGAGGTGGCGGTGGGGCTCCAAACCCACTGGAAAATGGGTTGTGGTTATCTTGTAACTCTTTGAGGCCTCCTGTGAGCAGTGCAGGAGATACTGAACAAGAACTGCTTAGGACTCCAATTCCCAAAAGCCAAGTCACAGCCCTGCTACAGAACCAGCAGGCATCTCAGCACACAATGAATAATGCAATACCTTGAGATAATGCAGTAAACCTCAGTCTCAGGCTCAGTTTCTTCTAAGCTGTCACAGGTTTACGATGACAGAAGAAAATTAGTATTTGTATCTTAGCCTGGCTGTACATCAGCACTGTACGCACTTGTAATAGTGATTTTCAACATCCTGAGCAATGATTTTATTTAAATTTTAACACAAAGTGAACAGGCAGAGAGCACAGAACTGTGATTCACAAGGGTGCCTGGCCCAGACATTTGTCTGCATCACCTTTCTGACCATGGAGACAACGTGCAGGAAAAGTGTTTGTTTTAAACCACGCCATCCATACTCATGTACATCCCTACCACAAAGGTGTTAGCATACATGAGTTATTTATATAATACTGACTTGGTATAATTGCAATATTTATACTTTATATCAATATCAGTACAGTGCTTTTCACATACATGTTGAATACTAAACCCTAAAAGTACAACTTCTGTCAATAGTGATGCTTTGTGTTAGCTATTTCATTTTTAATATGCAATACACCAAAAATTACAGCCCTACTTAGCAAGACAGTCCGTATTTACAAAAAATGCCAGGAATTCTCCTTACAGTCCTTGTCTTACACTGAGATCTTCCAGCACAGAAGCTGGACCTGTAAAGATGTGGATTATGATGCAACATTGGAGATTTAATTCAACAGCAGTTTCTTACAGAGACAGTAAATCCACTTGATGTAGATAAATTTTCAAAAATGAAATTCATAAAATCAGACTGTTCTAAATGCAACACAGTTTTTAAAGGAGAAGTCAGAGTAACAGTCTTAAATTATGCAATAGCCCAATATTTTTGCCTAAGACCTCTTGTTGATACCTGCAAATCCTTGTAACTGATATTCCTCAAAGAGCACTTGAGTATTTCAAGGAAGTAAAGCATTAGTCTTACTAATCTATTATTTTCTATGGTTTTTTTTCCTGAGTATTTTGTTGACTTATTTGCTGGTAGTCATTGCATCTTACTGCTTAGAACTTAAGGCACCCGAGCAGCACATTTCTGCAAAATGACTGAATGTTATTCCTACGAATTACATAATTTTATGAAAAATACGTGAAACTCTATTGAATAATTTAATAAAAGTCATACCAAGTACACAATCTTCTGATTCTACCAGATTCCATTATTCTGGGAAATTACCAGAGTAGATTCATACCAAAGTTACTATCAGAAGCCGAAATAATTCCACCTCTTCTTCACAAAAAACAAAGCTGCTTTTTTCTCTGTATTCATGGCTTGCTAGGAATATCCAACAGAGGGCTCCCAATAGCTATTAAAGAGCTTAATTGAGAGTCAAATACATGAACTCTTTAACATGTAACTCTTGTACATAAACAAATCAGCATGTTGTCATTTTAAACAACATATTCTGTAAGCACACAGGCACATCTACATCCAAATTAGAAATCTGTAAAAGCATACAGTAAAAACCACGCAGGAGGTTTCTTGTTATAATTTGTATTCTGAAGCTAGCTCACTTTTTTTTTTTTTCCTCCAAAACTGCAGAAAATGAGTATAGTTTTAAATCACCTTCACACAAATGCAATTACACTTCCTGACAACTTCTTTATGAGCAGGAGGGTCATCTGCCCCCCTGTGAGCACAACCAAGCTAACCACATCAGACTATTCTGCTAGGAAAACAGGCTTTGGTCAAGGTGATCTGAGCAACTATTTGATAAAAGCCAATCTACAGTTGGCAAACTTCATCTAATTAAGACTGGACCATCTCAGGAAGAAGGTATTTCAAACAAGCAAGTTAATCCTTGCTCTTATTGTTGAGACAGCTAAAAAATGTGGGGCTGCTGCTTGCAGAGATCCCACTTACGTTCTTCAATTCTGTGTTTTCCAAATGATACTATTCTCTTCACTGTTTAAATGCCTTAATTTTAATATTAAAGTACAGGACAACATAATACCTTGTATTATGTCTCAATAACATAAGCTGTGATTTTCTGAAAATTTAATCAACCACAGTCAGTATGGTAACATGTTGGTGTGCCCTACCTGATCAAAAAAAACCTCACAGGATATCATCCACTCAAACACAATGAGATCGTAAGCCAAAGCACTGTACTGCAATAAATAAACAGTATTGTTTGTCTGGCTTAGTGAACTATTCACCACAGATAAAGTTAATACATAAACCACTGCACACAAAACTTCTAAAGAAGTTTCTACACTATTAAAAAGAAATCACATATCTGTAATTAAGTGCATTCTGCAGTCCTTGCAGATGTACCAAGACAAGTCAGCTAACAAGGCTTCTTATTACTTTTGAAAAATCAATTTGTTTTCTGTTAGGGCTTTTGGTCCTATAATAATACTCTGTTGCTTTCCTCCACATCTTTACATCCAACTGTGAAAACACCTACCTGCACCCTCACTGCACGTGCTACAAAAGCAACCTAATACAAAACCTCCACTAAATATCTATTATTAACTCCTCCAGAACTAGTCCCATCCTTTCACAAATGCAAGCTTTCTGAACAAAGTCCTCAGAGGTGAAGTACAAAAGCTGTATTCCACTGTTACATGCCACTCTATTAGGTTTGTCTTTAAATTTATGGTAAACGTCTTTGGTGATTTTATTCACACTGCTTTTATCTGCAGTGATACTGCAAAACACGTGCAATGTAATACAAGTAGAGAAAAATGTACAGTACTTGCAATCATATTACTACAATGCTAAACTCTAAGGAACCATATTTTTCTTTTTTCAAATTTCCTATTCAGCTGGGGATGGAGGTATAACAGGACTTTTGGAGGAAATCAGAATATCTTGGCATGCAAAATTAGATGCTGCTTTAAAGATTTAGACTTTCCAAGAGTACATATAACGTAAATATTGAAACACAGCCAGTATTGTAACAAAAAACATCAAGTAAACTCTTATTCTTACTCTTACTTACCACAAGTCTCCATCTTCAATAGTCTTATCATTTGGGGCTCCAGCATGCCCATAGTGCAGAACAGATGAGTTCTCCCCACTGAGGAGCAAAAAGAAAATTTACCACAATTAATGAAAGAAAAAAACATTAAAACACACAACATGAGAAGGAACACTGTAATATAACATTGTAAAAATGTAACCATAAAATCACAGAATCCTTAGAGTTGGAAGGCACCTTTAAAAATCATCTCGTTCAACTCCCTGCAATGAACAGGGACACCACAGATCAATCAGGTTGCCCAGGGCCTGATCCAGCCTCATCTTGGAAGTCTCCAGGGATGGGGCATCAACCGCATCACTAGGCAACCTGTTCCAGCGCCTCACCACCCTCACTGTAAGACTTTTTCCTTATATCCAAAGTAGATCTACCTTCTTTAAGCTTGAAGCCATTTCCCTTTGTCCTATCACCACAGACCCTGCTAAAGAGTCTGTCCTCTTCTTTCCTGTAGCTCCTCTTTAGATACTGGAAGGCTGCAAAATCAGGTCACCTTGCTGCCTTCCCTCCTCCAGGCTAAAGAGCCCAAGGCTCCCTCAGCCAGCCCTTGCAGGAGAGATGTTCCATCCCCTGGGTCATTTTTGTGGGCCTCTTCTGGACATGATCCCACAGGTTTATGTCTCTCCTGTATTGAGGACTCCACATCTGGATGCAAACATCAGTGTCTCGATATACTGAGCATGGAATTTTGCAGTCTGTGAGAACTGCCATAGAATCTGCCCATGCATGGGCTGCAATAGCATATTTGCTATCTCATTCAGCAGAAATGGTTACAAAACGGACATTTTGGTATTCTGACTACAAGATGTGACCTTTCTGCAGAAGGGACTCAGTACAGCTCATAGAAATACTTCCCACGTCCATGAAAGTGTCAAGGATGCAATTAAGTAATTTTTCAGTATGTACCCATTTATTATGGATTTTTAAAAATACTTAAGTGATACATTTCCCTATTTAAGATTAACTATTCTGATGCATAAAAGAGAGATTTCCACTAGAGTAAAATCTGACATGTTTGAAATGCTTTAGGAGTTACTGAATCTAGAAAAAAAAATCAGCAGTCCATGAGTGCCAGTTGACCCCCTGACATGGCTACATGCGATCTCTGCTGGAATGGATACACTGCACGCTGCTAGGGGAACATTGATGCTGTATGAGTCAGCAATTAATACAGGCACAAAAACCATCACTTTGTTTTTACCTCTTATTAAAATTATAATTATAAAGAAGAGATTTTAATTCCTGGAAATGTTTTAGAGTAAACTGCTGATTCACAGGAATAACATCTCCAAAGAAGGACAGACTTTTGTTGTACACTTCTAAAGCACCACATGGCATTCAGTGACCTCTATTTGGTCTTGGCATCCCCTTCTTGTCTACTGTTATTCCTCTAGGTCTAGCAAATATCAGTTAAAACACTGACACTATTTCTCTTCTACTCTTCTCCTTGGACAGATGCTCTCTCATTTCCAACAGCCATAAGAGCTATAACTAAAAATAAAAGTGTTGGAACAGGGTTCTCTGGCATCTCTCTGACCTCTCCAGTCTACCTTTTACCAAAACCATTTTGGTCACCCTGTTCTTTCAGTTGTGACACCAGTAGAGCTTCATATTTTAGGTGAAAGGAACCTGAGGCTCAATTTCCATGGATGTTTTGCTGTACCTGAAGTAAATGTGCAACATGACATACTTCTCATGTTAAACTTCTGGTAAGTTCAATTGCAAAAGCAGTAAATATGCACTGTTATCCCCTCAAAAATGTTACAGTCAAGATACTGGCAGTAATTGGGAATGTTTAGGTACTTAATTGATTATTTACTTATGCAAATATAACAACTCCATAAGCAAGGATTATGGATGAGAAAGCAGAGGCCTTAATTTTCAGAAGATGCTCAATCTAAAGGGCTGGATCATGTTAAAACAAAGCAAGATCATTGCCTTGCTGTTTTAGCATGCAGGAATCAGTATGCACCAACAGAGCGGGGGTCAACATTTCAGAATAATAGGAATAATTTTCTGACAGAAAATGTATTCCTTATAATTATACAAAACTCAAGGGAAAGATTAAAGTTGTTAAATCAAGAGTTAAAATAAACAGAATTAAGGCTGCAATTGATTTACTCTGTGATGCTGTGCCAATGGCAGCACCCCACAAGTGGCACACACACACTCTCCACAGCACTTTGCCAGGATTTTAGTTGCAGACACTATTTCTTATCTCTTTCTAGAAATGGCGATAAAGGAAAAGCAAATAGCACGTTACTTATGATCAACTATCAAAAAATTTATCATGAAGCTTAAGGGCATGACTTCATGCTAACATGTTTGCAGATAACTTGTTTATGCAGCTGGCATGATGCATAATACTGAGTGCCAGCATAAACAAGTCCTATGTTCAAATATGAACACTGAATAAATATTTTCAACAATAGATGTTCCAAATACAAAGACAAGGGATTTCCTTTGCACAGTTTAATGTAAAGGTTTTAGTTTACAAAATATTTCTGTAAAATTTGGCACCAACTGTTATAGAAGATGCACAAAAATCTGTTTTCCACCACCATTACTTAGGTGTTAAGCAGAACACAGTCTTTCTTGGCATTTGAGACTCCCTGTCTTTCACTCCAACTCTGGCTCTGTAACACGAAGAGGAGCAGCTGGTGCAAAAGACCAGATCCCCACTCCATACGCACTTGGGTGGCTTCTGTCAGGTCAGGTGAGAGGCCCATGTCCCCGCAGCGGCTCCAGGCAGGGCCCTCAAGCTGAGCACCTGTGGCATACCAGCCACGCTCCTGAAAGCCCTCACAGTTATTTCTGACTCAAGGGAAATGAAAAGTGAGCACTCCGGGCCTGGCCCTGTCTCAGCACAGCCCAAAGCCAGGGATGGGGATGACTTGCTTCAGAAACGCACCGCCCACCCACACTGAACACTGGTGGGGACACATCTCCACCCTGCTTCCAAGAGGTGGGAATCAGCCTCTCCTTGTTAGGAGCGTCTTTGCACATGAAGGCAGGAAGATGCTTCAGGAGCAACACTAAGAAGCTTCCCTAAAGTGACATGTACCCAGGAGGTGAACGTTACAGCTAACCAGGAATAGTTCCTAATGATTTGTGAGACTTTCAAGGTGGCTTTAAGAACAAACTAAACAACCCCCCACCGCCCAGCCACTGGAAGGCAAACAAGCCTTCCTGGAGAAGCTCCTTCTTTCCCCCAAAGAGCAACAGCCAAAAAATTTTCACACCAGAGCCAGAGTTCCACACCAGGTGCTGTGAGGAGGTGCTGGCTGGGTGGCACCAGGCCTCTACAGGTCAGCACCACGGATGCCCAAGTCTGCCTCTGGGCAGCACAGCTGAAAATCCTCCAACAGATTTCTCTGGGCCTATTTCCATCCCTTTAATAATTTGCCTCTAACTGGTGCCAAAGACATGTTTGTTACAGAAGGAACTACATGGAGCAGCAGAAAAACAGCAAATTAACACCACTGAGAATGAACAGCAGGAAAGGATTCAGGTTACTAAGAAGGGAAAAAAGGCCCCAAAATACATATCAAATCAGGAAACACTATGAAAAAAAAGGAGCAGAAGAGAAAGAGGAGGTATGTTAGTAATATTTTAAGAAAAGGATTAAGTTGAGTATCAAACATAAGAAAAAGAGCAGCTATTAGCTCTGTAGTAAGATCTGAAGAAAAATCAACAGGCCATGAACCTAACTAGCAAGCTATTTCCATCACGATTTAAATAATGAAGTCAAACCAGAAGGAAGCATTCTCTCCACTTTTTCATCTATGAGATGAAACTTTAAAACGCTATATTGAAAAGGAAAAAAAAGCATGGATACAGTAAGTACTCTAGCCTTATCCTTCACCTTCCTCTCCTGCAAAATGACAACTAGGTACTCTAAGGTACTGCAAGGAGCAGTTTGAATTTCAAGGCACTGCACAGTATTTGCACATTCCTCCAAAATCAATACTTCAGAAATTTCTGTTGAATACATCTAAGTCCGTTCATCAGGTACCACTATTCTTTATTTGCACTTACATGACATCAGCTGGTGCTTCAAACCATCAACAAGTTGACAACCTCTGAAAGCTTTGCTAACTACAGCACTAAGCCAGCTATGTGATGAGCTGTAACACTAATGTGTGTTATCATTCTCAACTGATTAGAGAGTGAATACATAGAAGTGAATACATAACATATCAAGTTGCATCATATATTCATTCACCATCTCCTGAACAGTGTCAGTACTGGACAGGGACAGCAACAAATGCATACACTCAAAGTGCAGCAAATGATTTCTATATGAAATATAGCATTGATAACTTTTGTTCTCTGGTTTAATATGCACCTTTTTAAAACCTGAATAGAAAATGTTTTTTAATTAAAAACATGATTCTCTTGTATGGAAATTATTATCAGGCCAGTGACTGAAAAGGCAAGAACATGTCAAGTATCATTGTTTGAAGTCTGGCAAAAACAATAGAACTCAGTACGAACAGAATCATACCTAACTGTTCAAAAACCCTAATTGTAAAAGATATTTTTAATCTTAAATGTAGTTAAGCATAGTATTTACAATCACCTTTCCAAGGTAATAAAAAATGCCTATTAGTTTTACCATTATTATGTTAATCGAGTTCATCAAATAGATCTACTTATACCCATTTTATTAGGACCTAGCTTAAAATGGTTAATTCTATTTGTTCTTACTTCATCGCGCACAATCAGAACGTAGCTATTTGTTTACAAAGGCTTTTTTATTTTTCTTCTTTGTTTCATTTTTAAATCCAGTTTGTCTCCGTTTTCAGTAGCAGCGGGAGGATACAGTGCCAACTCCCAGCTAAAGTCACACGTCAGGGTGTTCCCGGATCCCGCACTGTGACAAGGACCCACTATGCTTCACACACATTCCTACTTCAGTAGGAGTTTCTATAAGGTTAGCTATGGCATGCCTGTTTCTAGCTTCTGTACCCAAATCCAATTCTGCAGCATGGGTTCTGATGCACTGTGTGTAATCCTTATGGCAGTGGAAAACCACGCACAGATACAACTAGATTTTACCTTCTTAACTTGTAATGATACCACAGAGATGGAGTCTCATTGCAACGGGATGTTAATTCTCAAGTTATATGATGGTACTTAAAACAGGAAAATCTTCTGACAATTTAGATGCACAATTTGCCATAAAACTGCTCATGCTCCTACTGCAATTTGGCACATAAATTGGAAAACTGCATTTGCAAATAATGAATTGAGTAAACAGCAGAAAAAAGCAGAGATACTCATCGTTTTCATTACCCCTGAAGCAAAATAACATCATCATCATTAACTTAAATTTTATTTTATTTTTTTAATAAAAAATAAACAACCTATGTGAACTCAGGCAAATGCCTGTGAGTATCATTGAATCTACTAGCGGAGTCTATGTACTAACAGATACACCTCACCTGTCAAGTAGATCTGACCAGATATATGTATCCATTAACTAAATGAGATTAATCCCTGCACAAAGTACACAGCCGTCCTTCACATGTATCCTACACTATTCTCCTGAAATCCTTTGAATTAAAAATGTGCATTTCTACAACTGAAGAGAGAACGTCTTATAAGAAGTTGTATTTTCTCAAATACAAAAGCTCCAACACCAGCTGTTGAGCAAGAAAAGAGGGAGAGCAAAATGTTTTCAAAACTCACTTCCCCAAATCAATTTTAGTGCAGCCTAACCTCAAAGAAATTTGAGAGTGCTATGAAATACTTCAGATGTATTCCAAAAAAAAAGTGTTTGTGAACAACAAAAAATAGCTCTACAGCCCTTCTTCATAACTCTAATTAATAAAAGAGCCAACTATTGCAGAGATGTGAGCACAAACACTACCTTGGTGGCAGCAGCAGCTACTGTGGAATCTCTTGAGCACTGCAGAACCTGTAACTGAGCCATTTCTTTAAGATCCAACACTTGCCACCCTTTCTTGGCTTTTCCAGAGGAAACAGTTTAAAACTTACACTCACAAACACATCACATGCACCAAAGGAACAATTTCACAATTATCCAGTGGGAAACTGACAATAAACATTTCAACAATTCAACAGAAGCCATCAACTTACCTGCCACAGATGCAAGTGTAGGAAGTATGGCGCATGCCGCCTCGGGTATAGCAGTAGTGCTGGAAAAGGCTGCAGAGAAAGAGAGCTGGTAATTATTAATGTATTCAGAAGCACCATAAGACAGAGAGGAAAACAAGTCTTGCCTCAGCACAGCTCTGCTGCTTCCAATCGTGGCTAACTACTGCGTTCCCTGCCCAGATGAGCACTCATGTTGTGCCCCACAGCTCCGTGGTCACCTCACCCCTCATGTAAGTGCAGCACAGTGCCCCTGAATGCTGCTCCCCGTTGCAGTGACATCCTGTTGGTGGAGCTCTTCGGCCTCAAAAGCATTAAAACATTTTCATCTTTACTGTCAATGTCCCCTTCATATGAGGGCAGATGTGCCCAAAGCACAATTAATACAGGATTAGGTGTTTTAAGAGCTAAGCACATATAAAGAATCCTTTTACTCTTTTTGAAATATGTTCTAATTACAATCCAATTCCCTTTAATACTGAATGGATTCAAAAACTCATTTGTTGTAATACTGAAATCATTTCATTAACACAGAGTGATAATAGTGCTATTCAAAGAATAGAGATGTTGTGATTTTATCCTGCAGAAACAATCCACAGAACACAATTCAAATTCTTTGAAGGATATTAAAGCCATTACATGCTTGTAAATACAAACTAGATTTTAAAATTATACAAAATGACAGTATTTAAAGAGAAACAAAGCAAACCATACAAACTGATCACAAAAGGACAAAGAAAAGCCTACATTTTGGGAGTTAGGAGGGAGATACATTTTACAAGATTTAATTTCTGCTCAAAACATTGTGCCTTTGCAAGGTAGAAATACTGATTTTTTTTACTGCCCCAGAGACCAGTATCTGCAAAGAATAGGTCAAATGAAAGAGAAGCTAAGGAGGAACTGATATAGTGAGAACGAAGCAGAAAGAGTGCTGCATTTGGCTAATGAAATTAATAATTGAAGCTGTCATTTGCTCTGGTGCAGTGGGTTCTTTACCAAATGGACACTTCACATGGAAGCAAAGTTATGGACGTGCTCCTCCCAGCATGCTTGCAGGCAAGGTTTATTCTACAGGACACAGCACTGAACAAACATTTTGCAAAACAGTATTTTATACTGTTATATATGTATAGTTATGTCCCAGGAAGCAACTTTTACTGTGTTTTATAGACCCTTCCCACTAAATTATTGGATAAAGTATTTCCTCTAGTCAGAAACTTTAAGTAACCTTCTAAAGAGCTTTAAAAATGAAATAATGAAGGTTGTAAACATCCTTCCATCATCACTGATGCAGGGATAGCAGGGCTTGTTTTTCCATATGACAACTGATCACATATTCATGGTTGGAATTTATATGAAACTGTGCAGCACAGTAACAGCAGTCACCTTTTGCAGTACTCCCAGATTAGCAGTAAAAAGCAGTAAAATAAATTAAGACAGGCTTCATATTATCCACCTGCTGCTTGAACTTTGTTTCTTTTTTCTAAAAAAGGAAATCTGATTATTTCATCAAACATTATGGACTTTCTTTCAAACGTGAGGAGCTGCTTACGTGACCGAGCTGAAGAGAACATGACTTTGCCAGGTAATGAGTTTTCCAGTACAAGCAGTAAAACTACTCACATCACTATGAATTTACTTTTTCAGACTATGACTCATCAGAAACACATTCAGGTGGTTGGCAAGAAATTCAGCATTGCCATTACAGACAACTTTGTATAGCCTGTCCAAAATAAGGGAAGTATTGCACATCCTTTTGATGGTAAAAGTTGGCTTTTCAAAGCAAAGAAAAGCATAGATACAGAATTACAGAAGCTGCCAGTACTTTGTAGTTAAAATCCTGGCTCCACTGAAGACAAAGCAGATTCCTGCCACTAAACCCCATCACACCAGAGTTTCACTTCTATACTCTAGAATTGTCTTTATCAAAGAGTGGGATGCACAGGTGAGAAGTTTGAGATAGTTGGATAGAATATCATTTAATCTGGTGCTCCATATATACTGCAAACACTGCATCTAGACCTCTGCCTACTCTTTACGAGCAGAGGATACACGTATCCATAGGCAGCTCCACGCTGATGCTGGATGGCTCTCCATGAGCATTTAATGCAACCAACAGATACAAGAGTTAAGCATCTCTTTCCTCTTTCATGTGTTTCAAAGCTTTTCTATCATGTTTTATGCAGTATTTCCCTGGAGGGTGTGTGTATTACTTATCATGCACATACCATCTCAATCATGTATACAGATAAGCCATTGGTGTACTTGCATGTGAGATGTTACCTTTTAAATGCATACTCATTGCTTTGAAACAACAACTTTTCTCCATTGCTTTGAAACAACAGCTTTTTTTCCTTCTTTTTCTTTCTTCTTTTAAAAATAAATACATTCTGGTGCCAATTCTGGTTTTGGTGCCAAAAACATCACCTTTAACTGATTGGCAATATCTTATAGAATTGTAACTTAAAAAAAAAAACTGTTTTTTTCCCTATTAACTGAAAGAAGAGAAAATACTAACCTCCATTAACTCAAGTAAATCTCACAGGACGCCACCACACCCAACTCCTATAGATTTGCTGAGGCACACATTAACATTAGCCCCATTGCCCTGCCAAGTCTTGACCGCATGGGTTCTTTATCATTAGAAATAACAGAAAAGCAGATACACTTGGTATTTTTAAGAAGTACTGCATACACTCAAACAAAATCCCAAAATGTCTGAAAAGTCACAACTTCAGAAGGTCCTGCTATGGATGCTCTGACAAGCTGTGTGTATCACTCTGACAACAATGCTTGCATCTTAAGTTCACGTTCAGTCCAGTTCCTACAGCTGATTAATGCATTCTAACAATTCCAACCAGATCCAGGCCAGGAATGTAAATTGAAACCAATAGCTTAATATTAACCATTCTCCTAACTCAAATGGATTTGTCGAACACAGGCACTTAAGGGAGGAGGGACGGTAACAA
Organism: Meleagris gallopavo; assembly: GCF_905368555.1. NCBI lineage: Eukaryota > Metazoa > Chordata > Aves > Galliformes > Phasianidae > Meleagris > Meleagris gallopavo. The sequence goes on from NC_139416.1 coordinate 9,768,884, forward strand.
CTAGCAATGTCTTCCCTCACCGTTCTTTTCAGGTCTTCCATGTCACCAAAACAAAACGCGCTCCTGCACTCTGCTGAGTGGGGTTTTTAGTTCCCAAAAGTAGTAAACAATCTCTATTTTAATTTGCTCTGAGTCGTAACAAATATTCAGAAGACAGCCACATTTTATACTTCTCAGCTATTCACTTCCAAAACCAAGACACTCTAGATCAGAAGGTTTCAACTTCTAAATACAAATAAAATTAAGTACACTTAAGCCAAATTTCTGTGACATTATCCAACACATCCTCAGGGCAACCCCCCGCGACCCCTCTACCCACTTATGTATCTCCAGTAACCCAACTCCAGTTTTTCAGACTGTGTATCACAGACTGGCTATCAGAACTTCCCTTGTGAAGCACACAATTCATGGAAGGGTCAAGGATACCCTTGGGTCAGTGACCCATTAAGGTGCCTGTACTGAAAATAAATTTAATATTTTTTCCCCCCACAAAGAATCACTCACTGGCTTGAGGATGTTTCAGATTCACAATAATTTCCTCAGTGCACTTTTGAGAAAGTTGCCTCCTAATAAAAAGAAATCTTTACACACTTCAAAAATAGTGTTCTTTGAACAAAGCCCATGAGACTTGCCTTGAAATGCAAGCAGGTGGTTTTTGAACTATGAAACCATGAATTGAAACTACAGTAGCTTAAGAGAATTTGGTACAGCACTCAGAGGATTTTTTTTTTTTTATAAGTATAGTTACAAGACATAGGTGAATAGTTATGAGAATTGAATTAATTTTGAATTACAACAACATTGTGCCCTTATGTTTTTGTACTGTTCAGGCTAACAACACATAACACGGGCTAAAAACCAAAGCTTTTTTCCCCAAAGAATTCACAAAAGACTGAATTTTCCAAAGTTGATCTATTTATAGGAGGACTCACAGCCATTGTTTTGATCATCTAGACACATAAGGATTTCACATGAGGAAACTATAAAGCCCAAATAACATGTAATTGTTAAACCACAGTAAATACAATTTGGTATCTGAAATACTTATACACCAGACAGAAAGGAGAAGGCGCTCTGATCTAGAAGTAACAGCTGAGCAAGGGACATAGAAGGAAGGCAAGCAACACTTTGTTCAGAAGCCACAACGAGGTACTTAAACACACAGCTCTTTGCTTTGCTACGCCACCTTTGTAATGCTGCTCCTTTTCCATGGGCAATACACGCTTTAAGGTTTAGTTTATCTAATCCCAATTTCATTCAGTTCACAACACAACAGCTACAGTATTGCAAAACATGTCCAAGGTTGTTTCAATACAAAAAAGTCAAAACCTCATTGTGAGAGAATAAAGGGGAGTAGAGAAGATTCCTATTCACGAACAAATGGTAGATTAAAACTTCCATCAGATCAAGCAGAATTAACGCTCTGAGCAGACGAACAAAAGTTTCTCCTACTTTTCAGACCTATGTCTCAAGAGACATCATTAAAGATTTTATAAAGGCAATATTATCATCTAGGTGTTCCACATGACCAGAAATTGCTTAGATTAGAGCTTACTCTCCAGAAACATCAGGAAAGAAAAACACTTCTATGCACTGACCTCTTAAACTCAACTGTTGAGGCTACTGCTGCTGACATCCTGATGGCTGGGCTGCCCTGCCATGGAGCGCAGCAGCTGAAGTTTAATACTAGCCAAAAATACTACAAGTTGTTGCATTCCTAGGCATCTTTACTTAGTATCATCCTAATTTGTACCATTTAAGAGGCAGAAATGTGTCATTTTTTGAAAAAAGTTGATCATTCTAAATTCTGTTCTCATTTTTTGCTCTCTTTAACTCAGTTATTTTTATTCAGAGCAAATTCCAAATAATAATAATAGGTGCTTAGAAGAGAAAAGTGTTGTTTGAGTTCAGAAGGAGCAGAAGGAGCATAACTTTAGTAAGCAGGTATGACATGAAACTAGTAGAATATTAATGTAACTACAGTGCAGAACATTTATCATGGAATAAGGAAAAGCTGCGTAGAAGCAGCGTAGACGTGAATGGTCTCACCTTGGTAATCAAAAATTCATGTTGGTATTTCTAAATGTGCTGCTTCTCTGTACTAAGACGGATGACAAGCCAGAACTCAGGGCAGGAGCAGAGGGCAAGTCTAGCCCACATGCAGATATATTTTAATCATACAAAAGTACACAGACCAGAAGGGATGCATTCCTTCAGGAAACAAAGCCCATGAAGGCAAAGCCATTTCGCCAGCTGTCAGTGCTGGAAACCAGGAAACCAGTGCTGTCACCTGGAAACCAGAGATGCATGAAACAGGAAGCCCATAAATAACACAAAGCCCAGCACTGTTACAAGTGTCATATATGATCTGCAGTGATTGAAGGTAATTGACAATCTCAGTTCAAGACCAGAGCACTAAAGTGCATTTTAGTATTATAATTGGGAATTATAAACTGCCTGTCTTACATAAAAGATAACTGAGGAAATTATATGATATTGGTTGATATCTTTTGTCTTTTTTGGTTCAGCTACAGAGGTTTGTGATTTTACAAAAACTGGAATTGCATTCTCTCTCTCCCACGTTTTCTTTCTCGTTTTTAAATCTCACGGCCATCCCTATATCACAAGAGCTAACTATTTCACACAAAGCAGGTTTTCCCCCATCACTTTGCAAACTTAAAAATTAAGAATAGGTTTTGAGGCAGAAAACAAACACCACAATAACATGCAGTGGTTTAATAACATCTGTGGAATTGTGTCCCCTTCCTCCCTGCACAGAGATAGGCAGCTGCCAAAGCGCGTTGCAAACACACCCCTTCAATAAATCAATCCCTTGATCTTGAACTTACATTCAAGAAGTATTTAAAGAAAGTCTTCAATATGGCTGTTAAATTAGTACTTTCCTGAAACTCATTTAAATCTACACAGAAAATGCATTCTATCACTTGTCAGAATTGATTAACCTGCATAAAAATCAGTTGACTTATGGATTCAAATATTATGACAATTATTTATATCCTTATAGTTACTGATAGAAATTAAGCTGATTAGGATATTCATAGGACAAACCTGAAAATATTTTAATATTAATTTTCAAAAACTCATGTGGTAATAACAGGCTGATGGCTGGACTACATGAAAGGTCTTTTCCAACCTTAACGATTCTGAGTCAAGGTCTACCTGACTCTTCTTTCATACATATAAGCTCAGCCTACAGCAATTAGGCTCTTCCATATTTGCAAAGTCTGCAATGGGACTGCTATGGAGATAAGACAAGTTAGTATAAAGGATTTCATTAGGGCTTTAGTGAGCTAAAGGACTACCATTACTTCTGCTTACAGAAGAAGGACAAGTGGTACAAAAGTGTGCTATCAATAAGGCTTCAGACATGATTAGTTCACTTCATGCCATGCAATTAAGTTAAGCAATTGTCCCTGCAGTTAATAGAGCTAACAGACCACGAGTGCAATTCTGGAGTCCACTGGAATATCAAGTAAAACATGCTATCTTCAACTGCCCTTTGGCTGGGTGGTTCAATACTGATGTCAAGGGAGATCACAGCAGTAGAGTACATGTTAGAAGCTGTAAAATTTATCCTCCAACACTACACTATCAGTGGTTTCTCATTTTGACTCACATTCCTGCTTGCATGTCTGAAACTTCCCATCCACTGCATTTAGACTGTTAACAAGGCAGCACAATCCCTTTATACAGCATAGGGATTTTTAAATAGGTTTACAGTCCTCATCAGATACATGAAATAGATGCCCATCACCACAGTGCAAAGTAACAATGGTCGTTAAGAAGGATCTCTTTTTATTTCTTCAACAGTTCTGAAGCACTCTTGTAGCCATGTCCATTAGAAACAATACAAAACTAAGTTCTGCGGAAGTCTAGATTTCATACTTAATCTCATATTACAGAAAGAGAAGGCATGAAATTTTCTTAGACTCATTGCTCCATTTCCAACTCTAATAATTCTAGATCTCAACTGGCATATTTTAAATTAAATTTTTTGCAGTTTAAACCTATTTATCAACAGCTAATTAATGAGGTCTAAATCCTTTGATGACAGAATGATTAAACTGCATTTTAACTAATCCATCTTTAATTAAAATGCTGCCAGCAAACCATTTCTGGATGTGTAAAAAGGACACATTTATAGATGCTCACTCTTTAACTATGCATTATGTAAAGCCAATAATTAGGAGAACTCATGATTTCAATTATATTTTAATTACTGTTACATATAAAACATGCTTTAATAGATGTAACGCAATACATTTTCTTTCTTCACAACCCACTAATCATTCCTATTGGGGTGACAACCAAATAAAAGGAACTTTAATATATGTGCTACTACAGGAATCTTGCTTTAGCTTTGAGCCAATTCTCTCTGCATTTCTCCTCTGCATCAGAAAGGTACTCAATTATCTCTAAACCTAAAAACCAAACGACTCCCTACAGATCCCTGTTAAAGTGCTAAAAAGAAATTAGCTGTAAGTGACCATAATAAAGATAAATACTTTATCCTTATTATTACTCATGTATGTCTGCAAAATTCTTGAACTCAAAACATAACCCTACGTAAAACCTGCTAGATAGGAAAAAATATAAGGCAACATCCTACTCCTTTTCTCATCTGATTTTAGGAAATAAACATTAGCCACAAGATGCTCTACATATTGCAGGAGCCACCAACTTCATTTAGTTAGGAAATCCCTTTTCTCCATCTTGGAGGGAAGGGTGGTAGATGAACATAACATGACAACAGCACCCAGCTTCTCATCATCTCCATTAATGGAAGGCTGAGACATAAAAAATGATTGGAGGTAAGCTATCCTTTGCTACAGCTAATCCAGTTTTTAATGCAAATACATGACAGTAATTTCTTTCCAAATCATGCAGTGCAGAGATAGCTGGTCAGCAACATCCAACATCTTGTAGTAATCCAGCCTTTACCACTGCATGTTAGCATTATAAACACTTTTTGCTGAGCTAACTCCATAGTCAATAAATTAAATCTATTAAATGTTTTTAAATTCTGTTTAGAATGTTCCAGGTAGGAGTAAGTTCAGCCTTAGTATTTCACTAGTTTCAGTGATCTGAATTGGATGCAAGGAAACTAATAAACTTAAAAGAGAAATGTAGTTAAGTTTCCTAATAAATTGTACTTGACAAACAACCCAAAGTATATGTTATTTTTATTGGCTCAGATGTTAAATTTAATTTTCATAAGCTCTTTTTTTTTTTTTGGTTTGGATTGAAAATGAAATTGCTGGGTTTACTTTAAGTTTTCTGTAAAAATATCAATTATTTAACAAATGCTGGCAGTAAGATATTTTCACATCACAGGCAGTTACGGTGAAGTCATCATACATAGGAATACTGAAATACATAAGACTAGGTTTTGTACAATTTGATTCATATAAACCTTTTCATTTCCCTTTTTGTCTATCTCTGCGTATGGAACAAAAATGTTTTATGGAGCAGGCTGCACATTTATATCCTGATTAAACAGAAACAACAGAATATAATGAAGAGCACACAACTATCTCCTGAACAGAACGTGCCTGGAAAGATATTTGAATATTTAGTATTCAAACGTAATAGATGCCAAGGATAAACACTGTTGTGGCCATGTGCTTTATCAAGAGCACTCTATACTTTATAAGACGACTATAATAGATGTACTCTGAAGAAAGAATACTCATATTTGTTACTTATAGCACATAATTGCTGTTTTACCACATCACATTACCTGGCCTCCTAACCAGGATACTGTTCTTACTGTCTCTTTTGGCACCTCCCAGTAGGTGGCCATGGACACGTATACTTAATGACAGCACACACAAACACATCAAGTGAGCAATATTCAAGAAGAAATATTCTGTTTGTCAGAGAAGTGCTCAGGAAGGACAGTAATAAGTCCAATACCAGAAACAGAACATTATTTTAGAAGATAATCAGAGATACATGGTTGAAAGCCACTGAAGTCTTATTTACAGATTAATTTCCCTATTTAAATGCTAAGTATATTAAGTGCTTTTGTTTGAAGATGGCACTTTGTCCAGTATGTGTTGACTTCCTTCTGTCAAAGAGACCTTCCACTGAGGCAAGGATGAGCGTACAACATCCATGCTGAGTACCCCCAGCACACCACAAACATAGGAGAGACTCTCATTTCCTCTGGAGGACTGAGCTTTAGTTCCCAGAAAGCAGACCTGTGCAACATCTCCTTGTTCTTCCACACGTCTTCTGGTGTAACACACCACACTGCTGCTTTGCTAGCAAAGACAGCACAACTAAATATGGAAAATTTAGTCAAACATTTCATCTAATTGACTACAAGATATTATCCACATTTTTCTTAAAATCAGTTTTCATTCCTAGACCAAGAAATTGACCCCAAGGAGCCTACTGTCAGAGGTGTGTTTGGCTGGATCTGATTCCAGATACTACGTGGTCAAAAGAAAGGAAAAGTTTCCTTGGTTTGTGCAGATAAGTGACAGATCAGAGATGTCCTTCTCTAATCTTTCTGTCCATGTTTCAAGGGTCCTGGTTATATAAAATGAGTGAATAGCTGCCCAGAGGACCACAACATTTACCACAAATTACTTCTTAATGGAAAAATCAATTTTATAGCCACCTGAATTTCAAACACTTGCCTCTTCAATCCCATGGAATTACTCTTTTGAGAGCCAAGTCTGAGATAGATAACTCCAAGGATCTACTCCTGGGGCAATCAAATATCTGTTATAAAAATCCAGAGAGGACTTGTAAGTCTTTGGAAAAGACTCAGAGTAAAGAAAACATGTATCAACAGCTTAACATTATATGGCTGGAAATGTCCAGATTAATCTGTTGAGCATCCAGCAATCTTCTGTCCCAGCAGACTAGAAAGCTAAATTCAAGTTGGTCTGATGTAACAGGACAAAGGAGGACAAAGGACACAGGAGGACATACTCTCCTGCAAGCTGACCTGGGACTGTCAACATGCCTGCTATTCTGCTCATGTGTGGGGAATTTTACAAAGCAGCATTCATGAGAATAAAGCTTTAAAAACTAAAGCTCCTGAGAACTTTTCACATACATACAACCTTCAAAATAAATACTGTTACCATGTATGTATGGGGAATAAAATGAAACGCACTCAGTAAAGGTAACTCAAAAACTCTCCAGCACTTGCTGCTCAGACCTACGAACAAACCCGTAATACTGATTATGGTTCCTTTGGTCCACACTGCCTGTTAGGAACTGTTATTCAGATGAAAGTGAAGAAGAACTTGCAACAATTTAAGTTGTCAGGCAAGGCTGGTAACTGACATACAGGAAATTGCCTAGCTCAGTGCTCATCAGTTTCTGCACATCCCCTGCTTTCATTAGAAAGAATTAACACCACGCAGAATTGAAGATGACATCGACCAGCTATAATAGCACAACATTTTACTGCTTGCCTAAAAGTTTTGAGGATGTTTCAGTTACTCCACTTCTGGTGCTGCAGAGGCTCCAGAGCAGTAAATAAAAGGAATCCCATTACTTGGCCAGCAGTGTGATTTTTGGATCCATTAAAAAAAAAAAAAAAAGCTGCATATACACTCTAGGCTTGAAACTGTTTGTGTCAAGATGTAAAACTTCATAGCAAGGTTGCATCTGCAGAAGGTAGAGTCATGCTTTTGGACCAAAACGACACAATCTGTTCTCTCTATACAGATTTGTGATCTACCAAACATGGCTCCTTCCCCTTAGGAGAGGACAAAGGCATGCAGGAAGACAGGGAAACAGGCAGTAAGTGCTGGTATCAGCTAATAACTGCATGGGGCTTTCTGTTCACCTGTTCAAGTAGCTCCAGCAGTACCCATACATTGCTTAGACCACTTTAATCTTACTGAATTGGAACACACACTTTTTAAAGTACAGTGTTTAAAGGATGCTCTTTTAAGCATATACCAAAATGACTATGCCCACATCATTCTGTGTAAAGGCACTCTTCTCGTGAAAAGCTTTTTGCATCATTTTTAAAATGGAGCTGACATTAGAATACTGCTTTCTACACAGACATCAAACACAAGTATTATAGACAAAGAATTTAAAAAAAGTTAACTTGGACTAGATTTGTTCCCTGAGGTAATTAAGCCTTTGTTCTGATGCACATTTAGAAGTCTCATTAGTTCTCTCTGAGAGTTTCACTACACAAAGGATGTGTTCTGTTGTTTACAGGCTCCCATTTCTAAATTATTTCCAGACCATGCGGTGAGTATCCTGTAGCTTTCATTTAAGTCTTTCTTAAATTTGACCTCTCTCTTGTCTATATAAAAACATATTTTGTACTAATAATACAAAATAATAAGCTCAGCTGACCAAATGACCCAGATCATACAACTTAACCTTCCATCATTTTAATCATAGAATGGTTTGAATTGAAAGGGACCTCAAGGATTATCTAGTTCCAACTGCTGTGCCACAGGCTGGGTTGCTAACCAGTAGATCAAGTACCAGCTCAGGCTGCCCAGTTCCCCATCCAACCTGGCCACAAACACCTTCAGGGACAGGCCATCCACATCTTTGCTGAGCAACCTTTCCCAGCACCTCACCATGCTCCCAGTGAAAAACTTCCCCCCAACATCTAAATCTTCTCTCTTTTAGCTTAAAACCATTCCCACTGTCTATCAGTGTAAAAAATTGATTCCTCTCCTGTCTCTTCCCCAGACTGAAGAAGTCCATCTCCTTCAGCCTACATGATCATCTTTGTGGACCTCCTCTGAACATTCTCCAAAAGCTCAACATCCTTCCTGTGTCATCCTCTGATGATCTAGTAACTCTCAAAAATACAAATCTGATTTATTAGGATCTAGGAATTATGTCTAATAAGTCAAATACCATCAGACTTAACTCCTCTGTAGCCCTAGTCATAAAAAAATGACGCTTCATTAAAAAAATTACTTGATCCTGACAACTGTCAGTTAGCCAGTTTACATCTACTTAATGTGTACCTTATTAGTATTGCATACAACCAATTAAAATGCTGTGTGATAATAAGTTAAATGCATTACCAAAGGCTAAGTATATTACAGTCATGATGTTAAGTTTATCTACAAAATGTAATCTAATTAAAAAACTAAATCCAGGTTTCTTTAATAAGATGTCCTCCATAAAACTACATTAACTCAAATGAATTTAACACTTGTCTTCTACTGCAGCCACACTGCACCTACCGGTCTCTCTCCTTTCCCCCACCCCATGTAAATCAGTACTGGATGATCCACTAAAATTTACACTGCTATTTGGACCCTCTACGTTGCATCAAAATAGCTAGGAATCAGCAACACCTAACAAAGAGAATTCACTTAGTTTTGAATCAAATCTGTAGTTCTCCACTTTAAATACTATATCCTCTGGAAAAGAAACAGAAGTGTTAAGACTTGTCTGCATCATGGATTCGTATAATAAAGTTCATAATGAAACAATTTTTATGTTCAACGTAAATATAGAATATTAAAACAATTGATAGTTAAAAAGCTCATCTTAATTCTTCATTTTTCAAATATATTTCAAATTGTATTTTTGAAGGACTACTTATTTAACTACCCATGTCAGCTCACTGGTAATTCCACCAAACAAATGACCTTTCCCCTCCTTTTTGAGTTCAGTTACTTTATTTGTCCCAAAGTATTCAGCAGAAACCAGTCACATCTATAAAAACGTCAATTTTGATCTGCCTCATGAGATGCAACAGCACCAGATAGATTTTCAGTCAGAAGGGTGACCAGAACAGCTGTTATTAACAGCCATTAGAAAGAGTGGCAGGAGCAGCAGATTTAGGCCACATTAAGTGGATACTGTAGGCAGGCAGACCTGCTAGCACTGTAAGTACCTTTAGAACTCTATGCTGCAGTTGAACTCTCTCTGCTGTCAGAACTGGTTAGGTCACAGCATATGAGATGCTCTGTAGCAAAGTGACAAGCATTCTGCTGAACTGCTAAGTGTATATAGCTTATCATAACAAATTCAAATTACTTAATACAAGTACTTGAGCAAAGGTCTACAAGAATGAGTGAGGGAAAGGAGATTGTTTGACACAGAACCAATCAGAAAATCACTAGAGGAAAGAAGAGTGTACGGGAGCATTTTGCTAGAGATAGCACTGGCTTTTAAATCACAATTTCTGCTTGCTCCCTGTCCTACAAAATTGATCCTCATTTTTATGCCATCGTATACAAAATGGACCAGTAGTTGAAACATATTTTTTTTAACTGGGTAGATAACCCAGTTTCATGACAGATAAAGCATGAAGGGTACATAGCCAGTTTTCACAAACCAAAGACAACGCCATTATTATTCATATCAAGAATGGAACCAAAGCAAAACTTTACAACCAAAATGTTATGCATCACTCTCAATTTTGTTTAACAAGTACAAGCAACGTGAGCACTTCTACTCAAGTATTTCAGGCTCTTATCTTAATTGCCTCTATAAACTTCAACAGATACCACTTTATGCAATGTCCCTCTAGGCACAGAGCTATGCACAGGACAGGAGGCCAGAGCAACTCCTCCATCACACTACAGAACAGCAGCCTGCATGGTGAACCTGCACCAGGGCACTGCAGGGCTGCTCAGAGGATGGCAAGCAGATTGCACAGGCTGCTGCCACTCGTTTCTGAGAGGTGGAATCTCTTCACGTCCCTTCTGGGTTATCAGACAAGCTTTTAAATCAAGATCGGCTTAGAAGATTCAAGGTCATTTCAGAAAGCATCTAAAAATCCTGGAAATTTAAGCCCACGTTCCCAAAATACCAAAGCACTAATTCCTAGAACATCCAATAGGACAGAATTGCACTCAAAAACTTGGCCTTAAAAGTTTAAATTCTCCTGAAAAGGCACTACAGAAGTGGGACTACAGCGCTTTTGAAAATTGAAATCAATGTCTTTCCTTACATTAGCAGAAGCACTCTGATAATTTAAGCTGAAAGAAATCCAATATATTTTCTGCTATCTAGCCACTCTTTTCCTTCCCTGCTAGCCTGGACAATGAAAACAGATGGATCTATTTCTCTCGCGCACCAGGTGAGCTCACAGCCGCCAGCGCTCACCCAGCTGTCCTTGAGAAAACACTGCTCCTCCGTGCTTCTTCCAGCAACTGGTTTCTACCAGTCTTCACTGGAAAAAAATACAGCTGTACAGGTTCATCTACTGCCATTAATGAATTAACTATTAATAAATGTTTATTTTCATGCCACAGGATGTATACGGAAGTATATAGCCTCCATAAGGCAACGTGTCACACCAGCACCAATGTCCTGACACACTCATACACAAACAACAGCCCTCAGCCTCAGAGAAAAGCATGTGCTTAGGCCAAGATACAATTCATTTACTGGGGACTCTCGAGTGCAATGAATCCTTAAATAGAAATACCACTACAGCCCACAGAAAATAAATCAGATACTGTTTCTTACTTGGAAAGAGATAAAGTATAAAATATTCTACAAGCTACCTATTTTTATCAGGATAAATATAATCTATCCATAAGATCAGGCACGTCCAGCTTCTGAGTTTGCTACATACAACTACCAAATCACTTCTCTGTGAACCTTCTTTGACTACTGAGGAGTAAATGAGCAAATAACGGTACAAATCCCACGAAATCTTAGCTGCTTCCCACTGTCAGAAACAAGAAGTCACTCCTGTGTTTCCTGTTCCACACTCTCCATTCCCAAGAACCCCATTAACATGAGGGATTTGGTTTTGTTTTTACAGCTTCCTGATTTATGCTCCACTGAACCTTTCCAGTATCTGAATTCATGTGGAATTTATGAAGATTCTTTGTAGGCTAAAGATCATGTCTATATTTTCTCCTACTAGCTACTAGGTTTAGTAGTCTTGTAAGCATCTCTCTTCCCTAATCCCTTTGGGCTTCTGTATCATTCAAGCAAAGCCCCTTCTTAATTCTTCACTCCAACTTAGCCGAGCATTCACTCTCTCTAATCACTCTGAAAATCAAGACCTCTGAATGTCATTACAGATACTGTTTTCTTTATTGCCTAGATTTCTAATATGACAGATGAGCACCACACACACCAAATCCCCACTAAATCTTTACACGCTGCCAAGGCATTTTCCTGCAATATACTGTTCCCATTTGTATTTATTTCCCCTGAACAAGGGCCGTGACGTTTGCTTTTTGTCACTGCAGTAGCCGTAACCATTGTGCTACAACTCAGTGACCATGGGCTGTAGGTGGCATAGATGTTTTCTGCAGATTAAAGACACATGTAACAAATCCTAGGGTGAGACTGAAGTACCATGGCAAAGGCCTTTTAATATCTCATTCAATTCCCAACATACATACAAATAATATAATTAGCTAACATCCAAGGACACACGCATAAAATGCCCATGTCACCATTTCCATGGTACTGGCTTCTGCTTCCTTGTAGCAGCATGCAATTAGCAGCCGTGGCTTGCCTTCTGCTAGCTACTGACGCAATTTAAGACAACAAGAGCAACCTTAATAGTGTCACTTTTGGCATTCTTTCTCCCAGCTTTGAACAAACTAACAGGAATCAATGCTGCTCTGTTTCACAGTACAAACTGAAGCTTCACAGGCTGCAATTCAGACTATCTAAACCTTGTGGGAAACATTAAAATTAATTGAGGCATCAGGAAATCTAGGTAATTCTTAATGCAATTAGTAATCCCTAGAAAACTACAATATATATATCAGAGATGTGGTGGACGTCCCATCCCTGGAGACATTCAAGGTCAGGCTCAACCAGGCTCTGAGCAACCTATCGAGCTGCTGATGTCTCTTTTCATTGCAGGGAAGCTGGACTAGATAACCTTTACATGCTCCTTCCAACTCAAATGATTCTATGATTCTGTGAACCCAGGACTGCTGTTACAAGGACAAGCCTCCTCCCTCCTCTCAGATGTCACCATTCAGCTGAGAAGAGTGAAGGTGCTGGTGAGACACTGCTTTAAGTCAATACTTCGCTCTAACAGAGAGGAAAAGCCAAGTTAACTTCTAGAAAGAGCAGGCTGAGTTGAATTTTAACCAGTGATCATAGAAGGCAAGACAAACTGGTATTTTCCTCCTCATCTCTGCAGATAAGCTGCATGTATTTAAGATTTTGCTTAACCCTTTTTTGCCAGCTTGCAGGGTCAATCAGGAGGGATAAATAAGAAACAATGGATCTTACTGAGAAACATTTGGCAAAGTTCACGTGTCCTCCTCAAAACTGCAAGCGTAGGACTGGGACTGCAAGGATTGTCAGAAGCCACCAGTAAATCCAGAGGATACTGCCACTCCAACAGCCTTCTAGGAGAAACATGTTTCATACCTGTAATTGCACCTCCTCAAACTGCTCAATGCCCTCGTGCTCCAGCAGGGTGTATTTAAAATTATGTTAAATGTGCACACATATGTACATACATGCTCCATAAAACAAACTACATATAAGTAGTATTTTAATTATACATACATCAAACCTGGCTAGACAAACAAGATACTGAAAACAAATGTTAAAAATGCAGCTGAAAACTTGAAGTGATGTTTAATGTCATTTTAAGTCTGGAAAGCAAAAAAACTAACTTCAGCCACAAATCTTTGCTGCATACTTGTAGAAGAGCTCTGCACTCTACTTCAAACCCAAGGTCAGCAGTTGGAAACAGTCATAATTGCGGCAGAATTCCATTACCTATTCTGTAAAACCCATTCTGAAAAAAAGCAGCATGTAGCATGTACATCCAAAGCCATATTGAATTATATTTCTGACATTAATTTTGAACAAAATATATTCTGACTTGTGTGCTATGTTATTTAACATTTTTAGAGCAATGTCTCACAAAACAGTATTTTGAAGGGTTTACTTAAGAAAATGTAATTCCTATCAACAAAACTCTTTGGACAGTCATGAGGCCATACTTTCAAAGCAAGAGACAGCATAAGGACGTCAAGGCCAACGTTTTTGCTAAGTCAAGATCAGGTCTGTATTGAAAAAAATACTTTCTTTTCCTTCTCAGACCTTAACAGCTTTTTTTTTTTTTTTAAATGTATTCTCTAAGAATATTCCTCAGCATAGATTGAAGGTTTACATGGTTCAAACTCAAGCCAGCACTACCACACAGAGTCTGTAAGCATTACCACACGGTGCGTGGTGGAGAGCCACACTTCCAGGGAGCTCGAACAGATACTCTCTTACAGCAGCACAACTCAACAAGAACAGCAGCTTTAAAAAAGTGTTCTTATAAGCAGAATATTGGAGGAATATTACTTTCATTGAAACCATGTGCCAACTCACCCTGCAAATAAATTGCAAGCATGTAATATTGTCAAAATTGTATCTCTTAGGAACAGTAAAGAAGTTTGATTCACACACAGTTTTCTGCATTGTGAAATATTTCATATTTTGTTTCTCCTATGTAAAGCGTAATAGGCTACGTAATTTGATTTACACTTTGGGGATCTGATACATTTTTTAACTATGTAAAAGATGGAGCACCAAACATTTCACTGTTTATGCACCAAGTTTCAAGTAGTCTTGATTGTGAATTAATGAATGGGTAGAAGCAAGGAAGCATTGAAAACAAACAAAACAATGCAGAAATAGATTCATTCGTGCCTACTCTACCTTTTACATTAAAGTTAATATTCCTATGTACATTGAGAAACAAAAGCAAGGAATAAAATTTTATGAATAAATCAGAATTGATGAGTTTGAAGTAGGAAATATGAAAAGCAAGTAACACTGGCTAGATTGTTATGATGAAAAACCTTACATGAGTTTGCAAATTACTACTTCTGGAAATGAACATCATATATATAACATCAACAACCACACTGTAAAAAGTCCTCCACAAATCCTAGTTAAGTCACATCTGTTTCTTATCAGAAATTAAAAACCTGAGATGATGTGCATGTTAATAGAGCAGCAATGACACTGACAGCACTCTGCAAGCACTACAAGAATTAAACTTGTACTTTTGAACAATTCTTCTGATTTTTCACATCATTAAAACACAAGTTTCCTGGATTTTAACAGAAAATAAATGGTTTTGAAAA
This sequence comes from Meleagris gallopavo, assembly GCF_905368555.1. NCBI lineage: Eukaryota > Metazoa > Chordata > Aves > Galliformes > Phasianidae > Meleagris > Meleagris gallopavo. Next base: position 9,783,946 of record NC_139416.1, read on the forward strand.
GTAGAATATACTGCTATAAAATAGGCTAAAACTTTTAAATCAGAAAAATCTACTCTTCATTATGTCCAAGTTATTACTAATGCATGTGGATAGTAAATCCCCAGATCCCCACACAACAGCACTGCCCACTAACCATAAAGGTGACACAGCACATCCACAGTCACAGTACGCCCAAACTCTGAAACAGATCGATTTAAAACTGAGCAATGCCAAGAGGCAGTTATCAGCCTTTCAGGTCAAGTGTCCATCTCACATAAGTTAATGGACAATCAGCCTCAACCCAAATACTGTCTCGACAATTACAAACTGCATTTCCAAACCCAAATTCCAGTGCAGTATTCCTAAATTTTCTAAATCATACTCATTTACTTGAGTAAAAAGATACTCCTACACGTGGTTCTGAAAACACTCTGAACTATCACATCTACTTCACCAGCCGATTCTTTAATGAAAGACACACAGCAGAGATGAAAGAAGAGGAGATCAGAGCAGGAATTTGATGTACAAGAGCTGAAAGTTACACCACAGACACAACCCTTGTTAAATTCTACCAGCTACACCAGCCTACACATAATCTACAGTTAAGACGAAACCGAATATCCTCCAAGAGCCAGCGTGCATCTACAAAGGATTTGGGCAATAGTTTAGATTTCGCACACTATCACTCATTTTCACACACATCCTTGGAATTAGAGAAGACAAGTCAGCAGACAGTAGCAACTAATTGTACAGTCCTTCCCTTTCCCTCAGAGCTTTATGTTTTTCTCTTCAAAGCTTCGTAGATTGATTGTAAAGCCACCCCATGCCATAAATAAAGAAAAGGCACTACTCGTTCCCTAGTTCGGATTTCCTGGGCTCTTACTGTGAAGCTATTTCTCCACTCTTTGATCTTTAAGCCACTGGCAATGTCTACAAGCACACTACCAATCATGGCAGCAGATCCTTATTTTTTCCCAGCTCCCTTTTCAGCAGCTAAATGAATTTCTACTTCTCCCGGTTCTAAAGAGTACTGCCAAGATAAGTGATTCACAGCCTCAAAATAGTTGATCTGTAGAAATAAAATATATGTAGAACCATGTAGGAGTAACTCTCACTTACAAGAAAATGGAGTGCATGGTCTACCTCAGTAGACCACCATGCACAGCTGTGATGACCCACCATGCACAGCTATGATGACCCACCATGCACAGCTGTGATGACCTCTGTTCCATCTAATGAAATAAGAGAAGCAATGTTCTTTTTTTCTACTAAAAAAATAAAGATGATTTAGTTATTGCTGCAACTGTCATTCCCCAGCAAGGCGAAATACATAAAAGATATGCTTCCGTTCATCCCCATCAGCCTTTAAATTTCATCATCATGTGTGAAAGATGGCATGGGAAGTTTTTTTTTTCTGAATCTCTGAAATGCCAGTAAAGATCAAGCCTCTTCTTCACATTTTTGCTGGAGGGTATTGCTCAAACAAGCCACTTCTCTTTCCCACTCCTTCCTTCAGCAGGCAACAGCACTCACCTTTCACTCAGGTTCTTGCCAGAGAAAAGCCAGTCCTGAGGCTGGTGTATTTGGGATTGTTTTTTCTCTTATGTCTCAGTGAAGTAATTACAGTGAGTTAAAGATGCTCCAGCCCATCTCAGACTTGAGCTGCAGACAGGTACTACGACATCCCTCCTACCATCTCAGAACAAGCTCCACTTTGCAAAAGCCTTTCAACACTATTCATCGCAGCTTTGTCATAATTAATGACAAAAACAAGCGCAGCACCTAAGAAGATGCAAGAGAAAACAGAGAGGGCTAGGGGCAGGAAACTTACTTAAAATAGCTGATCCCAAACCAATAATAGAAGTGCATTATTTTAATTGGAGGGAGTAATGCATACACTTTGACAGACAATTGATGTGTATTAAAATAAAGACAAAAAAGCCAAATTAAGCACATAAAATGCACACACTGCATCTCTTCAAAAAGAAAAAGGACCTGCTGAAGGCAAGCATTAGACTTTACTCTCTGTTCTACCCACTGCCTCCCACAGCCCAATGGCTGCGAGGTGAACACATTCTACTTGTCAAACAAAACAATTCTCTCATCCATACCGAGCATCAGGTGCCAACCCACGTTCCTAAGCAACACCATGCTCTCTCCACATTCTCACCTCCGCCAGCAGTAACACAGAGTCTCACCATAAGCTCCTGCTGCGTTCAATGTGAGAGCATCCTATCATGTCTCAGGTACAGCACTGCATTAGGCAGCATTAGCAGCCTCAGCCCCTATTTTGTCTTCACTGAGACATGCAAAGTATAACTAAGAGACAGCACTGATACTTTAGAGTTGATAATAAACTTTTTTTTTTTTTAAATCCTGGTTTAGATATAAATTGCTTGCAAATACAAGCCAAAATAGATATCCTTTGCCAGCAGGTATGGAAACATTCTTTCAAAGTTACTGGGGGTTAAACTTTTTTCTGACACCTATAATATTCAGTGCTGGAAAAAAAAAAAATCTCTGCAAAGAATAATTGCTCCCACAGGGACCAATCCATGGGTCACAGTTTTTCGCACTTGACGGCAACAGAGCTTCAAGAATGAGATTTTCTATAAAACCTAGACTTAAGCTTGAAGCGTAATCACAATGTTTGCCCTAGCTCTAGAAGCTGAACTAAAGTGCCACTTCTGCAGTGTAATTATTCCACATATGTTCCAAAAACCCATGGGGAAGTTTTATTATTCAGAAGAATAAATAGGGTAAAAATAAATGGTTTTTAATTTTAGCCAATTTTTACACTTGTTATGAATTTTCATTTTTCTTATGCAAGCTTAAGTCCATAGGAAAGAGGATTTGCCTTGAAGAAATAATTAAACTTTCATCTCCAGTTATGCTTCTCAGCAAATACACAGCCACCCACACAGCACGTAACACACAAGTGCTATTCAGTGGCACAGAACGCAAACAATCACCACTGCTTCACCATCTTCCTTTCAGTTTCAAATTGAATATTTGAAGTTTGAATTCCAGTTCAACAACATGGTATAAGCAGGAGCACAGTAAGGGCTTAGATTAGAATAGGTTGAGGTCCCACTGTAGAGCTTAATTTGCTCTCAGTGCTTTTTTGAATACTTGAGCTATTCTTAGACAATAATATCATAATTTGTTATACGGGATATGTAAGCCTACTGCCTTGAGGATACTAAAAGATTACAACACTCGATTTCTGATGCCAATGTCTGGAACAGAGTTAGTAAGCTGCAGAATTCAGAATTTTTCTGGGACAACAACCTGAAGCAACAAGACTCCATCCTCTGACTGAAGATGCAGGATCATTTTTGCAACTACGCGTATCTATGACACCTTTCCTAATTACTGAGAACATTCCAACCCTTCTTTCCTAATGCAGGGACAACACAAGTGCACAGGTGCCCTGTAAGAAGGTCACAAAATCTGTGTATCTCCTGGCCCATTCAGCTGCCAATTCTAGCCCCAAGCAGGTAAAATCACCATGCTGATCCCAACTGTTAGAATGCAGGTGGAAACGAAACACAAAGTGCTACAGATAACATCAGCAAGAATTTGCTAAACTCATGCAGGAATTCTCCCAAATAATAGTCCTCCCTGCCCCAGCAGCCCCAAGTAACCTTGAGTTTGGAAAATCCTGACCAAGTAAATCCTTGATCTCCTATGAAGTCCTTATGAAAACAAGTCTCTTTGACCCGCAGCAGCAGATGAACCTCTGTTGACCAGGTCCTTCCTCCGGTGTCTCCTGCCATATAACACTTCATACATTTTTGCAAGAACAGCTTCTGATCAAAACCAGACGTCTCCTCCCTTACCAACAGCAGCTCTGTCCAGAACTCAAGAGATCCCAGCCCTGAGTCACACACATGCAGACTCCAACCTTTCTCCCCAGCATGGCAATACATGAGTACTCAAACCATGGGCTCAGGCTGATCTGAAGCAGAATCTCTTTACTTTCAGAAAAGAGCACAAATATCTCTAAAAACCACCCAAACTTTGCAAAGATTAGGAAGCCAACTTTTGAATGTTATTTTCATTTCCAAACAAAACAACAGATTAGTTGCAGACTTGGTCTCTGCCTCCTTCCAACACATAATGAAGAAAAAGACATTCTGGAGCGTTCATCATGTCTAGTGCACTGCATCCAGTGCCGAACCTCCCCTCACACAACAAACCTAGAGACTAAATGAACAAAATATTGATTATTAGTGAATCACATCTACCATCCTAAACTGCACACATTCACAACATTCACAACTTACAGGTACAATTCTCACCCTGCTTTACACTTTTTTTTTTTTTTTAAACAAATAACTAAATTCTAAATTTTTTGCTAACCAGAGACTTAAAAGTACCTCTCCTCCCACCTCCCACTTTTGTGCTGACCAATAGGATGCAGTGAATTCATCTCAAAAACAGAAAACATCAGAAACCCAGTGCAATACTCCTGACAAACAGGACATTTTACAAGAGGATTGCCCTAAGCAAGAAGTGATGGCAACTCCATTTTACACTAAGTGATTAACCTCTGGAGTGTTCAAATATCTCACATCTCATTTGTTCGTTTAAATATATAGGTTTCCCTAGATGAATCAGAAGACAGTCTCTGTTTTCAGTGAAGCCCTTCCTATCCCTTACTTCCCAAGACCACCTTGAGGCTCAATTTCATCTACTCAGAAAAAGCTGGTGAACACAAAGCCTAACCAGTCCAGAACTAATGTTGCATTTTGAGGAGTTTTCTACAGGGGCATATTCCTGTTAGCAGAAACATCACCTTCTCTATTTTCTGTTCACCTATTCTTTTTTCTATTATGATTCAGATTCCTTCCCAGTCTTAAGCTTCACTTAGATTTCACTTCCCATCACTTCTGCCTGGCAGTTCAACTCTATTCTATCACACTGTATAACTCACCTAAATTACAGAGGCCATCTTCAGCTCTGCCTGGACAGCAGAACCCAGCACAGATGGACACAACAATTCAATGCTAAGTAAGCTCCAGTGCCACTGCATCTCTCACTACCGGCAATCACTTGCAGCCTTGTCCTTTCCTGTCTTCATTAACTTCCCATACGTATTATTGTTTGTCATCTCAGACTTTAACAAGCGCTGAGCCACCTAAGTCCACCACCTCTGAACAATACTGAAAACTCTGTGACCAATACCTAAGGAAAAGAAAAATTACAATAGCTGAGGGGAAGAAAAAACATCCTGTAAAGAAGACCAAGCTCACAAGCACAGAAAAGCAAACTAACACCAACTTTCACATATAATTACAATTTTGATCATGTGTTTTTCAACGCCATTGAGAACAAGTACACTAAACCACCACATGCTGCCAAAACAGGACACAGATTTACTCAATTCTGCCCCTAGAGAAATTGGGGAAAAAAAGCACAATAAACACAAAAGAACCAGCATGACAGACACTGGAAGGCAGCACTGGCACACGACAGCAATGAGGATTCTCTAAGAACCCATTTGGAATAGAATTTATGCAGAGGGTATGCTGGCAGCACAGAACGGAATCTGCTCATTTTCTTTTCATCTATCTAAAATGTTTTTGATTTTCAGAAGGTCAATGTGTGATATCCTGTTATTAATGGATCATCTCAGCATTTTGCACATTTCCTTCAAGTTCTTGGGCTTCCAATCTGCATACAATTACATTGCTGTTGTGGTTATCAGAAGAGAACAACTAACAAATCCTGATCTCCCTGCTTCTACAGCAAATAGCAGAAATTAGTGATCAAAAGTTCATTGAAGCCTCACATATGGTAGAATCTTTACTTTTCACTTGTCTGAACAAGCATGAACAAAATCCACAGCAAATAACAATCAGTTCAGCCTGCTGTCTTTTATGAGTTCCATTTCACTTATCTGCAACCCAAGCTTGTCATTAGTAATGACAATTAGTTAACTATTTCAGTACTGTGCTAGATTCAGTAAAAACTGAAACCACTGCTAATTTGATAAGAAAATTTGCTCTTGCCCTGATGTAAGTAACAGTAATCACCACTCTAAGAAACACAGACAGAAATCAGACTGAAACTGTAAATAAAAATTGTGATTATCTTTTGATTTCAAAAAAATATTAGAAGGGTAATTATGGATTACCACTGCATAAACTGTGCTAACAACTCTGTAAGGACATACACCAACAGAGCATTTAAAATTGGATTGCATCTTGCTATGCAATCAAACCCAGTTCCATATGCATGCATGCTGCCTACATCCTTCCACTGCTCTCCCTCTAAAGGGAGGGAGCCAATTGCTAATTACCAGCATAGTAATTGTTCTTTGACATTTGTAGGTTGATAGAAGATTTTATTTTTAAATACTCACATGGTCCAATTCCAGGATTTTTTCACAGAAGATAAAACCCAATTATGTGGAACTTCAATCACAAGTCACAGAAGAGACCTCTGCAATTAAACATCTTTCCTCTACACAAAGAGCTAATTAAAGTGATGTCCAGACGGTGAACCAAGCTGTCCTCTACTGAAAGTGAACAAGACCTCCTGAAAAGGGGAAAAGCTGAGAGATTGCTGGGAATACTGGAACTGCTCTGCTCCTTGACAGCAATTTCAAGATTCCCCCCAACACAGCCCAGCAGCTCAACCCAACCAGCTCCTGAAGGTTCTGTTGCAAATTACACTTCCCTCCTTAGGGGGTTCTACCCCCACCATTTTCCCAACAGCCGAGGAGAAGAGAGCAGGGCAACTGGAAACGAGCAGTGTTTGCCAGGGCTGGGGCAGCTGGAGCCTTTCAGAGTGGACTTACCACAGTAAAGAGCCTTTCCCCTAAAGCAGATGAGGTCCTGGCAGAGGTTTCCATGCTGAAGAGGTAATCCTCAGCCCCTCCTGCTGAATTATGTGCACGCGTGTGTGCATGTACCTGCTTTTGTGCCTCTGTGACATACAACAGGAACAGTGCTCAGGGCTTTTCTTTTAAATCACTTTTTAAATTCAGATTTTAAGATTAATTCCTAATTCATCTGAATTAGGAAACTGTTTGGGACTGCCTAATTTAAAGCATTAACAGAGCAGCTATATCTTACGTGCTTCCCAGCTCATCCCACTGAGTTCAGCCAAGCCTTGGGGTGGGTCTGCGTCAGAACCAGCGTTTTACACTTTAAAAGATGTTCATATCCCTCTTCTTGAGTTCAGTGACTGCAAAGTCAAGACCTGAAAACTCAGTAACAAGCATCACATGAAACAATCGAAAATCCATGAACTTAAACTGAAGTCAGAAGGAAGCGAGTGCAAGTAAATTCACTGTGCAACTGCAATATGGGAACTACAGCTCATGGTACTGCAGCTGAGGTAAGCCTACTGCTGGAGCCAGCCAACAGATCCACATTATGCTGTCCTACAAGACTGGATGGAAAACTGAATGGAGGTATCGCTCTGAATCCAGCTGTTCTCTAGAATGATATTTCACTTGACTCCTTTCTGGGAGTCTGGGCTCCTGAAATGCAATGGCTAAACCACCCTGGCCATTAGCAGCTGCCTGACACATGCTGTCAGCTCTGCACTGAGCTAGAGGTACTCGAGTTTTCTGTATGCTTTATGAGCACTGATAGTGGAAGCGAGCAATTACCACTGAGATGTACAGACTTTCTTAAAGGCACTTGAAACAAAAGCTATAAACATCCAGATTAAAAAAATCACAAACATGTGCTGTATTAAAATAACCTGCTCGGGTTCCCTTGCCATTCAAAATAGCTTTGGCATTCCCTGGAACCAAGAGTGCTGACCTGGCCCTGGACCACTGCAGGTTGCTCCACATTACTGCTTTTAGGAAGTTCTGGATCACCTGAGAGGCCGCCTCACACCTGGCTCAGGCAGCAGGGTCCCCCCAGCGCCCTCTGAGCAGGAGCACTTTGATTGTTGTACAGTGCCAGCAGTTGGTAAAACAGAAATTGCTGCTGATCCAATTTTTCCTTAAACACTTTCAAATATAAAGGATATAGATACAAAGGCAAACAAAAAATACTAGGTATGGGATTGTCTTAGTATGAAAACACTGCCCAGACAGTATATGCCAGTCACATACACAAAGAGAAACAAAGGAAAACCAAACTGTTTTGTTGGGATTTCTTCCCCCCAAATGCAGGGAAAGGCCACCTTTATCCTCTTCTTCTGGTTTTGTTTTTTTTTTCCCCCCCCCCCCCCCCCTCCAGATTTCCTAAAGTTTTCATTCCACCCATCCTTCTGATAACAGTAACCAACAAAAAAATCTTATCTGTCTAATGGTGTAGCAGCTTTGGGAAACAAAGCAGTCAAACCACTTTCAGGCTACCCAACGGTACCAACCATTAAAATTATAGTAAAATAAATTGTTTTGGGGTAACTGAGCAGACTGCTTCAGACTGCTAGCCTCTTGGCTGCTCTGCAGAAATACTAGTGAGGGTTGTGGAACAATTCAGCATCACTCCCAAGTCAGAAAGTAATTGAAGAATCTACTTGCACATTTTTGCCAGTTGCAGCACTCATTTTCATTTGCTATCCACATATACTTATACAAAGGACTTAGAAAGACCATGCTTGAACTGAAATTCTAAATGCAAAAAGTAGACCAAGCATGAAAAAGAAAACCAAAACATTTTTTTAAATATGGTTTACTGCAGCAGTCAGCAGCTTTCTCAAGGACATTCAAAGAGCAAAATTTATCAAGAGACATGAAGTGGCAAATCCAGATTAGCCAAAATAATAAGCATTTCACTAAAAGGAAATACCTAACAGAAAATAAAGTGATTCCGGCTATTTTCTAGTGAAATAACATGTATGTTTTATTCTCAGTTTGTTCCACTGGAGCAGAGGGGAGAGAGAGATAAACGAAAGATGAGAGCCATAATCCATGAGAGCACTCTTAGGCTTCCCCAGATAGTGAAATTTAACATTGACAGATATGACAAGAACTCATCTCAGTCTAAGCTCTGCTTTGGAAACAGGGACAGCACTGAAAAGAATAAGGATAAAGAACTTCTATCAGTCTGAGCTGGTAAGATGCAAAGTGTAAAAATAGTCTGCACGCATTGTAAACCAAGAAGTGAAAAGCACTGTAGCTGCCTTCTTGCCATATTATTCTTTAAGTTGCTGCTGCAAGAGCACAGAGGAGTTAAAGTTAACCATTAACTAGCACAAAATCACTCCAACTATCTTGGAGTTGCATGGTTGCATGGATCTAAGAGACACACTGCATAACAGGCAGCACAGTGGGGACACGTCCACTCCATGAGATAATTTCTTGCTGGGGTGGTGTGCTCTGAGTGACCCCCACAACAGCTGGGAACAGTGTCACAGCCAGGAACTTTTCCACTGGACTGCTGGAGCTCTACTCCACATCACTTGTACCAGTCAGAGCACGAAGTGCTAAAGATGCACCACCAAAATGCAGACAACTCGGCAGAGGAAAGCTGATACACCAAGAAAAAGCAGCAAGTCAATTGGAACAACAGTACCAGACCAACGCCTAGGAACTACTGGGTCACACATCTGCTGAGCAGGTCTGGTCAGATCCTCTTTTCTTTGCTGCTTTTATTGATGGAATCACCACGCAGAGCAATTCTCTTTTGAAGAGAGCCACATGGAACAATTTCCCCAAACTCCCAGCACACCACAACCACACAGCCTGTCCTTACACTAGCCACGTTCCCATCTGTTCAAAGGCTTTGTACTGCCAGCATCATGGGGCAGTGAGGGCTACTAAATGGTTCAATGCATCCCAGAACGTGCTCGCACTCCCACCACGGGGCCTCCAGCGCTATTAGGACAGGACTAGGAACCTGCCAAGTACCATACCTACAGCACGCTGCTCTCCTCTCATTTCTTCTCTCACTGTAATATGCATCTTCCTGTCACTCTCCAAACACATAAGCAATTACAAGTAGCCATCCTGACCTTAACATTATTTTCCCAAACTAAAAAGAGAATAAGTTAGAAAGCGCACAGAAGAATCAAAACTTCACTTGGTAAATGACGAGCAGATGAAAGACATCACTCTAAAAATGGACAGACACGGATTTAGAGGATGTCTCACTTAGAGGACGTCTCTCCAGCAGTGTGGATCATAGAACAGATACTTCTTTTAATTAGTACTTTCAGTGAGCACGTGTACATAAATACACACGTGTTCACAAATGTACACAAACAAATGTCTTTTGTAAATACACACATTTTATATACAGGCTAAATCAGCTGAAATAAGGGTTTTTTTCCCCACATACTTCTCAAGCTAAAGAGATTTATCTTTTTGCTGTATTTTAACAGTATATTCACCATGGAGCAGTTTCATAATTAAAAGCCTTTAATTAAACAGAACATTAATTAACCATGAGATAAGCACAAAAACTAAACAAACTACATCAAAGAAAATCTAGACTCTGACCTACTGAAATGACTTTATATGCAATTACAGGCGCTGAGAATTACTGTTTGTAGATAACTGGATTGGCTGCCTCCTTAAAGTCAACTAACCACATTAAATAACACCAAACCAAAAAAACAAACCACCCAAATGCATCAGGGCTGATTGGATTGCAGTTATATGCATTCATTTTTATATGCTTCAATATTAATTCATCACTGGTTCAAAATCGTTCACCACTGAACACCAACACATACAGAACACTTCTAACAAGTTTTTGAAGCTAGCTTTCAAACCTCAAAATAAAAGATTATCTAGAGATTTGTCTAATTTCCTTCCAGTTAGTCCTCAGAAACTCAGATATACAACCAGCTTTTCGTAGTGTTGGCTCTTGGATATATTTCCAAGAGTACTTTAGACGGGTTTTGCTGCATTATAGGGCTGAAGTGAGGTGACTTTTTTTGTAGGAAGACCACTTAATGAAATGAACAAAGAAAAGGCAACTCTCATGCTCTCAATGTGGTAATGGATATTTTAATTGCTTTTGGGATCCCTGGCACTATTCCTCCTAGTAAACAGGGCCAGATCAGCTTTCTACACAAAAACGTGCTATACTGCAGAATGTCAGAGAATGAAAGGAATATGAAGCAAGTATTATTGGCCACATGTCAAGAGATCTTCATTTCAAAAATTCATGATTTCACAGCAGCAGATGCACCTGGGGAAGAGGGGCACACAATTCAAAAGCTTTCAAAAGGAAGTGGAAACCGTAGAACAGCAGAAAGTGAAAAGCTTCGTTAACATTTAATTGATCTCTGAAAGATAAGCGGGAATATTTTAATAAACCAATATAAATTAAGAGTTTCAGTTCTCTGCATTGCAAGATTCTAGATATGTCAAATCTGCAGAAAGCAAACTATCCAGCCTGCCAATGAGAAAACAACTGAAAATTTACTATGGTTTCAACAGAAGTTGTCGGTTTCTAGATGTTACCTTTTCTCAGGTCTTTGAAAGTTTCCTGAAGTTTCCTTCTTAGACTACATAGGTGTATATTTGTATACAGAACACACACTTCTGAGACTGCTTCTGAATTTATTTTTGAACGTTGCAGTCACCCACTTTACAGCAAGATATGGAAATTGCAGTTTTGAATTTTAGGATCTTTCTCCTTTAAGCAATAAGGCAACAGAAACCGGTGCAAGGATGAATTTCACACAGCAACTGAAACTTCAGTTCTATTTATAGGCTCAATGGCAGGCGCTGCAGTCTGCCGAGACCTCTTTCATTAGTGAAATAACCTCAGACTCTGTCAAGAAGTGTAACCTATCAAGACATATGGAAGAACAGAAGGCAATTCTAAACAGGTTTAATAGACACTTGCCCACTGTTTTTTTTTTTTTTTTTCCAAAGACACAAACAATCATTTCAAAAGGTTTGTGAGTATAGCAAAAGCCGACTGAAGAATGGATGTCCAGGAACAGCATGACATACCTCACAGACTTACAGAAGAGTTTATGCATTTGTTGCATGACGTGCACATAAAACTGCCAGGCTCCAGACATTCAAAAGCACTTTCTGAGCAGACCCTGCTCCATGGAAATTTTTATTACCATTGACTTCCAGAGCCACTATCAACATACACAAGATGGGCAGCAAGTAAAACGAACACAAAGAGCATTAGTAAAGTTAATGGGAGAATAGGAGAACGTATGCAACACCTTTTCCCTGTTGCCTAGTGATATGTATAATTGCATTTCGAAGCAATCTATTGAGCATGAGTCTATAGAGTATGTAGAAATCTAAGTTCTTTAAATGTAACACCAATTTTTCTGTATAGCATATGTTCTAAGGGCATTACTTACTTTATATAGCATGATCCCATGTTAAACTGGGAGGAGGTAAAAGCCAGCATAACATAAATGCTTGCTTCATAGAATTTTACTCTGCTCTGCAGGACCTACAAGTACACTTCCTTTCCCCTGTATTTAATGCTTCAGGCTTTTACATTGGGTTTGTCTATACCCAGAAGTTGCACTGATTTAACTGAATCGTCTTCTAAAGAGACGTATTGAAATCAGAGCAGTCTCTTGTATGAACGCTTGGAACTTGAAAATCTGATAACAAACACCGGGGTCACTTTTCTCGTCTCCACACAGGGCATCCAATTAGTCTGCTTGCTAACATTTCAAAAATGACTGTCAAGAAATAACACCACCACTATTTTCAATTTCTTTATTATGTAATACTTCAAAAACAGAATGCTGTATGTGAGATAAAAATAAATAGACTTGGTGATCGAAACCACGTTTTATAAAATGATCTGGTGTAAATATTGATTTAAAAGAGGAAGCAATGTTTTCCTCAAATCTAGACACATCACTCACTGTGTCAATCAGCAGCAGCCAACCCCTTCTATGTATTCTTGTATAGCACATTTTCTTCAACAGAAATCTGTGGTGTTCTTGTTGATTTCTTAACAGCTGTACTAATACCCACCACACTTGTGAGACGAGCTCCTTGTAGAGGCAATATCGACTTGTAATTGCAGGCAAGATGTAACTGAACACGGTATTTTATAAGGTTCTTAAACACTCCTACTGTAGACTTCTAAGCATAACAAGCTTAAGGGTGATGTTTATCCATAAACACCATTTTGTTGGATGCCTTCAGACAAGAACAACAGCGATTTCCTAAAGCTTCTATAAATACCACAACTTCAGAAAAATTATACTACACTACACCATCAGGAAAAAATAATCAACCATCATCAAATACACGTCTGAAACTGATGAAGTGCCACTATCTCAAAGTAACAAAATAATGCTCAAAACAATCTTCAAAAGAGCTCTCTACTGAATCAATGCTACTGCTGTGCCACAGCTATTGCATCGACTCCTAATACAAACAGACCTTTCCATTTTTATTACATTTATTGAAATAATTCTTACCTCTCCAGCTCATATTCTTTCATACCAGCTTTTACTGCCTTCATTACCTGTAAGATACATATTAACATGGGACATTCTTAGCAGGAGGGAATCGCATATTTATAAATTTACGACTTACAACTGAGCATCTCCAGAGAAACCTATATTACAAAAATATAATCTGTACTTCATTTAAATTTACGTCAGTGTATGTACTTCAAAACTATATTAGAAATCAAACTTTTTAATCTTTTAAAATGCCTGCAGTTTCCAGCAATAGAGCAAGCATAATTGCCAAAGTATATCCTAATGAACTGCAGCTCATCAAAATACCAACGCTAAATTCTGAAAGCTCTGGTGAACTTGGCAGCAAGTCCTTTTGTTTTATGAAACACCAGCAAAACAAAACTGTGAACTGCAATACGCTACAAAGGAAGAGCCTCTTTCATACTTTGTAATCTGAATCAACAGAACACAGCTAGAATTAACACCATGTTACACCTCATGTCTGAATTTCATTCTCAGGTTTGCTGAGAATGTGCACCATTGCTATTCTTTTGCCTGCTTCTGTATTATGGAAGTTCTACTAAACAGCAGCTCTGTAGGAGTTATCTCAGATGGGATGACATTATTTAAGGATTACAAATGACTGAGGAGAATGAATGCAAATGCATAGACTCTTTACAATATGCACTTTACAATATTTTCATGCTTCACATTTCAGAAATGTGTAGAACAGGGGCAAAGTCAACAGTTTAGTTGGTAACTTCTTCAGATGCTTTTCACTAAGCTCCCCCTGGTCTTTGCTCAGAACTCATGGCATCTGAGTCACTTTATAGAGTACAGGATTGACACCTAAGTTCCATATCACCAATACCACAACTCCCATCATTTATAAGGATCTGACTTGAGTAAACTGCCAGAGCAAAACTTTCTAGAGCTGCACACACAGATGCAGGTCAGATGAAAAACCTTCTTCTCATTCTCCATTGCTGTACAGGTATTTGTGCAAATAGAGCAGACAGATTGCAGGCAGGTCACCTTCTGCTGAGGCTCCAGCTTTTATCCAAAACCACACTTCATTTCTCACACATTGCAAATGCACCAGTGAGTTCAAGGACAATGCAAGGTATATTACTGGGCTGTAATAGAAGGGATATTACCCTCTTATTTCTATCCAGCCTTTCCATTATTTTATTACTAAGCAATTCAGGGTTGCTGGGAACGTTTTCTGAGTACTACTGTTACACTAAGAGCAAAAATTATTAACAGTAAAGGATCCATTACCTCTTTATGAGCTTCACTGGAGATTTTATTGGTGTAGCGCAGAACTTCCAATTCCATGTCTGTCTTAATCACACGACTTAAAGAAAAGCAGAACAGATTTTGGTTAGATTGCAGCTTCTTAGGCTAAGAATACAGAATAACCTGAAAACAACATTTATTGCCTGCGGTAAAATAAGACCAAGTATACCTCAAGAACAGAGCCTTATTAAAGTATTCGTGACAGTGAAGTTCCGTTGGCATTGATTCACCACTAACAAAACAATCTTACAAAGGAATGTCACGTCACAGGCATTCCAAACATCAGCCTGCATTATTTTGAGATGAATAAACAAGTGGTCCAATCAACCTTTTTTCAACTCATTCTACAGCACATTTGGAACAAAGGCAATGGAGTTCTGTATTTGTCATTGCCCAACACTACCAGTGGAACATTTGTACAGGCATACTTGAGTTACTTTTTAAACATAATTTGAAACTAGTTTACATAATGAAATTTCCAGAGCTCCAAAATTTCTAATTCAGCACAATCCCAACTCCCACCTATCTGCAATACCTTGGGGGAACAGATGGAACAAATGTTGCATCTGTTTAGTATTTAAAATCCAAACCATGAAGTTCAGAAACCACAGAGGCAGTAATTACAGCCACAGTGTCCACTTTCCTTTCTGTATTCAGAAAACACAATAAAAAAATAACACCCTGTTCTTCATGCCTTATGAAATGCTGAACTTGCATTTATTCATGAGCCTTGATATTCTGTTCTGAACTCAACTAAAAAATTTAACATTAAATTTTTATCTACTTGCACTGCTTTCTACTGCCTAATTCAAATAAAAGCAGCTATTTTGTGTGAACATGAAGTGGAGATAGTTCCTACTTTCTATTGACCAACACCTACTCTTCCTACTGCTACACATACAGATTTCTTAATATTTCTCACATCCACCTCAAAGGACGCCGCAAACACCACAGTTACTGTTTACAAAGAACAGAACTACATCTATTGAATTTGGTAATAATACTTGAATTGTATTTTCCAGTTCCACTCCAGAGCTTGCAGCAGGTATAAAGTACCATAACTGAGATATTTCAAAACTGCCACCAAGGCGCTTTTTTTTTTTATTATTATTATTACTACATCTGCTACTCATACTGCTGTAGAAAACTATTTGTTACGTTTCTGCTCCTGCAGTTTGTTTTAATGAGTCCAGAAGAGGGTTACTCTGCCTCTGACGTGCGATAAGAGCATTTCCCACTGACAGCAACTGTACTGCTGTGTGGCACAGACACTCCCACCAAAGAGAATTTTTCTGGCAAGAGTAAAGATACCTTTTTAAAAATGGTGATATCAAAACGCTCTAACAAACAGAAAAATAGTGAAGAGGAAGGAATTAGACATTCTTAGTAAATAGGAATATCATGACAATAACCATGATGCACACTGAGAATGAGAAATACTAGATTTTAAAATGAACACCGAGGTGATACAATTACACTGGAGTAGTGTAAGCTGCTCACCATGGATGAGGAAACAAACTTCTGCTTTTGATTTTTCACTAAGACAAACAACAGCAGCTCCACTATATTCATGTTAGAATAAGGTAGCAAAGGCTTAAAGATTATTTTGTTTTAAATCCTGTTCAGAAGACTGCATGTGCTAGCAGGGTAATTTAATACTTGTTTGATGTGCCTTTATATTACTTTCAATATACAGTACATATCCACGCTCTGCAAGTGCCTGAAAAATAGGCTGTTCCATAATTCAGATGTCTCATCTCTTTATTGGGATCTGGGAGGAATACAAGTTACTAACTGCTCAACTACAAGTGCAAAGAGTATCTCTTTTACTTGACTAGATCATAAGGCTTCAGGGTCAAGGTTTTATTTTAGATCATAGCTTCTCTGATATCTTTCTGCATATCCAAATGGATATTTAGCCTTAGCCTTTTTATGGAATTCATCACCTTCATTTGCACCAGGTCAAGCATCAAAACATTTTACAGAAAGCATTTATTTATTCCAAGAGCAACAGAAATCATCAGCCAACTGTTAGTAGGCGAGACGGAGATCGAGCAGATCTCCAAAGAAAACTCACTGTGCTCCTACGCTGACTGCACTGGTATTGCTGATGGAGCTCCCAGCAGCATGTTTGTGCAGCAGAAGGGTATTTCAGCACCATCTCCTCAATTGCAATAACAAAAAGCGATGACTCTCCCAAACTGGGTTTGAGGTGAGAGAAAAGAGCCCAGCACTTTTGTTAGCACTGCATGGTAACCCCATGGGTGATGAATGACTCACAGTTTTTATTATTTTTTCCCCCCCCCACTTCCAAGTTATCACTAGAAAAAAGCCCCACCTTTGCTTAGTAACATTAACTTCAATGTTCTAAGAACAGCTCTCGGACCAGTTATATGTTGAATACATTCATTAATATTTCAGCAGGAACAAATCACTTGCAGGCTCCAGCTAATGCAATTGCAAAAATGTACAGATTCAGCACATAACACAGTTCTTAGACTAACTCAGAGTGGCAAGCCACTCAATGAAAACAAGATTCACGGTAAGTCATGAAACACTGTGAACTTGGAAGAGGTTGGAGTTAAAAAGGGAGGCAACAGATCCTCAACCACAAACACTGCCCCTTTCAGCACTGAAACACTTTTTTTTTTTTTTTTTTTGCATTACAAGAGTAAGGAATAGTAAGGATGCCTTTTGCAGCCCACAGTTCTTCCTGGCTTCAGAAAGCTCAGCTATTTCACCTCTTGTTGGAATTTTTAAGAGAACAGAGTTTTTCTGACAATTATCATGCAAGACAGAGGAGTCCAGAGCTTGTTGAATTTGAAATGATGCAAATAATGGAAGTATACAGTGCAAATGAAGGAATTTCCTACCCCAGAGAATATATCAAATAACCATCCAAAATCCACTTTCCAGAAATGAAAATGTTCTTAATTCTACAAATGTTATAGCTTTCCAAAGAAAGCTTCTTGGGCAATAGTCTGGGATTCCAAGGAAATTCCTAATTTAGGAGGTATAATACATGGAGTCTATCATTGAAATATTAATGTCACCAGATACTTAAAATCCAACAGAGGTTTTTAACATACTTTAACCTCAAACAAAGTCACCAAATTTGATTAAATACTTTATGATACTCTTGCATGAACTTTGGCTTCACTTAAAGCTGTTTTCTTCATAGGGAAGCACAGAGAAAGTGCATACTAAGTATTTCAAGTATGGCTTCCCAGATAAGATCACAGAGGAGGCACAACCAAAGCATTGTGACTAGCATTCACTGACAGAAGCATTCACCAAAACAAACAATTCTCAAGTGTTGCCTTTGTATTGCCTCATTGCTAAGTCTATCTCAGTACAACTTTGGGGCCTCAAGTGAGCCCATTCCTGAGCTTCCTGTAAAAGGATGAAGACCCTCACCTATGCCAAACCACACAGAAGAGCAGCTCATCACATGACACCTTAATAAAGTGAATGTTACCGGGAAAGCTGACTTGGGAACAAGCTTGTAGCTCTAAACCAAAACCCTCTGCAGTTAAAATTCTCTCTCTTCCTGCAGTGCACTTGTACTTAGAAATCAAAGCTTGGAAATATGGCTCTCTTCATGTTCCCTTTCCTGTTCCTTACCTTTCTCTGCTAACAAGACAACAAGAAGGTAAGCAAGCAACAGGGCACACAAAGATGTAGCTCCCTTCCCCAGCTTGCCAGGTCACTTGGAAAAGCTCATTCAGGCTATGGCACTCACCACCAACACGTGGGGTCGAGGCTAGAAGTTCCCTGTGTCTGACCATCAGAAAGCTCACAACCTACATCAAACTAGCCAGCAAAGAGCAACAGCCACATCACTGCAGGTAAATAAGACCTTATAAAGGACTTCTAAATGGTTTAGACCATTTCAACATAGTAGCATATCAGGGGTTTCAGAGCACAAGTGAAGATTTCTAGACCTCTCCTATAAATGCAAAAGCTTTACAAGCTCCTAATACACTAGGTCACATAGACTAACTTTTACTATTCAAGACAGGCTGCAGTAGAATCCTCCTGGAATTAAAAAGTGCAGCTACATGAATAATAATTTGACAAAATCAATGAAGTTAAAATAAATCCTAGGGAAGTAATAACACCTTATTAAATATTATATGTTTGGACTTAGTTTTCACCTACCTTTGATTTGCATTGCTAGAATATGAATTATACTCAGTTCTTCTGTTATTCATACAAATTCACATTTACGTAAACGTGACTTACTTCCAAACATATCCTATTACAATTTTTATCCAGACTTGAGGCTTAAGGAATGTTACATAAATTCTTAACTTCTCAATGCTGTTACTTAACCATACTTTTACCTTCAACCCTTATTTCCAGCCCATAATGTGAAATCAGCCTAAAATTAAAACATATCCTTAACTAAGTAGGATGTTCTGCTGAGAGAATGTCTCTGAAGCAATAGTTCAGAATATAGGCATGTTCATAATAGAAATAGAAAGACTTTTTGCTACTCACCATTCTGCAATTTCAGGATGAAGGATTTTGTTGTTCACATTAAATCTGCAAAAAGCAAAAAATTCAAACATCAGCAAGCAGCTAGACACAGAAAAACAGAGATTGCAAAGTTTGTTGTGTTTGTTTGTTTAAAAAAAAAAAAAAGTGCCTTCCTTAAGGCTGTGAAAACTTGCAAAGGCAAATCATAGAATGGCTCAGGTTGGAAGTGACCTGAAGGGTCATCTAGATCCAACTCCCCTGCTATGTGCAAAGTTGCCAACCAGTAGATCAAGCACCAGCTCAGGCTGCCCAGCACCCCATTCAACGTGGCCTTGAACACCTCCCTGGGCCATCTGCTCCAGCACCTCACCACCTCAGTGAAAAATTTACCTAATCTTAATCTTCCCTCCATTAGCTTAAAATCATCCCCCTTGTTTTATCACTATCTACGTGTGTTAAAAGTTAATTTCTCTCCTATTTATAATCTCCCTTTAAATATTAGAAGGCCAGAATGAGGTCTCCCAAATATAAGATTTGAAGTTAGTGTGGATCAGAGTAGATCACAGAACAGAGAAAGTACACGCTCATCTTCACTGGGAGGCAAGGAGTTCATGTTGAAATACAAGAGATTAAACCAGGCACGTTCTAAGAACGCGCAGAAAGCAGAGCAACAGCACATTCAGGACATACTTAGAAAACTTGCTTCTAACAAAGGTAAAATCTTAAATTACCAATGCACTGCTACGAGCGTGGGTTGGACCCGATCAGTCTTCAGAGACCTCTCCCAACCAAAATGGTTCTGTGGTTTGAACTCTGCTCCCCAAACACTCTTCAGTGAATTTCAGTACATTAAATTGCTAATTTATTTAACACATTCCAGTTTGTGTGCATGTGATAAACAAGATCACTTAGAGGAAGACTGAAAGAGAACTTCTCATTTGTTATCTACAGACAAGGCAAAGCTTCCATCTCACCTCAGCCTCAAAAACTTCTTTCCATTCATTTTCTGCATTAACAATTCACATCTCCTTGGAACTGTTTTGAGGCTCTCTAAACAATATTACAATGGCCAATGGAATAAGAACTTGAGTAATTAAGTGGAACACAAATGGATTTTCAAGCATCATTCAAAGGTTTTTTTGCTAACAATTTAAATGCCTAAGGAGTGTTCTGCATCAAAGATACTTTTGTCTGGCTCAAGACTGTTGGCTCTTCAGTTAGGGAATTTTAGAGAATTAAAATGCTCCAAAGCTCCCATAAGACCTTCAGAAGAATGTTGGAAGGCAACAATTAATTTTCTCACAATTTTGGGAGGAAAAGAATAAATCTACTTCAGGTTAATGGTGATTTGTAATACCTCAGAAGGGACTAACTAAAGGACAAATTCAATTTAAAAAATATTTAAAAGCCACTTCTAATTGTACCAGTGTCTTCCTGCACCCTTAGATAGCAGGAGAAAAAACGTGTCTTTTTCAAGGACACGTGCTCATAAACATATAAAATCCTAACGAGGTGAAGGTTAAAAGCTTTGTGTTCCTACTCCAAGATAGAAAACAACAACTTATCTGAACATTCAACAAGGACAGGCTATATGGTATTCAATATTACATATATCAGTTAGAAACCACTGGAAAACCAACACAACACAACAGGCAGAAGTCCCAGAATACTGCATCATGACAAACTTTATTGTGTAACCTGGAAACAAGAAAGTCTTATAATACCAAAAAAAGCCACATTTCATATTTAATCATTCCCATCCAACAGCTACTATCTAGCTAGTTCAACGTAGAAATAATTCTGGAATAGAAGAGCCAGTTAAACACAAGTTTATACAGAGGAAAACATTTGAATGATGCAGTATACATCAATTTAGAAAAAACCCACAAAATCCCGAGCTCCCCAATACTACTTGGCTGGAAACAAGCAAGCAGCACCACAGAAAGACTAGACAGAGAAGAATTAAGCTGCAACTGCAACAACAGACAAAGGACTTTCAATAATAGTCATGGCATGTCAGACAAAAAATAGATCAATGAATCCAAGTGTAAGGAGAAACTGCAACAATGCAGAAAGCTCTAACACTAGCTCTGTAAATAAGATATATAAACTATAGTCACCACAAAGTAATAAAAGAAAATTAAGGGCAGGGAGGTGCTGATAAGATGACGACTGACAATCTGATAATTCACATCTCTCTTTAATCACAAGCACAGACAAAGTCAGAAGTGCATCATGAGTCAAATGGTAAAACTATGGAGCTCACAATGAGCAGACTGTGTCCACCTGTTAAAAATAAATAAAATGGGTTGGGGAATAACTGTGCACTGGCATAGGTCAAATAACGCTTTCAGAAAAGTTTTCAAAGAAGATGTACTACTAGCTTTTTCACAGTCCCCAGCTTGTGCTTTTCCAACCCTAACAGTTCCTGAACTGCCTTTGTGCTGCCAAAAACTCAAGTTCTACACACTGGCTCTGACCACTTACCACACAGCAGCTCACTGCTGTCAGTTTGGAAAACTAAATAAACATAATGAAAGGCTGTAAGAGTAAAACAAAGCAGTGCTGGGGTCATGGAGAGGAAGCAGAAGATCATGAGCAGAACTGCAGTTCTCTCTCTCTCACCTGAAGAGCAGACTCTGATAATCATTAAGAATGAAACAAGATCTTGGGGCTCAGGAACACAGCATCAATTCATATTTGGAAGAGAATCTGATCTACTCTACATAGATTTTTCAAAGAAGCCAGTGATTAAGGACTGCACTGTCTCAATTCTGCTTAGCTTGTGGGTCCTGTGTGAGTGGCTGCAAGACCACAGTTATGACTGTTGGACATCTAAAGCTAGTGATTCAAATTATATTTGTTTTAATTAGGAACATGGCAGCTAAAGAAGCCACGTTCTAAAAGCCACTGTTTAAACAGTACGCTTAAGAAGAGCAAGTCACCACTAACCAGAGCACACAAATACTGATTAATTCATGTAGCTTCTGCAGGAATTTCTACATAAAATAACCCTACCTTATCTTTTAAGCAAGTTTAGATCCTGCTAGACAATAATCAACTTTCTCTTAAAAACCATGGACTGCTCTAATGCTAAGAGGATCATGCAGAGCAATCCAATTCTGTGTTTCACTGCAATCTGCAAATTGACAATACTTGATGAGATACGTGGTCTCAACGAAGAAAACAAATGACATTTTGCTATTGTTGCAATCTAATATGTGTTAATGCTCTCATTTAATCAACACAGAACTAAGAAATATTACAGTGAATGGCATGTTCAAATTGATTTCATACTCAGTTGTCCTTCAACATGCAAGACAATTTCATTAGCTTAAAAAAAGGCTAGGAATCCACAGCTCCTGTATAATGAGACTTTTGTCAGTTTACAAAATATGTATATGTGACAAATCTAAAACATTTATACATGTTAAAATTGTCTTTAATATGGACAATCTTTATTATAATGGTTGACCTTGATACACAGAAACAAACTGGCCTTGGCCCAGCATTCAGTTGGTCTTCAACATCTGAAGCAAGCAGCATGCCCGCTTTTTATTTAAAGAAAATATAGATATATATTATTTTTCTTTAAGAACTCAAATGTATGACACAATTTTTTATCCAAAAGAGAGCTATATGCAATCTATGGAAACAACTGTAACATGATTTGTTATGATGGGTTCTATTATCTGCATACAAATAAGATTGATCATTTACAGCAGAACAAAAACAACCTGGGTGATGTTCTGAGTGAGCATGGAAATAACCCACAACAGCCATTTTGCCTCAAATGACTATTCAGTATAATGGAAAAATAATGAAATAGTTTAAATAATTATATTCCATAAGAAGTTCAAAAGTTCAAAAAGTAAGGCAAGGTAGCAACATGATTAGGGCAAGGAAAAAGTGGCTTCTGAGAGGAGCAGAACAGCCTCCAAACAGAGCAAGATTCAGCTTGTTCAGGAAATGATGGATTTATTTTTATTATTATCCATACAGGGAAAAAAAAAAAAAGGGGGGGAGGGGAGGGGAAGCATCTACAGTGGAGCACACTCAGTCCAGGAGAAATAAAACAAATGGGAGCAGGAGAAACAGAGACTGTAGCAAGCAGATACATCTCGAGGAGGTAGCTAGAAAATGGAAAGGAGCAAAAGAATGAAATAACTTCATGGCTGAACCCGAGTCTGGCCAAGCAAGGAGGAGGGCAAGGTGTAGTCACTGCCAAACGCAAAGTAGCACGGGAGTAGCTGGGGGGATGAGAAGGCTGGCATGACAAGTGGTTCGAGGGCACGAAGTATGTCAAAAGAGGTGAGATGGAGTGCATCTCTAGCATATTCAACAACAAAATCAACAAGTGCTCTTTCACACTGGGGTATGGTAAGAGAGAGGAAGACACTCAGCAGATCTGTCAAAAATAGCAAAAGGAAAAATCCAATGCCCGGGGGTGGAGAGGGCGAGCATGTCCTCGCTCTCTAAGGAATTCTCTGCTGAATTGCTAAAAAGCTCCCTGAAAAGTGCAGCTGCACTCCAGTCAGAGCAAACTGAGTGTTTACCATAAACTACTGAGAAAATATCATGAATCCCTTCAAGTGCTTTGGGACATACCCTGTATCAATATCACAAGTCACGTATCAAACGGAATGACTTCCTACCTTAATGCTGATAGCAATACAACATGTTAATAATAAAGCTCTAGTGTTTCAGTAGAATTCAGAAGGAAAAAGGAATTTCTGCAGACCTTTAATCATCATTCCTTAAATAGTTACTTCTAGGGCTATCAGGTGTTTATATTGCACGTGGAGATTTCTCAAATAAAACTGAAGGCATCTCTCCACATCAATTCTGGAGTCCATTTGCCCGTGGAAAGCATAAGATAAATGAGTATCTACTTGATCAAAGCAACAGAAAAGAAAGGGCACCAAATATTCATTCAAAATGGCTTGATTATGTTTTGAAATAGTTCAGATTTTACTGATTGTGCAGCAAAAGATACTTAAATGTCTGCTAGCATGTTCTCCAATAATCTTCACAATCGTAAAGTTTCCATTTAGGTTGTGGAGGGGAAAACAAAGTAATTATGAGATCAGATTTCAGTTCACACGACAGAGAAAACACTATTTGAGAACACATGCTATCTGACTACACAAATGACTGCTCAGAACTGTAATACATTATGTGCTCTGCAATTATTAGTGCAGAATTAATGTGCTGTGGACAGAGGTGGATGGAGAAAAATACAACAGGGTGACCGTGAGTCAAGGACTACAAGAAAGGCCATCTACTCAATACCTCAGCACGTGTACTCCTTTTAGCAGGTTTTTCAATGAGATGTTTGTTTCTTTTTTTGCTATATGCTTGAGATACAGTGGAAAATGATTTCCTTTTAGGACATTATAACAAAAAGCCAGTTGCGTTTCTTTCAAGATTAAGGCTACCAGCCTTTTCAAAATACTTTCGGTAGAAGGACCAGTAACCAGGCTTCATACAAATACAGTATCAAGGGACACTAAAAGGACATGTCAAGGCAGAAAGGTGATCTTTTATTTTGCACTTGTTACAGCTTTTCAGAAAAATGTACATACCAGAATTCCTAATATCTACCTTAAGGAAAACACTAAAAGAAAGAGGCTGCTCATAAAAATCCTGTTTTCTGAAATCTGAAAATCAAGTATTCCATCTCTAAATGTGGGAATAAAAGTCAGTCTGTGTGGTTGTAGTTACTTAGGCCAAACATTAAGGAAGGAAAACACTGGATCACCTCAGTTGCAAAAGAGATCTCCAATCCCTGTCCCCTCCTCCCAACTATATTTCAGATCATTAGAAGCGTATCAAAAGTTTGATTTTCCATTCAACATCCTGCCACTAGGAAAAATATCATTTAATGTGAAACATAAGATGAATTCAACATAACCTAAAAGAAAATCTAAAAAAATTTCACTTACTGGCTAATTCCCTCAAATGAAGCTTCTTTGGAGATACTTCCACTATCAGTGTTAACACCACGCTGGAAGGGAAAAAAAAATTAAAATGACCATGATTGTGAGCCAAATACGAGTATTTAGAAGTTAAATCATGCTGGGAGCTTAACAGCAGTAAATCTCTGGGAAAACATACATGGTTACCTGAATCACCATGACAAAAAAGGAAAAAAACCCAATAGCCTATTTGTTTAAATGCAGACGAATATAAGAAATATATTCATTTCAAAGGAGATCAGCATATAACTCAGGCTAGGATATGCTGCTTAGGAAAATGGTAGGCCTGGATTTCCAGCTCCCTTTAGTTCTGAAAGGAGCTGAGAGACCTATATAATAACAAAGGGCAAGAGAATAACAACGAACCAAGGTTTCTTCTAAAGTAGTTTAATTTTAAAAGAAGTGATTCTGCAATGCCTTGGCAATGCTTACTATTTAAATCAGCATGCTGCTGTCCCCCTATAGTTTTCCATTCAAGCAAGCAGCATAAGCATGAGGATTTTGGCTGCCACACAGTAGATGAACACTTCTGACATGCTTATAGGAAACCCTGTGGAGCAGCATTACAGTTCTGTATTTAGAGTGAAACCACAGGAGGAGAGGACCAAGCCTCCCTTCAGCCAACATTAAGAGAAGTGCTCTTTCCTTCTCTATAAATTTCATCATAGCAGTGGGAGGAATGTGAAAGCATCACAGCTCCATTCTCCCAGCCAAAAATTTTGTTAAAATTCCCCGTTACAATGGACTACTCACAGAGAGACAACTAATTAACAACTTGACGTGCGGAAATGCACATAAAGAGTCCAAGATGAACAAATATGCCCTTTTTCAGTCATTCCTCTGAAACAACATAAAAGAAAGCTATTGATCGTTTCATCTTTTTAATATTTATATTAACAATGAAAGAAAGACTGAAGATTATATTTAGGACCAAAATGGATAAAAAGATGAGATCTCATGCTATGTGACCATGTAAGGAGGAATATTTTCTAAAACTTGTCTGGCCACTACCATGTGAAAACAAATCCAGGAGCTGCCACTGCATTTGCTGTAAGGGACAGCTCAATGTCAGCAAATCATTTCTTACATAGACTGGAGACAACAAAGCAGATACTGTTAACAGTGACAGAGAGTCTACAAAATATTTGTCATGAAAAGAAGCTGGGAAAGAGGTGACAGGGAAGCAGCAGCTTGCAGGCTTTACCTCCACTTGTTGATCCTACTTCCAGAGCAACCTCCAGTTAGCAGGCATTCAATCACATCCTCCTTGCAGGATTTGTTTTCACCAAACCATCCCACGAAGAACCCCCTTTTACAGAATTCTCACAGAAAAGCCCAACATGGCCAGAGCAACAGTAGAAAAACACAGAGTTCAGTGTCATTCTATAAAGGCTAGAAGATAGCAAGGCCAACACTGGACAAAATTTTACCAGAGCACAGGCAAAGCTTTCCAGAGTATAGGCTGGAAAGACAAGTCAAAAAACACAAGGTTATGGTGGAGCCAGAAGAATAGTTTAAAATGGACAGACAGCCTCAAATCTCACAAGGATGAGGAAGAAAAGATATAGGGGGAATGACAGAGTAAAGAAATACTTAATAACGTGATCCCCTTTATTGAAGGTAATAGTAATTACTCTTCAGAATACTATTACTCACCAAAGTAAGCAGCACAGAAGGTTTCTTCGAAGCCAAGACACTGGATATCTAAAAACAAGTTTGAGATTGCTGTCATTTTTTATTAGTTTTTCTTCTTCACAATCACTGATAACTCTTTCATCAAAGTTTTCTGTGTATAGACTACACGATTAGGAAATACAAAACTGTTCTGATACTTCTCACATATTGTACCAATACACAATACTTGCAATAAGAGCCAGTAGATGACAAAAATATTTAGAGAACAGACATTACTTATGCTTCTGGTGCCCTTCAAGTACATAAACAATAACTGTATCTTAAGGTTTAGTCATTATTTGGAAGACTGAGAAAGTATTAGCAGAAAAGGTGTAACTTGACACAAAATAGAGACTAACAGAGTCCTGTGTATCTTCAGTGCACTACTGTATATAAAAGACGTGCATTAATATTATCATGTCAAAAACTTACTTTTATTCTTCCTGAGTCACTTTCTAGTGACACGCACTTATAACTTATTCACTCAGCATTTTGCAAGCGTTTATAAACTTAGATTAAAATGTGTCTTTCCCTTACACAGAATTTGATTAATGGCTTTGAATTCTCAACTCTGCTCCATTTGATGCCACCAACACAAGAATTCAAACAGAAACACATACCATTACTCTATCAAAAAAGTTATTCCAATCAGAAAATAACTCAATTGCATTCAATTAGCATTCTTCCCCATTCAGTATTCCCTACCACACCATCAGCAACACAAAAAACTGGTCTCTTCAAAGTACATATTAAAGTTTTAAGTTTGTTTCCAAGACTAGCCAACTTTTTCAACAGTTTTATCTCCTTAAATGTCAGAGAACTAATGAGGAGTGTGCAGTACTCACAAGGTAACTAACTTGGCCTCTTCTCTGGAGAAAGAAAATTTAAATGCATGAGAAGATAAGATCTGAAATATTGTACAGCAGTGCTATGAAACAGATGTGCAGATATCTTCAGTGTTTGCTGTTGTCATTTTTAAAACCAATAAACACTCAGTATAAATTAAAATTACTTCATCTTAATGGTTCTCAGTTTTTTTATTCATAAAATATCAGTATTTTTAAACATTTGGTCTTTTGGTTGCAACTACATTTAGATAGAAATGAAAAAATGAAGAACTGTAAGGCTAAAAAAAGAAAAATAAAAATTGATTCCTGCTCTAATCCTCTGAGAAGAAAATCCTTGGGATTGTGAAGAGCTGGGCTTCCAAAGCTGCTGCAGAAAGGTGGGCACTGAATTACACATCTCAAAACAATGAACAGATGACATAATTCCATACAGCACAGTTCTACTAACTTTAGAATGGCTGAACAGCAAACTAATCGTAGTAATAAAATAAAGCATATTGCAGTGAGATATAAAAAAATAACATTTCCATATTTTATTTCTTTTCAAAATGAAATGTGAGGATTACATACTTACACAGATGGGTTATTTGCTGACATAAAATCATCCTCTGAAAATGTCCCTAGTGTTCTGATGATGGAAAACCATTTCCTTTGCAAATCAGGCAAAAGCAAGACAGAACCTTAGGTAGCTAAACAGTTAAACTGCAGGCTTCAGCTGCTTCTAACTTTTATCCACAGCCCAGGTGAAAAAAGGCCTATAAGCTACTAACTTACCTGTCTACCTAATGAATTCTTTTTCTCATCAACAAGCTGCCTAACCATTTGTTGATGGAAAACAACTGAAGTGACCCAAAATAAATGTTGCAGATGTGGGCTTGTTTCTTTTCAAGTAAGACATGCATTTTCCACTTGCCATTTGCACTGTATAGCAGAGGGGTGCCTACTCTACACGCAATTACAACTCACAACACAAAGCAACTTCTGCACAGCTTCCTCAACCTCAACTTCAAACTTCACTTCATAACCAGAATCATTATGAAAATGAAATGAAGCATCCCCACAGCTGATTAGAGCAGAATTTTCTATCTTGTGAGTTACTTAGTGTTCTGCAGGGACAGAAATATCAGGTTCTTCTTTTTTAAGCTGCACTCCATGAAAATCAACCACAGAGCTTGGCAGGAATACTGCCCTCATCCTGCTGAGCCTTCCTACCAAAAAAAAAAAAAAAAAGCCTGCAGGTACTTAAGTATATACAAAATCTGCTCAAAAATAAAGTGAGAAATCTGATTAAGAGAGTCTCACTTGCATTTAAAATTAAAAATATAGCTGTTTATTCAAATATTAGAATGATTCAACATAAATTAAGAGCAAAGCTGGCAGCCATTCCTCATAGCTCTTTGGAGGCTCTCAGTCAGAGCTAGGACACATGATCTTACTGACAGCAATCTCCTTCAAATCTTCAAGACATTGAAAAAAGCGTACTTAGCAAACGTTTCTGTTGGATAAAGACACAAGCTGACAGTTTTCATGAAGCCCACAACACGTTTGTGAGACAGTCTTTGGATTAAGACCATGGAGTTCAGCCCAAATTGGCAGTCCCTTCTCCCTTTTTTAATTTTAAAATGTATGAATGCTTTGTAAGAATGAAGGACACTTCCCAGTCATTTAAAACAAAAAATACAAAAAACCCACCGCACCGTCACCAAGTCAGGAGATACTCAGTAAGCAGTGGAGCAAAAATCACTGCCACATATTAATTCTGTATTCATAGACGCAGACAACTCACCTCATTCACATAGTGGACTTCATCCACAGCATACTTTTTCTTGAAGTGTTCAGGGGGGTGAATCCTTTCGGAAACAAGAGAAAAAAACATTTAGATTTAATTTTGTTACATTTAATATTCAAGGCCACAGATGAAAAAAAAGCCCTCTACTATCACAACAGTAGAACCTCATATAAGGAATATTTCAATATTCTTATCCTTGATTCAATTTATCAAAATAGTAGACTGCAAATAAAGTTGCCACAGTTACAAAAATCGCTGTGCTTTAACTCCATCCATGCTTGATACTCATATTCCAACCATCTCCTCCTGAAGTAAACACTGTGGGCTTTTTTTCCTTCCCTACATCCACCTATTTGCTCTACAAAAGACAGTTTTGTTAGAAGAGTTTTACCATGCCATTTGTTTACAGTCTTCCAACCCACCAGATGGTGGAAGGATACTGAAATAGCAACAGGCCAGCTCACCTTGTGTTATATTTGAAGAACGAACAAAATATTCACCTTCTGCTCTGGCGCCCAACAACCACAGGAGCTTCTTCCCTGCTGCAAGCCCTCCAACACGAGCATGAGGCAGCCTGAGGACCACCAGGAATGCTCTGCAGCCTTTCCTCCCCAGGATCCCACAGCTCCAGGCATGTGCGACTTTAATATCCCAGAAACATCATGAACAGATTTTGCACTTTCTATTTTTGTTCTCTTTTAGTTTCAACCCATTCATCTGGTATCAGAAGGATCCCAACTGTAAAATCACCTAATTTACAGCCAATTTATGGTACTGTGTGTTCTATAGAGACATACTTCTGAAGTGCTATTTGCAATTACCTGTGAAGTCTGAATCTGAGAACTGTTTCTTGTCAATCAAGTACTAGTTAAAAGTATGCCCACAGATGTGTTAGATTTTATTCACTTCATTTAATGCTGTTTATGTAAGAATAGGTCTCACTTCCACGATGCCAATAATAATGCTTCTTTCTTTTTCACCAAATGTTTTAAAACTCCTTTCCTTAGTTTGTTGCCTCCTCTAATTACGTACTCTATAGTAAACTGCTACTAGTTTATTTCTTTGCTTATGTTTAGTATTAAAGCATTATTGATCCCATTCCAGCTGTAGTCCCTCCAAAGACTCTCCTTATGAGCACCATCATTATTTCAAGGAACACAAGTAGCACATCATCCTTTCAAGGCTGAGAAATTTTTCTGTACTTCGAGACAAAGAAAACAACAACTTCCCACGCTGCTCTGAACTTCTGTTTATCCAACCAGGTCAGTTACTGATGACTCCACTGCACCTAATGATACACGACCAAGTCTCTCAGATACATACCTCCTTGCTGGTCTTCTTGCTGCCTCAAGGCAGAAGCCAGCAAACTTTTAGTACGAAGTACAGATTTTTCAGCTCTTCTCTGAAGCACTCAAGGCTCTGCCTCGCTTCTCCCTTCACCCATTTAGCACCTCTGAGTAGATGGTAAAACAAATTCACATACACTTCCCACAGACTGCCATCCTCCATTCACTCCATGGGAGCCACGATGCTTCAGCAATGAAGGCACATCTCCCCGTGGGTCACTGGGAAGCTTGCTGCTAAGAGCCACCTTTTGCAGAACTAGACAGGCAGAATGAAAAAAATACACAAGGAAGCTTGTGTTTAAGAAAAAAAAAATCTGCACTGTCACACAGAAAAGCAGGGAAGAAGGCAAAACAAGCCTGGGGAGCAAGGGGAGTAAAGACAATCTTCACTGAGCCCTTTCTGCATTCTATTTCATCCCATGTGCTGCTGCTTTCTATCCCAACACTGTGACTCCTTACTATCTCTTCCACACAGTTTAGTTTCTAAAACCTTCTCCACTCCTTGCTTCATATACAGAGCTCAAGTTGCACACAGGCACGCTCAGCTCAAAGGCAATTTCTACCAGGGTGACTGTAATGATGAGCAACACACGTTGGTTCCCAGCTAGGTGAGAATCTCAGAGAATTCCTTATGCACCACCATCACATCACCGTACGAATGAACCGGTGCAGCTTCTTAGCAGAGACAAGGTCCAGTATTCATTTTTCCACACAATTTAAATGCACAGTAGGTTTAAGTTTATCACTGACCACCACTGTTACAAGGGATCACATCTTCCACAGAATGATCACTGGCCTTGTGAAAAATCAGAGAGTATATTCGATTTTGATAACTGCAAGTACATTTGATGTTTTACAAAGATTAGGACTGCTTGCCTCTACAAATGACTTTCAGGCAGGTAGAATAAGTTAATTTGTTACAATTTTTCCATTTGGTTTTGTCTTTTGTAACACCGCTATGGGCTGCCACTTTCAAAATTCTGATTAATCACTGCAGAGACTACAAGCAAAAACTCTACAGCAAGTCATAAATTAATTAGAAAGAATTACCCAAGTGGAAGACATGATCCCAAACATTACTGAATCATATATTTCACTGCCTATTCAAAAAAAAATTAACTTTTGTAACCTGATGTGAACTGAAGTACTAGCTTTGTTTTTGCAGAATTCTGGGGGAAAAAAATGCATAAAAACATTTACGTTCACTGTACTTTTATAACTCCAGCCTCCAAATACTCATGCTCATTACAAATCTCAATAGCTGGCCTCCAAAACAGCAGAAGTCACCATTTCATGTCATCATGGAAATAAGGAATTCCAAACTTCTCAAAGCACACCATGTCCACATAACTGCCACACAAGGAGCCACCCAAAAATTTGGCTTCTCATAGCCTGGGACAGTCAGAAAGTAGGAATCACTTAGGGTAGACTTCAAGTTTACTCCAAACTTTGCCATTTGGTTCAGCTACATTCACAGCAGTACAGAATATGGTTTAGTTAGATATGAGGAGGGTGGTGAGGCACTGGAACAGGTTGCCCAGGGAGGCTGTGGATGCCCCATCCCTGGCGGCGTTCAAGGCCAGGCTGGATGTGGCTCTGGGCAGCCTGGTCTGGTAATTGGCGACCCTGCACATAGCAGGGGAGTTGAAATGAGATGATCATTGTGCTCCCTTTCAACCCAGGCCATTCTATGATTCTATGATTTAAACACCAAGATGCTCTAACAGTCACCAGCAAATCACGTCAGTGCGGGCTGAGCTGCCAGCGTGACAGACCGCAATGTTATGACTGGCTCCCTTTCAACACAATCCTTTGGAAAGAAATACGGACTCCTCTGTTTATCCACCAGTAAGATAAACAGCTCTGACAGCTTATCTATAAATAAAAACAGAACATATATTTTTAACCTTTTATACTTTTGGACAAAATTCAAACCTCAAGTTTTTAGTGATGTTTTGTTAACTGCCTTTCCAGCCAATAACAACTTGGTCACGTTGTCTGAAACTGTTTTATGCCCGTTGTTCATTGCACTGCACAATAATTCAGAGCAGCAACTGTTAAGACTCTACACATTTGATGTCACTGCTAGGATTCTAATGACTCTGGAGCACAAACCTAGTAATACCAACACAATAAAAGGGTTTTAGTTTTCAGAACTGCCTTCAGAAGAGAGGTACGAATGAGATGAATCTACATCACAAATGCCAAACAAAAACTGTGAGTAGAATTTATAATGGCTGATAAGTGATCCTGAAAGAACAGCACAAAAAGCAACTGCTAAGAGATTTGTGACTTAATACATTCACATATCTTCTCTTTCACATCTAAATATTCTTCCAGATGATATTTAATAGATAACTTTTTCTTACTGATTGCTTCTTATTCAGATTTTTTGCATGCTTCTAGGACATATTTTCAGTGCTCTTCTACAGCAGATCAGCTCCAAAAGGAAATTCAGATTTTTCTGAAGTGACTCAATTTAACTTATCATTTCAGTTGGAATTCTAATGCAAGATTGATTATCTCTTTGCAGAGAGTATGATAAGAGACTAAGAACTCTTTTTTTCCCCACGACAAATATGTTCATTGCAAAAAGGTGAGAAATTCTAGCTGGGGACAACTTCAGAATGTTTTCTACAGAGACATTTATTTTACAAAGAATAGAAAATTTGAAGTTGGGAAGCAAAGGAATTTTTACTTGTAACCATGTTTGTTTTTCGGAAAATAGTAACCTTATTCTATCACATTTAGTGCATAACACTTATCCTAGCCTCTGAGTATTGCAGGTGGTTTGTTGTTGTTTTTTTTTTCTTCCTTTGTATTAAGGCTGTAATCAAATGTATGGTGTATAAACCAACAGAGAATCTGGCTATGTCTAAATTCCCATGTGGGTACAGCAACCAGGACGGGCTGACACAAATACTCGATTCTTTTCATTCTACACAGTCCACTGAACTGTACGGTCCCTTTCACACTACTGCCTTAATGCCACGGCTATTTTCATGCACCTTACATTTCCTAATGAGCCTGCAAGCAACTCAGACTACAAAAGGCAGGAGAGATCAGAATAAGTACACTTTTGATTTCTAAAAGCTTTGATTTTCAGACATCTGATATTGTTACATATCCTGCTGTTAGACTATGCCAGCGTGATCTTCTCTCTGTTCCCTACTCCCATTCTTACAACAAGCTGGAGAGCCCCATGGTTAGCTCTTTTAAAACACCTGGACAAAAACATTACCTTTAGGACCAATTCAACTTTCTTCAGGTTTCATTAGTGGAAGAAAAAGTAGTTCATCAGCACAGCTTTGTGATTCTTCACTTGTTTTTCCTCAAAGCCAGAATGAAAATACCTTACTGAACACCTGCAGACGTAACGCTGCAGAAATGACAGCTGTACCATTTCTATCCACTAGCAGTTGTCGGAATGACAAATATTTGTCTGAATGATAACTGTCAGTTTTGCCTTCTCCTCCATTTCATATTAATCCATTGCCCTATGCATTTTGACCTCACCCAGTCAGGATCATTCAGAGCTCCCTATCTGTTCTCTTCTTCAGTTTGTCTATACCAGCAGAACCATCAGTACACTTCAAAAACGTTAAAAGTCGTATGCTTATTTATCAATTACAAAAATTGCTTCTACCTTCCTATCTGCTTTACATCTACACAAGTTATGATGAACATTCAATATTAAGATTTGAATGGTTTTACAGAGTTCCTTGCTTCTCACAACTGGTACTGTCTTTGTTCTGAAGCTATTCTGAAAGAACAGCATCTTACTGCACCATCTCATCACAAATGAAAGCAACAGAATGGCTCCAATGCAAAAGAAAGGTTCTAGTGTCAGTAACCATTGTGAGGATCTCTTAGCATCTTGGAGGGGAAGTCAGTGAACACTGACACAACGCAACACAGGCCAGACTAAAGACAATTTCTCAGTCCTTACTAGAAAGGAAGTAAAACAAAGTGAAAGTTTCAAGAAGACTCCATAAAAGATTAAGATAAATAGAAATGCATCAGCAAAGTAAACAAAGTAAAGGTGAAGGAGGAAAAGGAATACAAAAGCAGTGTTTTCATGCTGTCAGAATTTCAACAGATTCCCTCCTCATTACAATATCATCACATTAACAGATGGCAAAACATTAACCAAACAAGGGGGTGTCAAGAACCGCTAGAAAGAACAACACAGGAGGCTCTGCAAGATACAAGCAGATGTCCCTGACTTTGTCCAAAAAAATGCAATCACCTCTACATGCCAAAGGAGTTCCTCCATTGCAAACGAGATTAAAAGACATGAAGTGAGTATGAATGAGAGCAGCAGTGACAGGCTGGCTGGTATTGCAGGCAGCCTTCAGCATGCGCTCCGACAACCCGAACGTTAGTTCCTTTCCACATTTACCTACATTTCAGTTTTATGCTTTGAAATACAGAAGTATCCGCATACATGCGACCTTCTTGTCCTTGCTCCCTTTGTATACCATACAGAGCCAGATGGATTTTGGAAAAAAAAAAAAAAGTGGAATTTAAAAGAAATTAACAAAGAAGTTTCTGATACCCCCTGCAGCAGTGCCAAGGCCAAGGATTCTGATACTCAGAGCTCCAGCACACTGCAAAGGAAAAGGGGTACACAGCAAATAAAACTCTTTTTCACTCACATTTAGCTACTTTAATGATACATTAATGTTCATTACACTTCCCCCCCATCTTATTTTACAAAACAGTTGTTTTGTTTGGTTGTTTTTTCCCCTCTCTGTACCTTTCTCCTGACAAAGCTCAACATAGATGAGGCTCTTCCAAAGTTCTGCCTCAAAGACAGAGTGGGCTTGCAGAAACAGACACATCAAAGCAGGTAGCACATACAAACTAGACAGAGAACCATTAACAGCAACAGCTGAGAACACAATTTTAAAAGTGCAGGAATAGAAGCAGTACTGTAGATATTTTAACTGAGGTTTTTTTTGCTTCCTCAAATCCTGGCTTAGAAGAAGCCAAGAGCTCCATGCTCAAACCGAGCTGCTGCACAGCAGAAAATGCAGTGGAGGTGCAGAGCCTTGTTGGAGCATGGCTGCACATTCCCCAAGGGCATTTCTTCTCCTGCAGCTTACCTCGCTGCCAGCAGTGCCCAAATCCTTGGGGAAAAAACAGATGGCATGCCTGATCAAAAGAGAACTTGAATTCTCTGATATCTCAAAATGTTAGCATAACTTTATACCACTGTACTTGATACTCCTGCTAATGCATTAATGAAATATAAAATAAGAGATGCATGCTGAGGGTTACTGACATTTTCCCTCTTACCACTGGCACGAAAAGTGCATAGGCAAGACTTAACTCTCTCATGCTGAGCTTTAAAGCCACATCTAAAAATCTCCAGCAGTGTTTTTTAAGCAGATTTACTTAGGGCTTGTTCTATCTCTCAGTATACCTAAATGAAAAAGAAAACAAAGAAGAACTTTAACAAATACTAACTCACTATCTTGTGCACCCAGTCAAAGGCGCACCGTCATCAAGACTGCACATCAATAGACTAATTTAAATTACTGTTACTTTTCTAAAGCATCCTCAGCAAGATATACAGATAAACTGAGACATCTACAAAGCAAAGCTTTACAAAAATAATTACTGTAGTAAAAGTGCTAAAAACAGGAGACATTTATCCAGGCCTAACAAGGCTTGTAGAGAAATGAACAGTGAGACAATGGCTAAACTGATAATTTGAGAAGTCAGAGCACTGGAGCAGCACTATTTAGAGAAAAACAATCATCAGTGAAGTGGCAAGCACAATCCAGACGCTAATTACTCTATAGAAGTAATTTTTTATCCACAGAGAAATACCATAATAAATGAACAGGAGGCAAGAAATGAAAATCACTATACTTTGGAGAGAAATGGAACCATGGAAAAAAGCAGCATGGGGAATTACACAAGTTAGGCTTGTCAGTCAAGAGCAGGCAGCTTTATTGCACAGAGTTCTGTGAGGACTGAAAGGTAAAGCAACAGATGAACTACCTGAATTACAGCAAAGTATTTGATAAAAATCTCTCTAAAGGCTCTTACACTCCAAAATCAACTCAGATTGGCTTTGGCAGGAACGCTATAATGTGACCTCAGACCCAAAGACTATTTATATTAAAAACTTGAAATGTCTAAATCAAAATAAATAGATAAATAAAAAGATGAGCTGGGAAACCCTCCAACTGCAGCACTGGAAAGTGTCGTATCAATCCAGAAGTTCTCAGAAGTTAAAGCAATAAAGAGCAGCAGCCTGCAAGTCTTCATTAGTGAGATACCACCAAGGCTGAAATCAGCTGCGAGGGGATTCGGAAGCAGGACTGAATGTGTTCATGAGATCCACAGATGGCATTTGCAGGTGGCAACAAACCCTGCAGATAAATTGCAATTGCTAGTTGGTATGAAAAGGGAATAAGATTACCTAGAGGGATTTTCTTTTTTTTTTCTAACTGCAAAATAAAAATTCAATGAGTAATGAAAAGGGATAAAAGGTGGGGAATGGTCAAATTTATAAGACATGGAAAATGAAAACATCAAATATATTTTAATGTAGAGAAAAAATGGCAAGAAAAAAATCAGGAGGTGACATGCCAGGTCTGTTCAGAAAATAAAACCAAAGACCCTTTTGAGAGTATACTCCCTGAGTACACAGCTCCAGAGCATGTTTCTGAGAAGGGGGTCACAGTGTGTACAGCACCATTAAAACATCCAGAAAATGTCCCTCATTCCTGCAAAACCTGCACCAGGAGGCACCATTACAGTGGGTTAGTTTGTCCCCTACAGCTCCCACATACAGCCCTCTACCTTTCCAGAGGCCTCAAGTTTCAGCTGGCATAGATCCAGCTTCTTGTAGTGAAAAGTAGGGCTAATTAACGCATCAGCCCCAGCCACCGTGACGCAGCTGGATAACCATGGCATGCTGCACAACTTCATACAATTATTCAAAATACGAACACCACAAAATTTCAGCCATTCTCATACAAAAAATGATGGAGAAAGCTTCTTAAAAATCTAAGTTTCAACGTTTCATGACAACACAGTCTACAGGAAAAAAAAAAAACAAAAAACTGTAAAGCCCAGACAAACTGAAAAACATTTTTACAAAAGCACTCATTGCTAAAGCTTTTCAGTGTGCCTCATTGCAACCCCAAAGTGCCAAAGTTCAATTTCTCATATACAGGTAGTTTCCAATCAACTTTATGGAAAACTGTACTTACAACCAATACATTAGACTAATGTTGTTATACTCATCAATTAGCCAGCAGGGCTTCAAAGAAAACACAGGAAACTAGATACAAAGACTGCTCTGTCCTACGTAAAACGTATTTCTAAAGTTTGAGCATGAAGGTGTTAAATATTTTTGTTTTCTGTTAAAAATATTCTTTACATGGCAGGGCAATTAAGTTATTTTGGCATCCACTCCACATAAAGCAGCTGCTGTACAGTATGTTTTACTTTATAAAATATCTTTAATCAGCACACTGACTAGTTCTGTCATTTATAATTAAGGAGGTAAATGGCAGGTGCAGCATTAATTAGTGAAATTGAAGTCTCTGTGCAAGACATGCAGTAATACCAACTTAGTGCTTCCGAGGAATCAAAACAACTGCTAACAGCTTTGTACCACAAACCCAGCTAGGTAAGACTGTGCAGAGAGGGGTATCCACAACACAGTTACACTTCTGAAGCCTTTATGGTTCATTTTACCACTTTAACTCTTCAACTCTTTCTCCAAAATTTAGAAAAATATTTCAGAACAGCAAAGCCTTACCCTGTGAGCCATCCCTGCCAAAGCCTGTTTCTGCCCTGTAAACAATAGGCAGGATTGTGGGCAGGAGTAAAAATCAACATGTGCAAAATGCTTCTCTTAGTTGTTAGCTGGAAAATCTCTGCAACTAGAACTGGGCTTGTCTGCCACTAGGAGAACTGCCCATGCTCAGTATTTAAGAACAGCTCACTTTTGTTATTCCTTCCAAACGTGAATGTAAACCATCAGTCAAACACATATCCTCATAATGATTCTGCAATTACAACTTTAAGAGACATCTATTTGCTCGGGTTTGGTTTTTTTTGAGAATATGTGCTGTCAAACCTTGGAGTTAAACCTCTCCTTCCTTTAAAACTGCAGAGGTAATTTTAGCATGAAGGTCTTCTAAAAGGTACCTGTACAGCTACTTGCAGATCTGACTGCAGATGCTCTACAGAGATCCTACAGAGGAATAACACTTCCCAGTGCTGGTTACCCCCAGCAGTGCCATTGCCTCCTCTGCCCTCGCCAACGCTGTGCTGGTGAGAGCTCTCAGACACCGTATCAGCATACAAAGCTGCCTTCACTGGTAAAAACTAGAGCAACTGGTGAGGCTAAAATAATTCCACTGTTCATTGTTTCACTTACAGTTTACAAATCATCTCACATCCAACCAAATTTTCTCACTGGCACTCCATTGTTTTGGCCAAAGTAACACTGCAATTTGAAAGAAGTTCCACTTCTTCAATATTCAGTGGTAGAAAGGTTCACCTTTCTGACTGTCACAGTACCTTAGTGGTGTCATTGAACACAGCCCAAAGGTACATCCTTCAGAAGTGAAAACAAGGGTACACCACACGATACACTTAGTAATACAGTACCAATACAGCACCTTCTGTGCTCATGTGAGGAGAATCCACGTATTTCTGCCTAACCTCAAGTAGCAGATTTCCACAACAGTCTGAAACAGAATGCAATGCAGACATCGGATAAATCAACCCTACTCTGCATTAGAAGAAACCTGCAGGCCCCACCAAAATAGCAGCTTTGCCAGTATCATACAGGGCATTGCACAGATCCATGCTTCACTGATGTAAAATGAAAGCTTCTTCCACAGGCACACAGTACCTGCCACATGCACAGAGAAAGCACTTCTAAGGAAACGGCAGTAGATAAACAGAGGATGGAAGGCAAACATTGTTCCTCCACTGCTACTTTTGACTTAACACTGATTCTTCTGGGAAGGAACGCAACCCCAAGCTGTGTGCAGTGCTCCCTGCCAACTAACTTCTAAAGCAGAACTGCTACTGCCCCACAGATGAGTTATCCATACATCCTCCTCCTGACAAGCAAGAAAATTACACGGCCACAGCTGACCAAAGGAAAATGAAATCCAAACAGAGGGATGCAGGAAAGGCAAAGAGGAGAATTTAGAACAGGCGTCTTTAGAAAGATGCTGGAAAAAGATAATTATATTCCATAAGAAATGGCACAGTGACAATAAACCATTTTTACCCAAACAAATAATTCTGTAAATGAATCAATAACGAGTGCCACACAACAAATCAAAAAGGCTACTATATACAAACAACATTACATTACTTAGAAATACAAAATAACATGGCTGAATTTCAGTAGTATTTTCAAGAGCACATGGGTATGAAACAGCTGGGTATGAAACTAACGGAAAAGAAGCTATGAGAAGGAAAAAGCTTTGTCTGTAGATGGGAACAACCTCCACTAGGGAACAGAGTTTAGAGCACAGGTGGGAGTTAAACAGAACTCACCCTCCCATACAGGCCAGCTTCCAGCTGAAGTATTTCATGGAGTAGTATTTGCATTTTAATATGATCATAAACAATGTAAGTTCCGAGGCAGGTCTAAGGCAGTGATATTCATAGAAACTCTCTGAGAAGACAGCAGCCGTGCCCTACCATATGGTCTAACACAGTTCAGCATATGGCACTGGTTGCAATTGTTTTCTTCTTCCCAAAATTAGCATTAAAATATAACTGATAGCTTCAATTAGAAGTAATCTGAGCTCCAAATATTAAATTAGAAGTAATCCAATATTCTGAGTCCATGCAGACACACACACATACAAAATTCCAGTTTGTTAGTATAAATACAATTAAGATTGAGAAAGGAAATGAACATATACATAAATTAATTCTCTCACTACTACAGCACTGAGCAACATTTACTATGTAGGTAGAAAAATAGATGTTAAAAAAAAAAAAATCACATTCCCCAGTCAGTTTCTTCATCAAACAAAGAAAAATTCAGAGTCAAAATGCTAGAGCCTAAATTATCTCCTCCCATTCAAAAAGGCTCATTAACTAACAAGGCTGCATATTGCTAAAACATCTCAAATAGCCTACTTTATTAAATACTTTCTTCTGTCTTAAGAGAGAACTCATATGCTTCTTTGTGGCTCAGCTTCCTTCCATGGATACCATGAGATTTGTGGGCTGCAATTCCATACGTATTCTCTCCTGAACAGTGGTGGATTATCTGACATCATGTGATCAATATCAAAAGATCACATTTTGTATCATTGCACTGACATATCACTGCAGTTCACCCCATCTGATTAAAACCAGACAGCATTTGAGCTCTTGAGACAGCTGCATTAAATACACAGATACATCTTAACACAGTTAAAAGGTATGCCTTACTTTCCCATCCAAACTGCATAACTTTCAGGGAGTAGAGGAACAAAAAGCATGGATCTTCCAGTATCAACATCTACTGTTCCAAAGCAGCCTGCTTCGGTTACTCCAAAAGTCCAGTGAAAGTAAGATTCCTAGGTTAAGAGAAAAATACATTCTTTAAAAAAAACAAAATACTTGCTCTACAAACAAAAAAGACATAACAGTACATACCAATCTGTACTTCCACACATCTTAAGGGAGATCTATTTTACTTTTGGAGCGAAAGGAAGTGGTTTAAGTTTAAAGCTTTTCAGACCAGTTAGTTTTAGGTTTCAATAAATCTTCCTCTGGAAACAGTCAGAGATTAATAAGCTACATAGCTACCAAGAAATACACAACAGTTAACTTGGCACAATAAAACAGTCTTCCAGTCTGAAACTAGAGAATTTAGTATTGGGAAGAAATAATCATGTCACCAGGCAAAATCAGAGTGCAGACTCGTTGGGCTGTAATGATGGAGTCCTGAAGTGAAGACATGATGAAGGAAGCTTCAATAGGAACAGCCCTTAGCCAAGAGTTATTTTAAAAACAA
The DNA here is from genome assembly GCF_905368555.1 of Meleagris gallopavo. Taxonomy (NCBI): domain Eukaryota; kingdom Metazoa; phylum Chordata; class Aves; order Galliformes; family Phasianidae; genus Meleagris; species Meleagris gallopavo. The sequence goes on from NC_139416.1 coordinate 9,825,678, forward strand.
TCAAACAACAAAATGCCAAGCAATACAGAGATAAGTCTGGATGAGGACAGACATACACTCTACTACACTGCAACTCCTCTAAAAGCAGACGAATAGTGCATTAAGATGCTATCTACGTTAGAACTTGGTGGTTTTGTTTCTTTAAAACATAAAACTGCTAAAATTAGTAAAACAAAAAGAATCAGTACTGCTGCAGCCATGCAAAGCACAAAGCTTTCCAGTGGTATGAATCACCAAAGCACTGTAAGGGCAACTTTTCCAAAGATTGTGTTCAGCATGACATTAACATATTAAGTCCTCTCTGCGACAGGAGAACACATTGGTATTCAGGAAACAGTCTAATTAGAGAAGACGTGGAAATTCTGACATATATCCTGGTATGTGGAAAAAACTACCTGCAAAATAGTGAACACGCGCTGAATACACCTTTCTATGAATTAATTCAGTTTAGACCACTGTAACACATTTCATTACAGAAAGAAGGCAGCTCTTTGTTTTTTTTTTGTGACAAGACAAAAAAAGAAAGAGATATTAAAGGCAGTAACTGAATATAATGTTAAACAGCATTAGACAGTAGGTTCTGGAAAAGGCTTAAGCCCTTCTACATTACATAAGGAGCCCACATAGCAAAGCCTTGAGAGAGTTCCTAAGATGAAGGAACAACGTTACAAAGAAGCCTGTTTCAGTGAGCCAAAGCAATGCAAACATCTGAGATAGGGAAGAATAATGAAACAGTTTAGAAATTCATGCAGTTCAAGAGGCAGTTTCTTAATTTGATTGGAAGCTTTGATTCAGCTCTCACCTGGCGAAACACAATACCAGTATCAGTGCAGTATCTCTGGGTTTCCTCTCCACCCTGAAGCAGAACAACTGAATTCTTCTGGACATCCTTATTCTGTCGCAGGCGATCACACAGTCGTCTTCTATTCAGTGCAAAGAGTGCTACAGGCACCTTCAAGGTCTCATTCCCCAACCAAAAAGAAGGTCTAGAAAAGATATATATATTTTTTTAATTGAAAGTTAATGGAAGGCAGAGTAGACAGCTGTTTAATCAATGGATATACAGATGGTATAGATATATATCCAGGAGCTTGACTAATAGAATTTATATTGGAGAAATAAGACAAGAGAAATAAGACAAAGTCACTCACCCTGTCCTGGGCTCACGAGATGAACTCCTGATGGAGCGGATCTCCAGAGAGAGATCCTTCCCCACTGGCAGTCAGCTCTTAAACGGGTCTAGGAGAGGTGCAGCCAGGCTCCACCCCTTCCTGCAGCACAGGTGAATTGCCTTCACCTGTGCTCCCATGGCTGACTCATTGCTCGCCTCAGGTGATCAATCAAAGGTTCAGGCCGTGATTCAGCAGCCCCATACACCAGCACAATTTGGACACACTGCACTTGTTGATTTAATTCAAATTCCTTTTGTCTACTAAACAAACAAGATTCTAGGGGCTCAAAGGAAAGAGATGCTATCCACAACCAGTGCTTCTAGCTTCAAGCAGACATTGCTCACACTGGTACCTTGGAGCTACGGCCACAGAGCAGCACATTACATAGTAACACAAAAAGCAGATGCAGAAAGCGATGACAGCGCAGTCCAGCTGAGTAAGGGCAAAAGAGAAGGAAAGAAGGCAAGTCCTGCGTTACTGAAAACAGAAGTGAAAGTCCTGCAAAACTTCACTATGGCCTTCTGGGAAGTGCTGCAGCAGCAAAAGCAGATCACAGAGAAAAGATGGGAGACAGCAGGCATAGAGTGAGTTCTCCATGCTCGGATACTGTCTGTGAGTTTCTGCTGTATGTACATTACTCTTGCACACACAGAAGCAGCTTCAGCTGAGCTGACACACGGCCAGTGCACAGCAGCCACCTCCCGCCGCACTCAGGCAGCACAAGCACTGCAAAGAGCTGAAGACATTTCTACAGGATTGTACTCAACAGAAGCTCCCTTCGGAGAAGAGAGGTAATGAGCTTTTAAGTTAAAATAAGAAGACTATTAACAAAATCTAATGCTTAAAATATTACAGAAAGATATTGCTGATTCAGTCCCATCTGCCATAGTCCACGCTCACGTTTTCTGGAGTGTAACTACAGAAACACTGAGGACTTGGTGTGAAGGATAAGGAGAAAAGAATCTAAGGGTACTCCTCCTCTTATTTCCCTTCGTTTTTAACACACCAAAGTTATACTTTAGAGCTTCCATAAGACAGAGAAATGCTATTTTACCAATAAGACCTAGGATGGAAATGCCCCTCTGCCTCAGCTTCTTTCAACTTATTGAAGCTATTCTTCTGAATGGCTGATGAGCTTTTTTTTTTTTTTTTAAATCAGATATACTTCCAGCTGAGATGACAGAAAGCTACAATTAAACTGTTACTGTGCTAAAATGACAGGAACAAACCACCAATGGGTTTAACCCTGGAGAAGCAGAGCTCCAAACCTTAATTATTACATAGTTTTCATAGGCAATCTGGAAAGTAACCTTTCATTTATAGCTGCATAAAACAACCTCCTGAAAGGCATTATCAGCATCAGAAAAGTAAACCCTGTAATTTTGCACTGCGCACACAGCATAAAAGAGCTAATAAAACATTTTATTTTACTTGTTTATAACTACTTGATTTAACAGTGCAAGTCGTTTTAGAAGGTGAAAGATTGCTCTTACTAATCCAGTTTTCATATGATCTGCCCAGGACCGCAGCTGATGGTGCACAAAACCGAAGCATTTATCTGTATTACTTCCCACACACCCCTAATAACCCAGCAGTACAGCAGCGATAATTCCAAGGGCTGCAGAGTACCTGCTGCAGAACACTATCATAATGTGGAAGCACAGCATAAGCCTTCGTTTTGGAGTATCCCAGCCTCTAGGAAAACGAAGCAAGCTTAAACAACTCTAGCAAACACTACTGAAAGTTTTAAATCAGATACCAAACCTTCAGCAAATTAAGAGCAAGACTTATCAGGTGCAAAGCAGTGGCTCAGCAACTTGGCATTACTGAAGAAGCTAAAAACCAAGTAAGATCACCCCTTGACTATCTTCATGCTCACATTATTGCATGTATAAAAGGAAAGAGAATAATCAGATACCCTTATGCCACAGGTCACTCTCAGATCTTGGTGTGTTAATAAGAAAACAAACCGAAAAACGTAGAGGTTTTAGCACAACCTTTACCGGTAATTCTTTTACTGCACTTAAAACTTTTGACAAGCAAAAGGAGACCGAAGGAGAAATTACAATGTCAGGCAAGACTTCTCACTGGTAATCTCCATGAACCACTTCAAGAGAGCCTTTTATTCTGTCTTAACACTCAAGTTGAAATGCATCATAATTTAAAATGAATTATTTGCAATTTTTAGTGAACCCCATCGTAAAACTGTTCTCCCTCATACATATAACAGATCCTACTCTCCCTGCTTGAATTTGATGCCACAATGTTAATCATTTGATTCTATTCAGTTGGTTAAGATTTGCACATTTTTTCCATAGGCATAGTCTTGGTCTCTATGTTAAGACTGACAACAGCTTCACGTGCCAGACCCAATGGCCACATCTGCAGGAAATGGTAGGGCTGGGCTGGGCCGAGCTTCCTTGCAAATCATACTCAGCTCCCTGGGTTCCCTGTTCATATGTCAATTAATGCTCTGGACTGACCACACACAGTAAGCTGGGTGGGGGTACCAGTATATAACTGCCTCACACATGTATCAAATACAGATACAATTACATCAACATAAAACTCCGTGAATTTGCCACCTAACTATACAATTTAAAAGTTCTTTCCCTAAACGGATACAAGCATTTTGTTCTGGTTTGTGATCTCTGACCAGTCACTCGTCTGTATCACACAAGACACAAACACCACTATGACAACTAGTGCGATACCTGGCTGCTCCTCCAAGGGCCGATTCTTCTCCTGACACAGGCGCCCTGGGGCCTACTGCCACAAACTCATCTCCCAATGTCATGCAGAGCTATACATTGGACAATTCGGAATGCAGGGTATTTAATGTAAGCACTGCTTTGGGGAACATGCAACTTTGAACCTGTGCACGCTTCTGTAACTACACAACAATCAGGGTTCCTTGCACCTGAACTCAGCTCCCTCATTTTTTAGCAGCCTGCCCCAGAACCATTCCTCAGTCCAGTAAAAGCCCCGCACAGCAGCTGCCCTGCTGCCTGCTACATACCTTTTTACGATCACTTAGTCAAAAGACCATGTAAGACCTCCTTTATTTTACTATACTGGAAGTAATAGGTAGCTGAAAACATTAAAGTACATCTGCTTCTTTAAAGGACACTTCTTTTTTTGCTTGGAACCGTTGGCTTTAGAAGCTTATTCCAGAAGGGTTTTATTATTTTCAGAGGGATTCTATTTCATTACTGTATGATCAATTCAATGTTTGGTTCTGCTTTGGTGTGGCAACCAGAACGCTCTGATAACCAAGAATTCCATCCTCTCTCCCTTTCCAGAACACCACCCAGGACTTGCCACATTTGTTCTGCTGAGATCACAAAGACAGGATCCAGTTCTCAGTGAAGGTAAGAAACCACTACTTTTCCAGCAGTTGACATTTATTTAACTGGGCCTTATTTGTTTGCCTTGAGCAACAGACAGAACCATCAACGGCAGCCTGAACTCTGGCCAGTTTTTATACCGTTCCCACAACAAACGGGCAATGAAATTAAGAGCTCAGTCCCCGGGGACCTCTGGCGACCATGAGAAGTCCCCCCCGTTCCGGTACGTTTCTAATGGAACGGACTCAAAACGCTGACAAGCCAGCCGAGTTCACCTGCACGAAGAGCAGCTCCCCGCCAGGCAACCCGCAGCGCCGCCTTCCCGCGGCAGCTCCGCAGCACGCCGCAGACTGGCGGGCCGCCCGGTCCGCGCAGCCCTGTACAGCTCTCCCGCGGCGGTTGCGCCAGGGAGCGGCTCGCCCTCAGCGCGCGGGGCCCGACCTCCCACAGCTCGGGGCAGGAGCTGGCCCCGCCCGAGCCGCCCGGCGAAGATCCCCGAACCCCGCGGGCCTCTCCGGCCCGGGCACGGCGCGGCTCCCCCGCGCCGCCCTCACGGTGCCGGGTGGCGCCCGCGGCCGAGCAGCGACGCTTACCCCGCCGCCGCGGCCATGTTGCCTCGCCGGACTTCGGCTGTCACGTGACGGCGGGGCCGGGCGGGCCGCCGAGGAGGCGCGGGGCGGGGCGGCTCCTCCGAGGGGCGAGAAGGCGGGAACTGAGCGAGACGAGGCGATGCGAAGCGGGGGAAATTACAGAAATAAACATTAAATCACTTTGTTAAAAAGCAGGCGGCACGCGGTCTCCAGTCCCGGGGCACCGCTCGTGCCCCGCCGGGCTTCCCTCAGTGCCTGACGTGTCCGCGGGGCGCCCGGACCATCGGCACGAGGAGCGATTTTAAAACCAAGGCGATTCACGGCCGCCTCCTACGCGGCACACCGCGCTCAGCCCGACTCACTTCAGTGCTCCGAACTGCGCTCCTGCTGACACACAACCTGAGTACACAGTTCATCAATTGAACTTCTCAACTATTCGGACACGTAAATATTCAATTTTACACGTTTGGTATGCATATAATTGTGCTTTTCCATTCGTAAGAAACAGATGGAAAGCTAAATGGATCATATTGCAGCCATGGGTTCAAGGATGTCAGAGCTCTTCACCTCATTACTGACCAGCAATTTTTAACGTTTCAGAGGTCGAGAAATAGGAAGGTTGCAGACATGTACAGAGGATCACAAAATACTTCACACAGAGCCTGAAGTTCATATTTATTTTAACAGATTTGTACACATTAAGAAATGCATAGTTAAAAGCTTTCTTCAGTTGGTGAAATTGACCACTAGGTTGGAGGAGAAAAACACAGCTATTCCTGCACAGCTGGCTCTGAAATGGAGTCGGAAACTGCAGAGCAATCAAAGACAAAGACTGATTGCAGAAAGTCTGGAGAGGAGTGTGTATAATAAGAAAATTGGAAAAGTCAAGTAGTCATCTCCAGCGCTTTATGGTTTTATGCCCAAGGGTCACAGAACCTTACTACAAAATATATAATGAAGTTTCTTCCGTGGACTTCCCATTTGTCATGAAACAAATACTTATTTTTGCTTCAGATAAACAGAGCCAGGCCCATTGCAGATATTATCATTGATAGGCTGTTCAGTTGCAAGGAACTTCCTTTTGTTGATGTAAACACTGAAGAAGATTTTTAATGCGAACTGAAGTAAAATATTGCATTATTGTGAATCCCTAGAGGGGATCCTTTCTGTGTAAACTTAGGCAGAGAGGAAGAAGACAGGGAAGCTCACTGCCTCCTTTTCTTCTGACAGAAATATAGAGGAGAAAAAAAAAAGGAAGCCCTCAAGATAGTTTTCCTGCTCTCACAAAGAAGCAAAATTGCTTCTGACAGGTTCTTGGCAATACCAGGCAAACTACTTGCAGGTAGACCAACAGTCATATACAAAAAGGATAGAACTCACCCAGCTGGTGAAGGGGTTTTCTGGCAATACAGCACTTTTTCTCAGGAAGCAACTTAGGTCTGAGAGATGCTCTCCCTCCAGTGGCTGGCCTTTATTGGAGCCCAGAGTGGCTCCACCTTGGATCCAACTCTTCTGGTCAAGAGGGGAGCACAGGTGCATACAATTTGCCCATGCCTAGCCACAGACCTTCACCACGTACTTCATCATCAGTTCAAGCCCCAACCTATCAGTTTTCCTATACTTCCAAAAAATGTAACGAATGGCTTCTGGTACCTCTTGTCTTCCTTAGAGAAAAGGTTTCCTGCCTTCTTGTATCTACTTTCTAAAACAGGTTTTCTAGGTCTCTTACTTCAGTTTATTTTATTTTCCTCATCTCTTACCCTTGGCTATTTTACTCTTTCCCAAAACAACTGCAAGAGTTAGAAGAGTTACCTGTATCATATTAAATCTCAGTGAAAATAAGACTCTATTTCTTCATTCCTTAGGGAAAAAAAATATATATACTGTTTGTTACCTAAAACATGTTGTTTTTCTGTCTCGTGACACAACAGAATGAAACTCCTACTATATGCACAAATTAAACTCATTTGCAAGGTAGTTGTACAGGCAGCCAGTTGAAAAGCTAACCATAGAAATTACACTGAGAACAGACTGGCTGCAGGACCAGCTTTATAGCAAACAGATAATTCTGATTTTTTTCTTTCTGCTGCTTTTTACTCTGTAACTGAGATAATGCAATAGTAGACCTTAATATCTCAGAGATTTGTTTAGAGCATTTTCCTCTATAACAAGATTAAAATGATCTTTACTGTTACGTACCTCCCACTAGCAGTTCTCCTGCATGGTAAAGAACGTTCTCTCTCACATCGAAGGCCTGATTTTGCATTTTTGGTATCTTCAAAATTGCCACAGCAGTTTGGGTGTACATGAGAATAATGATGTACTTCTTAAATAGGGAAAATTATAATCTGCAGAATGAGACAAAACAAAGATTTGAACATAAGTGCCATATGCCCCAGTATGTTGTGTCCTTGAAGAGCTAATGGGGGAGGAACAGCCATTCTGCAGTCTTGCTCGGAGTCCAGGCAGTGTCTCTCTGAATTATATCAAGCTGCAGACAATCCCTGAGGATCCCTAGGAAGATTCCCTTTCCCTTGCCACTGGGATTCAGTTGTGTATCTCCTTCCAGCTCCAGTTTGCAGAGCTGCACCCCTTTTCTGCCCAATCTGCACCCTCTGCTCAGGAGCACGTTCGGGTCTCCAGGGGAAGGAGGAACCATGAGGGTCCCTTGTGTCCCAGCACGTTTGCCTAACGCACAACAGTACAGCAACATCAGTAAATGTCAGCAGAGAGGAGGTACTGCCTGTTCTGAGCGCACTGCTGTGAGTCAACAAATGCAGCTCTTCTGCCCGGCCAGCCCAGCCCTGCCCAGCCTAGTAGATTTCTGACTTTGTTCAAAGTATTTTAAAACAATGACTCTTTAGTAGCTCTTTCATCTCGTAGGACCTTACCTCTCTCCAGGCTTTGCCAGTTAGCCAAAACTAACTACGCTGCGTGATACTAGACCAGATCTGGAAGTTGGTGGCCTGCCTGTGGCAGGAGGGGTTGGAACTTGATGATCCTTGGGATCCCTTCCAAACCAAACCATTCTATGATTCTATGATAAGCTCTTTTTACTCTTATTGTAATGATTTAAGATGTCTCATTTTTTTTACACTTGGCAGAAAAGTCTTTAGAAATATTAACGGAAATGTTCCTGTAACAACTGGTCACTTCACACTTAGACAAAAAACAGCACTGATATATTGGTACCAGGATTTTTCACTTTTCTGTGCATTGCTGTTCATCCCTGTTATCTAAGGTTTTTTTTCTGCTGTTCAGGAAGGATCTTAGAGCTCACCTTAGTGTCTCAGCAGCATCACTGAGCGTACTCATAGCTTCTACTGCACTATATGAAAAGAAATGATGTTAGGTTTATAAATTTATTTTCATAATGTGAAATTTATATAACTGTTGTTATAAATGTTCCCCAGTTTTATGGTACAGTAGATGAAAATTCAACTTTAGCAAGGGCAGATGCAGTCCAGGTACAAACTAGGAAAAATGAAAGGACACTGTACCTGTAATGACAGCATGTGCTACATGAGCATCTCCTCTCCTTTCTGCCCTCCAGCTCTGGCCAAGTGTCAGAGGAAGAGGTAAATACATTCTGACTGCTGCACAGTGCTTCAGCTTCTCTCCTGCTTTGGGAAAAAGTAGTTGGTGAGAGACCTGATCATCTGGGGCTGCCATGAGGGGCACAGGGCAGCAATGAGAACATCGTATTGTAGTAAGAAAACTTGACCCACTATTGTCATAGCATGAACTGGGGAACAAGGTCTAAGATCCTTACTTGAATATATTATTTCAGTACAAGTTTTGGCTACCTCCTAAGTATCTAAAGAAATTCAGTTTCATACACGCCATCACAAAAATTAAAAGGAAATGCTGATTTATCTGTGCACAATTTTTTCCGTAGATCAGCTTGATCTGTTTTCCATTGATTATTCCCCCAAATTTTTGGAAGCTAGAGCATTGCTGGCTGAGATGCTCCATGACCTTGTTCACGCAGATGGAAAGGCACTGGTTAAGCAAAGAACAACAGATAAAGCTTGTAGATAAACTAGTGAAAGTATTTTATGTATTGTACAGTCAGCAGTTAGTCCAAATTACTTATGGTTTCCTGTGCTAAAATGTGCTAATACTGTTTGGTTTATTTTATTTTGTTTTTAATTGAATTACTGTACACACATCCCTAACATTTCCTCACTTGCAGAGGTACTTGTTCTGCTTCTGTTTGATACAACAGCCATAAGTCTTTAACTTGGAATTGAGATTACAAGGTCCCTTCAAAGTAACAGATTGAACAAAAGCATCTGCCTTTGGCATTTTCATTATGAAACAATTTTGAGTAAATTTTCCCTCAAGCACTAAATGTATACTGCTATATTGATTTTTTTGGATCTTGAAATAAAAGTGTGATTTTCCCAAAGCCTGCTTGAACTAAATTATTATAAAAGACAAGAAAGGTAAAGCATTACAGCGCCTCATTATTCTCCCTGTTGACTTTCATTTCATTGTAAGAAAATCCAGTATAATCAAAATGTGCCCACTGAGGTTTGGCCAGTCCAAGGTAACTTCGCAATACCTTGACTGATTTTTATAAATTATTATGATTTTATTTGGAGATAACTTTTTTTTTTTTTTTGCTGTTCCTTAAATTGTTCCATTTAAATCAGTGTGCTCTCTGTGTCTATAAGTTATTGCCACAATCTTCCCTCATAAAGCACGTATTACAACAGCACTAGCAAAACTGCACAGAAGACTTCTTTTTGGTGGGGGTTTGTTTTTTTTGTTTTGTTTTGTTTTCTTAGGGATCAGTGGCCAACTTGATCATCTCAGTAATGTTTCTCTATTGTCTCTGGCAGCTTGAAAGAATCAGTTTTGGGGTATTGCAACATATTGTTTTGTTTCAGTGAAAGAAGACTTCTGGATGATTTTCAGTCTGTTCATATATTGGCTTTTTTGCTCACCCATAGCCATGAAGACATCATTTACATTTGTCTTTGTGCCCTTTGCATAGTGCACACAACCATATGTCCTGAGCCTCTGTCTTTGTTTTTCTAAGCTGTGCTCTCTTATGCTACCTACATGAAAACTGTGCTATGTGATGTCAGCATGGGTCAGTAACAGCTAAGTGCCAGGCGTGAGGCACAAGCCACTACCCTCTGCTTTCTTTTTTTTCTTGTTACCAATTAGTACAGACATCTTTGTTTATCTCAAGTAAGTATTTTACAAAACTGGCTGTCAGACATGAATGCAGCTGTTACCCTAACAGTGTTACAAATGTTACTGTAGACACATCTAAATAAAAAATGACTTCACATTACCCACAGTTTATTCTCTCAGCACTTCTCATTTTCAGCCTTCTCTGCAGAGCAGTGGCAAGTTGGCCTTGCTTTGAGGGGCAAACCTGAGGTGTCACCATCGGCAGGCGGAGGGGCTTTGCACTGCCTCCTGAGTGAGTGTGGGAAGAAGCAGGTGAAGTCACCACACGCTGTGACAGAAAATTAATTGTCCAGCCAGCACTTATGAATATCTGTCCATTTGTACAAGGGGAAGGTATCATTTCCCACACAAGTTCCCTTTTTACCACAAATTTACCTGAACTCTAGCAATACACTGTACAGTTATAATACAGAACACGTTTACAAATCTTAATTTTTCTTTCATTACTGTCTGCATAATATACTCCCCACCCAATGTGTAACAAATCCTGAAACAAACTTATAATATGCTTATGTAAATATTTTCTCAAGAGATTAATGCCTCCAGGTTTTTGCAGATTATGATTCATATCTTCACACTTAAGTCAGATTTCCCACTTTTTTTTGTAAGAAAAATCCTCTTTAATTATCTGCTGTTTATATGGAAACTGTTTTCCATGCTGAGGTACTGCATTAAAATTTTAAGCCGGTGGTTTATCAAGATGTACATTTTGTTGATGATGAAGAAATTGCTCTCTTGCACAGACAGATTAGACCTGACTACTAAGAGAGGCAGCTAATCTGAAATTAGTGAATACATTCTTTCAGATTTTGCATGAATAATACTTTCTTTTTCTACTTTAATCAGTCCTACTCTCCTTGCCAGGAAAGAAAGACCTGCTTCTGTTACTGCTGCCCTCTTATGGGTGGAGCAGCCCATTCATTCTTCAGCTCTGCCCAACTCACATCATCCCATTGTGTGGGGCTGCGACAGCAGAAGGGCTGCAGTGCTGCCATGGGGCCACATCTGCCACAGCGCACAGACTGCTTCCTGCAGCTGTTTCTGACTGAAACACGAGAGTTCATCCTCAGTGCCAACCGCTGAAGCAGAGATCTACGACTCCCTGTCCATGCAAACTGCTCATCTTGTGTCCTCTGTATCAGATTAACCCGCCTGGCTCCTGGATTCAACTTAAGAACAAAGTACTAAGCAATTGGCCTATCAGATTATCTAATCATATTTTATGCCCTATGACTACAGCAATGTTTCAGTTTGGAGCCCAATTTTGCTCCCCAGTACCTCAACTCCATTCCCATGAGAACACTTTAACATGGCAGCCGGGGGGGAATGAAGATTGGGCAAGAATATGCTAGAAGACAGAGAAGATAAAAAATGAGAGCTTGTGAATTAGGGAATTCAATTATCTTTTGAACTGTAAAAAATAGCTATTCTACAGAATTGCTCTATCCCCAAAGACAAAATACAGCCTTTCTCTCAGGCACTGGAAACTGTGCCAGATGTACAAAGCACATCCTATCTGCACTATGCCTCTTTGCCTTTTAATGAATCAACTGACTAGCATTTATTTAAAAAACAGGTCATATTTAGAGACATTTTTCAAAGAGCACCAATTTGATAAGAGCACAAGACTGTGTTTATTTCAGAGAGACAGCCTCCCTTCCCAGAAGGCATACCTGCTGAGTTCTGGGCACAGCTGCTGCTCTCACTGGCAACCACCCTGCACAGCTTATTCTGGGCATGGATATTTACAAATAGCTGCATGAGAATTAGGCTCAATAAAATTCAACATCAAAAATAATAACCACAATCACCTTCCTTTACTTCCTAATCTGCAACTTCAAGTTTAATTGTCTGACTTTAACTTCACAGTCTCAAACATAGAAGTAATTTTGGGGAGATACTAATTTGCTCATTCAAAAACTAAAATTCACTCATCTATCTCTTAGTTCTGTACAAGTTTAAGATGTTGTGAGAACACTTTCACTTGGCGTTTGTAGTGTTAATTCAATCTGTGCTATGGAGATTCTGAAAGGGAGCTCAAAGAACGTGTGTGGCTTAATTGTGTGTGTGTCACTTCCAAGCATCCCGTGTTTCAGGTGGCATCTGTCTGCATCCTTGAAAATAAAAAGGCTCATACAATTTAATTAATGTGGTGCTACAGCTGTGCCCTTTTTTTTTCCCCTAAGCCCTGACAGGCATCTTTGTTTGTTTGTATGCAGGGGCTCTGTTTGAACTGTTGCCTGGTGTCCTTGCTTTTTATGCTGGCAGGAGAGGTGATTTTTTGTTTTCCTTTCTTTTCTTTTTCAAAGGATGTGGTAATTTTTTTACTACCTTTACCGCTGACAGCAACAACTCTTCTAGTCCAGACTGGCATCAGAGGAGGGTCAGAGATAAAGAATTTGGCTTCAGAAAATAACATGGGTTCTTACTGAGTTTGAGGAGAGAAGTGATGCCAAGCAGCAAAGTGCAGGCGCTGTCCCTGCACATGGGCAGGCTGTGGTGCGCAGCCTGCGCTCCTCCCTGCCCTCTCCCCTTCCAAGGAAGCGATTGAGGCCTTACCCTGAGTAGCAGGATGTACCAGGCACGTGATAACTGGAACAGCTCCAGTATTAAACACAGCAGCGCTCATTTAGGGCCTGACTTTATTCACTGTTTTACTTACTACTAATTGCACGCCTTAACTGTGCAGCAGCCATTTCTCTTCACAGCATCACCCTTTGCGTTCTACTGAACAGTGGCAGAAAAGCAATAGCATTTGCTGCTATCCCAAGAATGAAAAGAGAGGTGATTCTCACTTGTTTCCAGGTGTAAACTGCAGAGGAGAAACCTCTGCAGGCACAGACCTCAGCTTCACATCCCACGCAAGGTCCCCAGCTCGGCAGGGGCTCAGGCTCTGTGGGAGGTTTTCCCAACGTGGCTTTTCTGCAGTGAGTACGGGAATGCAAACCTCTGAGTCACACCCGCAACGCCTGCCTGATGACAGCTGACTAATGCTGCTTTGACAACACCCAATAGATTGCACAGAGATTAAGGCCTCGTCAGAAATTTGTCAGCAGTAGTTTAGAAAATACTTACTGAAGATTTGCAGAGTTAACAGCTCTGTGGGTGTTTGCTGTTTGACTCTCCACATAAACAAACCGCTGGTGCAGCTGGAATAAAATCAGCCAAGTTGTTACTAATTCAGGCTCTCTGGGCATGTCTGTTTCAGGCACAGAAATGACTGCGCTGCAGCATTTTGACACCCCAGCTGATTTGAAACCACCTAGCTTTGTACCAGAGGAAGTCAGCTACAGCAGCACCCAGATCATTGTGGATTCACTTGCCCAGCTTCTTGGCTTCAATGTTTGTGCCAACAGGATTAGCAAAACTCTTTTAAAACCAGAATAAGGAGATACAAAGGACTTGATTCAGCAGCAGTTTGATTCATAGAGAAAACTCACAGTAGCTCACAATAGGAGCTGTGACAGTCTGCAGAGATGGAGACAGGGAGCTTCAATCTGCAGTGGTGGACAACGGGGAGGCAGTGAGCTAGCAAATACAATGGCTGTGGGGAAGGGTCTGGCCCTCACTGTGCATCCTTTATGTCACTGCAAATGGAAAATGTCACATGGAAAAGAAGGAGACTCCTATTAGTAAAGAGTCACTGGGGTGAAGTGCAGTAGAAGAAAAGGATGGATTATATTATATCTGGGCTTTTTTATCTGCAGAGAACTTTATGTGCTGTGAGAGCTCTGCTGACTGCTTGTGGAAGACTTTCTTAACTTCAGAGCCAAAGTTCAGAGACCTCAGTGACATCAGCCAGGCTAGCTGGCGGAAGAAAAGCCCTTATTTGTAATAACTTCTGATCAGCAGTTGCTTGTTTTATTCATGTCCCTCTCGCTTGTTAGGAGCTGGCCAGACAAGCGGGACAGGCAATTAATTGCTCAAGGCAGTCAAGTGCTCATGGTGTGATAACTTCTGGCTGCAAGGAAAGCCACGGCCCCACTAAACTAACCTACTGACCTAATCCTAATCTTAGATTTATTTTTAGATTCCTTCTTCCCACCAGTATGAGAGTCAGCAAGTTTAAAAAGTGCAATAAACAAAAAATGTAAAATATAAAATAAAAACACCCAGTACACTTTAAATCTCTACCACAAGTAACACTGCTTGCTGAGACAGCAATCTGTCAAAACAGAACTTGCTGAGGAAAGCAGTTTCTTGCAAAAGGCTGCTTTTTTTCGGAGTATTTAGGACCATGCGTCATTACTAAGGCATGATCAGGGTTAGGTCTTCAAAAAAGTAAAGTGAAGAACAAGGATCTGTACATTAAGAAGTCTCCTAAAGCTGTGCCTACCAAGACTAAAGGGGATGACAGTAAAAAATATTATCCAAATGTTAACTGAAGAGAAGTAGTCACAAAAGTGCACTGAAGAAAGAATGAGGAATACCATTGCCAAAGGCACTGTCAAACCTTCCAGGCTCTAATGATGCAGCCTGACTAAGAGGGGAAGGATATGGGAGACGTTCAGCAGGAGCAGACCTCGACCTTGGAACGGAGCCCAATTCTGTAGCAAAGGCAATGATGAGAAAGGCAAGATCAAAAGAGACAGCTCTAACAAAGAGGCAAAAGAGATAGGTAAAGACACAGGAGCAGTTACTGAGTACTTGGCTTTTTAGCCTTTTGCTTTGGGTTTGACCCCGACTTTCTTTTTCTTTTCCTTTCACCAATGTAAATCTGAGCCTGGTGATAGGGACGTCCTGTATGTGAGTTGGTACAGCACGCTGTATACAGCATGTCTTCTCAATGCACTCACAGTCATTATGCATGGGTAATTTTTATTACCCAGGGGCTTTTCTCTTTTACATATCCCTAGCTACAATTTTACTGAAATCATTTTCTTTTTTTATTGGCCTCTTACATCGTAAGAGTGCCCGTGATTTCCCCAAGGTTAGATGATGAATGACAACATATCACACAAAGACAAAATACAGGCATTTGCCAAAGATAAAACTGATTTTTTCATTTGATATGTTTCCTTTTCTTGTGCAACAATGATAAGTAACCTTGATGGTATGAGCAGCACAAATAAAAGTTTAACAAGCTCTCTTCTGAACCCAGGATCACACAAAAGAATAGATTTGATAAAGACACTAGATTTCTTCTAACATGATGGACATTCAGAAAATGTATGAATCATTTTAAAGACAATTTCAAATATAACCATCTGGGTTCAATCCTGTTCAGGCAATTCGTTGTGCCTGAGCAGCCAGCTGGGTCCTTGAGAGGTTCCAGTGACTTCAGCAAAACCAATGGGAATGTGGAGAGACATAGCCTTTGATTCACATGCTGTCAAATGTAGTCTCAATTCCTCAGCAACTTAGGAGAGTCCTTTCCTTTTCCCCAGACCTCTCCCTCAAACAAGGCAGCATTTACACCTGGCTAGGAAACTGCAAACAGGCAGTGTGCCTCCCTCCTTCCCATCCTCCCCTCTTGGAGAGCATTTGATGGCAGCAAAACAGCTCTCAGCCAACCCCATGCGGGAGATGGCTTTTGCACAGACAGTATTTTCTGTTCAAACAGGCATTCCCAGCTGCTCCCAGGAAATGGAACATGAATATCATTGCTTTTCTGGCTGAAGCTGTGTGATCTTAGCCAAACTTTAATCTGACTTTAACCGTTCCTTACAAACCTGGGAAAAAGCAATAAGCACTGTGTAGGTGTCCGGAGGCCTCCAGTGAAGCACCTGGTATGAGACTGCTGCATTACCTGCAGATGAAAGGGGCTCAGGGATGTTCCATGTATTCCCCTGTATTGAACCAAATGTGTCAGCAGATGGTTAGATGGTTCCTCCCAAGAATGTGTAGACTCCAAAGGGAGCAGTGAGCTGGCCTCAGATAAAGAAAGATTAATTCAGATGAGGAAACTCATATAAAAGATAGGCAATAGACGCTATTTACTTATGTTAAATTCTTCAAAAAATCTAATTATCAAAATCTCCAAGTGAACATTTTTAGGCTCACTGAATTGGAGATTAATATCTTGGAGATAGAATATAAGAATACCAACTGTTTCAAATGCTACAGCAATATTTTAAATCACATTCTATGAATATACCTATCCATACAGCACTGGAGAGATAGCAGTTAGAGAATTTTGTCTTGCTTTCTTCCATCCTGGCTCTTTACCCCAGAAATACCAAGCTGACACCGTGGTTACTTCTATCCACCTTTTTCAGGACCTGATCCCAAAATGATTGAAGTTCACTTAAAGACTCCCAAGGCTTTTGCTGACCCTTGTATCAAAATTTCTTCTATTACCAGGAGGCTGTGAAATATACGTATGACAATTTTAATTCTAATGCTGCTGTGTATTTCAGATGCTGCAATCACAAGAATATTCAGACTGTTCTTTAAAATTGGGCACTTTCTACCAGTTCAATAATTAAATCAATATTATTTGTGCTCCACAGGGATTATTTCTATGGCTGAGATGACTCCAGCTCACTCCAGACCCACCTGATACTTTCTCCTGATCCTGAATAGCTCGGCCCTCTCTTAAGCAGGAAGTCAAACCACACTGAATATTGATTTGAAAGCAACCAGACAGCATCCCTGGGAAGAAATAGTAACACAGTACATCACAGCATTTCCAAATCAGAGATTACATTTCTGAGAATTGAACCACAGTGTTATTCTTCTGGAGAGAAATACAGAAACCAAAACAAAATACAAACAAAACAAAATCACAAAAGACCACAAACTGTTCCTAAAAATCAATCATTCTTAGAGGGGGGGGAAAAAAAAAGTAGCACAGAATTTCAAAGTGGGTTTTTAAGAGAAAGGCTAAGCAGAAAGCGTAAGTAACGTGTAACCCAGCAAGAACTTAGAAAGAAGTTACATGCCTGAACTTTTGAACTCAATCTTTCCACTGTACTGTCATATATACAAATGACATGACTGATGGAGTTGAAAGCTACAATTCAAATTTTGCAGATGAGATTAAATTAGAAGAAGCATAAAAATCATTTCTAATACAATGGAGGTGTTAGATTGATTATACTCTTGGATTAACAGATGGTAATTGCAGATATATGAAGACTTAAAGTCTTCAAGCAAAGAACCTGAAGAAGAAATATCTATTATTTGGAAAGGCACTGGAGCAATCTACCTCACAAAATGGATAAAACTTACAGTTGTAATATTGTTAAGGTTTTCAGCCAATGTACATACGAAATGAAAAATACAGAATCAGATTGCTTAAGGAATAATGGAAAGATAAAAGGACCGGCAGTTTTATTGTCTGAGTCACTGGTTAGATGTCACAGACTTCAATCACTGAAATGAAAAAATATTTTCATTATACCAGTAGCGAGCTGTGGAAGAGTAATATAATTAAGGGTGTTCTGAGACATGCAGTGTCAAACCTCTGCTATCACATGGAAGAGTCAAGACTAAATCAGGATATTCCACCCAGAGAGTTTAGGCTGCTGCAGATGACTCCCCACTTACAGCAAGCAGGAGCACATGGAAGCAAGTAGACCAGCTCACTCACTGAGCAGTGCTAATTCAGCTGTTTGTATCCACCTTGCAAATGCAGGATTCATGACTATACATCTGGCAGTATTTGTGCTCTTCATGAAGACCATATGTGGAATCAGGTTAACACAAAATGTATGGGAAGTACCCAAACACAGTGTAGCTCTTTATGTAAGATATTTTTAGACACCATGTTAGCACAGCAAGATGCAAGTGGGAATCCCCAGTGTCTCAGCATTCGGCAGCAAGCGAAACGGATCCAGATGCAGCAGTTATAAAATCTCATGATTGAATCTAATGTTTCTGGGCTTCCGAGAGGCTTTCACATCCAAAGTTCTGCCAATCATATATAAATTGCTGACAAAACTATGAAAATCAAAACTGAGGGTTTAAAAATGCAAAGTTTTTCCTGAGTGATCATAATATTGATAAACAGATGGGATGGGTGATAGGAACACAGAAGCCTCCCCACACCAGGTGCAGAACTTCTGTTCTCGCCTACATGCATACAGCCATGGCTGTCTCTCTCACCCATGTGCCTTCGATTGAAACTATTTATTTTGGATTTTCTGAAGTCTTCATAAAAGCCATGTATATGCTGTGAAGAAGTGAAATGATCGAAGTATTTGCAACAGCTCCTACCTTGTGTTGTCCTGGAACAATCAATACTGGTCATAGAATGATTGGGCATTGCTGTCACAGGCCTGTGCTGTGAAACCTTAATGAAAGGTAATATTAAATCTGCTCTCATAGCCAACAAGAAAGATCACACTCACCAGACTCTTTTATCTACAGCGTGCTGTCCTTTTGTTCACTTACAGAGATGATTAAGAAGAATTAAATGTTGATCTGCTTTTCACAAAAACAGAATGTGATTTCCAAACTTAGGGCATTTGCAAACAAAGGAAGGTTTATGCTATTCAACAGCATCCATTGAAACTGAGAAGTCTCCTGACAGACTGGTGGTGGGGTCTGCAGAGCCCTCGCGCCACAGTCGTGCCAGAGCCCAGAGCAAGCCTTTGTGGGGAATGGAGAACAGCTTACCTCCCACATGCTAACTTTGGGAGCTTGAAGTTGAGCATGGCGTTTATTTGTTAAAAAATAGTCAAGTATGAAACCTGCTGAGAGGTAGATAACTGGAAAACACCAGCTCACAAGAAGATCCCAATCTTACGTGCTTCAGCCAAAAAGTTGAGCTCAAACCCTTTTTGAGGTGAAGCACTCCCTTGCCTTCTGGCCAACACCACTCACAAGAAAAAAAAAAAAAAAATCAAAATCAAATGGACAGCATTTTTGTATGGACGACTTGTAGCAACAAGCTCCTTGCAGACACGGCCTCCTGCTCTAAGCCCAGCGTGTCCCCACATACACTAACTGGGGCCTACCTTGAGCCCACGTGTCTGAAAACCCTGCCTAAATGCCCTCATATCTGGAAAAAAAACATTTCAGCTGTACTCAGTTGGCAGTAATTTCTTGCTGTTTCTGAGCAGTAACATGACAGACCTGTGTTAAAGTGAACAGGAGAACTTGCAGGTGACATAAGGGTGTTCTGATGGCCGGGCCATGCACTGCTACCATTTCTCATCATTAACTAATGGAGAGGTAAGGGATGCACACGTGCACAGATGGCAGTGCTTTATTTACCTCTAAGACCTGGTAACCGTGGCTTCAGGAGGCACTGACAAGAAAAGAGCTCACTGCTGTGCCTAGCAGGGGCAGAAAGTTGTCAGCTGTTGCCTGCACACCTGCAGCACCACAGCTACTCAGGGCAGCCATCATCTGCCCGGAGCTAAGCCCACCTACTGCACTGATTCTCCTGACATATTGCTCCCAGTGATAACAAATGCAATCAAATACCTGCTTACCACAAAAGGTTTCAACTCACACCACGGATCAAAAATACTTTGAAGAATGAGTTTTAAAAAAGTAGAGCTACTTTTTGTGAAAACTGTAAATTTCAAGTCCTAGCAGATTTACCTCCAGGTCTTGTTAAAAAATAAATAAATTAATTAAAATATTATAGAAGTCTTAGCTAATTGAAAATGATGCTTATTTTCAGTGCTCTCTTCCTGTTTTATTTCCATTTGAATATAGACTTAATAGAATTTTCCCCACAAAATGTGAAGTCTGGAAAATAGGGAACTTTCTCATCATGTTTTATTGCCTAAACCAGACCTTTTGGAGACAGTTTCTGCTTTGCAACAAAGACTGTGTTAGAGGTGACAAATGTGACTATGATCAATGCTTTATTAAGGTCAGGTTCTCCTCTTAAAGCATGCTCAATTATTTTAAATAATATCTGTTGTGTTTGTTGCGATTTTCATTTGAATGGTGTTTCTGGATAGAAAAAGGAATTCGCTCTCAATGCCTACAGTCCTTGTCAAGCTACCAAAAGCATAGCAGGAGCTGTTGAGAAAGCATGCGTTCTCATATTAAAGCTATTATTCTGACCAGAGCTGGCATCTGCAGCACAGTACCTATTCTTGTAACTAGCTCTATTTCCATTTAGATATGCTCTGTAGCAAAAGCAGCTTTGCCCTTGTAGCCACTGCAGCAGCACTGGAGAACTGTTAAAATAGGAACAGACATAAAAGATTTAATTATTCTTACCTAGTCTGCATGTTCGCACATTTCTCTCTTGAGAAAACAAAAATTCTGTGCATACAATTGCATGCAAAGCAATGCTTAGATGCATTCCTGACTAGACATTAATTTGCCTGCAAATATATAGCAAATGCCATTATGCCTGAGCCAAAGTTTGGATGTCTCTGAACAAAGAAGCATGTTTGAGACATCTGTATCTGAAACATTAGCAAATACTGAATTATGTGCACTCATGCTGTATTATAGGGCAAGTTATTATGGCAGTCTTCTCATTAAGAAGAATCTGAGATAAACTCATACTGAAAAGCTGTATAGATTTCAGAATGTTAAGCCAATGGATACGTAGTTTTTGATTTATTTATAAAGAGCATCATATCCAACATACTAAGTGTAGTTAAGTGTTCAGGCAATTGCCAACATCAAACCTCTGGTCTCCTGCTGCAACTGCAACTGATCTCCTGAATGTGATCATTAAAGAACTGCACATAGATGTTTTTTTTTCCTCTGGAATATGGACAAAAAACTGGGCTATGCAAAAAATTAATTGTCCTTGGGAACAGAACACTTCATTTTGTGTGTTGTCTTGCTGCATAGGTACCAAAATCATGGAAAGGCACAAATAAGGGAGACAAGAGGACCTGCAGGGTGTAGGGATGACTGCTGGAGGTAAATCTGAGGCACTACCATGTGGCTGTAGGACCCTGTGCAGAATCCACTCGGCTGCAGCAGGGCAGCATCTGAGCTGAGCACTGGGCTGCAGATTTCTCTGGAGCCTGACTTCTCTTTCTGCCAATGACACAAAGAGACTTCTGTTAAGAACACACAATGCTGGGAACCAAAGCTGAAGTGAGCTGTATTCTCAGCCTGCTGGTGATAGATCCACGCTGTTCTGCTAAATAGATTTGAACTTGGAAATGCTGAAGCATCACTTCAAAGTTTAGGACTATAATTTTAAAAGCCTAGTTGAGAATTCTATCAGAATATGTAAATTACATGCTTAAACTGAGTTTCTATGCAAAAGTGACACATGCTCCAACAGCCTATTACTGACATGTTTTCTGTGCTGAATTATCTCTTCAACCTGGCAAAATCAGAGCTCCCAACTACAAATTTCTAATTTCCATTCTTCTATATGTATGATATTTGCACAGATTATCATACAAGAAAATTAATAGTTCCATAAACCAGAAAGCTTCTACTAAGGTCACAAAACAGGTATTTACAGTCCTATTACTGTTTAGTCTTTTATGTAAGTGTAAAATGACACACAAAAAAAATCTCATGATATGACATTATCCCACTCTCAGAGTGTGAAAAGTGAACAACAACATGGTTACAATTTTCTCTGTGGAAGCTTTGAAGAGATTCCATAAGGAGGACAGAGGAGGACGATGAAACACAGATCTGAGAGCACAGCACATCCTGCTGTCTCTCTGCATGAAGATTAGTGGCCCACCTTCCCCCAGTGGAATTGCTCTGCAGTTTTACACTGCAATAGGAGGAAGAGAGCAAAGAAAATTAGGGAAGAAAGTGCCATTTGAATTTGTGTTCTAGTAAACACTATACCTCAAATGTTTATGAATTCCAGCTATAATTCTGCTTTGGATGATGATCATAAGAATAAATACTTCCTTCTGGTTTCTCATGGATTTAAGACTCCTCCAGGCAGACTCTCAGAGGAATGAGATGCTCACTGTGGGTAGTGAGGGGGTGTTTCCAGTTCTGCTACTTATACTCTTCATGAGATTCTTTTTTTTCCACAACACCCCACCCCCATTTTCTCTCCTCCTTTGCACTAGTGCATACAAAAAACATACATTTTCTTCACTCTCCCTCCACAGTGTTGCATCATCTTGTTACTTCTGCGGACAAATGAGGCCAAAAGGCTATAAGTTTAACTTGTAAGTTTAACATAGCACAAAGGTTGGGGAAAATGATAAATGTTTGGCAAGTCACAAAGTGTTATCCTGCAAACTCAAGAAGGTACAAAGCAGAGCCATCTGACAGTCTCTCCTCCCTCTGAATCATTGTCACATTTCAAGATCAGCCTGTGTTTTCCATCAAAAATTGGGAATCCACGGGCCATGGGCTGGGAAACATCTATAGGGTAGGTGGAGTGGGGGAGCAGAAAGCTTGAATCTTTTTTTTTTTGTATTGATATACTTCCCATCTGCTGCTTCTACTTCAGCAGGGAGAGGGAAAGTAGCAGCAGCCAGCTGATAGATGGTAAGTCAGTATTTTCTGGTCACTATCACGAGTGTTAGAGCAATCAAGAAGAAGGACCAAAGTGCCTGGGGGTCCCTGTTTCCTTAATTCACCCAGTCTGCTACAGGATACCCCTCCTCTGGAAAAAATCTGTCTTTTCAACCCAACTTGAAAGCTGCAGCTCTTTTGATATTTGATTCCATATTACTGCATTTGAGCAAAAAGCTTCTGCAGTGAACAAGAGAAATGTGAGCACAAATTCATCTTGTGATGAAAAGAGAATTTTTCTCCATCTCTGGTTGTGATTGTTTAGGCTCTGTTTGAACAGAGTTTGTGTATAAGCATGGGTAGCCGCGACAACACAGGCCAGGATACACTGCGTGGGGATAGATGGGTTAGGACATCCACAACACAGAGGATCTTCCAAATGAGGGATGACAGTGAATCACTTCCATTTGTGATGTGAAAGAAAACCCTGCCATTGCATTCTACATACTTGATCTCCCCTAAGTAGCTTCCCATTTGTCCTATAAATAAATAATAATTTTACCTGTGAGAACAGCATGCTCAAAGCAAGTGGAAAAGGCTTGTTCTCTTACCAAGCAGGAAAAATGTATTGGCTGCAGTAGTGACAACAAGGCAACATTTGTACAGCCCAGTGAACCCTGGGAAAGAAAATAAAATAGAAAAATGACTCATAGAGTAGGTTTAGATTTACTACACTGGCTGTTCTGTTTGTTCATTTCTGTTACAAGTCCAAGATTTTTGAATTTTGGAGAATAAAATACTACCTTTACTAGCAAAGCAGAACTTCACTGTAATCACAGCCCTGACCCAATTATTTCAATCTGTTTGACAATCATTCTCTTTTACAATAGAGGATTTCATTCTAAACTACTGCTCTTTCACATTGCAAAGACTCCATGAAGATAGGATCATGCCCTTTTTTTCTTTTTTCTTTTTTTCTTTTCCTATACATGCAACAACCACAAAAACTGTGGTAATACATTCTTTAGTAGTTCCTTCTGAGGACGGAATACATGGAAGCATGTATGTAGTTGTGTAAGTTACAGAGGATTTACTTTATGTCTTAGTTCCACATTTCTTCCATAGAAGAACCACATTTTTTTGTCTTAAAAACAAGCCATAAATTCTTGGTCTCAGTATGATGCTTAAGTAGGAGTTACTCTTCTGTCCTGCAACACAGAAAGACATGAAGTGTCTGTTAAGTGGTGTGGAAATATTGTCCCTTACGATGGCACACAAAATGCCATATAATGCAGAATACACTTCCGTCTCTAAAAGTACACTTTTACTCATACTAAGTCCTTTGAATAGTTCTACTGAGCATTACTATTTATTTGATTGGGGCAGTATTTACTGCGACATATTCATGCTAACTTTTAGGCAACTGCCTCAGTCAAATTTATGATATAAGTTGTTCTTGTTTAATCCATTCACTAAGGTTTTTCATTAAAGTAGAAGAGATTCTATTAATGGATTCAATGTGTAATGCAAAGATTAGCTTTTAAAATAGACTTATTTCTGCCTAAGTCATCAAATATTACATGTACATGGGTCTAAATTCTGAGAAAGCCAAGTGAAAAAAGAAACTGTCTCTAAAGAGGATAATACCATGGGTACAGAGTATTAGAAAGAATTCTCTATTTTCTCAAAGTTTCCTTTCTATTTCTATATTCCAGTATTCCTCACCAAATCTGTATATATTCCCTTTCTGTACCCTCTGCCCATCTCTGCTCCCTGAGATTCCTGGCATCTCTACATCTCATGCCCTCCCTCATGCTTGTCTGAGGCACTGGAGATAAGAAATGCCATCTTCCAGAATTTCTGCAGTACCACCACTGATAACTAGCTAAAACCTTCCATTCTTGTTCAGCAAAGCTTTTACCAAAGCTAACAATTAAGGAGCCAATGAGTAATTTTGTCTGGTTTGGCTCTTAATGCTGTGTATATTAAAATGGAAAGAAAAGCAAGGAGATGCTGTCAGTTAGTATGCTAGCATTTGGGTACAGATTAAAGAATCAAAGTCTTTTTCTCAAATTAGAGCACACACGAACTCTTACGAATAAGGCAGAACATACCAACTAAACATACAAATGAATTCTGAAAAGCTATTTCTAGTAATAATTAGCCACTGATAAACCTGAACAAGATTTTTAAGTTCTCAGGAACGTTTACTAAAACAAAGTGGATAACAAGCAGGTAAAGGAATAGAGATCTTTAAGGCATCATCTACAGTTAATGGAAGTAAATGAGAAGATATTAACAGAAATTATTGTTCAGCAGCTTGCTGTGAAGGATCTGCCAAGGGTATAAGGTAAACCCTTCAGGAGTAAAACCAGCAGTGACATACATCTGTTTGGATGTCTAGCAATACACATTCAAAATGAGCAAACAAAGTCATGAAGAATCTGAGCAGCTTAATAATTTGGCCTACATAATTTCAAGGTCCAGACAAGATGCATTGGTGAGCTAAGGTAATGTAAATTAGGTGTAGTGCTCTGATATACTGCCACAGAAGGCCAAAAAATTGCTCGATTCATATTTGACAAAAAACTGATGTGACTCCTTTGATTTATTTGGAATAAGGTGTAAAATGATTCACCTTCCTCCTTCCCATCTTTATTTTCAGTTTACAGAGCAGCATAAATGACTACTGAATAGACTCAATGAATATGTATTAGATCAATTTTTTAAAAAATATATGTATATATATATGAATATATATAATGTATAAACAATATTTTTACCTTTTTCATAGAGTTATAGAATTGTTTGAGTTGGAAGGCCATCTAATCCTCCCTAATGAACAGGGACACCTACAGCTCCATTAGGTGCTCAGAGCCTGGTCCAGGCTGACCTTGGGTTCTCCAAGGATGGGCATCCACCTCCTCTCTGGACAACCTGTGCCAGTGGTTCACCACCCTTAAATTTTTTTTTCTTATATAAATCTCCTCTGTTTTAGTTTGAAATCATTTCCCCTTGTCCTATCAAAAAGACCTTATTCAAGAGTCTGTCCCCTTCTTTTCTAGCTTCTCTGAATACTGACAGGCTTCTCAGGTCTCCCTGAAGCCTTCTCTCCTCCAGTCTGAAAGCCCCAGCTCTCTCAGCCTATCTTCATAGGAGAGGTGTTCCATCCCTTGGGTCTTTTTTTGGCCCTCTTCTAGATGTGATCCAACAAGTACATGTCTCTCCTGTACTGAGGACTCCACACCCGGATTCAGTACTCCAGGTGAGGCCTCACCAGTGCAGAGCAGAGGAGCAGGATTGCCTCCCTTGACCTGCTGACCACGCTTTGTTTGATGCACTCAGGATACAGTTGGCTCTGTGGGCTGTGAGGACACATTGCTGGCTCACGTCCAGCCTGCCAACCACCAGAAGTATAAAGTCCTTTTTGGCAGGGCTGTGCTGCATCGTTACGTTCCCCAGCTTGTACAGATGGCAGGGATTGCCATGACCCAGGTGCAAGACCTTGCATCTGCCTTTGTTGAGCCTCATGAAGTTCTCCTCGGCCCACTGCATGAGCCTGTCTAGGTCTCTCCGGATGGCCTCCTGTCCCTCAGGCATATCAACTGCACCACACAGCTCCGTGTAGTTTATGTTTTCTTGCTCAAGTCTTTCCTCTTCACTGAGAATTACAGAGGACCAGGAGCACAGGAATCAGAGCCTCAGGGACATCTCATCCTTCTCCATTAGGAACAACAGCAGCGAGCACCTCATCCTCAGCAGCAAGGAGAGGACTTACATTACCAGCGGCAACACTGATTCCACCCATCAGGACCACTGCTCTTTTACCTTAAGAATACCAAATTACCCACTACAGTCTTGGGAACAAGGGTATAATTGCACACTGCCAGAGCCTGAAGTATTCCAGTGACTGAAATTCTAGGAGCTTAACACTTTGTGTTTATTTTTAATGTTACTCTCTAAAATCAGAATCCATAAAATTCTTTCTGTAAAGACATGTCAGTGAACACTCTGCTGGTGAGATAAGATGCATGTTCACTTAATCCCCAGTATTTTTGCTGTATTTTTCCTGCTGTTCTTGTAGCATTCAGTTCCTTTACTGTTGGCTTGATAAAGCTGAGCATCATGCTACTAGTTGCTGAGGTGTACATGGGAGAAAAAACAAACACCCTAACTGACAAGACTACCAAAAGCACCGAGTGGCAACAGCATGGTCCCTGCATGTGGGTGGCCTCAGAACACAGCAGACACAGCAAAGCAGCAGGAACCTGAATGATGCTACAAAGTTGTGGATCAAACCCACTGCAAGTGTAAGGAAGTGTAACTACATCCAAATCAGCAGTTGTGTCTGCTTTTCCAAGTGCAGTTTTCTGCCAAAAGCACATATCAGCAGCACGCAACTGCAGCCAAGGCCAGTCAGCCTTCCAAAGAGCCCTGCTGGCCCATAAGGAGGGATGTGTGAGAAGGCCAAACCTCCCATTTTACTGCTTCTGTTTGCTTCATGCTAGGAAGTCCACTCTGCTTATGGAAGCCTGAAAATAATGAATTCCTATGTAAGTCACATGGCTGCACATCACCTCTTCTCTGCAGGGAGCAAGGTGAGTATCAGCGCAGAAGCTGAAGCTTCAGCAACAGGTGAGGTCCCCAAGGATTCACCCCCGAAACCAAGTACTTCAGACACTACAAGCAGAAGCTTGCAAGATGCTGCAAATCAAACAGTAGCACAAACCTTACCAAAGGCACAAAGCTTACCAAAATTAGTGAAGATTGTGCCACATCCTTTTTAAAGCCTTCAGTTCTGCATGGCAGAGATCACAGTGACGGTGCATCAAATCCTGATGTGGATCAAAGCTCAGACTGATTGTTCTCACACACAGGCCCTATTTAAAATAAAGGAATCTGAGAAGGGCAACAAGTGATAAAATATGCTCCAAAGGCCAAAATGTAACCCCCAGCTACTGCTCAGCCAGAGGCACAGATTTACTTGCTGTGAGACACAGGGAGCAACAGCATAATCAGAATGAGCAATCCAACTTTTACATTTGATACTGTTTAATCATAGTGAAATATGATGGCCGTACACCGTATGTCCCCCAATCAGACATTCCTCATGTTCTTACACCAGGCCTACTCATCTTTCTTCCTAAAACAAATAATCTCTCAGTCTCACTGTAAACCACTGGTGACACTTAGTATTCTGATCACTCCATGCAAGTCCACCTGGTATACAGTGTCTTAAATCCAGGCACTGTTACAGCTATGCCTTTCCACTGGCTTCATGGAACAACACAGTAGTGCCATTCAGTGAGAAGTAAATTTAAATTCCAATCCTCAGCTGGATATAAACCTCAGATGAGGTTTATATTTGGTTTTTTTTTTAGATTTTTATGCATCTTGAAACGACATCTGTCAAAACACGTTAACTAAACAATACAATACCTAAATGCTCTCTGAAATATCAAGAAGCTTTTTCTTCCTCCCATTTCAGTGGTTACAAACCTTTTTGATCTTAACCAGTGACAAAGGATCATTGAAAAAGTCCCCACTGTCTGGTAACGTCTGGAAAACACTATTTATCCTCGACAGTTTATCAATGTGTCATTTAGCTCAAGAAGATTATAAAATGGGATGAAACACAGGAGCACCAGAGGGACTTGCAGAAATCTTGACAACACCCCCACTTGGCTCCTGGCTTGTCTGCCCCCACATCCCTGCAGATAAGGATCCTGCCCACATTCCTACTCTTCTGCCTTACAGATAGAGCTGTGCAAAGCACCCTTTTGCCTGGAAACAGATGAAATCCCCAACACTACTTTTCCAGTATGAGGTGTGATACCTGGTGCAGGGAGATGAAGCAGCACACAGCACTGACAGTGAAAGCAATCAAGATCTCGGATCTGCTCCACAGAGCACCAATATCAGCAGGAGGCTTTTTTGGGAACTCCAAGTCATAGAATCATAGAATCATAGAATCATAGAATCACCAAGGTTGGAAAAGACCTAAAAGATCATCCAGTCCAACCGTTCACCTATTAGCAATAGCTCCCACTAAACCATGTCCCTCAACACAACATCCAGTCTTTCCTTGAACACCTCCAGGATCGGCGACTCCACCACCTTCCTGGCCAGTCCATTCCAGTGCCTAACCACCCTTTCTGAAAAGTAATACTTCCTAGTGTCCAGCTGGAATCTCCCCTGCCATAGCTTGAAACCATTCCCTCTGGTCCTATCACTAATGACACGAGAGAAGAGGCCGACCCCCAGCTCACTACAACCTCCCTTCAGGAAGTTATACAGAGCAATGAGATCGCCCCTGAGCCTCCTCTTCTCCAGGCTGAACATTCCCAGCTCCTTCAGCCCCTCCTCATATGGCCTGTGTTCCAGACCCCTCACCAGCTTTGTTGCCCTCCTCTGAACACGTTCCAGGGCCTCAATGTCTTTCTTGCAGTGAGGGGCTCAAAACTGGACACAGTACTTGAGGTGCGGCCTCACTAGTGCTGAGTACAAGGGAACAATCACCTCTCTGCTCCTGCTGGCAACACTGTTTCTGATGCAAGCCAGGATGCCATTGGCCTTCTTGGCCACCTGGGCACACTGTCGGCTCATGTTCAGCCGAGCATCAATCAATACCCCCAGGTCCATTTTCTCTACACAGTCCTCCAGCCACACCGCCCCAAGCCTGTAGTGTCGCCTGGGGTTGTTGTGGCCAAAGTGCAGGACCCAGCATTTGGTCTTGTTGAACCTCATCCCGTTGGCTTCAGCCCAGCTCTCCAGCCTGTCCAGATCCCTCTGTATGGCCTTGCTACCCCCAAGCAGATCCACACTTCCAGCCAATTTGGTGTCATCTGCGAATTTAAGAAGGGTGCACTCGATGCCCTAATCCAGGTCATCAATAAAGATATTGAAGAGGACAGGCCCCAGCACCGACCCCTGGGGAACACCACTCACGACCGGTCGCCAGCTAGACTTAACTCCATTCACCACCACTCTCTGAGCCCGGCCCTCCAGCCAGCTCCTTACCCAGCCAAGAGTGTACCCATCCAAGCCTCGGGCTGCCAGCTTCTGCAGGAGAATACTGTGGAAGACAGTGTCAAAGGCTTTGCTGAAGTCTAGGTAGACCACATCAACAGCCTTTCCCTCATCCACCAGATGGGTCACTAGATCATAGAAGGAGATCAGGTTGGTCAAACAGGACCTGCCCTTCATGAACCCATGCTGGCTAGGCCTGATCCCCCGGTCATCCCGCACATGCCGCATGATCTCCCTCAAGACAATCTGCTCCATAACCTTCCCTGGCACCGAGGTCAGGCTAACAGGCCTGTAGTTCCCCGGATCCTCTTTACGACCTTTCTTGTAAATGGGAGTCACATTGGCAAGCCTCCAGTCTTATGGGACCTCACCAGTCAACAAAGAGCGTTGATAGATGATGGAAAGCGGCTTGGCTATCACCTCCGCCAGTTCCCTCAGCACTCTTGGGTGGATCTCATCTGGCCCTATAGACTTGTGGCAGTCCACTTGGAGTAGTAGGTCTCTGACTGTTTCTTCCAGAATCACAGGGGGGTTAGTGTGCTCCCCAGCCAAGATTACCAGGTCTGAGAGAGGAGTATCCTGAAGATAACTGGTCTGACTTTTAAAGACAGACGTAAAGAAGGCATTCAGAACCTCCGCCTTTTCCTTATCCTCAGCGGTCACATTCCCAGCCTCATCCAGCAAAGAGTGGATATTCTCCTTTGTCCTCCTCTTACTGTTAATGTATTTATAAAAGAGTTTCTTATTCCTTTTCACCCCAGCGGCCAGGATAAATTCAAGCTGGGCTTTTGCCTTTCTGATTTCACCTCTACACATCCTAACGACTTCCTTGTATTCATTCTGAGTTTCCTGTCCCTCTTTCCACAGGCGGTAGATTCTCTTTTTCTCCCGGAGCCTCAAGAATTGCTCCCTATTCATCCACACCAGTCTTCTTCCCCGCCGGCTCATTTTGCAGCTCAGGGGGACTGCCTGCTCCTGCGCCCTTAAGACTTCCTTCTTGAAGAGCAACCAGCTCTCTTGGACCCCTTTACTCGCTAAGACTGAATGCCAGGGGACTCCCCCTATTAGTCTCTTGAACAATTCAAAGTCCACCCTCCTGAAGTCCAAGGTAGCAGTTTTACTATTCCCCCTCCAGGCTCCACCATGAATCGAGAAATCTATCATTCAAATTTCATGGTCACTCTGTCCAAGACAGCCTCCAACCTCCACATCTCCCACCAGACCTTCCCTGTTTGTGAACAGCAGGTCTAGTGGGGCAGTTCCTCTTGTGGGCTCTCTGACCAGCTGCATCAGGAAGTTATCCTCTATGCATTCCAGAAACCTCCTAGACTGCTTCTTCTGTGCTGTGCTGTACTCCCAGCATATGTCAGGGAAGTTAAAGTCCCCCATGAGGACAAGGGCTGGCGACTGTGCAGCTTTTGCCAGCTGCTTATAGAATACCTCGTCTGTCTCTTCATCGTGGTTTGGAGGTCTATAACAGACGCCCACCAGGGTGCCTGTCTTGTCAGCCCTTCTTCTGATCTTTACCCAAAGGGATTCAACGTTATTGTCCCCAGTCACAATCTCAGTAGCATAAAAGCATTCCCTAACGTAGAGAGCCACACCGCCATCCCGCCTTCCTTGCCTATCCTTCCTGAAGAGTTTGTAGCCATCCATTGCAGCGCTCCAGTCATGGGAGCAATCCCACCACGTTTCCGATATGGCAACTAGGTCATAGTTTGCCTGCTGCACAATGGCTTCCAACTCTTCTTGCTTGTTGCCCATGCTGCGTGCATTAGTGTAGACGCACCTCAGCTGAGCCCCTGGCTTCTCACCTAATCCCAACACCACTTCCCCAGGCTGATCTCTAGTAGGCCTGGTTTTATCCCCTTCCCCCTTCCTATCTAGTTTAAAGCTCTCTCTACAAGTCCTGCCAGCTCCTGGGCAAGTATCCGTCTCCCTTTTGGAGACAGGCAATTCCCATCAGCAGACTTTGTGAACATTTCTGTTCTTCTGTAAACTGAAGTCTCTGACAAGAGTGGAAGAACAGACACCAGCCAGCTTTAAGTGCTGTGTTGATGAAACGATAACAATGTCCTGTAATCCTAGCAGCTCTCCTGAAACATAGCTTCTAATTTACCACTGTCCTGCTCTCCTGACCTGGGTACTTCCCATTAGCTTCTCTGGCAAAGAGCAAAGTTTTGTATGACACAGCTCCTCAGTGTGATTGATAAAGCTCACTTGTTTTCTTTGTAGTGCATCTTATGTAACCTATTTATCTTTTTATCACAGCATCTTATCTGCCCTTTATTTGCTGTAGTCATCTATTAGAGAGTTACAGTGATATCTATTCCTCTGACATTAGTGATGCGGATACCTGTGCAGGCAAAGCCTAGGTTTCACGATGTGCTGGCTATTCTGCTGCCAGGCTGCACAGACTGTGGAGCAGTGGCACTGCCAAGCAGCCCTCCCTCTGCAACATCCCACCTCTGCGTCAGTGTGCAGCACTCACCCACCTCGGATGAAGCTTCTCCAATGTGTAGACCCTGTGCATCCATGTGATGCAGCCAACCATTGACCCTCAGCTGTTTTCCACATCTGCTGAGGGTCTGCTTTGACTCTTGGAGACTGACTCACAGTCTCTACCTTAGCTTGTCTATAGTGAATGAGTTATTCTGGTATTTTGCTGCATGGTGGAAGATTTACAAGGCTTAGATCATTCAGTATGTAGAGCCCTCGAGAGATGTGCTTAGTTTTATTACTCTATTGCCAATGCTATTGCTACAATAGTTGTGGTTATTTCCATTCAATAACCAAGCTATTCTGCGTCAGTCACTAACAGTTTTTATGGGTGGTTTTGGATCTAATTTACTAGTTAACATCAGCTTTAAAGAGGTAATGAAAAACAAAATAGTGACAAAAATATTGATGTGCAATATTAAAACAAAGCCATAGGAGAAAATGCTTCTTTAGTAAATGCATGCAGGTATATATGTCCATGTGCACAGACCTGGAGGTGAAGGGATGTTTCAGGGTGCCTATATAAAAATCTATCTCAAATATACATCTTAAAAATACATTCTCTTTATTAAATCTTCCCTGTGAGTTCTCTTTAGCCACATAAATAAATGCTCACTCCTTTTCCAATGAACATCACATTTTAAATTCAAAAGTAGTGTTTCATGCACTCATAATATGTTAAAAAATACTAGATTGAAAATTATCATCTTTCAGGACATGTTAACGTTTCCATGTTCTTTCATTTTTAAAAACTGTAAATATGAAGAAACTTGACTTCAAATTCTAACTTATTCATTAGCTCCTATGAGTTTTCTTCAAAACTAGCTGGGATTGACCTTTCTAACCCTGTCTTCACATAGGAGTCAGAACTTTATCTAATTACTAGGAATCCAATTCTCATTTACCAGATCTATCAGGTTCAGAAAAGTCTTAAAATGGGTGAGTGACAAGTATGAGAGGAGTAATAATATAGAAAGTGAGGTGGAGGGGTTACAAGTAAAGGAAGATACAACAGCGGTACAGGGAGAAAAACACAGAGTGAGAGTGGCAATGCTTTATTAGTTGTGAAGGGTTTATTAGTTTTTTTCCACGTAGGTACCAAGTTGTAATAAAGTAGTGAGAGTGAAGCAGAAGTCAAGACCTGGGGGTTGGATCTTGGTCAAAAGAGCTGGGAAGTCCAGAGGAGGAAGAAAATTGTATTTCCTAAAGAGAGGAGATGACACTGCCTCAGGAAGGAGTCATGTCCGGCTGCAGCCAACCATGCTCTGACCAGGGGGCAGCTGCTGCAGGCAGTGCCTCCCCAAGGAGGCCACGCTTGGGGGACCAAGATCAGCCTCCCTCCTGCCTCATATCAGTACTGAGTCATGATGCCCAGTGCTGAGCTCTGGGTTGTCCTGTAAAGAGTTGATCCAAAGGACCGTGGCACTCTTGGGATACAAAAGGACAGGCTCCTGTGGGAATCAGCTGTAACCCTGAGGGTGGCTCGTGTCCTTCAGGCTGAACTTCCCCAGCACCATCAGAACCCAGGGAGGATGGAGACTGAGACCCTTGGGAATGCAAGGGCCCCATGCTGAGGGTGAGAGGACTCCCACTACAAGTCCGATGAAAAGAAGATTAATCAGGCTGAAATGGGGCAGAACTGGACCGAAACGCTAAACTACTGTCAGAATCCAAGGACTGAAACTAGGAGGAGAATGTCAACAAACACAAGATTGTCTCCTTTAAATCCTCCACAATGGTTTCCTCGTTCGCCAGCTGAGCCCACGAAAATTGAGACATGGGAGAGATGAGGATAGCAAGGTAAACAGGGGTCAGGCCTGGGCAAGGGGAAACAAAAGGCACTATTTATCTGCAGCAGGGAAGCTGCAGGATGCTTCAGGTACCGAGTGACCTGACCAAAGAATACAAAAGGCATTATGAAGTTTGCAGTAAGAAGGAAGAATATTTTTTTCTTTTCAAAATCAAATTCAAGCAGAAGCAGCCTTAGCAAAAGCCACTTCATATAAATTAACACATTTCTTCCATACATCACAATGAGCACTTGGGCCGGAGGACTTTCATTGTCTGTTGTTTCCTCCCGGCTGCTTTTTTTTGGCTCCATTGTATACAGCCAGGTAAGGCAGAAATGCAATACTGCAGTTACACATGAAGACAAGGATTGTCTGTGATATTTACCAATTGTCTTCTGTCTTCTAAATGGTAGAATGAGGGTCAGATAATCTAATTAGTCTACACTGACTCAGCAGAGACTTAGAACACTTTTTGGCACTGAGCAGCTCTGGGTCATTTATAGCAGACCTCTGGCTGACCACACCACAGGTTGGACCCTCTGCTCTGGCATGACGTGGCTCTGTGAAGCTCCTGACACTGTGAGGGCAGACATTAACAAAGTGCAGAGTGGCTGGGACAAAGTCAGTGAACAGAAATCATAAAACATGGTACCACTAAGAAATTGTGAGTGTAACTGAATAACAAGGTGAAATCCAGGAAGAGTGTCATCATACAGCTCTGCAGTTGTGAATGCTGATTGCAAGGCTTTCTTTCCAGCAATAATCTCCATCAAAAGGTCAACTCTGTATAGATAACTAACAGTTAAGACCTTTGATGGAAGTATCTATCACCATCTACATTAAGGGAAGAAAAAAAAAAATTAAAGTCTCAAGGGTACTTCAGTAAGTTAAATCTTTCTAGCTGCTTCAGCCAATTAGTTCTTGAGGTATAGAGCCCGTAGGTTATTAGGCTGAACCAGTCAGGGACGTCATTAGGAGCCCCTGGGAAGGAGTTAACCTTTGAGAAGTCATGGAGGAGGCACAGGACAATCAGAGAACGGCAGTGACTATGTTTAACACAGGGGAGGAAAGCAGAGCTAGGGAATTAAAGGGCAGCCAAGAATACTGGAATGAATAAACAAGTGATTTGTAAGCCCATGGAAGACATGAAAGAGATGAACAGCACCACAGATGAATTTGTCACGTAAAAAGTAATGTCAAAAACAATATAATTTAATTTTGCAACAGATCTTGTGGATAAGGGAGAAGGGCAGATGTCATACTTCACCTAGAGAGTCTCTGACACCATTTCACATGATGTTTTTATACGTGCCAGAGATACACAATGTAAACAAAACTGCTGTAGGTGGATGCAGGACAGACAAGGTGACTAAAGCTGGGGAGGAGTTATTGATTGTTTACTGTCAAAATGGAAGGATGCGCAGAACAAAGGTATTCCTTGTGGATTAGTCCTGAGCCAGTTTTGTTGAATGCTGTATTAGTCCTCTGAAGACCAAATGCAGAGTATTCTCTGTACATTTGCAAATGACCCCCGAATAGAATGAACTGCATATGCGTGTAAGGAGAGGATCAGAATTGCAAATGGTCCTGACAGGCTGGAGACCTAGCACAAACAATAGGGTGCATTTCAATTAGAGCATGCAAAAATAATCAACAGCACAAATACAGTGAGGAGAAATTGATTAGTTAGAAGTTCTTTAGAAAAGGATCTAACAATTATAGTAAATTACACTGAGTGTGAATCAAGAATGCCACAATTTTGAAAGAGGCAAACATGTATGCATAAATAAAGGGATAGTCTGCAAGTTGTGCAGAGCAGTTCTTCCCAAGGCTGACAAGGCTTCTGTTGGAAAAATGAAGTCAGTTTGGGGCACTGCCCCTCAGGAGAGACTTGGACAATTGACTGGAGTCTGAAGGAGAGCAGCAAGAAAGGTCAAGGTCCAGGAAATGGACACTATGAAAGAATAGTTTTGTTTAGCCTCATGTGCTCTTGCCGAGCCACAAGAAATCAAATGCTTTCTTTGTCTATGGTAGACAAAATAGGAAGCAGTACATTTTAATGGCAGCAAAAGTGATTCATGTTAGATATCAGAAAAAAAATGTTCTAATTCTCAGAACAGTAACTGTTAAACACTGAAGGAGACACTGGAGTTGGAGATCTTTAAGTCTGGTCCCTGTGCCCACATGGGCTGGGCTGGGAACTCCTCCAGAGAGGACATGGCAGCACCTAGTGAGCTCCTCCACTGGAAACCACAGAGAGAGAGATGGCTGAGCTAGTTAACAGACAGTGTGAAGATGATTTTTTTTTTAAAGAAAAAAGCCAAAAACACACATATAATCTGAAAGTAGCTTAACAGGTGCTCATGCAAGTACTTCAGACGTCAAATAATCAATCGTGATGAGAAAGGCATAGCCAAGATCAGCATACAACAATTAGGGAGTGCTAACTCCTGAGGAGTTCAGTTCAAAGTGTGCCAATCAATCAAGGGGAAAAATAATGAATAACATCCTACTTTAAGGATTAAAAAAACACAACATGATTTTGTACATTTAGGTGATTGCAATATCATCAGAGAGGTCATCATACTGAATACTGATAAATTGCCCTAGGCAAGGGCTTAAAGTGATCTCAGAGAAGTTCTGTCTGCCCAGCAATATAATTTTATTTGTTCTTAATCAGATTTCAGGGTCATACAGTCTTGTGCAATTGTACTCAAAATGCTCCCTTCCTGGAGATCTATCAGTTAATGCTCACCTCTTACCATCTAGTTTTCATCCTTAGGATTGCAGTTCAGCCCAAAGCCTTTCTGCTAGCTCAGCTTACCCCACAACTTCTTGAAGTCCAGGCAACAGCAGGGAGTTCATCACCATCCCAAACCCCGCCAACTCCTGCAAATTAGCAGCAAGGTGAAGCACTGTGAGAATCCTGTCTATTTAGTTGAAGTACACAGCCACTGCGACCTAGCTCCAGAGCCAGCAAAGCGCAACCTCACACCCAGCACTGCCTTTGCAAGTCAGGAGCCACACCAAACCACAGGGACCCAACCTCAACACATCAAACCCATCTCTAGCAAAAACCTTACGAAATTGGTCTCACAGCCATGTTGTTTTTTGCTACTTATAGCCATAATGGTAAAATTCACCCTAGAAAAAGTCCCACATCTTATTCCAAAAGCAATACACAACACTGTAACATTTATGAATTAGCAGTAGGAGAAAACTACTCATTTGGAAGAAGGCTTCTGGAGAAATACAAAGCTGCAGGAAACCGGCCTGATTTGTCTTCTGGCAGCTCCTGCTACTAGCTTTAAATTAACACTGCAAGTGTATCAACTGAATTTCTATAGGAATTGGCTGAGTGAACCTGAGCACACCTGTAATTGCACGTTAGAGTTACATGGACCTTGAGTTTCTGTCTTGGAACAAATTAGGTTTATTTTTAGTCTTTTTTTGGTCTCCAGCTGAATCCAAAGCTCCAGTCACAGCACTGCAATGTTAAACTCACAAAGGTCAGAATCAGAAGAAAATTATTGCAGCAGCCCTTACAAAGCGAAACATGCATTTTACAGAACGCTCAGTAACATTTTGTTCTGCTTCTCTGTTCTTTGATAATTCTCTGTGCAAAGAGAGGATTGCGTTCTGTGAGTGCTGGTTAGGAAGAACTTCTCCAGCTTACACAATCAATTAAATAATAAGTTTTTTAGCGTGACTTTTATGCCCTCATATAAATTTAATGGTGATAGGGAAAGGCTAATTGGGTTCTTAGCATTTTCTCTACATTTTGAGTACGATACTGGCGAATTATTTGTGTGCATTTAGGTTGGCAGATGAGGATGGTTTAAAAAATATCCTAAGAGCTAGGGAAATTTTAAAATTAATACATCTTCTATACTCTCAGTAATACAAGCTGAACAGGAGGAAACTTAAAAATAGGATAAAAGCTCGTGGAAAACTGAGAACATTTGAAACTAAAATTAATGCCTTATCCAACATGCTTACTAGTGCTGCCAGGAGCAATCTGGAAGTCAAAGTTAACAAAAACTCTCACCCCAAGTTATTCAAGTCTCATTCACTGTCAAAACCTCTAAAATATATCAGATCTTCCAGTCGGCTCTAATTAGGAGCATTTGGGAGACTGAGCCAGAATTTAATACCTCCTAGCCTTGGCAGAGCAGAAGCTGAACTTTCTCTCAGTACTGCTTTGTATGACAGGCTTTGCTGTCACACCACTCAGCTCTGTAGACCCAATTCTTGGGGTCCTGCTGTCTGTGGGGCTCTCCTAGAGGCTGTTATTCATTATAGAAATTCAGAGCTGCCTTCAGACTGGTTTTATGCCCACCAAGACACCTACCTGTGTGAAACAAGCAGAAACTCAAGGGACATACAGATGGTTTCGGCAGCATTCCCAACAGCAAGTAATTCAGTTCAATTGGAAAGGGACAGGAGATGAAAGCAGTGGATGCTGAGACCTCTCACGTCTCCAGCATGTGTTGACTATGGATTTCATCTGGGTTAGATTTAGTTTGATCACCTACAACAATTTTTTCCCTTCCTCTGGGGATCAAAGTTGTCTGAAAAGAAAAATTATTTGGTACACTCAAAAATAAACTTGAGGCCCACAGAGAAGTTCTGATCCCAGTGTCCTGCTGAGTACCAGACCAGGGCCAATCAGGCGGCTCACCTCAGGGCACAGCACTGCCCCTACACCAACCCTCGTGACGAAGTTCTATCTTCTCCACTTCTCCATCTCAAATCCTTGCAAAATTCCTTCATACGGCTTGCATAAATATGTATGAACCAGGTTTTCCCTTTTGCATTCATTTTCATAATTCCTCAATGCAAATATTATGTGTGATGAAATGGCACCTATTTTCTAATGGAATTAGGTTCATTTTGCAAAGAAAGTTGTAGATATCTTGAAAATCAGATATAATGCAAATCTAAATCTCACTTATGAAACACCTTAATTATGCACCACTGCTCTACATTACATAGGTCTAATTCACATTTGAAATGCATTCAGCTTCCAGCACAAACATTAGATTCAATTACCACATGAATTTTAAGAATCGGTAACATTGCCAACCAGCAGAAATCTACCTGAGCTATTTCAGCTGGGTTTGATTAAAGCAACAGTGCACGTTCCCCCTCTCTTCGCGTTACAAACTTCATAAACTTTGTAACTAAGAGGAAGTTGGCATCTAAAGTGGCAAAGAACTCAAAGTTTACATAGAAAACCACCTCGCCTTACATCCTAGAGACATTAAGGAGTACATTTCCAGTGCAGTGAGTTACCCACCCATCTGCAATTATTGCATTACAAATCCCCGTGCACCAAGCAGAAAATCTGCCCCCAAGCAATTTTTTTTTTATTATTTTTTTCTATCTTGCAAACTGCCAGAATACTAAACAGATTTTTAGGAAATTGCTCTCAGTGGTAAAAATTCACCATCTGATCTCCAAACAGACTTATAAGCTTAAAACACGCAGGCCAGATACAGCATCCTAATTAGAACTGAATAGGGATTTTCTGGCAAAACATGTTTTGTCAGAAAACGTCAATTAATCAACTTCCCCTACCTTCCCAAGAAGGGTGAATTTCTCTCTTCTGCTGAAACATTGGCTGAACAGCATCTCAGTGCCAGCATGGCATTTGCGGGCAGAGCAGAAGAGCCTGGGCTGGCTCCACCAGCATTGAGATGGCTGTGGCACTGGGAGGTGCCCAGGCTCTCCTAGCTTAGGGAGCTCCCAGCAGTGTTTCACTGCTGCATGTGTGCTAATTATTAAATAATTAACCATTTTGTGACCCCAACTGGCTCTCCCACATTCAGAAGAGCAGCAAATTCAAATATCTCTGACCAGAGAGACTGGGAGAAAGCAAACAGCTACTTACCTTGTGACTGCAGCATTCCCTGGGGTTTGGGAAACCCAAATTCAAATCCCTCTTCACAAGCTATTAGTCCAGATGTCCAATATACAAAAAATACCAACAAAAGCTTGCTCAAGGTCTCAAAAAATTTTGGGGGTGAGGAGGCTGCCATAATTATAGATGCTCAGTATTTATATACCAGTACATTGCTCTGTCACAGTTTTCAGATTAAATTGCAAACTCCATAAATTACTGCAGGCTACAGTGAGCTCTGGCTAAGTGCAGAGGGTAGCCTTGGGCCACGGCAAGTCATTTAAGGATAATAAATAGTAAGAATCTGTCATTTATTCTGCAAAATGTGAGAAATGTTATCTGCCAATCTCTCCTCTGTTTGCACTATTATCAATATCCAAGTCTTAACTAAAGTTTGGCCAATAAATCACAAAGTGATGCTTGTGGTTTAAATTCATTAAAAGAGATATGTCTGGGATTCTTCTTCTGGAGGAATGAGATTTTCTTCTGCAAACTGAGAGCTGATAAAAATTCCCTTTGTAAATAACAAGGTTGCTTGAAGTTTTTCCATCTAATTTTCTTTTATGAATGCCTTGGGGAATGTACATGGAGGATGTTTGAGGGGTGAGGTACAGAACAAGAAATGGTAGAAATGTGTTTTCTTTTCTCTCTTTCTGAGGAGGTCCACCTTTGTATGGAACAGCCGAAAACATTTTCATTTTCTCCAGTTCTGAACTGAAAACATTTATTTTTGCAGCTTCCTAAGGCTTCTATGAGAAATCAGAATTTTTCTTCCAAAAAACACTCATTTTACCAAACCAGGCCAGCGTGTCCCAGAGGAATGAATCGCAGGCCTGTTACTCACAGCTGTGCCTCTCATCCACGCTCAGCAAATTTTGTACATCAGAAAGAGAGAAAGATGTGAAGAACTATTGATCAGTGCTTCTTAAACGCGTTGAAATTCTGAATTTAACAAAAGCACAGGCTCGACACTGGAAACTTTTGTACGCTCACAAGACAAGTGCATTACAGGCACGGCTTGAAGAAGCTTCCTCACAATGCCCCAGGTTTAGCTATTTTTCCTCATACAAACATGCTATAGGGCCATCCAAACTGGAGATTTTTATTGTGCTCATAAGGAATTAGACTGCAGCCACTGCACTCACATGCCGAAATCAAACAGGAATCGCAGGCAGTCTGAGCAAGTCTGGATAAAGCCTTGCTGCTAACCAAGTCATATTCTTTTCATTCTCTCCAAATCTGTCCTCAAGACAATCCCATAAGAGAAAACCTAAATAAATGAATCATAAATATAGATGCTGTTTAGGTTTTTCATCATTTATTGGTAAATGATGCAGAGATAAGTGAGCACTGCTTATTCCTACGCATACACAAATTAAGTCTGGACACTGAACCAGTGAGATGCCCTATAATACTCTAAATTTAATACGGTTCAAAGACTGAAATCCCATTCTTCTCCTATGATTTAATCTCCTCATAGCCCACCAACACTTCCATGTGAGCATCCAAATATCAAGGATCCCAAATGGGAATCACAGATCAGTTATTTTCAAGAATACATAAGAAGTGCATTTTTCACATTTAAAGTGAAAAAGAAAGGGCAAGATAATCCGTCAGCCAGCTGACCCTTATCAAGATCATGGGCAGTCCTATTACTGCCATGACAACTAGCTGAGCTGTAAGCCAGATGCCTGGGAAAGGCCAGCCAAAAATCCATCAGTAAAACCTCATTTACTGCAGCTGAAGCACAGAGCAGAGCTATCACACCAGCCGTGTGCACGAGGCTGGGTGCACCTTCCCCATGGGGCTGTGTGGTGCATGGGGACCTGCCTCTGCCTGGCCACCACGATGCTTCTGTGCAAAACAAGCTCTATTAAAGCAGAAATAATCAGTGCAGAGCACGGCAATTTGCAGAGCTTGGAGGTCACTGTGCTATGAGTCACTCTGAGCCTGCTGCACAGTGAGAACCCACAATGTGGGATTTTAATGTTTTACCAAATGAAATTCAGAAGACAGATTATTTGGTGCAGGGAGAAAGCCTATAAATAGCAGTAAGGAGGTTTTTTTGAACACATCCTAACTGTCTTTGACTCTCTACTCCAAGGAAGCAAAAAGCATCTGTACCTTTCTTTAAAAACATCTTTTCCAGGGACTTCAGTGCTGGTGGAGGCTTCAGATTGACAGCTCTGGAGATTCGTTCTGCTGTTTACCCACCAAACAGGCACAACGCAGGCAGCACAGACTTCTCTGAGATTGCCCTACCCATGTGCCTTTGGCACTTATTAAAAAATTGAACACCCTCAGACGTCTTGTATGCACTGCAAAGAGAGCTAGGCCAAAGCACCACATCCCCAGCCAGCAGCTCTGCATCTCAGGGGCTGCTCTGCACCGGTGCCAAGCAGCTGCAGGCTGACATCCCACGTGCCCTTACTGTCCTGCCACTCTCACATGAGCTCACGGGGCCAGTGGCAGAGGCATGGGGATCCTATTGCCCCAAAGAGTGTTCTGGAGCAGTTCTTTGCATCAAAGACTGAGAGCACTGCAAGCTCCTTGCCATGGAGAATGACCTACGGCCACAGCTGGGGCAACATTTGTGTCCTAAGGAAGGCAATGACGTTTCCTTCCCATATGCCGAGACGTGGAGCACCAAGACGCAGAAGGGCAATGTGAGACGTGGCCTCCCGGAGCCAGGTAGTGGGTGCCAGGCACTGTCCCTGCCCACATCCCCTTTGGCAGCACCCAGCTACCTACAGGACACAGTCAGGGCTGAGTGGGGCAGAAATGGGGAGATGTGAAGCACGAAGGCTGGACAAATGTGAAAATCTTCATTTTCAGCAATAAACTCCTATTTTTCTCATAAAGCTGGTGCCAGGTAATTTGCCTTAGGGACTTTGCACATAGCAAATTCTCAAATTCACCATTTCTTATTTCAGCAGAACACTCCCAGTCATTAAAAAAGAAAGACACCGATGTAAGAGCTGACGGAAAAGAGCGGGGGATTGAAGTCTGCTGTTTAAATATCTTCTGTACACTGTGTAAGCAGATATAAGCTCAGCTTCCTCAAATTGCTTTACTAACCACATTAACCTCAGGGACTCCCCTTTGTTTCCTGGGGTGAGTGAGTAATAATTCAGAGATAGAACAGTAATGGCTGAGCTCGCTTTCCAGTGAGTATCGTGCGAGATGACTGGTACAGCATGCCCTACATTTGAAGCTGTGGTTTTCAGAAATGATGTATTATTAGCGCTGCATCCGAAATAACCCAGTAATTGCTTAATGTTTTATATTTACATGGGCTGTACATTATGTTTGCTCAAAGAGAGGGAAGGAGAGCTAAGAGGGAAAGGAGGCTGCAATAAACCTACAGTAAGCAATAAAGAGCTATGAATGGTAATCTGTCAATAGCTCCAGCTTCACTAAGGGCTTGATTCAGGAAAAGAGGAGCAACCTCAGTTCCCAACAGACCTAATCCAACCCAAATTGGATGTAGTACCTGGCAGGACTGAGTTCTTCCTGAAGGATGAGTTATTAAACTTAAACATACATAAAATCCTATTGAAAGATTGTATTCATTATTAATAAGAGGAAAGATGATATTCCAGATAAGACAGTGCTGCAGTGAGCTCCAACTCTGCCATGGATTCCCTTCACTAGCTGGGGTACTTCCCTACCATCCGCATTCATCACTTCCTTACCCTTGTGGTGCAGAAAATTCCTATTCTTTCCACCCCCTATTGGCTGTTTGCTGCCTTTCCTGGGAGCATGTACATTTTTACTGAG
This sequence comes from Meleagris gallopavo, assembly GCF_905368555.1. Lineage (NCBI taxonomy): Eukaryota > Metazoa > Chordata > Aves > Galliformes > Phasianidae > Meleagris > Meleagris gallopavo. Next base: position 9,869,310 of record NC_139416.1, read on the forward strand.
TGAAAGCAGGCCCTCTAGTTCAGCAATAAGGTGTGCAATGACTGATAGTAACATTTTTTTGAACATTTCTTCTTTCTTTCCATTTCCATAATTACTTCCTACAATATCATACATCACAGTAAAATTCTGTCACAGCGGATTGGATTTATGCTGTGGGAGAAAGGGGCAAGGACCCATTTTATTTCATTTGGGTAGTAAATGAATAATTCTGCAGAGTTCACCATATTCCCTAAGAAACCAAGACCAAAACAGCGACTTGCTGGGTCTTCATTTTGATCACAAAGATGTTTGGTCTCTTCTGTTCTGAGTCACTGGGAAATGGAACAGAACAAAGCCATGTACACCAGCTAGCAGGTGCTCATCTGTTTTCAAAAATAAAAACTTCTGTAGATGTTAATAGCAAAACTGTCTGTGCTGAGAAATGAACAACCCAACCGCATGAATGCCTAAGCAAGTATGTGCACATGTGTGTACAGCACAGGGTGAATATAAACTCAGAGCAGCAGTGGATAACCAAAGGTTGCAATCTACTTGTTTTCCAGTTCCTCAGTCTTCAGTTCATGCTGCAGTGAATGCAAAATGAAACTGGTCTGAGCTGCACAGACTGAAGAATGTCTCTGAAGGAAGCAAAAACAGCTAAAAGCTGTGAGGCTGGGAGTACTTAATGTTTGTGCAATGTGGGAAAAACTCACCAGAGAGAGTCTGCAGAGCAAAGCACCAGAGCTGGTGAAAGTAGGAGGGCAGGAGAGGCAGGGAACGATGCACAGCCTCCTGCCAGCCACACGCTGCCATATGGAGGCTGGTATTGCAAGCAGAAACTGCCAGGTATAAGGAGATGGGAAGACTGGGAACTATAAAAACTGTGAGGATATTATATGAGGATTACAGTATTACACATTAAAAAAAAAGAGAGAGAGAAATAGAAGATAGAAGAAAAAAGCAAATTCCTTCAATTTACATACAGTTGTGTCTTGCAAGCAAAACAGAAGATTCAGCCATTCCCAGCACCTTGTGATTCCAAGAGAAAAGCCATGCTTTTAAGGTCACATGGGCGAGCAGAGACATGAGCAGGAGAAGAAGCTGGGATAGAAGGAGAAGGCTGGAGGAAGAGGCAGCAAAGGGCACAGAACCTGCTCTTGAGTTAACATGCATGCTCAGGGCCCTGATGGGTGAGCCAGGCTGGGTTCAACCCATGCTAGGAGAGCAGGTTGGTTGGTAGCTTGCCTGCCAGGGCAGCATTTGCCAAGATACACGTGGGATCAGTGTATTGCAGCCAAAAAGCCCAAGACTGATTCCTCAGCACCAGCTTTGCCTAGTCAGAGAGTATCTCCAGGTACAAACTTGGATGCCAAATACATTTTAAAGCAAAATCACCTTGGTGCTGGTGTTTGCTGGGAACCTCCGCCAAGGTGCAGCACAGCCCCACAGCTCTGGAACTACACACTGCAGGAGCTGGGGAACTCTGTGGTAGGTACCACCATGCCTGGGGCTGAGGGAGTTTTATCAAAATTACAGGAAGAAAGAACCAATTAGCAGTGAGTAGTAGGAGAAGATGAACTCTGAAAAAGGGAAGACCTTACTTTTATGTCTGTGGCACACCAGTAACAAGCAGAGAGGAAAAGAAATGTAGGAAGTATGTGATCCTGATGAGAAATTATTCGAAAATTCATAGAACAGGACTGGGCATCTAACTACAACCAGTGAATGAGATACGCACTGGTTGCTGCATCCTAGAAGCCACACAAGGAGGCAAGGGCATAGAAAAGCCCCTCATTCCAGCACATGCTGGCTGGGGCTGCAGCTCTCTGTGTCATGTGCTGCTGACAGGAGGCCAGGTCTTAACCACCCAGTGCTTAAGAAATGAGAGAGAGATCATACCTCAGAAATCAACCGGCGTAATTCGGAGTCCTAGTAGCACAGATCCCTTTGGGGACTCACAGAGACCACACAGACACCAGTGGGAGATGGATGAGTTCTCAATGGTATGTGCCAGAGGGAAAGGAAGGAATATGTGCTCAAAACACGTATCACCAGGTCAGGCAATGGGAGTATGCTTACTGGACTGAAGTGGAAGCAAAGCAGAACCTTGGCAGTGGGACAGAAATGGCTGTATTGGAAGAGTGACTCTGGCACATGCCTTCCTTGCTGTGTTCAGACCCTGTTGTGGGTGTCTCAGTTATGGTCTGTGCACTGACAGCACTGCAGTGACTGAAGAATTCATCTTAACAAAGAGAAAAAGCTTTTTTTCCTAAGTGAAAAAAACCCACCTCGCTCATAAAAGCTGTGCAAAGAGATACCATTCAAACAGCTCACGGGAAAATCTTGGTCAGCTCAATCCATAGATCTGAATAGCCTGAAAAGTCTGAATATATTTAATTTATTATTTTCACCATGGAAACACTCAACAAAACTGACCTTTTCAGTATCAATAAGACTGGATTTTCCTCTAGGTCCCCTGTCAGCCACTGCAATAACAAGTGGAAGTGCTAAAACCCGGAGTTATTAAACATGAAGGAAGAGGAAAATGGTGCCCAGCCGCAGTGCTCTGGGCTGCCCAAGTGCCCTCAGCCCAACAGGAGATGTACGCTCCCACTGCAAGCCTCTCAAATCCCAGTTCCACCTATGATGATGCCAGTGCAAACCCAAGGTATCTGTTACCATTGGTGAAGTTAATGCTGGCTCGCTGGGGCCCCACTTAGCACAGGATATGGCCATTTGCTAACGCAGTGCAGCTACTTTTGTCCAGAACACTCAGTGTATGGTGTGCTCTTGGTGTAACTGACTGTCCGGGTGCATTTATCCTTTCCACTCAGGCACTGCATCTATGTGAGCCTCTGGCAGTACAGCGCAGGCAGGAGCTGCTGCTTCCCTGTGGCTGGGGGACTGAGGGGACGAGACATACAGGGGAATGGGTCTGGGTGGGAGACACAGAGGGGCTTGGAGAGAGATTAGTGAACCATTTCAAGCCCTAAAGTTTCCTATGGTGTTTGACAAGGAATTTGGCACGTCTGTCCTTCAGAACAAAACTAGTCTCAAGAGCAATAGCTCTAATACACAGCCAGAAAAATAGCAAAGATGTTTGTTTAGATGCACACTTTGTTAAGTATCTGTCATTTGGCAGCAGTTGAACAAAGAAATTATTTCTCCCTTGTGCTTAGCCTTCTTCACTGGCTTAGCAGCTCTGCTTTGCTCAGGGAGGTATCCTCAAGCTTGACAAAATTCAAGCATTCACATCTAAGTCAATGCTCCCTGAACTGGTTGGGTTTGATCCATCCTAATCTACATTTCACATGTTGCTGTTCAGTAAAATACAGATATAGGTAGAGAAAACGTAAACTCCAGAAGCTCTGAATAATCCCATGGCATGCAGGCAGGTTGCACAGCCAGCAGCAGCAAGGACCATCCTGCAGCACACCGTCTGCTCCCACTGCATGCAACCACAGGAACGCAGAATTGTACAGGGGTGGGAAGGGACCTCTGGAAGTCATCAAGTCCAACCTACTGCTGAAGCAGGATCCCTGGAACAGGAAAGCCAGGTGGGTTTTGAGTATCTCCAAAGTAGAACACTGTTTCTCGGGGCAGACTGTTCCAGTGTGTTCCAGCAATGCCCCACAGGCTGCTTTCTCTGGAGCTGTTCTCTTGCCAGCCGTGCTGGAGTCAGTTATTTCCTGCATCCAGCAGGCAACAGATGACTCAACACAAGCCATCACACAAGCTCGGGAGCATCACCCTGGGCTGCAGCCGGCCCCAAGAGCCCCCAGCTCTGCACTTCCCCATCACAAGACATGTGGAGCTGCATCATATCAGTGCTATGCTTTGAAAAGCCTTCTGTAAAACGTCGCATAGATTTGAATGCAGTACGGGATATGATACAGCAATTATCAAGTAATAGCAAAGACATTTCCACTTGAAATGTGCTTCAAAGCCACTTGCAAATATGCTGCCTGCCTGGATGGTAAAAAGACGCAGAGCCAGGTTGAACCTTTTCTTGGCAGCTGTACAGTCAGTCCCCTTGGACTTTCCAAATACAACCCTGCAAGTTATTTGAGCTCACATCATTTCCTTTCCTCACTCGCTTTTTCGGCAGCAGCTCTGGCAGCTGCAACAGGGGAATGCTTGCTATGGCAGAGCCCCAGCTGAGCCTCATACCATACTGCTGTGGCAGGGACAGCAACAGCTATCTGTGCCCAGTTCCCCTGTGCCTAGCTCGGCTCTGCCTGGCATGGGGGCACAGAGCAGCGAGTTTGCTCTGTGCCATGTGCTGGGGGCTGTGTGGTGATGGGGCCGTGCTGGGGAGCTGGCAGCACCTTCAGCAAGGGATCTGTCAGGCTCTGTCAACGCGGGGCAAATTACAGAGGTGGGGATTTCAATTACTTATAATTAAATTATATCATTTTATATCACAGCCCCTAAGATTAAAGAACGTATTGAAAACTCACAGTAAAGCTGGCTGAAGAAAAGAAAAAAAGGGAGCAAGAGAGAAACTAACACTGAAGCAGGAAAAAGGATGCACCCAGTCACAGGTTCTGAGCTAGAACATTTAGTTTCAGACCCGTTATCTGTTGTTCCATTCACTTACTGTGTGTCAGACCTCAGCTGGCCGCCTTGTTCCTGTGCTGCAGCAGCCAGGCACCTTGCCCAGCACTCCTGGCCCTCTGGGATGGTCACATAGCACTGGGCCCAGAGCCGAACAGACAGACAGTGGGATCCTGCACAAACAGGATGGGAGCTTTCTTTAGTATTCTCCACTGTTTGTCTTCTTTTCTAAGCACACTTCCCAAGGACCATCCATGAAATTCTGAGTTTTTATTCTTCTACTCCAGTTTTCAAATCCCAGCATTCTCACAGGAATTAAAGCACATGATCCTCACCAGCATCGATCTGCTTTGCTTCCAGAGGGACACGTCTCTGTCAGCAGATGACAACTTTAGACCTCTGCTCCTTACCACGGCTCCATCCCTCACGCTGCTCCAGGCAGACATCAGCTCTGCCTGCCCATAATCACTCTGTGGGTCAATTCACGGTGCGGCATTGACAGCATGTGCAGAGACAGAGGGTGAGGGATTGTGTGAGGACAGGGCAACGTGACAAACGTGATGTCAGCGGCCCCTAAATGCAAAGCCTCCTGCTGCCATGCCACCTTTGGGAGGGGAAGGGACAACCCCCTGCAACATGCCCCAAAACAAGAGCTGACAGCCATTTGCTGACCTAATGCCGCTGTTACCCCACGCAGGGCATGGTGCTGGCTCACTGGGATGCTTATTGCAGCTGCCTTCTGCTGCCTTCCTGCATTAGTTTGACTTCTTCATTAAGCATGCCAAGGAAAAGATGCTTTGTTTTATAAATTAGACTATTATCTCAGATTCACTTTCTCTCTTCACTTAATGAAAAGCAAATTTCTACATCATGTCAAATAAATAGCCCATAAATACAATATAGTCAAGATCTTTTAACATATCTATCAGAAAACTGGGAGTTCTCATGGATGGTTTAGCCTCATGTTTCTATCCAGTACAGTGTTCAGTGACACAGCTACCAGCACCTCTGTGTGCCAGTACAGCCCAGCACACCTCTGTTACCAGCTGCACTGTGTTCAGATGCACTCTCCTTATCCCCCCTCCTTTATTTCCAGGCTTTTGTTCTAGCTCCTTCCTTTGAGCAGTCATAAGGCAACGCTTTATCACCATTTCTTGTTTTGGTTCCTGGAGACTGTAGTTTATAGGAAGGATGAGATTCCCTGCCATTCTCAAGCCACTTTGTGTTTCCCCTTCTTTTTTTTCCCCTAATGTACTCTATTCCTTCATTCTGTTCACTACTCCTAACTCTTACTATTTTTTTTCCCCACTTTTCTAGCTATCATTTCTCTCTTCTCCCTCTTCCCTTCAACTCGTTACTTCTCCTATCAGCTCTGCCCCATCCCACTGATGCTCTCCAGCTAGATGTATTACCTGCTGCAGTGAGGGGAAGCGGTGCATCTGAATTCAAGTTGTACTATACAACAAAGGCAATACTATATATACTTACAGAAAGAGCAATACATAACCTTAGTGTTCTCCCCTCCCTCTGCTAAATTCCCAAATGCAGAAGCCTCCTGTTCTCAAAACAATCTTAAATAAAACTAAGGAGAGAACTAAATGGAAAACAAACAGGGCTCTAGATGCCAGACTGTAGAGCTCTCGGCTGCTCTCTCTCCAGCAGGGCTGCCCACCTCCCATCAGGCTCCTGCTCTGCAAAGGGATTTCAACTTGACTGCACATTACCCATTCTTCCAAAGATGACAATAACAAGAGTGGGGTTCTCCGGTCTCTGTTCAGAGCCATGTGTTGCCCAAAACCAGACCATATTTTCCAGCACACTTTGCTGATCAGCCCCTCGCTTTCACAGCACCCACATAAACAGCTGCTGCTCTGAGATTACTGACTTTTTGCCTTTTGCACCTAAAACAAGAGTATCCTGCCCTACCTTCCAGCTAGGACACACTCTCCACTGTCTAGGGAAGGGAGGATCGGGGGCAGAGCATATCAGGGTGCTATACATTTGCATCATAATCAATACAATATTGTCTGTGTAATAAAAGGGCTTTAATTGAAAGCAACATCAGAAAAAAAAATCAGCAACACCAAGAGATCATTATCTCATCCCTGAAGATGATCAGAATAAAAATGTAGAAAGCCTTGGTTGGGAGGGTGGAAATGAACTAACTAAAAGGAGATAATACTACAAGTTTATATGTTCTTTGTGGGTTGGTTTGTTTTTTTTTTTTTTTCCATTTTCTAGAGGATCATTTCTAAACTGACTGTCACCCCTGCATGAATTATTACATCAGGCTCAGTAGGCTGTAGATATAGACAGAGACTAAACACACATATACCACACTCATACACGCTGACACATAATTCTTTCTTGCACTGCTAAATGGATGCAGAGAAAGCAACAATAAAATGTGTCTCTCATTTTTAAATTGAAAGTCAGAAGAGGAAAATCCTCTTCCCAGTGCAAGAATAAGAATATATATTTTCACTTATGTATGTTTATACTTGAATACACAAAGATATACACCTACATACACACAAACTGTAGGAAGAAAAGAGGGAGAAAGAGACACAGCAGAAAACAAAGATCTTCCTACTGCCACCACAATGCAGTAGCCCTGCTAATACGAAAAGATTAAATTGTTGTGTACAAGCACATCTCCAAAGATGTGGTCTGACATGCATCTCTTGTTTTCTGTTTAGACATACTCTCAGAATACTGAGCTACAGATTTAAAATATGCAGAATCAGTGCAGGAAACTATGGGGAAAAGCAGAAATAGGTTCCTCCTAAAGACTCAATTGAATTACTCTGAAAAGATTAATTAAAATTGAATTCTCTTTTGACACGAAGTCTCCTGTTTGCTAGTTCTTGGTATTACTATTACCTAGCTTCCATTAGGAGATATTATACTCCTTAATGAAATAAACCTCAAGGACCCAGTGGGATCAAACAAAGTTTACAGTATTCTGACAGCAGCAGCGGGAGAGGTTGCAAAGCGAACTGGCAGGCTTAATGAAGAAGGGTTGACATATCATCACTGAATTCCTATCAGTGATCTCTGTCATTGCTTTTTTTAAAGGTGCAAAAGGTCAAATAATTGGGTGATGTGCTGATTAGGAAATCGCTTAACTTGCAAAATGACAACCTAAGCTAAGATCTTCATTTAATCTCTCCAAAAAAGTAGGGGGAAGGAATGGGAGCAGGAGGAGGGGAGCTCCCCCAGTCCTTGAGTACAGTTTCATAACTAGATATGAATTATTAAAAAGAAAAAGGTCAATTGAATCTCTACTACATGACTGTACTTACACCATCAGTGTTTGGGGAAGCCATGCAGGGGATCACCTTTATTACGGATCAGTGCAAATGAATTAGATAAAAGACCGAGAACATTCACACTGCAGTCAGTACTTCAAGTCTGCTGTGCTATAAAATATTGCTTCGTGCTTCACTGTATCGCACTTGCAGACTAATGAGACATTTGGCATACTAAGAAACCATCTAAAAATGAACGTGAGGGCAGGATCTGGCCCTGGATGATAGAAAGGAAAATTTCCATGCTGAGCAGACTTAACGCTGGCACATTAAAAGAACCGCTGACCACTTTCACTGGGTGCAAGGAAAATCAATCTCAGAGAGGCAGAGAAAATATTGTTTGCATCTCTTATTTCTGAGCATTCTTTTCTGGCACTTACAATGACAAAATGAAATCCCCAGTGCCGTGAGTCTTCGCCCCAGAAGCTGGCACTCGCAGCAGAAGGATATGTGCTTGGTTGCCTTGGTGGTTTGGGTCACCATAACAGGGCCCACAAAACAGGTATTTGCCACCTCCTGAATGTGTGCTTCCAGCTACACAGACAGCAGTCTCATAATGGAAAGTTAAAATGTAAACACAAGCTGCTATTTTAGTACAATCATACCAACGCGGCTGCCTGTGCTCTCTCTTCTTTTATTTCCAGAATGGACAAAGTGCTTGAATCAAAATATACAGGTATTCTTTTGTTGTTGTTCTTTAAGTCCTGACAATTAAATCTTGCTCACGAAAGTAATTCTTACTTATCTTATTCCTACAATAAGAGTTGACAGTGTTCAGTCTAACGGATGCCAGAATCTATTTCTCCCTGGATAGTAAAAATACAAACAGAAATCAAACCCAAGCAGACTAAATAAAGGATTGTAAGAACTGACAATGCTTTATGAATTTGAAAGGTTACATTGCTCAGTTGAAAATAAAACTGAAATCCTGATTCAGCCCTGAGCTTTTGCCTCCCCATTTTACAACGTTTAAAGGCATTCTTCCCTTTGTCACATGGGCAGTTGTTCACAAAGGACTTCATTGCTATCACCTCGCTCATCCAGTCCAGATGGCCAGAAGTGATGAAAATCCAAAGGTATTCCAAAAAGTGACCTTGGAGATACTCTTGTGATTCCAAATTCAGGAAAGATCATAAACCAGATTCTGGAAGCATCCCTGTTTTAGCTGTAAAGAAAGCCAGTGCACCTAGACAGCAACTCATTTTTAAAGGACAACAGCAGACTTTCCCCAGTTGATGAGACATCTGCTGCAGTATTCCACTATCCCCAATTTACAAAGAAAATGAGAGCTAGTTTGAATCACATATGTCAGTAGTGAGGATTTTTGCCTTCTTATCCTTCAGATTCTATTACCTATACCAAGACAAGATGACGATGCCCGTTAAGAAACGAAAACTGAGAGGAAAGAATCAGGGAAAAACATAAAGGTGTAAGACAGTTGACTTTTTTCCCCTTAATCATCTGCTAGCTTTGCTTGCAGAAGTTGGCCGAAGTGAAACCACGGGTCCGTGCCATTCTCAGCATCTCAGTGTTAAGGTGCCTACATAGCTTCTCTGCCACAACCACACCTGGCTCTGCAAAATAAAAATTAAATCAATGAGGTTTGCAACACAAAAGCCACCCTCTCACTTTTGCTGAGCACTGTTTGAAATAAAGATGGATCATAATGTGAGTCATTTATCTCTCCTCTCTGATGCATTCACACACACGCCTACCACTGCAGGGGGATTGAGAGAAGTGACCTGAATCTCAAGCACCCTTGGGTTTGCAAACAAAACCCAGCCAATGAGATGATGCAAAACCTGAACTAAATCCACAGCTTCCACTTCACCCCATTTTTCTCCTCTCATTATTTTAGCTAGTGAACGTACATGAGGAACGGTGTCATGTAATGAAACTGCATATCGTGTAACAGTTCCAGAGCAAGACATTCCCATTTCACACAACAGACGTTCAAGCAAGCAGACTAGGTGAAATCCCAGTTGGCTGCAATACTTGTACTTATTTTAATTGTTTATTGAAAACAGCATGACAGATGCAAAAGAATGGTAGAGGGAAGAACAAGAAATATTGGCTTCTTTCACAGACTCAGCCCCCCACATGAACCATGTGCAAAATCAATTCCTTAATTATATGTAAAAAAAAAAAAACAAAAACAACAGCAGTGTAAGTAGAACTAGTACTAGTAACATGAGAGAGAAATGAAAGAAGCAACAAAAGAAAAGGAAGGGCTACAAGGCAGAGGCACGCTCCTGGCAGAGGGGTTTCCCCTCGAGCACAGAGCAGAAGGCAGGGCAGGCAGAGGGGGAGAAGGGCCATGGTAAGGGAAGCAGGAGCAAAACTGAACCCGAGGTAGGAAAAGCATTATTTATTGTATTCTGGTTATTTTGCTTAGGCTGGTCCTCAGACTTTCTTCAGAAGCAGACTCATGCCTGCTCTGTGCCTCCTCTGCTGACTCATTCCACTGACTTACAGAGCACATAAAAATCAAGAAGAACGAATCCAGGTATCAAGAGATCTGCCCCTGTTCCTTGCATCCTAAAAAGGAACTTGTTAGTGTCACCTATGAAAGAGTGGTGGCTTTACTTCAGTGATAGAATGATCCCAGTAGGTGCAGAGGATCACTTTTGCTGGCAAGCATTAAGCATGTTTTTCTCCAATTTATCTTCCCAGTATGATTCATTCCACTCATCCACTTGAAAAAATATGCTCAGGGTCATCTCATCTGCTTGCACAGCGAAGTCCATCACCATACTGATAGATCAGGGTTCAATTTCTTGCCCAAACACAGACAACAAGGAAGTGCATACAAATTCTGTCCCTGACTAACTGTCTCTGGAAATGACAAAGCAGATCTATCCGGGCCAGCTGACAATTCCTATGGAGACCCAAGCTCGCAATACCAGAACTGGATGGGATCTGAATACAGCCAGTGGAGACCTAAGTTAGAATGGGAAATCATTCCACTCACAACAAATCATGCCTTGGAGAGCACTGTTATCCTACACAACCAACCCTTTTATTCAGTCCTTCAAAGGGCCAAAGGAAATTACATGGGATGAACAATACAAGGACGGTAAAACACTTCAGATGTTTCTGCTTTTACCTGCTCTCGTGGGGAGTGCCTCCACACACCTTTGTGCATCCTGCTGAAGGAACCCCTCTGTGCCCCTCTCCTGCTGTGACAAAGGCTCCAGTGCCCAGCTGGTTACCCCAGCCTATCAACACAGCTCCTGAACAGTACTTTTGAGCAAGATCTTTGGATTTTCAGACTGGCAAGTCTGGTTGCTTTCACTCAGACTAAATCAAATGCTTCTCAGGCTTCCCTGTCTAAACCACACTGATCCTTCTTGGCCTTTTGGCTGTATTTTATGAAATATCTGATGTCCTCTGTCTCTAGGGGACAATTAGCTGCTGCTACCAAAGGATGAACCATATGATCTCATTCTTGTCTTTCAACTCTGTCTTTTGAGGTTTCCAGAGTTTTTCCTGAGATTTTTATTTGTTCCCAAAGAACTCCTTATATACTCAATAGTTTGCCCAGTTGGTACTGCTCAAGCTAATAAAGATACTGGCTCCCCTTGAGCCTTGCCACACCTGTATTTCAGGTGCTACACACACAGGTGTTTCTTCTCCAGAGGAAGAGTGCATGGAAACATTAAAAAAATAAGAAAATATAAGAAATTCTCCCAGATTTGCTCTTTCTCTCAGGGACCAAACATTAACCCTGTTTTCTTGTACCCAAGCATTACCTACCATTGTGCTTCTTCCTCTTTCACAATCCCCAGCAGACACCATCCCATTGTCCTGCCTATATATGCATGTTTTTTTCCCCACAATCCTCAACTGCCTTTGCTGCTTCAAGGAGGGGTAGATTCTGAAATATCCCTTTCAAAGCTGGGATGGATGTTTGCAATTGGGGTTTATTAAGTTCCTATGGCAGCTATTTCCAAGGCTGCTTTGTCATATATCTCTTTGCAGGAGATTTAAGCATGGCAGAGAGGCTTTGCAGATAAAGATTTGAATTGCAACCTTTACACCAGAAGTGTAATAGGAACATCAGGGAATTAAATAAAATTATATTTTTCCTAGATGTCTGCTTAAAGAGGAAATGCAGGATTTTATGGATGCCCCAGAGACAAACTATTACATTACACTCCTTACAGTTCTTATCTGAGCACTGTATATTTGAGCACCTCAAATAGCACAGAATCATTCATAAAAAATGGGCAAGAGAAACTGTGTCCCATCAATATTTCAAGCTTGGTTATCAAATCAAGAGAAAGCCAGGAGTCCTGCTCCAGATCAACATTTGCAGGTTTGATACAATTGTTTGGCAGTTTAGTTTCTTTTTTCCCTCTGCATTCTCATTGTCTTTAATATTTTATGTAACCTTCCAGTTGATGGTTATTGTAATATTTATTAATTTTTCTTTACTTGGCTGCACTAACCAGTTTGCTCCTTTCTCTTTCAGCAGGGAGAAATTCACACTCATTTGCTATTTGCGGGGTGATGACACAGTGTGAAGAAGCAGTAATGATGACTGACTGATAGAAGACACCATATGTTCTCTTCATTTTTCTCTGTGCTATTTTATGAGAGAGGAATAGAGACTCAGTGTAAGATGAACTTTCCAGTAATATACAATATAAAAAAAACATTATTTTTTACAAATAATTGGCAGGATTGGGAAATACTGTTTTTCTAAAGCATTCCCATGACATTGCTATAAATATCAGGCTCCAAATCACTGAGAGAAATAATTTATATGAGAAATATTTTACATGCGTCTGAGCACCAAAAGCAGTTTTATAATTAAATTTCACTCTCTTCCTAATGCCTTTCAGTCTTTCGCAGTAAAAATTCCAAAACCAGACATTGTTATGACTAAACAAAGGTTAGAAATTCCACCCAATTTTAAAGAACGCTGTATATAATCCCATTAATTATGTGCCAGTCTGTACTGCAAGACAACCAACAACCTCGACCACAAGCAGCTGCCAGAGCCAGCTGTGTGTGGGGGTGTCTCCTTACACACCCAGTGCACGAGTCGGCATACCTGCTAAGAACAATGGCTCCCTTCAGTAAACCTTGCATTAGCTTTAGCATCTTTTAGTCTTAAAGAAAGAAGAAGTTTCATTTTCGATAAATACACAAAAAGCTTTCACTGTTATAACTCACGCACCTAAGCGTACTCTTCTTACAAACTCCTGAATATTTTTGTTTTCCCCCCGCTTCCTTAACCTACCCTCTCAAACCAAGGCGGTCTGACTTTTGCTCTTTCTCCTAACTTCACAACAGCCACTGACTAAAACCAGACTGCATCCAGAGCCGCACACGTATCTGCTCATGTTATTAGGCAGTCATGAGCAGAAACAAAGAAGTAAACAAAAGGGATTCATGGTGCCTCCTGTTTCATTAGAGACAAAGAGAGAAGGAAAAATAAATAAATAAATAAAACCTCCTAAACGCAAAAATTAACTCAAGAAATAGTAGCTTCGAGATACCATTTCAAATTTCCAAGAATGTTTTGGTAATAATAGAGACAGAACTGAACAAAACTTGACCATGAACCCTTCAAGGTGAGGGACAGCAACTCCCCAACATCACACCTAGAGCCAGAACTCAGGGCTTGGTGTCAAGTCATCCATTTAACACCTTTATCATAACACAAGCTGAGCAGAAAGAGAACCCCAATTTGCTTACTCTGTTCCACCAATGCAGCAGGAAAACTGTCTTGATGCAGAGCCAGCCCTCAGCACAGCACTCTCCTGCTCACCTGCCATAGCCATCAGGACATGCTTAAATTCCTAGTCTGTAACTCAACACACCTGCCCCAGTTAGCCTGACTTCCTCACGCTGTTACAACCCATGCATTCTGCATCACAAGAAGAACATGACAGTAGTAGTTGAAGTGAAGGTTTTTGTGGAAGGAATGTGTTCTATTCTGCCTCTGAACTCCCAAGTGGAATGAATGCAGTTCCCCAAAAAGCTGTACTGTGTGCACTTCATTTTGCTGTTACAACAGAATTGCATGAAGTCAGATCTCAAAACTCTCAGCCAGACACTCCATTCATCAGCAAAGCACTGCCTACAGGATCGGGTCCCTAATCAATACTTTAATATAACACCTACTTAATTGGAATAATTGATTGCCAGGGATCAGACTAAGCATAATGTATTTCTGCTAGTCTGGACAAAGGATAAATGTCATAGATTATTTATAAGACACACCTGCAACTATGCAGAGGGTGGCAGATACGACACGCAGTTAGCACCATATGCGTGCAGCGCTTTGTTAAGGACAACGGCAGAGATGCCAGCACAACATAGCCGGGCCTGCTGGGCATCACCGGGTCCCACCGCCGGGCTCCTGCGGGTCAGCTCACAGCCATGCGGTCACAGCCAGCTACCACTGCACAGGATGCTCCGGGGTTACCTCCTCACCCGGGTTCTGCCATTACCAGGCTGTTTATTCCACTGCACACTCGTGAAGGAAAAGCCTCTCAATATTTTAGGATGGAAGACAGCCAGCAGAGAGTGCAAGAGGCTCCGTCTGCGCACTTACCGCACAGTTTGCAGCCCAACTCCCAGACGTGACACCTCGGCCCCGCTGCGCCCCGGCTGCCCCAGCCGCTCAGGTTCATTGCCCAAGGTCACCGCCGCCACCGTCACGGCCACCACCGGCACCGCCACACGGCGCCCACCCAGCCGCCCCAGCCCCGCTGCTGCCCGGTGCTGTGCTCCCACCCGCGCAGGACCGCTCTCCCCTGCCGTTCTGCAAATCCATCTATTTTCAGTCCCGTCGCAGAACCGCAGACCGGAGGAGGACATGACTGGCAGGCAGCTCGCACCTACACACAGCTACGCGGAGCCTCCCCGCCGGCTCCCTCTCGGAAAGCTGCATCCCGGCGGCTTCCCCGGCTCGGGATCCCCCAGCCGGTAACTTTCCGGGGGGACCGCGCGCCCGGCTCCAGGCGCGGCCCTCCCACCTCCGCTTTACCCTTCAGACCCCGCTCCGACGGCCGCAGGGGCGCGGCGCCCCGAGCTCGCCCCAGACCCGCGGGCCCGCCCGGCCCCGCCCGCGGAGAAGGGCCGAGGCAGCGCGGCCGCCCGGCTCCCGAGGTGCGCGGTGGGGCGGGGGCCGGGCGCGGCGGCGCGGGGGCGGAGCGGGGCGGCGGCTGCCGGAGCTGCGGGAGCTCGTCCCGCCGCGCTGCCTCCTCCCGCCCGCGGAGCAGCGCCGAACCGCGGCCGCGCGGAGCGGAGGATGCGCTGAGCGCGGCGCAGGTGAGTGGCTCGTTCCCCGCTCGGGTCCCCCCCACCCGCGCCCCAACTTTTCCCCGCGTCACTTCGGGAAAGTGCCCAAACTTGCGGCGGGGCCGCCCGGACCCCCATCTCGGGGCCGCGGATATCGGCGCCGGGGGCTGCGCGGAGAGCGGCGGCCCGGCAGGTGCGGGCTCGGGGCGCGGAGCGGCCGCACCGGGAGCGCAACCTGGGGCGGTGGGAGCGGGGTGGGGCCGGAGCCGGTGTTGCTCTGGGTACGTGCCTCCTGCGACCGGGTCCGGGTCGCTTTCCGTAGGGATGCGAAGGAAACTAGTTTGTGAACGCCGGCAGCTCAGTGCCTTGGAAATGCAGTTCACCCGGAGTTCACGTTGCGCATCAGAGGAAGGGGCACTGACGCGCTGTTTGTGCCGGGAGTTACCGCGCAGGGGAACGGAGCTACGGGTCGGGCTCGGTCCCGGTCGGTGCGTCCCGGCGGCCCCGCGCCCCTCCGGTGGGAAACCGGGCACCCGGAGCCACGACCGCCGGCGGGGCGGGGCGGGGCGGGTCGGTCCCGGCCCATCCGCGGTTGGGGCTGCCGGGCCGCAGTGTGCGAGCGGCCGGGGACAGAGCGGGACCCGCCGGAGCCCGGTGTATGTGCGGGTTGGAGCGGTTAGGAAAGCTCTATTCAATGGTATTCTGATACTGCTTTGTCTGCGGCCGATCTGTGCTGTGTGCAGATTACATGCTTGCAAAAACCAGAGATGCTCTCTTTTTGTTCTGTTTATGTTAGAAGCTTACCCCAAACAGCTCGTATTTTATTGCCAGATTTAAAAGTTGCAGCTCTTCAGAGAATAGGTACAGTACCAGAGAGGGATGAATGGGAAACGTGCGCAGTCTCATAAGTGAAGATGGGAATTAGAGCCTCTAATCCCTTTTGTTTGTTAACAGTGCTGCCATGTGATGAGGGCTGTCCTCAGCTCATCCCGGGAAGGTTTCACCCCGCCAGCTGCCTGGCATCTCTTCAATTCCTTCCATGTCCCCGGGATTTCTCCTTTCCAGGAGCAGGCCACAGCAGCTTTGTGCCGGGGATAACCGCTAAGCTCTCCTTTTGAATTCATGAGCTTCCAAATGAAACTTCAGCTGACAGCTACCTGCCCTGCTCCGGCACAGTGACAGCAGCACGGGGCTGCTGGAGCGCTACTACCGAGTGAAGTAAATTGGGAATAAAAATTGGTGTCAAGTGCCCAGGTCACAGCACCCAATGTGTGGAGCTCTGGAACTGGGGCTGCTGAAACCTAATCAAACTGTAGCTCAGATGGAGCAAACTTCCAACAGCAATCACCGATAGGAATTAAATCCGTAGCACAGACAGCAACAGAGATTAATAATCATCATCATCAATTAGCTGATGGAATCAAACAGAACAAAATGAGTGTAAACAAAAATCCGTTTCCCCTCCCCCCTAAATCTCATCCCACTCTTATTTATCCAGTGTCAGGGATGTTTTCTGAGCATTGCTTTCAAGCACCAAAAAATGTACCAAATGTCATAACGTAAGGTCAAGACTTAATTATTTATATGGAGTCATCAATCATCGCACAGGGCTGATTTCTTTATGATCCACCGGAGCTGTGCAGTGAGGCAGTGAGCCCTGCTGCCCCGCGCTGAGTGGGGCCGGGAAGGTGCCCACAGCCGCTGTGCCCAGGCTGTGCAGAGCGGCTCTGCTGCCCCATTCGAGTCCTGTAAGCAGAACATCACCGGGGAAATCTCATGCATATCTGCTGCATCTCGGTAATGAACGCTTACTGATTACGGATTATCTGGAGAATTTAGCTTTTTCAACATTATTCAAATTTTTATGTTTATGTAAGCTAATAATACTGATGAGATTCAGTAACTACTCTTTGCCTTATGGTATTTGAAAAGTGTGTCCGCCGGGCTCATCTCAGTGTCTCCCAGAAGCACTTCAGAAATACTAAAATAGAATTTTTCCGCCTGAAAAAAAGACGTATTGGTACCCGGGATAATGCTCTTTGCTCACAATTAATGCCAAAAATCAATTTGCTAACATGCTTTTTATGTTTCTGCTGATCACAAAACAGGATGGCACAGTAAAAGCTTTTACTGCCATCTGATTAGTCCGCGGTGGTGCTGAGTAAATAGCTGGGGCTGGCAGCGCTGCTGAGCGCCTGCGCTGAGTTTGGTGGGTATAGAAGAGAGTGTGGGGTGCTGAGCAGGAGCCAGCTTTCTGATAGCTGGATGGAAGTAGTGAACGTGCACTGGGATATTCCTGAACCTCTTCCTGGCCTCTAATGAAGGGTTAATTACAGGCAGGGATTTGCACAGACTTTCCCACTTATCCCTCTGTTAATAGAAACGGTGCTGCTGATCTTATTTACATGATTGCATTTTGGGTAGGGAGATGATTAACTCAGTGTGTGCGAAGCTGGTGGGGAAAAAGAAAAGTGGACTACAGGAAGAGAGGGGTGGAAAGGAAAGTTGTGGTGAGAACGAGCAGAGCAAGGAGGGAAGGTTCCTTTTGCTCTCCTGTCATCATCTCCTGATGCTCTGTGCTCCATAACCCCGTTAGCACTGACACACTGCTGGGAGCATGGGGATATCCCGGGCAGCTCGTGATCCCTCTGAACTTCATGGCAGGGCTCCATTTTGGCAAGAGCAAGTCCATAAGCCCTCCTGCACATCCATTACACTGCTTCTACTGATTTTACACCGAGGCAATTTATCACTGTAGTTCAGTGATAGAAATACCAAAATAGCATTTCACTGGGTTTGTAAAAGGGTGTAAATTATGGGTAGAAGGACAAATGGATTGTCCACTTCTTCAAAGACCAATTAAGACATTAAGAACATGGGGAAATACTGTTAGACATTAACCAATCATTGAGAAAATCAAAATTTAGGACCCTGTTCTATGTTTCTCGAGCACCCTCTGGATCTTGCCCAGAGCATGTGAAAAATGAAAGATTAATAGTATTTCTTGCAGGCAGGACCAGTCAGCTGCTTGTGTATTTTTATGGTATACTGGGTATATTTATAGCATTTAGTAATGCCAGCAACGCTCAGTATAAAGAGTAACAGATGAATGCATTGTGAAACAAGGTGCTAGCAAGGCAGGTGGGAAATGACTTCCAAAATATTGCAGTAACCAGGCAGGAAGAAATGCCTTTAGATGGTAAACATGAAATAACAGACATAAGTGGCTTCAGCCAAAGTCAGGGTAGATCTTCAGGTTGGTTTCAGCCCATGCAAGACCGAGCCCAGCCCACACCTTACGCAAAAGAGGAAAAGCAGGCTCACCGCGCGCGGATCCCAGCAAAGATGGCTTCCACGCTGCTCTGTTCCCATGGAAAGACAGAAATGATGATGAAATCACAGTTGAGAGTGGAGAGGAGAAAGGAGGGGAATAAAATTGTATTGGCTCAACTGCAAGAAGCAAATCACAGATTTCCCTATTCAGACAGATGATGCCTAACTAGGGCACAAAGCAAATCACAAAAGAAGGTGGCAGATTTCACAAATTAGTCATGGCAAAAATGGTGAATTTCACAGCTTGAAGTGAATTCACGTTACAGAATGAAACAGCACAAAATGATTAAGAGCTCTAACTGATAGAAGTAATGAGTGTGTGAGCCTTAGTCATCACATGGCACCTGACACTTCTCCTTGGCTTCAGGGGAGCAACACCTTCAGCCTCTTCCTGCTTGTTTGGTGAGGACAACCTCAGAAAGAGTCCTTTGTACATCTTTTTGGGAGATTTGGGACTGGGGCAGAAGCTCAGCAGTCCCAGTAGCACTGCAACAGCCATTCAGCAAGGAGAGGCTTTGCAGACACCACCCCCACTCCCAGTGGAGCAGTGGGTATGTGCCATGTCAAGAGCCCTGCCTTCACACCATGACCTCGCAGGTGAGCAGCACAGAGAGGGGCTGGAGCAAGAGGGACACCTGCAGCACAGTAGCTGCCACGCTGGCGACAACCTTCCAGAGCTGGCAGGGCTGCTTTGGGAACTGTTTGGTGCTGGCCCGTGCTGTCATGTAGTAGCGGTGCCACAGCACACATCCCTCCCAGCAGGCAGCCCTCTAACAGCCCATGCCATGGTTTTCTTCCAAAACCAACCCAATTTCCCTTCCTTCAATGGATGAAGACTAATGTCAGAAGCCTCACAGGTGCTGCTGCTTGACTTCTGTTAGCAAAACATTTCAATAGCTGTTACAACACGTTTTCAAGGAAAGCTGTGTTATTAAGTACTAAAACCTTCTGCTACCATTTGTATCCCTGCTTAGACCGAGATAAAAAATAATGGAGAAAAATGTCACCACTGTGTCTTAATTCTGTTTTTTCAACATATGCTCTTCTATCACAGTTATTGAAAATCCATAGAGCAAAATGCAAGCAAAGTGAGCTAATACCAACCAGAGAACACCTCCTCTAGCACCATCAGTCTCCGCCAAAACCTTCCCCTTCCCGGCAGACCATGGGGCAGCCCTGTTGGAGTGCCCGGAGCAGGGTGGTTCTCAGGCGCCAGGAGGTTAACAAACCCCATCGCTGGCAGGCTGAGCTCAAAGTGAAGCAGAGCCACAAACCCCTTAGAGAGAAGCGTGTGCCAGCTTTCCTGTGCTTATTGAGGGCATTCCAGCAAAGTCGGGTCTGCTGAGCGCAGCTGTAATAATGTCATGCAGGGAGAGCGGAAGCTGTTGAAGTTGCCAGAACGAAAGCCATGAAGGGATGTAACAGGGCAGTGCCAGTTCCTTCAAATCCCACCTGGAAGTTATTACCCAGCCACAGGAGGCAGAGGAGCACTTGCATCCCAGAACAGGGTATGTGCATCAACCATGCAGCGGCCAGCCGTACCTCGGGTGGGCACTGTACGGTCCCAGCTGCACTGCTCCTGACCCAGAGGGAGGATTAAAACTGCACACAGAAGAAACAACCTAAGAGGAATTGATCACTATTGAACAAGGATGGGAAGACAAAGTTTGAAAAGAATTAGCATTTCTAAAGGAATGCCCTTGGACTCTGGGTAGGGAATTAGAAAGGACTTTAAAAAAAAAAAAAAAGGCAGGGGATGGGGAGAAGCCCTCTTCTCTGGAATTGATTTTTTTTTAAAACTTGGCAGATTTAAGAAGCCTTTCAGTAACATTTTGTGGATCGATGCTAATTTGATGCATCGGAGCTCAGCACTGTGCCAATTCACTGTCAAACTGATATTAACTAGGCACTTTTCTGAGCATGTTTATAGCTCAAGATCCATTAAATATGCAGACCTGACAATGACTGCACCTCCCTTAAAATACTTAATTTGAGATGTACATCACAGCACGCACAAATGGCCTTTTGCTCTTCATCACAGAGCAGCCTGGCTCCACGGAGGTGCCATCCTCACCCTTGGAGTGGGGCTGGAGGCTGCACACAGTGCTGCCAGCAGTGGTGTGATCACCACAGCCCTCAGTGGGGCCCCAGCCACGCAGGAACCAACCTGGTGGAAGTCAGCTAGCTGCTGTCAATGACACTCATTGAGAGAGCACTAATTATTCACACTGGTGAAGGTTGCCGGATCAGTGACATAAACTTTCAGAGTGGTTTCTGAATTGAATGCCTGCAAGCTGGCATCCACCTATAGGTAGAAGCTAAGTAAAAGTCACTTTATTTTTCAACAATTCAGAGTTTGAGACAAAGCTACAGAACATCCTGGTATTTAAATTTGGATCCCTTTTAATTCCTTTAAAGCCTGCTCATAAATAGTTTGAGAAATGCTGGCTTTTCTTTCTGTTCCAATGCACAAATGATCCCTTCCGAGTTCAGAGAATCAAAGCAGCAGTTAGCTAGCAATGCATAGATGTGGATCACTGACTTCAGACAGCCATGTTTGAACACTTTCATTTTTATATCCTGAAATGGGGATACTACTTAACTTAAAGATGAATTAATTTTTCTGTTGCTTTTAAGTTCTTTAATGGGAGATGCTACTTAATTACATAATAGACTTCTAAAGTTTTTTTGCATGACCTGCTTGATCTACTTAAAGCATATAAATCAGTATGAGCTGAATTAGTAAAATAGTTTCAGAAATCTGAAGACTGCACCAGAAGTTAGACTAGTATGTAAGAAGGGATTAAAACAATATTGCTCTTTCATTTGGCAAAGAACAAACTAATTTCTGGTTCCTGATCCTTTGATCATCTCATTTCTAAGGAATCACAAAATCCATTTGTGAAGAAATCTATGAAATAGAGGAAGAAATTGTAAAAGTATCACTGTGGAATCTGTAGGCACATGCAAGGAAGGATGCCATGAATCTCCTCCTTGTGTTGCAGTTCAAAATAGCAGTTATTTTCTTCATTTCAGTGGTTACCAAAGTCTCACAGAAAGGAGTGCTCACAGAACACAGCCCTTGTTTCTCATGGCAGAAGTGTATTGGTCTGGTTTCTCACATAGGAGAAACGATAGTCTTGTCCCAATCTGCAGTGACTGAAAGCCACTCACCTTACTCCATCCAACACGGTCTTGTTCTAAGGAAGTTTCATTCCCTTCCATCTCTACCATGTTTTATAAAGACTTGTATTCTTCCAGCTTTCCCCAAAAGTATACATCAGCACACCTGTATCTAAAAATCCTCAACTCTCCAACAAAAGCTAGTTTGTTACTTTTCTAGATTGTCTTCACAAGAGCTATTCTGATCAGCCACACTGCTGGCCTTCCCTGCTAACCAGACGCTGCCTGTTAGCCACGTCCTGGGATGGTGCTTGAAGGAACCACTTATAACTCACAAGCAAAACGGTTCACCTCTACTTGTTAGTTACAGATGTGAGATCAACTGAGTGAGCTGCTGCCCGCCAGATGATTGCTGTCTCTTGCCTATATCCAGCCCTCCCCCAGTTCTTGCATCTCCCCACGGCTTCCACCACCCAGCTCAGTGCCAGCATAGAAGGAGCTGCCCCAGCACCCAAGGCATCTGCTCTTCCTTCATGGATGAGGAGAGGGAATTTCCTTTCAAGCTGCCCCTTTGCCCACAGACTGTCAATAATCACATAGCACATCTTAAACAGAGTCTCAGAGTTAATGGTGCAGTAGCTAGATGCAGAGGTTTTATGTTTATGATACAGAATATTTACATGGATCATTTCTTTTTTATTTTTTTCCCAACACCTTTGTTTTTAAAGTAACTTTCCTAACCTTAAAATAATTATTTCCTCCTTTCTTCATACAAACGTTTTTTTTAACGCTTTGGAATAGCACAACTATGTTGCTTTGTCTGTGCTGCGAACTCTGGAGTGTCAGTGTGTCCCCAGAGCATTAGATACTGCATGTAACATAATGGGAGCCAGCGGCCGGAGCTGAGAGCTCACATAGGGGTCTTCTAATCCTGCACCTTACATAGGGGATCTGCAGCGCTGATGGCAGTCTGGAAATCAGCTGCACAGAATGAGCTCATTCAGCCTTTGGTTTATACTGAGAAGCTGAACTAAGGTTAAAGTCAAGAGTTTATCTGAAGTCTCCTATAATGTTGGCATGTTGCTAGCAGAGAAATTAATCTGGTTTCCATAAATATTTGATAGAGTTCTATCATCATCCTCATCATCATTTTGGGCTTGTTGACACCCCTCTTCTCCCTCCAGTGATCGCAATCTGTCTTGGAGTCATAGCAGAAAGTCAGGTGGTGATATTTCAATCAGTTCTTATAACAAATTCCATTCAAATTCTGTCTGAAAGGGAGTTAAGGTTTCATCCTGCTGCTCAGAGAATGATATGCTAAATGCAGCTTCCCAGGGGCTTGGCTGCAGCCCAGCGCTCTGTAATTTATAGCTCTCCTTCCCGATTCCCGCGGTGACCTTGGGACCTACCGGGCACGTGGCTGAAGTTCCCCCGCTGCCCACAATCTGTCTGGGAGCCATCAGCCCTGCCCTGCACCTCGGCAGCCCCACAGCAGGGAAAGGTGCAGTGCAGGCAGTGGGTAACACCTCTGGGCCAGCATCCCTCTCCGCTCATACCAGTGATTGCTGAGCATTGGTCTTAAATGACAGAGATTGTTAGCTAACTTCAAAGCATGAAATGAATTTACAGAAGAGGCTTAAATTATATTAGCCGAAGGCACTTTCCGTATAGATAGCTAGAAGAGAGCGATAATTGCCGATCTCCAAACAGTTGCTGTGCCCTTTGTATTCACATGGGAAAAAATAACTTGAAAGGTTATTAACATGAGATTTCAAAAAAAGTTCTGACGTTATTACTCTTCGTAGTTACAATATGCTGTGTGTGCCTGAGATGCTTTACTGAGAAATGCGTGTCCACAGCCAGGGGAGCTGATAACTGAGATTGTAACGTAAGACATTTATAACAGAAAAATTGTGTAATTCAGAGAAGTTATTGCCCCTTGAAGATTACATTCATTATAGAATGTAACAGAGATATGTCTTTAGAATGACTGTAGTTTCTCTCATTTAAATAGCTATTCAGGAATACAATTGTTCAAGCTTATGTATGTAACTGCAGATTGTTTTATAAAATTATTGAATGAAGGCAACTTTGGGGACCATTGCTGCTTTTCTGGGCTGCTCTTTGTCCAGATTTTTCAAGGAGATACCTTCCATAAATACTTGTACTATTCTATCTAGATTCCTTATGATGGAAAATACTTTAAAAAAAAGAAGTGACTTAAAATTATTTTAAATTATTTTAGATTTGTTTATTCACCAATAATTACTAGATTTTCTGCACAGCAAGCAATACAGAATCAGCTTTAAAACCAAAGAATAGCAAAACCTGTCCTGGGTTTTGGTCTTTCAAGTATTGTGTCTGATATTATCAGCAGTTTGCATTACTAGAAATGGACCTCCTCTGAAATCCAGTCATTCTTTACATAGATCCTTTTTGAAAGGCTTTTTCTATTATCTGTTGTGAAGCCATCAGAGAATCATTACATTAAGTAGTTTTTTGTAAACAAGAAACCAGTGAATCCAAAAAACTTCCTCTGCAAGATGCTCATCACTGAGACACCCCTGGCAAAGCATTCATCTGCCTGGAGCAGTCTTAACACCAGTGAACCTCAACTGGAGGACATCAGCATAGGCTCATCAGGCTTTTCACTTTTACTTGTAACAAATGTAAACTCTCAGAACTGTATGAGATCGATTCATATACAGTTGCTACAATATTGTTTCTTTTGCTGCTACAATACTGTTTCTGTACTAGATGCAGAGGCTCACACTTGGATGTGAGGTGCGCACGATGGACGCACACAAGTGAGTGTGGCAGAGGAAGCAGCTGGTGCAGCCCTGCCCAGCAGTGCACCTAGTGCTGTACAGCACAGCCAGAGCAGGCTGCCCGACCAGGAGGCACTCATGTCATCTCATTTGGCTCTTGTGCATGTGATTAAAGCCCCCACCTCCTTTTTATTCGTTTTCCCAGGATATGCCATCTCACTGTCGCACAGACCTGGCGGCAACACTATGCCGGGCACTCTCCCTGCTCAGCTATTAAACTGCTCTGTTGCTTTCTTTTGTCAGGGCTTCTTTCCCCTCCTAATATCTCACCTAAACTTTTTCTTTCTTAGCTTCAGGCCATTGCTCCCTGGCCTACAATTTTTCTGAGACTGTGAATAATTCCCTCCCTTCGTTTCTATTGTTACCTTGAAGGTATTTATAGACTGTGATCATGTTCCCCCTGAGCCTTCTCTTTCACCAGACTCTGAATTTAGCTTTCTCAGCCTCTTCGCATGTTATGTTCTCTAATCCATGTATCATTGCCCTCCTTTGTTTTCAT
Source organism: Meleagris gallopavo (assembly GCF_905368555.1). NCBI lineage: Eukaryota > Metazoa > Chordata > Aves > Galliformes > Phasianidae > Meleagris > Meleagris gallopavo. Next base: position 9,894,197 of record NC_139416.1, read on the forward strand.
CTTCTTTTGAAGGCTGGTAACCAACAATACACAGCATCGTGGTTTTGCACAGCCATTGCTTATAAGATTCATACACAGTTCCTCGTTATCTATATTATGTTGCCGAGAAGTGCTATTTTTTTAAATGTTGTTTACCTTATGAAATATTGCTATTCATCAAATGTAATTTTGCAAATGAAAATATTTCACATAACTCTCCATTCCGCTGCCAAGGTGTAAGCAAAAAGCAGAAAGAAGCAAGGCTAACGAATGCATCTGACAGCAAAGTCTCCTGGGGCCAGCCTCTGTTGGAAGCAAAAACCTTGCCTGAGTGAGGTGCAGCCTTCTGCACTGGTCGGCTGCCCCTGGGAGGAAGAGTTAGCCTCAGGACTGCGCCCTGCCCACTGGCTGCACCTCTCTGTCAAAGTAACGTCAGCTACCTGGCCCAAAACACTCCGTTTCTCCATTGAGCGTGGTTCCCTCAGCTGCATTGCTGAAATGAGAAATTATACCCTACTCGAAATTCTGATTTTGGTTGCATTAAAGATTGAAAGCCTCAATTTTAAAATCTTGCCACGGAATACAAAATTCTTGGGAATGAAATGCAATTTTGGGAAAGGAGAAGTGTTCTGTCTTGATGATTTTGATCTCCCCTAGAATCTCTGACCTGGTGGCACTGCTGGACCTGCCCCCATAACCCTGCATTCAGCTGGTCCTGCTTGAGCAGCCACTCCTGGCTCATCCAGCCCCAGGCTGTCCTCAGCCAACCCCACAGCTCAGCTGGCTGCTGGGGCCTACAAAGCAGAGAAGTCTCTTTTCACCTTACTGCCTCTTTTTCCCCCCAAAAAAAGTTTGCAACAAATCCACAAAGCAAAAGGCCTCAGGAAAAGGTTGTGTCATGTTGTGGCAAAGGAAACTATGCCTGGGAGCAAGAGCTTTGTATGGGGAAAGAATCACAGCTCCCCCAGTGCAACGGAAGGGGAGAGATGAAGGGAGAAATCTGAACCTACATTTGTGAAGTTAGACTGTTATAAGATTTCTAAGAAAATCAAAGTACTGGAAAATAGAAAAAGCCTTCTATACCATAGCAAGTGTCCCTGTGTGCATGTGCCCAGATTAGATTTCTGCACATCTCCATTCACTCTGATTTCTCCGCAGAACCTGACAGTAATGATGTCCCTTGTAGGACAGAATGATCTATCATGCCTTCCAGTGCTCTCCCACTTCTCCCATGTACTTTCCACATCCCTCTGTACCAGCCCTCTATTTTTACTTAGCTCTGCTTTTGGAAATAGAGCTGACTTTTGGCCCTGGGCTTCTACTAAATTGCAAATAGTGTCTTAATTCTGAAGGATTATGAAAAATACCTTACCAATAATGTGTTGAAAATAACTAATTCTTAGTTTAAGTTTACTAAAGATAAAAAAGAACCCCCAATAACTAACTGCAATGGCTACAGGGACTGCCATCACATAAGACATGACAAGCTTTCTAAATGATCTATCATCAAGCTGTACAAGCATTTATTCTTAGCAATGTGACAATTTTACTACAACTTCACCTGCCCAGTCAGATTCATACAACAATATTAGATAGGTTACAGCCATTTGCAGAGCTCATTCATGCCAGAATCAACCTAACTGAATAATTAATTTTTATGTTCAGTGGTTGAACTAAAACTAGTGGGGGAAATAATTGCTTCAGGGGTGCCCCAAAGACAAGTGAGTGCTTCTCTGCAGCTAAAGTCTTCAAAATTAAAAGTCATTTCAGATAAAAATAATTTTTTAAAAAAACTATCAAATAGTTATTTGGATTTATTTATTTATTTTTTAAGTTTAGAGTAATGTGTAAAATGATCAGTTGCCATCCTTGTTTAAAAAAAGTTTCATTTACCAAAATTTTGTAAATAAAAGATTTCAGCAGGGTTAAGTACAAATGACAAGAAGCTATAATCTGCCTGTCAGAGAAGCCAGATTTTTAATAGAGACCAAAATGCACTCTGGAAATTTAGTGCTGCTTCTGATTTTAGTTAATTATTGAATTCAAAATGTTTTGAAATATGCATTGTAAGATGACATTATTTTAATTTTCCCAGCAGAGACATTGACAGCTCCTGGATGATACTGCACTAAACTGTCCTCTTTAATGACATTTTCTTTTTAATAATCATTGATCCACACAAATTTGTTAGCTCCCGAACAGGAGCTCATCGCTCACAGTGCTTGTGAGAGTTCTGTCAGGAGCTGAGCGTGGCACGGAGCATTTCCAGCCATGAAAGTTTGCTGTGCAATCACATGATATCTTGGATTTGATTTGGATCCTAATTTTCTGTGGCTGTTCTAAATATAACAGTGCACCAAAATGCCTCTGCTTTAGTCCATGGATGCTGACAGCATTCAGTGAGGGAAGGTAAATCCTGAGAGGAAACATCAGTAAAGTTGTTCAGAAAGCAGTGTTTCTTGTCCATCCCTAAGAACAAGAACCTCTTATCTCCACACTATTTAGCTGCATATATCAGTTTTCTGAAGTTAGCATTTAAATGACTGGCCAGCCCAGGCCCGTCTTGCACAAGGAACATGAAGTCCACGTCACCCTGCAGCCTTGCTTTTTCTTTTCACTGCCCTAGGTCTTGTTCTAGTCTTCTCCAATGTTGTGAAAGCAAACACCTGCTGGAAAGTAAATGGTAACCCATGGTCTAAGAGTATACACAAGGCCCTGAAAAAACGCTGCTGACATTGCAAAGTGAAGTCTTGCAGTGGCTGGTGCTAAGGAGCAACTGTGTCCTCCAGCTGCTGCACAGAGCCTTATGGAACAAAACTGCCTCTTTCTCACTGCCCTTCTGGGAGAATAGGGATCGATATTGAAGCATGACTTCTTTCCTGAGTCCTACAGGGGAAAGGGTTAGGGAAATAAAGCCCTTTCCCAGAAAATCCTCTGGACCAGGGGAGAAAAGCCCCTCAGGATCCAGCTGAGACCACTGCGGTATTTATTTATTCCTTTCCCAGTGATTCCCAGCAGCTTTCAGAGATTACTGCTCCCTTAGGAAAGTACAGCTCAGAGATGCACAGCACTATTTCCTCCCGTTCCTTCCCTTAGAATCTCCCCTGGGAAGGAGAAAGGTTTACAATCCTTTCCCTTCATCTTGCAAACCGAGCCTTGATCTCATTGTCTGCTGCTGCACAAACAATAAACAAGGTTTCCCAGCATGGTTTGTCTTAGTAATATTCTATTTCTCTGTCAGACTTTAGGTCAGGTGGTAATTTTGGGTGAAGTACTATCTACAAAGACAACAAATGCAAGAAGCAATCTCAAGGCAAGGGATAAACCAGAGTGATTTTCTCTGTCACCACTGTCTATGTTTCTATTATGGAATAAAGCACAGGACAAGGAGAGGGATTCAGTGCTTTGACTGTAGTGACAGGTAGTACCAAAGAGCCCAGCTTAGTTCATCTCTGCACAGCCCTGTAAGGGGCAGGCTGGTGTACCCAGCAAAATAGTGATATTTATCTTCTGTGCACAGCTGATCTATAGAGCACAGCGTTTATCTGAAGGATGTCAGGGCCTGCAAAGCTGCTTGGCTTGGTTGGCTGAGGTGCTGGTATCTGTGCGAACTCAGAGGGTAATTTTGTCTTTCATTCCTTATCTTGAGGCTTTGTCAGACATTTCTGTCTAGAATGAAGCCCTAACACTTGTGATCTGTCCATATGGCTCTGTAAGTGTTAAAATAAGGAGAGCTTTGGGGAAATACATGGGTTGCAGGGTTTCCCTTCCAACCCAAGGGCTGCCTCAAGCATGTTCACAGGCTGCTCTCTGCAGATCTCAGGAAAGGACATCAGCTGAACTCCTGATGCCAGCAGAAAAATCCTTCTCTGAACAGCCTATTATTAAGATCCTATTCATTATATAGTAGAGGTCTTACAGGTCAATCTGTTGTTTTGCTTCTTGGACAAGAGTACAAGTCCAGCCCTCACCAACAGCAAGGTACCAGCCTTGTGTAGCTGCTTTCTCTGGGCAACTGAAGGAAAACAACAACTTCTGAGAAGGTTTAACAAAAGGGACTGAAGATAATTACATTTATAGTTTATAAATGTGAAGGTGACTCGTGGGTGTTTATACTGCTCAGACAGAAATGTTGTTAAAGGGAACAAGATGTCACGATCCTACAGCATCCTATATATTTTTTTTTTTAATGTGAAGTAAAAGTCCATAGTACCAGAAGGCAAATAGCTTTCCTTTGCTGTTAGCCTCTCAATTCTATTAAGAAATTATTGAATATCTCCCTGCCTCTTTTCTCTTTTATTCCGCTTCTTTGTTTACTGTGTAGATAAATGCTTCACTTAAAGCCCACTGCAGTCAGGGAGTGTCTCTAGCAGACAGTGGATCACACTGTCATCATGATTTAGGGTTTCACTGATCGTACTTTATTAATTTTGTATTCTCCAAAAGGTTTTAACTCTCGTATTATATGTTCATTGAATTGTTTAAAATGAAGGGGCTTTCAGTCTCCACTGCCATACTAAAAGGAAATTGAGAGCTTGCTTTTATTACCATGCAAGTTAGGCAGTCTGAACAGTGTCTTTTAGCCAGATGTAAATCCACAATTATAAATCACCACAGGAAGGGGAACGGCAATCACTGCATTTTGATTTATTGCCACAATACTTTTCATATAAATATACTGACCAAAATAGGGAAATGAGGTATCTTTTCTACTTGTTTATGCAGCAAACATCTCTCCTTAAAGTACCATTTGTACTAGAAGTCAAAAGAGCATCTCAGTAAAACTACTCACAGAAGAGAGAAGAGATAGCGCCAGACTGATGCACAGTAGAGGAATAAGAGATCTGCTGGGTAGCATAACTATGTAGGGCTGTATAATTTCTCCAGATTAGGATGTACAGCATGTGTAGTCATGCTCACATAAGGTATAAATAGTTCCCACTGCTTCAAAGGAGAAGACTGTCCTGGGAGCTATGGGCAATGGAGTTTTAGTTCCTACTTCCGTGGTATTTTCTGCACGTCATTTAATTTCATTGTGCCCAAGTTTGTTCATCTGTAAAATAAATCTTTTGAATACAATTGAATCAGCTTCATACAGCAAATTACATCTGATGCTGAATCATGTCCTTTATCTCTCTGTCTGTTTATTTTTATTGTGAGCTCCTCAGGGCAAAGGCTATCACTTGAAGTCTCATATATAATAAAAGCGTCTTGAGCACCACAGAACCCCATTGCCAGGAACTAGAAGCTTATTATAATAATGATAATAATAACAAAACAAATTTGGTCAGTCACTCAAATTAAGATGCAGTGTTCAAACTAAAGGAAATCTGTACTTAGGACATTTTTTCATGAATACATTGGCCCCCAAAAGAGATAGCCTGTTTGGGTGCATCCCTGGATAGGTGTAAAACACTGGATATGCTTTAGCCTTTGGAAGAAAGCTTTCTTGCTGAAATAGAGCCATTTGGATACACAATAACAAAGACTGCAGCGTAAGTAATGGGTACTGAACAGCTCAGTGACCTTATCAAGAGCTTTAATGTTCTCAAACCCCTGTTTTTCAGTTGTAGGAAAGGGTTGGCTAGTCTGAACATATCCAAGATAGATAAAAACTAATAAGGGATTTTTCTAGTTATATGGACATGTGGAGACGTTTCTGGATACAGTGCTGAGAACACAAATCAGTCTGTCTGCCTGTTCCTAAAAGAGCCCAGGCCAGGGCTATCAACCAGGATTTGCTGCATGCCCACAGGCCATGGAAAGATTTAAAAAAAAAAACAAAAAAACAAAAAAACACCCCACCCAACAAAACAACAACAACCATCTTTCTTAGAAGATAGAAGCTAAAACTTTGCTCTTGCTGAAAATGTCATCTTCTGTTAGAGATGGAATAGAGATACAACCTGCAAAGAAATGTGACAGTGATCTGGTCTACTAAACAGTTTCAGAGCATATGTGCTTTACTTCATCTGGTCAAAAACCAAAGAATAGCAAAAATTGAATATATACTTTTTAATGCCTCTATATGATACCTCTGAGCATTAATTACAAATAAATACCGAGAGGACAGTAAGCTATGGAAACATTCTTGAGAGCAGGGAGAGGAGGTCCAGGGTTCTTTTGTAATCCGCCCCTGCAGTTTATGCACAAGCATTTTGCTCAGACAAAACTTACTGCCTCCCACCTGATTCTGGTTGCAAGTCCCAAGCACAGAGTTGGGCCCTAATGATAGGTTTACGATACACTGCTCAGTATTTTTCATACATATTAAACTCATTTTGTTGACAGAAGAGGTCTCTGGGGTCAGCAGGCTCATGATGCTCATTGCCCTTAATGGTATTAACACCTCATGTGGCAGTCATTCTGCATTTCTCCTTGCTGTGCCTGCATTTTAAAGAATGATTTTCATCCAGAAAAACATTTTGGTTCTTGCAATCAGTGCTCATTTCTGTAAATTAAGGAATGACTTGTGCCAAATTGTTCTCCTCTTTTTCTCTCTTCCAGGATTATTTGCAATGTAGCTTATGCCACAGTCTGTATGTCTATTGCGTGCTTTACAGGAAAATGAAATCATTACACACAACACAAATTACTAGACCTCTTTCATAATCACATGCCCTTAATTGGCATGTAAGCACTAAGATCACTGTAATACATGCAGTAAAATGTCTCTGACTCTTTTTTTTTTCCTCCCAGGTTTAAAGGTCAACAAGAATATTTTTCTTTAATTTGACAGGCACACAAGAAATAATGCAAGACTCATTTATGGTCAGGTAATGCACAAAGAAATCTATAAATCAAGCTAAGGGGAATATTAGATCATGCTCATATCTGAACCCATCTGGCTTAGTTCACAAAAGAATCAATATGAGGCAGAGAGCTCAGTATTACTAGTGATTTATGCTCTTGCATCTAAGGGGAAAAACATTTGCAATTTTTAAGTCGATTCATCTCCTCCTGAAACAATAGGATATGGAAAAGAACTACAGTTAGCTATTACAACATATGCACGGTAAGTAATTTGATGACAAGTTACAGTTGGAGGAGGGCGAGTTAGTTCCACTTAATGACTCAGCACTTCTTTTTGTAATTTGACTTTCCTTCCCCCAAGGTACTATTAGTATGGAGCTGTTAAGAAACAAAATTAGCCAGATTTCCACGTCTTTGATTTTTACAAATTGATTGTGATACATTGTTCTCAGGCATAGTACTGTTAGAATATATAACACATTGTAACATGCTTCTTTGTCTACTTTTAAATACCATTTTCACCAATGAACCTCACACCTCAGAACGTGATCATGGCCCAATAGTAATCCTACCCCATTCCACATTAGACACATAAGCTTTTCATCATTCTGGGAACATCCAGGATTTATGTGAGAGCTTTCTATGTATACAGCAGAGCTCTCAACTAAATAAAATCGCCGATTGGCCTCAAGTTCAGCCTCCCCATGAGACAAGATGAAAAGCATTGGGCTGCACTGCAGTTTGCTGTGTGATACAGGGGTGGGAGGCAGAGGGGGAGCGAGAGATTTCACAAAGAAATTGGAGTATGAGAAACAGATATTGTGGTGATGGGCGCCATAAATGTATTAGGGAAACTGGGGCAAATAAAACATCCATTTCAGCTACAGCCATTTGTTTTACACACTGTGCTAATATCCTTCATGCAAATACCAAATACGGCTTAATTTAAATCTGGAAAGGCATTTGGACTAAAGGGAGAGCTTGACATATTTTTCTCCCATCTAACATGCACAGGTAGAATCAATAATTTCCCCAGTATATGTTAATAAATTATTACATCAGACGTTATTGATCCAGCCAAAGAGGAAGGAAGTCAAAATAATGGAAATCAGATGGCTGTGATTAGAAATGCTTGGGATATTCATTTGGAATGATAACTGAATAACTGATAACTAAAACGGTCTATGGACTCTACACTTATGGATCTAATAGATAGAATAAGCCTCGCTGATCAAAAACAAGGTTACTTGTATAGTTGTATTAGAGAGTTGTGCTACTGAAAGCCAGTCTACGTGTTGCTTGTAGGTATGGGAGCTATACTGTAGCTCACCAATCTGAAAGCATCAATTTTAAGCATCTGATCCTTTCAGCCATAGTTTTCTACTGTATTTTGCAGCTGAAAACTCCTAGGCTTTATTCTAGTAGCAGGCTTAGCACTCTTCAAAGTATTTATTTAAAAGGCTTTCACATGTTTATGTCATTATTAATAATGAATATGTTCATTAATTTGCACATTCTTTACAAACACTGAGCAGGATCCAAGAGTTTCCCATGTGAGGAGTGACTTGCTGGGTCTACGCTATTGATTATTCCTCGGGTATATTGTTCTAGCAGATAGTAGCACACGAGTGTTGCACCTATTAACCCCAAAGATTGCAAAACATTTCTGAACCAAAGAGGGCAGTGTGCCTGTTAGCAGAGATCACATCCATCACAGGAAGGCAGGCACCTAAGAGACATCGTACAACAACGTTCTGACTACAAAGAGCTCCCAGGAGCTGTGCAGGCAGGGAGCAGAGACTGCCATATCACTCACTACATGCAATGGAAAGGAAGAAGTATGATTTACCTAAGTAGGAGATGGTGAGGATACAAAATCCATACATTTCTCTCTCTTTATCATCACACCACTGGAGCCTCTTCTGTTGCAGAAGTCCCTTGTTTCTGCTTTCGCTAACTTTACTATCCAGGAGCTATCTCTCAACTTAGGGCTCAGCATCCATTTTACTACTCAGCCTTCTTTTATGTTTTTGCTATTCATATTGCCTGTCCTTAGCTGCCTCTTCTCTGTAATACTCCTGCATCCTCTGTCCAGCAGCTCCCACCTGCCCTTCCCAGCTCCTCCAGGATAAGCTGGTCCCTTTTGCAGCATGTCTCACTGGTCCCAGCTGTATCTCCTTCCTGGTCCCTTAGGGCCTCAGAAATAAACAAGAGCACTAACTCACAGACAAGAAAACAGCACTACCCTCATTGCAAAGAGTTTGAATGTTCTTGATAATAGTGATAGATTCCAGCTGGGACTTCTAAGGACTGTGTGGACCAGAATCTTCTTCACCTGTTCTCTCACAGACAGCATTTTTAGCACCCTGATATCCACAGGAGCAGGTTGGGGGCATTGCCTCTGGGAAGGGTAATTTAATGGTGTGTGTATATTGCAAGTGTTATTTCCGTAGCCCTGAAATATGAAAGAGGAACAGAGTTCCATCACATTGCTAGGAAACCATGGGGACTGGCCATGTTTCATCAGTTTCAAAAGCCCTTCTAAAATGTGGTACCACAGAAAATGTGTATGTGCAGATATGGCTCATTGAAAGTCAAAAAAATTCCCTTTTTTTTTCCACGCTCGGGATTTTTGTGAAGTTTCTCTTGAGCACAACAAGCCAAATGTGTTTTCCTTGAGGTCTTCAGGAATTCCTTGCTCTAGTTCTGGTGTAATGAACACCAACAGACTGTTGCATTGACACTATAATGAGACCTGGGCCACATGGGATTGCAGGATATTGTGAAAAATGAGAACATCCGTTTGCACCTCTCATTTGCTGTGTGTGAAAAGTGATCCTGAAAATGAATTTTGTATTTCTCCCCAATCATCCTTCACCATAGCTGATATCTAAAAAAAAATTTTCCCCTGCCAGGTGTGCATGTGGCAGTCATAACAGCTTCACTGGAGTTATATCGTAAGGGTGACAAAAGTCGTCTTCCAAATGGGTAGAAAATGATACAAGCTCCATAACATCTGACTGGATTTATCATACCTGCTCTGCATTAGTTAAAGATACAAGAGCATAGCATAACAAGTTTTATGGGCTGACTCGGTGTAGCAGTACTGCACCTTCTATACTGGATTGCAGTTATGAATCTCCTTTGGACAATATAATGCAACTGTTTCTTCTGGCTAAGACCTGTTATATTTGTTAGCAGCTCTGCAACAACACACCTGAACCAGCACTATCCCACTTTATAGGGGCTTTTGCCTGACCAGGTTCTTTCTTCCAAAAACTTGAGCCATGCTAGAAAGAGATGATTGGAGCTGAGGGGAAGAAGGAGAGTAACACCTGCTCTTTGGTCCTATACTTGCTGCAAAGTGGAGCAGACTCTTGAATTACAGCAGTGGGGAATGGTGAAGCTTTGATTCTTTTTAGATGGCCTGAACTCTGCTGCCTTGCTGGGCTGTAAACTGACAGAGGTGCTCAAAGCACCAGGGCTGAACATTTCTTTCCAAGCACTAAATTCAGCTCTGGACATTTGTATGCCAAAGTAATTGAGGATTAGAGTAAGAAGTACTCCATACCTGGGATTACACAGAAATTCATGGCAGTTGTTTCAGATTTCAGAGGAGCAGTCGTAGCCTAAGCAGAAACACAATTGTTCTGAGCATGGTGAGGTGCCGAGTGCTGAGCACTCAGAACAAAACAGAGTAATTTGGAGTCCCTCCACTAAAATAAGATATTATTTCCCCATCTGGGAAGCTATGTTTCTTCCATCCATTGGTGTGTGTACTTCTGTGAAAATGGCATATTATTTCCTAGCGCAGATACCTGTCTGGTCACTGAGGCTAAATTATTATTTCTTGTTCACACCTCTTTTTTTCCCCCTGCAAAGGTTTACTTCTTTAATGCTTGTTATTTAGAAACTTTGTGTTATGTAAATAAAAGCTGTGACCTTTGCCTTTCTACAGGCTGGGGCTAAGCTGATGTGGAGCAGTGCAAGGAGAGATGGTGAGCAAACAGGGTTAGAGTACATTTCAAAATGCCATTTTCTCACTTGTAATTTACTCTTCCTACTTCAAGCATTCCTCTGCAGAGATATTTATACAAATAGGTGTTCCATGTACTGTATGTCTCAGGTTTATTTAGGACTGTTATTGAAGATGTACACTGCTCAAAAGAAGTCATAGTAGATAATTCCATTTGCCAGCTTCAACAAAATGTTCCAGGGAAAGTGCTGTTATCACCGCAGAGAATTTTAATGATGGCAGAGTCTACAGACAACTAATTTGGCAAACAAGGCTGCAGCAACAGACACCTCAGCAAATTATTTTGCCAGTGGTGGTGTTGTGATTGTTGCTGCCTGTTAAACACACTTTGCATCGACCTCCCAGCTCCTTCCAGAAACTTCGGAACTGCATTTATCCTGCAGTGCTAACTTTGCTCTTCATACAACACCTACTGGGAACTAATCTGAGAAAGTTGCTGAGCATCCCACAGATCTGGCTGGTGAACTTGCTCATTGCTTGTTTGGTTATAATCTTCTTTTTGTTATATAAATAACACTTCTGACTCTGCCATTAAAAAAGCTAACTAAAATTAATAATAACTTCACTAGTAAAGCAATGTGATGCAGCAGAGGGAGAAGCTGAGTTTAGATACTTTCTATTTTCTGGGAGATGCTGCACTAATTCACATCCCACTGCTGTAATAAATGTAAATGAACAGGGTGCCTTGCTAATCTGTTATCATCTGCTGGAGGGAGTGAGGAAAAGAGGAGCCTGGAACTCCCTTATCTTACACTCTTCACTGAACAGATGCTCTTTGCACACTGAGACCTGCATGGAAACACCACAGGGGCAGCAGTGAGGTGCTGGCTAGATGGAAGTGATAGAAGTGTTTTACTGTTCCCTGATTCCCTTGCTAACAGGCAAACTGCTTTCTGTGGCACAGCCTGGCAGCACCTCAGAACCTGCTCTCTGCCCACCTTTCTCTCTGCAACCGCCTGCTGTACCACTGACGGAAGGGAAAAAAGACTAAATGGATGTGGTCTTCCCTTTACAACACTTCACTGGGCCAGGAGGAGATTTGAGCTACTCCTTTCATATGGAGCTTTTTCAGCAAACTCGCCAGGTTTTGGTGCTCCCAGTCTGACACCTCTTCATTAGCACTAGAAAACCTCACAAATATAAGCCTGTGTGTATCTCACTGGAAACCCTGCAGGATGCTGCACTGCTCCCAAGTGATTTTTTCCTCTTTCTTTGCATTTCTTTTATGCTGTCAACTAGAACAAAGGAATTTTCAATTAATTATTTGTGTATTTGCTGAAACCACTAACCTACATCCTCTCTAGTGCAAAACAATTCCTTAACTGAAGTTCTTGGCAGGTTTACACAAGTTCAGCCTGTAAGCTTAACAAATTCTACTCCCATTTTTAGATCTGCATATTCAATTTCCTCTTATGTAAAAAATAAACATTTTACTTTTTTCATTATTCTTCAGTAACTAAGAGAAGGAGGGGTGATTCAATAGTTGGAATACTAACCTGAGCTGTGGAAAATCCAAACTCAGCCTCTTTTTGTCTCCTGATTTCCCACTTCTCTAGACAAGTTCTTCAGTTTTCTCTACCTCTGCTTCTTATTTGTAAAACGGGAACAACCCTGTTTTCACAGCTACAGGTTGTGGAAGACAGCTATTGAAGTGACAAGGACTGTGCAGATGACTAAATAGATAAACTGTAGTGCAGGACTAGAACACAAAGGGGTTTACTCTGATTTAGTGCATTGAAAATACATTTATCTCCACGAATATGACTTTCTTTCAGTGCATTCTTTTTGACACACTAATTCTCAGCTGAATCGGTTTCCGCAGTTCACTTCACAGCCCAGCTCAGACATTATGCCAAGGTAATGCAGCAGGCAGGATGAGATGGCTGAAGTATGAACTGCTTGGGTTGTACTAATGAGCCAGTCATGGCCCTAGAGTTTCATGAATCATTATTTTTTTTTGCAGCATGTGACATCACTGGAACTCAATTAACATTTCCACCAGTTTTGCATGGAGCTGTGACCTTGCATTCAATATCCAAACAGATCACGTGCCAAATCACAGCCACCTCACTGACGGACACCAACTGAATGTCACCATCTATGCACCCACCGTGTTGTCCTCACTCCTCATAGTAATTAAATGTGATTCTTCTCCTCCTGGGCAAAAATGAAGCATCTGCAAGATGTGGAGATTTTATCATGGATGTGGAGCAAGAGAGTTCAGATCTCTCTCTTCTTGCAGATAATTGCTTAGTTTAATGAGGAAGTTTTGCAGAATTTTTAACCATTGCTTCCGTGCCTCGTTTAATTATTTGCATATGGCATCAAGTTAAAAAGAGTGTGCATATACAGCAGCTCTTCTCCTTCCTGTACCAGACATTAATGAAAGGAAGCATAAAGTTTTTCACTAATGATGACGGAAAATTAGTTTCAAAACCCCAGAGGCGTCTTGAAAGATACACCAATGACATATAAAGGTCCAAGGAGAGAAATTCAGCTGAAAATATTGCCTAGACCCTTTTGGGTTGTTTCAGCAAGAGATTCTGTTCCCATTTAGTTCTGTAGTTATGGACGAGGAGGGTAAAGAGTAAATACAGAAGGATCTATGAGACTGCAGAGCACGCAGCAAGGAAGCGAAGCTGATAAACACGGTGCAGACGAGACAATGAATGCCAGCATGGCATATACAGTAAAGGTTACATGCCTGGAGACCGACAGCCAAAGACAGATTCATGCCTCTTTTTTTCTTTTCTTTTATTTATTTTTTTTAAGTCTCTAGCTAGTGAAAAGTTGAGTGTCTGGAGAGGAGCAGCCCTTTATGCATTAGTCATAACATTTTGAAGGGCAGCAGATCCACAGTTAGCAGCACAACGTAGGAGAAAAACAGTTGCTAATTCTGCAAGATGCAGTCACTAGTTACTCTAAGGCATCTCACCCAAGCAACAGCCCGCCTGCTCAGAGAGGATCGTGCTCTACTTACACTCTCTGCCACCATATGCTTCAGCATCTCATTTGCAGTATTGTGAATTTCTTCTCTGATTATTTCAGTTTTATAGTGTAGCATGAAGTGAAGAAATACTGTTGATCATGTAGGAATTACCGTTTTAGTCTTGGTCAGGTAAATAATACAAGCCCCATTTAGCAGGCAGGGATCTGTTTGCCCAGCTTCACCATCTCCTGTAGCTGAATTGAGAAGAGCTGTGGCAGTGAGGGTCAGGTGATGGTACTGATGTGGCTCAGCCATTTCACAACCTCAGACAGCTCTTCAGTTTGGATTTTTCTGAATCCCTGAATAGATGAGTAAGTCTATGGCAATAAGGATGCTTTTCTTAGATACTTTTCAGAACAGTTTGGAAATAGCCCACCTGCACTCAGCTTGAAAATTCCTCCACCTCACAGTCACTGTTCTCTGCTTACAATTACTGTTTGTGTCTTCCTCCAGCTCCCCTGGGTTACCACTTTAATGTCTTTGACAATAAAACACTTGAACAGGAAGTTGCTCATTATACATTGGCAGAATAGAAAAAAAGGATGAAGCAAGAAGGAGAAAAAGATAAACGGAGGCAGCAAAGAAATTTCCATTAGTGGAGTAAGCCAAAATAGCTTTTTTAATGTTTGAGTAGGTCTCTAAAACACAAATACATCGTATCCTTCAACCATCAGATGCACAGTTTACATCTGTTAGTATTCAGGCTGGTAATGAGAGTTAGTGCTATGAGTTCATTATTTCTTACTGATCTCTAATAATTACATACAATTATGATATTAGAGCAGCTACAGTATACATATGTAGTTAAGAATCTGCTGTGCTTTCTTCACACAGTGTGTGCTGGGAGCTTGTTTAAACCAAAGCTTGGGGCTTACAGAGGTCTCAGATCCTCTATGCATTGCAATGCAACATGTCATAGAACAGTCATGAAGCTCCTGAAAAGGGATGTAAAATTCGTCTGTAAAACCAAATAAAATAAATTATAAATAATTAAAAAATAATCGAGTGGGCTGGTTGGAAGCTGGGAAAATCCAGAATAAAGCCTAAAGTGGTGCACTTAACCCCTGTTATACCTGGGTATTTGGGAGATCTAATGCTGTGGTCCACACAGAAAGTTAGTGTATGGTCTAAGCTATAATTTTCACTGTGGTGAAGGTACATAAACTCCAGTCATTGCTAGCCCTGAAGAGGGCTGCAGAGCTGAAATGTTGCTATCTGGAACCACAGGAGTTCCTGTAATGGCTTCTCTTGTTTGTTAGATTGAACTTTTACTGCAACGTGCAACACCAGAGCAGCAAAGCTACAGTTCAGCTCTAACCACATCTTACTACTAGCGATCAGCCCACGCACTGCTCATAGCAAATGCAACAGTAACAATGTGCAGCCTGATTTGACTCCAAAAATATTTTTTCCTCAAATCCCACGGTGCTTTTTCTTTTTTTTATTGGAGTCACACTGTAAACCATGAGTTGCCATCTGATGAGGTAGCAGAGCATACAGTAATGACTAACAGGTAGATGCAGGCTCTGGATATTTCTCTCTTGCTAGGATGAGCAGAGGCATTGGTCTGGAGAGAAATGTGCTGAGGAGCCAGACATCGCTTTTGCTGAACTTGAGTAAGAATTTTGATGTGACCTTAGGATGTTAGGAGATGTCCCATGGGTGACACGAAGCAGTGAGGATAGAGAATACTAAAATTTCTAATCTAAAGTCAAGACGATGAAAGGAATTTCTTGAGAAATACAACATAGCAAAAGCAGAATGTACAGCTAGTAGCAGCACATCCTTACAGTGCAGTAGTCCCCCTCACCTGACAGCTAGCAGGCTTCTTCCTGTTCAGTGAAGACACCTCGCAGGGGATCCTCTGTAGCCACTGCATTATGCCTGTTCTCAGGCCACAGAGAATTAGCTGTGAGCCACAGTTGTTAAGGCTGGAAGGTACAGACTCTGTTGCCTATCCAAAATTCATCCAGTTCAAGAGGATGTAGTGACTAGGCAGGACCAGGATTAATCTGAGGAGAAATTAACGGGAACAATTTCCTTCCTTCTTAAAACCTGGACTTCTGTCTGCTGAGAGGCACTGGGACTTGTGTTTACCACATAAAACTGATACGGATTCTGTTGTTTTTTTGTCCTGGAGACTGGAGTCCCTAAGAGGATTTTGTATCAATACCCTATAAGTCATGCAATAAGTATACAAGTATACAAGTTACAAAATTATAGTGATATCCACAGTATTAGTATTGGCAATATGGGACACAGAAAGCTTTTTCAAGGAACACATCTTTTTCATCACAAGATTATGACCAGAGACAACATTTTCTGCAAGGTACTGTTTTGCTAAAAAGCCATTTTGGCAAAGAAAATTGACTGGTTCTAATCAAAGCTCCAACACTATTACAATCTGCAATAGCAGAAAGAGGTGACTATAATTTTATGGGGATCTGAGCATAAAACTGTGAAACAAGATTACCCGTGAAATGAAGGAACACAGGCATTTGCTGTTACATACCCACTACTCTACTCATAGAAGGGTGAAATCATTCTGGAGAACACCTATGCCAGGTACCATAAAGAAAAATCATGCTTCATTTCATTTCTCTGCTGTACTGATTTCAAGCGTTCAAAATTCTTGAATCACGCTCTCCAGAATAACAAGGTCTAAATATAGCAAAGGCCATAAATGCTTTCTGGATTTTTTTTTTATAATCAAGATAATTACAACCCTATTCAAGGTTAAGTGCCTTAATGTCATTAATCATTCATTAGAGACAATTGAATTAAGGCCCAGCAGCACTCAGAACAGCCCTCGCTTGATTACCTGCCCCTTCGTAACAGTAGCAGCACAGCTCAGCTGTATCCAGAGACTCCAGCAGAACCCTACAGCTTTTGTAACACAACTGGGAAGTCCCCAAGTTTGGGTTATTTTCAGTCTACGTGGGAGTAAGTTCCAGAAAAAGTGTTAGTGGGGGAATTCTACAGCAGAAGGATTTTCAGAAAGAAAATGCCCTTTTCACAGATCTGAAATTTTCTGTGTGAAAACAGAAAGTTTGGAAAAAAAATATTTTTCACTGGGAAATGAAAAGTGACGGCTCCTGCGGCTGTGCCCACCTCCCACTGCTCAATTCGCTTCTGGCAGAAGGTGAACTGAAGAGCGGCTGTGCAGGCAGCTGCTGAGGCTGAGCCCCGGCTCCGCACCCTGCCAGTGTGTGGGCACTGCAGGGAGGGAAGGGCTGGGAAGGGAGAACCAGAGCCCAACGAGTGCTTGGAAACCCTCAGCAGATCAGCACTTTTCTGCACAACAGCCACCGGTGAGCAGCCAGGCGTGATGCAAAGTCCACTTAAGACTCCAATAAATTAATTTTTCTGAAAATCCATTTCTGCAAAGATCTCACTTTGACATTTTATTCTGATTGAGTACACACCTCTTCTCCCTGAAGGCACAGCTTTCTGTTTCCCAGTGCTCCCCACGTACCTGGGCTCTCAGTGGAGCGCTGCCACCCACTGCTCCGTGCCCGCAGCGAGGGCACTGTGCTGGACTCACCTCGGCTGCGGCACCCGAGATGGGGTTCCCTGTGTATGCAATTAGAACAGCCCTGAGACTGCAGCTGGGATCTGAGGAGAAGCTCAGCACTTCGGCCAGTGGAGCTATGAAATGTTTGTTCCAGGTGCAGAATAAAAGTGGTTTTAATGACACTTAAATAAATTGGCACTTTTGTATTACGGCATTCGGGGATGGGAATATATTTGTCTCTTTACTTAGTCACAGGAAATTGCAGTGATGGATTGACATCATTTTATAACTGCGTGCTATGCAAAGCCAAAACAGAGGGCTCAGGCACGGAGTTGGATTCTAACTACATTCTCAATATTTGTTTCTAACAAAAGTTCATTTAGCATGACGCAAGAAATGCACGTATAGGATGAAATATTCATTCACTATGCTTTGGTTGAGATTTTAAGGTAGCCTTATTTTCCTTGAATGTATGGGTTTATCATTACCAGCCTGAACACAACTAGCACTCCTCAAGGTTTCTTGCTGAAAGGAAATTGAGCGTGCAAATACTCTTTCATCATAATCATGCCAGCTGTGCTCGGTAATTCATAAAAGAGCCAGAAATATATTGAAATTCAATATTGTTTTAGTCCAAATCAATATTAATAATTGTTTGCATTTTTAAAGTGCAATTTACAATTGAAGAATGTACAGAGATCAACCCGTAGTTGCTAACACATCAAATTTTTCTGTTAAACTTAAAGGCACAATAATTATACTTAAAAATGTTCCTTATAAAGCAGAAGAAGGCATTGATCTGTGAAAACAGCTATCTATTATTTATATGCACAACATTAGAACTGGTTTTAATTATATATGAGCTGAAAGGTCAGTAGCTATTCTATTTTTAAGGTCTCGATTTTAAATTTGGATAGCTTAATACAAATATTTACACACCGTAGGCTACACAGGTTCTCAGTGGTGGGATGGCACACAGTAAAATGTGCTCCCATGGATTAGGCAAGGTTAATTCTCAAGAACTGGAGTGAAGGAGAGTCTCTGAGCAGCAAATGGAAATGTTCCCATCTGCTTCAGTGCAGAACACTGTGTCTGTGACAGGCTTCTTGAGAGTGCGTGAAGTGAAACCACAGAGCACTCGTGGATGGCTCAGGAAGTGCAAATAATCAGAATTAAGCTTCAGAGGATTTGTCAGCACCAGAGTGGAGGGTAGGGGAGTGTAATCAGCTTGTAAATGTATGGGCTTGTGGTTTTGTAGGAAATTTTTTTGAAAGAGAAAGATTGAAGAAGCTGCCGGCTCCAGGCTTGGGGTTGCTTTCTGGATGCACGGACTTTAATACTAAAATGAGTGTGATGGAACAAGGAGTTAAACTCTGTCCCTCTGTCATCCTGCAGAAGGGCAGACCTGCCACTGACGCACTGCAGGCAGCCCAGAGGTCTGCTCAGCTCCTGGCTGAGGCACACCAGGTATCCTCATCAGGAAATAACTGCAGGGTGATAAAAGCAGAAATTATTACAAAAATGGTCATTTCTTTTCAAAGTCCTGGGAGACCATGGAGCTTTGATGGTTGGCTATTTCTATGGACAGATTTGCTAAGCATCTTTTAGCACTAGTTAAGCATAGTTGATTTAGTTTATCTTGGGGATAACTTCCACTGCAGGCAGAGCAGCAGTGCTCAGCCCCTCTGGCACTATTTTCTATAATCTTCTGTTTGTAACATGAACAGGTGCCACCTAATTTTAATGAAAGCTTAACAAAAGCCTAGACTTGAAAATACAGAATCATGGAATCGTTTGAGTTGGAAAGGACCTTTAAAGGCCATCTAGTCCAACTCCCCTGCAATGAACAGGGACACCTACAGCTCCATCGGGTGCTGAAAGTATGGTCCTGCCTGACCTTGAGCATTTCCAGGGATGGGGCATCCAACACCTCTCTAGGCAACTTATTCCAGTGCCTCACCACCGTTATTGTAAAAAACTTCCTTATATCCAAGCTAAATCTTGCCTTCTTTTACACTGTAACCACTTCCCTCGTCCTGTCCCAGCAGACCATGCTAAAGATTCTGTCCCCTCCTTTTCATATAGCCCCCCTTAGATACTGAATAGAAGGTTTTTGATTTTTCTCTATCAAACTGAGCACGTAGGTCAATAAACTTGTACAGCCCCAGGAATTTCAGGCCCAGAGCAGTAGGGCTGCACACCGTGCTGTTGCTCTAAGCAACCTCAGTGAAGTCATGGAGTACAACAGAGCAAGAAAACCATTTAGCAGTGTGCTACCTTTGGAAAATTAAAAACCAAAAGGGATATTGCAGTGATGTAGCCAATGAAATCCAAAGCTCAGCAGCCATACTAATGTGAACCACACTTCTGCCAATGTGTGCAGAAAGGAGAAGAATTAGACAGAAGAAAGCTGCAGTGCTCGGCAGCTTGCAGATGTGGAACAAGACCTACAGCATATAGAAGCACCCCCAGTCTCTCGACTTGAGCCCTGACTTTTCACAGGTCACCTTCTGCACTAACATGGCATTTCTTTTTCCTTTTTTTTAAAAAGCAAATCTCATGAAGCTTTATGGAATTAAGAATATATGTGACACTACTCCAGTAATATTACTAGTAGGAGATACCCCCTCAGTTACCCATTTTGTTCCATATAGGTTTTATAAAAGACAAAATATATGAACAACTCTTTGGGGAAAAAATAGTGCATAAAATTATTGTTTAATTTCATCTGTCACTAATGAATTCATTATTACAATCTTCATCTGTGGCATGAGAAAACCAGCACCAACTACTGCTTTCATAAGAAGTATCCTGAATGACTTCTTGCAAATCACGTGACACCTCCCTGTGCAAAAATGCATCCATGTGCAAAATAATAACATAAAAATGAATGCAATTACTTCTTTCCTTCCAACAAGTGTTGTAAGGGGAAACACTGGTGATTGTGAGGCACACAAATACTACATTGATGGGAACCATAAATACAAACCAGCAAGAAAACAAGATATACTTTGCTGTGTATCATCTGTGTCAGGACAAGTACTGATGTTTTGGTGTATGCAGAATCCCCCTGAAATCAACCTCACCAAGAAATATTCAGGCAAGTGATCTCTGCACCTATTTATCCTCAACCTTTCTTAACTGATTTTGACATTTAACACAGGATCAACAGTGAAATCTTAATTCTGATTCTTTTTACAGGACCATTAAATGTGAGTGACATCGGAAAACTAGCATTCATTTCTCTGAGCTTCAGTCAGGTTCTTTGGAAGCAAATTCCTCAACTTGAGTAACAAATGCTGATATTGCTGCCTTGCAGCCAGAAGTCAGCACTTAGCAAAGGAATGAGAGACACCAGTGCTGGCCTCCAGCATTAGAATAACCCTGCCTGATATAGGCACAGCACACAGTCAAATCTGATGGTATCTTTGCTGTTTATTTAGATGAGCCTAATTTACCAGTGCTAACATGCTGGTAGAGGTCTCAGCAGACAGCCAGAGCACTGGTGCTGTGCAGGGGAATACCAGAATATGCTTTTCTCTTCCCCAGGAAGAGTCCTTTGTGTCACAAATACTTACTGCTTCTGGAGCAGACCCCACTGTGCCCACCTACGTTATAGCGTAAAGAGAAGGACAGAAGTTTGGAGGCTGTCTGCCTTCTCCTTGCTGAATGCAGATGAGTTACAGACTGCATCTGATGTGAAATGCATCCAGTCAATAGAGTATATCCATTCCTAAAGAGTATCAATGTAACAACAGGAACTTTCCCAGTGACATTTAATGATCTCCGATACTTACAGCACCAAAGTATGCCTAGCAGCTAGTTGCCTTATCTTTTCTTATTACAGATCTGACAAAAGGTGCTTAAAAATAATTGAATAACAGCAAACCAAATAGTAATATTCTCTTCCACTCTACTAGCATCACAGATTTTAAAGAGAGTTCATGCTCACTCAGGATTCTCATTACAGTTCACTATTGAAAATCCTCTCTGGTTTCAAAGGCTGAGTAGTTGCTCTAAAATCCATGTTTCCTCTGACTCTCTGAAATGTGGAATGTCTGAAATTCTGGTGCACAGTAGCATACAGATAGAGAAGAACTAGATGTGCATCCCATGTTGGCACACCTCACTTGTGCAGTAACCGTCGTGCTGGTGTCTGCTCCCCCATGTAAATGGGGACCTGTGGTCCCTTGCCAGACAGCTTTTCCTGAACCAACACCAGAGAAGAGCTGCATCTGTGCCATGCCAGTAGCTCCTGGTCACACATTATGGACCAGGATGGTTCGGACATCTCTCCCTTTCTGCCCAGGAGCTTGTGCTTCCAACAACCTTTCCTTGTGTAGAGGGGGGAGCTCAGCCCCAGCCCCACAACCCACACGTGTATTTCTGTCCCGTCATGTCTTCCTGTCCTCCATACCTGCATTGCTGCTTGGCCAGGTGAGGCTGAGGAGTTGGGCTGTTTGGCAAAGCACATCAGCAGAAAGGTTCAAGTTATAAATCTCTCATTTTGTTGTTACTTCTGGGGAGAAGCTGGCCTTGGTGAAATGCAAAACTTTCACAAGCCAAGGAGTGCAAAGCTAGGACAAATGCTCAGTACCCTATGAAAGTGCTCTTAAGCACACTACATAGCCTCATGCTGCCTTTGAACTGTCACCATCCACCCCAAATGCTTCGCTTGCTTTTCCCAATAAACTCCTAAATATGTCCCAGCTCTGACTGTTTGCAAATCCTTATGCACCATTTTCCACCATTTTCCCTCACTCATCATTACACAGCAACATGTCACTCCCCTTTAAGTGATGACAAAGCCCGCAGATATTTCAGTTCCCTAATAAACACCTAGGAGATCACACAGCTTGGTGAAGGGCTCCTTTCCTTTTGTCAGACATGCCACGGGATCTGGAGGAGGTTCAGCCCCTGATCCAGACTTCTCAGCCCATGCAGACTGTCTCCTGTAACACTTATGTCTCTGTACATCCACACCAACAGTCAGAACTGCCATAACACTACAATTGAATTCAAAACAAAAATTCTATTCCATTTCATTTAGAAATTTGCTCTTCAAAATAAAATGCAAGTATTTCAGTTTATCATTTACCCTGGGAGAAAATTTTCAACTGGAAAGTAAATGTAACAGGCATTTTAGAGGGAAAAAAAAAAACCAAAACAACATAATTTTCTAACTACATCTTTTTGCAGAGTATCTCCTTTCAATGAGCCATTGTGTTTCAACTGCCCAAATCAAAAACAACAAGAAATAACTTATCTGTGACATATGGACATAGTCAAAGTGAAAATGTACCTTGACTCAACAGATGGTGATCTCTCGTTAGAAAGAAAGCATTTGCAATATTGTAATAAGAAACAAATTAGTCACCAAGGCTAGAAGGATTAAAGGAGCCAGTACTGGGTGAAAACAATTAGATGTACACAGTTATGAAAACTGCTTGAGTCAACAAAGGAACCCACTCAATTGCCACAGCAAAATGTTCCATTTCAAGGTTACGAAGGCTATTTTCTTCTTCCTGAAGTAACCATAGTAGCATTGCAATGAAGTAGACACAGTGTGAGCCAGGAGGTTGTTTTCTTTCTGCTTTTGCAGAAATTTTGTTGCCTGTTTTTTCCTCAAGTGCAGAATTAAATCCACCCTCACATGTAACAATAGTTTTTAATTCATAACTTACAGGGACCATTTTACAGCTTGTGTGTTTTTCTTGCCTCCTTATGACTCTCAGACAAAGAATCTTCAGACAGTTTTAGGAAATGGAACTAACACAAAGGAATCACGAACCTCCACACTGCATTACATGAACCTTGAATATGGCACAAAGTTAGGCTGTGATGTTGGAGGACACAGCCCCACACATGTACACAAAACCACTCAAAAGCCCTGTTGTAGAAACTCTTTAAAATCTCGAGGTTTGCCATGTGAATAAAATTTCTACCCAATGGCTAGGAATGCATATATATAAAATACATATATTTAAGCTTAAAGCTCTCATCTTTCTCTCCTTAACACATCTAAAACTGAACAGAAAAAAAATAATTTATGAATGCAAAATCCAATGTACATTTGCTTTGTACTGATATAGAGGAGGGAATTTGCCCAGGCAGTTACCTGTTTGGTACTTCTGGAAGTCCAGCTCACTCCAGTTGCTCTTAATCTTCTGAAAGGTGTTTTTATTTGGAGTAGCGAGGAAACCTATAGAAGAGACAAATGAAGGAACTTTAGGACAAATGAAGAAGATTATATCAGGGAGGTGCAATCATCATTGTCATATAGTTGTGCAGTTAACTAAATGATGATCATCTAAAAGAACCCTTTGATAAATGTGACAATTGCTTTAAATAGAAGAGGCAAGTAGAGGGAGAGGGAAGCATTTCTGATCAGACTAACTGGACGAAGTGGGCATCTGAAAGCCTGGGCACTTCTCATCTGTATTTTAGACCTGAGTTCAGTGCATTCAGCAGAAGTTCTTGTAATGAAATGCTGCAGGTGGGACAACAGGGCCAGGTCTCTGGGCGTGGGGATCTGCTGCCTTGTTCTCTTTCCATGCCAGCGCAGAAGAGAGCTGGACAAGTTCATTATTGACACTCACTATTTGCACTTCCACTGTACAGCTCCCATGAGATGTTAATTTGAAACAAAGCAAAGAAGACTTTTTTCATTTCGAATCAAACTGCTTTGGAGATTATATTTTAGCCTAGGAATAGTGTTATAACCCCTCCAGGACCTCAGAGAGGCGTGTATTAGCTTGCTACAGACCTACTGCAGTACTGAGAGGATTAGTAACACATGACTCTGCTATGATTTGCACCCAGAAAGATAGGAATGAAATCTTCTTGACTTTGAAAGGATTATTTTGGTTGTTTACTGAGTGCTGTCCTTTTTGGTCTTAAATTGTAGATGAAAGTGGAAACCAGAAATACCTGCTTGCTTCGTACTGCAATATGAGGAGGGGATGAGAAGAGCAGCTTTGCCAGGGGGTTGTGAATCAGAAAAAGGGGTCACGTGCTATTGCTCCAACATAAAACAATTTCACAGCTTTTTGCAATTATTCCGAAATTTAGGTTTTAGCATGTTATGTGGGATAGCATACCTTCTAGTGATGCACACGTCCTAAGGACAAAACTGGCAGACATAACAGAGTAGAAATGGGCCCACTAATACCTAAGAAACCAAACTTCCTCTAAAATAAGAGAAAGCCTGCTGAACTCCCTTTCCCCCACTTTTTGCAGAATATGGGTTCATGCATATGTGAGCAAAAAAGGGTCCTGCAATTTTCAGGATTCCCTTCGTATCAAGAAATCCCCATTCTGCATAATTGGAGGACATGCTGAAAGCTGGAACGCATAATGACATCAGTGACTGGGGAAAAGAGCTGTTAAAAGTCAATAATTTCTGCCTAATTTCCTACAAAGACTGGTGTGCACCAGGTGGCACATAACATAGGTGGTCAGCTCAGTGTGTGCATTCATTCAGGCTGGCTGAGACACAGGGGACACTAATTAAACTGCAGAGAAGAACTGGAGCCAGCTCATCAGGCAGGTCAGTAGGTCTGATTCAACCAAGCACCAGTTCCTCTGCAAGCAGTTCTCAGGAAGACTGAGAGCTTAAAGTAATGCTGCATGAAATCACACAAGGCAGGTTATGCTTTCTTTTCTTTAAATTCAAACTGCTTAAATGGATCCGTGCATCTGGCCACACCGGCTGGCTGCTCAGAGTGAGCCCAGCAGAGCTATGGGGGCGGGGGCTCACCATCAGACCTCATAGAGAAGCTGGTGTTGCAGAGGTTGGAAGACTGAGCCACCTCCCTTCCCTGATATCCAACAATTTACCAGAGCCTTCTGGATTCAACTTACAAATTCTTACTTTATCCTTCTTCAAAATATTTACTTTTTGTTATTACACAAGAAGAACAGAATTACATACAAAGTTGAAGCAAATCAGACAAAATTTAAATAATTGTGTTTAAATATCAGATGGAAGCAAATTTATCTTTTCCAAGCCAAAAATCAAAATTTTTGTTACATTGATACATCAGCAAGAAGACAGTGACAGAAAATCCAGTACCCAAAGATGAAAGGAATGTGAATGGAAGCAACCACAGGATTAATAGCTTCTTACTTCTTTCTACACTGGAAAAGTTAGAGGATTTGGGGCATAATACTTAGGATTAATTTGCATTTCCTATTTCCAAGAAGTGCTGACAGCTACAGAATAATGTGACTTTTAATATCCCCACCCTGACTACCATGCCTGCATTTGTAAAACTGCTATTAAAAGTTAGTTTTACTGGTAAATATGGATAAGGTTTATAAATCTTTTCTTTTTCCTGTAAATGTCACAATAAGCCTGACCTAGAAGTCTGAGTAAAGTAGAAAGTGGATACCTGAGTGACAGGAAAACATAGTGCCCAGTATTTGAAAGGTCTTCAGTCTTTCTAAGTGCTCTGAAGTAAAGAAGTGGCTTCTTGGCTCAGGTTCAGATACGACGAGCAGCAGTTATTCACACAGCTCATAGAAACACAGTTAATATGTCTAGAAGTGATAATTTCTGTAGTAATAGCAAATCTTTTACTAATATTCTTGTAGTAATAGTGTTCTGTTATTTTCCGTTCAGCTAATTGCACACTGTCGCTGTCCCAGCCACTAACCAGATTACACAATCTAAGTAAAATTAGCTTAATAACGCATAGAGTGAGCGCACCATTACAGCCCCCTTTCAGAACACAAAACAGTACAGCAGAAGACAAAAACCCATCACAGCTGCCAGCAGCTCTCAGTTAAATGTCTCCACATTAGCCAGGGGAATGCTGACATTGAACATACAGCTTTTATTCCTATTTGTTAAGGATTGTTTTATGAGAATATGTCTGCATTTATAAACACCTTTGAGCTGACAACACCAGCAAGTCAATGCATGCCATTAAATGGGGACAGTTTGGCAAGGAGAAAAGACATCCGAACAAATGGTGTTGAGGCCCCGTGCCTCGGTGCGGTGTGGGCAGTTCTGCACGGACCAGTGCCTCCACTTGGAGCTCCACAGCATCGCGGACCTCAGTCTGCATTCCAAGAATGGT
This sequence comes from Meleagris gallopavo, assembly GCF_905368555.1. Lineage (NCBI taxonomy): Eukaryota > Metazoa > Chordata > Aves > Galliformes > Phasianidae > Meleagris > Meleagris gallopavo. The sequence goes on from NC_139416.1 coordinate 9,920,551, forward strand.
GCAACAGTGCCCAGGGAAATCCCTGCTGTGTACTGTGTCAAGCAGCAGCAGAAACATGCCTGATGGAAACACATCAATCCCTGCTTTGAGAAGGCATGAACACCTGAATGCTGCTGCCATCCTCTGAATAACAGTTGGCTTTGACTCTACTCTGCACCAGCAGCCTGCTATCAACTAAAGGAACTGGTTGCTGCAGCTTGTATAGCATGAGAAATGAAGCTTACCGTGTACGTGTGAACGAGGCATTTACATTGATTCATAGGTGATTTGTAATTGTCCAATTTAGCAATCAGTAGATGTTTGCAAACAACTTGGGTAGTTTGTTGGCTTGCTGATGTACATGGTAACGTCAATCTGTGTCTGGCATTAGTTTGCATTTCTCAACTGGCTTGGAGCTGCATCAGCACCTCACAGCAGAGCCCCAAGAAGGGAGTGTACACAGGTGTCCTGCAACAGGCAGGAGCCTTACAGAGTCTCTGGCTCACCTTAGTCATTCTCTTCCGTTCTTGTCTTTGCACATTTTTTTTCACCTTTAAGCTAATTCTATTTGTTCTCGCCAAGTGACTGAGCTCTTGAAACACTTTCTAAACATTTTTTAAATGTTAAAAGTTGTGATATTTGTCGTGCTGTGAATGGTGCATGCCCTGACATCATGGACAGCCAGTCTAAGACATGCTATGCACATAAAAAGTTGATCTCCACTATGGATAGACAGACCTCTTCTTGGGGGTAAGTTATCCTACTGCTTTGCTCTCAAGGTTTTTTGTGCTTTCTTTTGAAGTGTCAACTACTGCCCCCTGTTAGGGAAAGATTCTCTTCGAGATGGTCCAAAGACAATCCCCTTCTACCTGAAGCACATCATACTCTTAGATTATTATCTACCAACATCATTGTTGGCAGACAAGGGAGAGATTGTAATATCTACAAAACTCGTGAATGAGCAAACAGCTGTGTGCTATCAGATGCAACCCTGAGTGCAGCCTAGGAAATGCATCTCAGATGAAGAATTAAACAACAGAGATGTTAGCAGAAAACTGTTTCTTTTTGCCTTTCTTGGTTTGACCATTATCATAATGTCAAATTACTTGCAGTAAAGATGTTTAGCCACGAGGCTTCCAGAGGGCAATTGCAAAAAAGGAAGTCTCTGAAGTACTGCTTTCTGTGTCACTTTCCTTAGAAGATTTAAATTAAAATGATCATTTTAACTTCCATCTAAACAAAAATAGCTTTGCCAGGAGGCCAAGGCCTCACTTTTATGATGTAGACCTTTCCAGAAGCTGCAGCGAGCTCCTGCTCAGACAAGCTCAACAGCTTGTGTTGCGGTGTCTTTCTAAGAGACTTTCAGAATTGCCTGGGAGCAGGGGGGATCTGGTCCTTCTGTGTTGGAAACTAAAAGCTGTAATAACTGAATATTTTGCTTAAATATTCAACAGTTTTCCACAAATTTATCTGTAAGATTCTTATCTAAAATTGTGCAGCCTTTTTCCTGAAAAGGTTTGTTTTCATGATGCACCACTGATTCTCCTATCTGATGCTAATACTTCTCACCTCACAATTCAGATGAGTGCTATGGTGATTAATGAATATCTTTGAACTGGAAAGTGCTACCTGCGTGCTAATTGTTATCTGCATATACACACAGTTCTGCTGCTTTCAAGGGCAGAACATTCACATACCATTGTAATGGGAAAGCTTGGAAAAACGCATATTGATGCATAGGAGTTTTATGCACTGCAGAAACGTATAAAGGAAGAATAAATTAAAAATTAGATGTTTCAATTCATTATGGCATGTTCTGGTGAACTGCTCCCCGTCTGTTTAATAAGTTCAGGGCAGCTGAAAATGAAGTTTTGATTGGAAGCTGCTTGCAACCTTATCTTCTTGCACTCCTGGTAACACTAATAAGAATTATAAAAAATTATATCTTTTTGCCTATTGTGAGGAGCACAGTTGAAGTATGTGACTACGAATGCAAAGTACAAGTTGAAGGCTTCAGATCTGTGCAAAACTCTCTGGGGCTCTGTGTGCACCAGTCCAGAGCTCCCACACAGAGCATCCTTCTCCCTCATACACCTGATGAGGCACTGCCTGAAGAAACTGTTAGCTAATGCTCCACTAAGATTTTTCTTTTTTTTTTTTCCTTCTTTATTTTTTTAAAATCTGATCTATCTTTTAAATCATGGGATTTAACTACAGACAATATTTCCAAATGAAGACACTTCATTCACATGTATCAGTTGATGCCAACTGCTCTTGCAGCTCTCTGACCAGAGCTCGTGAAGTGCGCGCTCAGCATCTATAAAGCAGTCATTCCCATTCACCAGGTTTACTCTCCTAGGACATGTTAATTAAAAACAACTGATTGACAAAATAATTACAGAAGAATAGAGATGGGAAAAGTGTAGACCCATCATTTAAAGATCTCTGAAATTGTGTTTTGTCGAGAGGTACTAATTTTGTTAGGGGCAAGAGGCTCTCTTTCCTTCTTGGACTCGCTCTCCATTCGCTCTTTGCAAAGATGAGTGAACAGGGAATGACAGTAGTGTTTCCTTAGAGTTGTATCATTACATGTGACCTTTTCTTCTGTCAATACATGCTTCCATCTAGCCTTCATTACTGCTGCATCGTGAGGTGTCTAAACTAAACGGCTATGTTATCCTGAGCACAGGGTCCTATAGGATATGGAATAATGTAAACATTATAACTGTTAAAAACTGCTACTGTAGCATTTCTTGCACTAATTAAAAACTGGCTAGGGACCTTCTTTCTTGATATTGCCTTTACTTCAAACAAAAACATTTCAACAAATCATAAAGTGAAAATGGTTTAGCATTTTAAGCTAATAATAATTGTTTTAGAAGCCCACATTTGCTCAAGGGTATAATTCATTCAAAAAACAACCTTAAAACTTAGCATTACACAAATAGAAAAACTTAGTTATTAGGGAATAGATATTTTTAAGCTCCTTTCAAATTATGATCATGCACTTCTTGCCAGCTCACACTCCCAGCAGAGAGGAGCAGTACCGCTGACTCCAGCTCAGGGCTAGGAAACACTGCAATTCCCTGCTCCGTCACAGCCTTCCTGTATAATCTCGGGCAAGAAATTTACCTCATTCCTTTCCTGTAAAACTGGGGTAGTAGAATTCTCCTCCCCATGGGCATGCAGAGAGTGTAAGTAGGTTAGAAAAAGATAAGTGTTTATATCAGGGAACTAAACACACTTCCTAGAAAGCTCTGACTGTGTGGTTTTACAAAATGATGCTCTGATTTTGGTGTTGTAGCAGCCTTGCCACAGGTGATGTGGTCCTAATACCCATTTATCCAAACCTCTGACAATTCAGTATGAACACCTTCTGCAGTAAACTCAAGGTAGAGTTGTCCATGTTCCTTAATTGTTTGCATATAACAGCAGTGGTTGGAATTATAACACAGTTGCTCTGAAGGCTAATCCTTCCCTAATCTGGCTCCATTCATCTGGCTCTTTCATCTATTCACTTCTTAATGCTTACCAGAATGGGTACTGGTTCCAGTGGGACTATTTTTGTGCTTAAAATGAAGTATTTGCCTTAGGAGTGTGTGCAGTCAGAGGTTAGAATCATATACACGGTGCCCATCTGGGACTGACTAGTGCTGCTGCTGTTGTTTCCCTGAAATGGCACATAACTGCAAGTGTTAGAGCCAGTCATGAGAACTGCAGAACCGAGCCCAGAAATCTGTTCAGAGTTCCCTAGGGAAGAGAGGCAGCAGCTCCAGTGTCCAGCATTCCTGCAGCCAGCCAGCTTGCTCCCTGCGCTCTGCCTGATGGTGCTTTGTGCAATCCCATGAAAGGTGGCCCAAGCACTGTGACCAGCATTTCTCTTTGGAAATCAAAAGGCCGATAGAGCTTTTCCAACAGGCTGTGTAGCAATCTGCAGTGCCCCACTATTTTCCTCAAGGCTGAAGAGGTAGGCAGCTGCCAGTTGTTGGTGACTCTCCTCATGTTTGACATGCAAGTTACGTGCTTGTAATCTTTTTTCCACATATTATCTCATTTCATCGTTTTCACATTGCTTAATCAGTGCAAAATAAAAAGTGACGTATGATTCACTCAAAGAAAGGAAACTATTAAGAGGGTTTCTCTGCAAATTACCATCATGGCATGATCGTTTTTCCCAAGCTATATTTCTGATGATATTCTACACTGTACTTTCAACATGTTAAAAACAGTGACATATAATTAAAGACAAACTGATAGGGCTGAAATTGACTGGATGACTGCAATTAACTTACCGAAGAAATACTGAAGAAGTCAGTTGTTTGATCAAAAAAAGAACTTCAATCAACTAATGTACCTTAAACAATATGTGTGTTAAGTTTTAGAGGGTTTTGTTTTACCTTTTGTAGGTATATTATGCCAGACTTCCAGATGAAAGAACGAGACTATGAGTGAAGAGCGCTCTGGAGATTGCGTGCAGTTCTTTTCCTGGGTCCAAACTGGATTGATCTGAGAACAATAATTATGAGGCTGACATGTCTGTTCTCCTTCATCTTGCTGTTTGGAGCAGCTGGGCTTGTTGTCTTCATTCACCTGCAGGATCCAGAAGAAATAGTTCATCAGCAGACACCAGGTTAGCATTCCTGTTTCTGGTTGACTCACTCACTCATGTTCAGTGTTTTAGACTTGTACCCTTAACATGTTTACATTTTCCACAGAGGTTGCTTGAACACAGGTAAGTAATTTTTTTTTTTTTTAAATTAAGGTTATTTTGAGGCTAATTGACCACAAAAAGAAGGAAAAAAAGAGTTTGTATGAAAAGCAGTTCCAAGAAACAATTGACTGATTATGCAGGAATCTTTGCCAAGGTGTACTGGGTCCAGCTGGATAAAATTAATTGTCTGCTAAAGTGGAGACCAACTTCTGCTGCCAGTTATACCACTGTAAATCTGGGACTGAGAAATTCTGTCAAGGTTCAACTCTGAATACACCCTTCCCTGAATATGGTATTCAGTGTTTCATAGAGATGCAAGATAAGAGATGCATAAAATAAGTCATGCAAGAACCTTAAAATATATGAAGATGTATTCCTTTAATGTGCATAACTTCTATTAAATATTTCAGTTTCCATTCATAAGTGTGCCATATCCTCATGTTAGTAACTTTAAACAGTAAAAAGCCAAAAAAAACCAGTCCACATTCATGTGAGGACTTGAAAACTACATGCTGAAGTAGTGGTTTCCTTTTAAACAGTAGGCATGTGAGAAGTGTGAAAATGCACAAGACTCCCCTTGATTTCCTTACAGTCACTTTTTCTTTGACTAAGGCTGCAGTGAAGGCTGGTTTAGAGCCTAGACAAATGTCAGCACAGTTACTTCAGCTCGTAATAATACTCTTATGCGCAGAGGTTTGGTCGTTGTGTTTGCTCATATATGCACTGAAATTCTCCTTTGACTGAATACGTGCTTTATAAAAAGTCAATTCAACTGACGACTTCATTGCACAGCCAAGGTGACTGTGTATATTTTCAAGATAAAATATTAGTAACATTTTTAAAGCAGCTGAACCGAAATACAAAATTACATTACACTTTCACAGAAGTCCTTATATTATCTGCTAATTTCTGGGCCCAGGTTTATTAAGCACTTATTTCCATGTCACTAAACAATCTATAATATGTTTATTATTTAGTCCAATTGCACACTGATTTTGAAAGCAGACACTCAGCTGAAACTGTAGATATAATGAATCATCAGTGTGTCATGGAAAGCAGAGAATTAACCAGTCACATCAGTGCTTTTCTAATTTGTTTTTGTATACTTAGATGCAAAATAATTTACAGATTAAAACTGACAGTACTGTGCATATTCATTTGGAATCAATACTGCTATGAGGTCTGTATGTTAATAGGAAAATAAAGAAAAAATCAGAAATTACATATCCCAAATTAGCCATACAAGCTCACTGGAGCAGCTCATATGGTTAATGCCCAAAAAGGTGATTGCACAAAATGTGCAGCAGAGAGAAATCACTGAGATATCTCCACTATGGAGGTGCACACTGTGCAGGACCTGTCTTCCCACTTAGTAAACATGGGATGGCTTTACGCTGAGAACAGACTCACCTTCAGACTGTTATTGGCCACATATTCCGTGTGGTTGTACCATAACATATGGAATTTAGATAGATCCTATAGGATCAGATCATATCTCCTTCAGTAACTGCAGGGACCCAAACCCCCAAGGATTTACAATAGGGAAAGGATCATTTCCTCTTTTATACTTTAAATGTTATGACCAAAAGCCTCACGTTAGCCCGCTGGCTGGGAAACCCCTGGCAGAAGCAAGCAATGGTCCCGTTGTCCCAGCTGGATGTGTCCCATTTCTAAGACAAAGTAGCACTCCTGGTCAGACAGTCCCTATGACTTAAAATATGTTTCTGCACAAGAGCTACCCTTTCTCTGAACAGGTTTCACTGGTTTTCCTAACCACTTTTATCCTGTTCCCTTTCTCCCCCATCCTGCCCTCAATGGTCACTTTGCAATCTCTGAAGTTTCCTTTTCTAGGTCACTTAGTTCCCCTCCCCAGGCACAAACAACATCCTTCTGTCCAAATGTATGACAAGACAGAAGCCAAGCAGAACAGTAATTCCTGAGCTCTATTCTGTCACATACCTCTCGAACTGCTGAGTGTAATATACTGTAAATTATTACAGAGGATGTAACTGTTGAGTGGGACACCCAAACACATTTAGATAAAGGCAAGTTTGAACTGAGGTCCTCTTCCCTTCCCTCCCTGCTGCACTCCTTGATGTATTTAGTAGCTGTCAGTGGGGTTCTTCGTAGCTACAGAATGAACATCCCAGCAATGCTGTTACTGCCAAAGGTGTGTGATCAATTGCTTGAGTCTCACATTCAATTACAATTTATGTTAACAGGAATCAGACTGCACCTTTGAGTAAAAGGTGCTCCATACAATTAGTCTTATTTCTGTTTGGCTGATTTTCATGTGCATTAAGTGCTTTCAGCTCATGGTGGACTCAGAAACTCACTTCTACTCCTTCTGAAAATGATACCAGTTATCACAAAAACATATTAGGAAGCATAAACGACACAGGAAAAACAGTCATTCATTTCGTTACAAAGAGAGTAGGCATATTTCATTGCCAGGCAGTCTCCTTTGAAAATCTGTCAATCACAGGAGACGTTTTGATGTGTGAAAGAGATGCTTCCCTTCCCCTCATCAGAGCATTACTCCTCAAAGGGGTCCTTTTCTAAAGGAGAGTGGATATTGCTATAATTTGCTTGTCTGATTGCTGCCTCAATAGAATTGAAAAAATGCATGTATCATTAAGCTACTTAGGACAACAGATTTTTCATGGCAGAGCTTTATTGGATTAGCCTTTGGTTTTGCATTTCCCATGTAGTTACTGTGCAGCAAAGTGCATTTGCAGGGGTTAGAATCTTCTGAGGAAAGCTCCAGAAAAGTCAATAACATTTCTTTTGCACTGAAAAGCACCATAGGAGAGTTCTGCATTGTCCAAAAGGGCATTTTTCACTGTTAGTACATTCAGTCATCTTTAATTTAAGATAGTACAACTTATGAAACAAGATTAATAAAAATACTTTGGTACTTCAGCTTCATCTGTCTGTTCCGGAAATTGCTCTTGATTGTTTTAGTCCTAGCGAGCACGATGGTGAGACCTTGATGTACTACTTAAACCAGTATAAAATCCACAGTCATAAAACTTTAAGTAATGCTTACATTACTTTCACTGAGCAAAGTACTCCTGACAGTAGCTGTTTGTGTTGATTTGTTACTATTCATTTATTCTTTCCCTGTGCTTCACATTGCTACCTAATTGTGATGCTGTACTGAGAAAGCAATACCAAAGTAATTTTCCACAACATTAGTTACAATTTTCTTCTGATCTTTCGAGTGAAACAATCCCATCCTGTTGGCTTCTGTGAGCATATAAACCTTGATTACATTTATCTGTTGGAAACCAATGCTTACAAAGTCTATGCGCTCTGGATAGTGGGTGTAGAGCCTTTCTTGTGATTGACAAACATTCTGCCTGTACAGTTTTATTTATATAATGCATATCGCTCTGAGCAGATATATTTATGACAGACAGCTATTTAGGGTGGGCAGAACAGATTTCCCAAGCCAATACATAAAATGCTGTGGATATTCCTGTGGTCATTAAAGGGACAATAACTTCACTTAAAATAGACATTTTCTGGGCTTCCGTGGAGAGTGCTTTTATTATGAAGAACGCAGGGTGAAGCAGGGGAGTGGGTTCAGCACTGGTATGAATGAGAGGCAGTATTACATCAAACAGAAATGTAATGCTGCCCTGTATACGTGTATAAAACTTTGCTTAAATAGAGACAGTAAAAAAAACAGCTGGGGGGGGGGGGGGGGTAAGTTAAGCACATTTGCACATAGTGCACAAGGACAACTTAAACACACATTCCTACCCTAATGCTAATAATTCTTGCATATAGAAATCTCCTTTCCATGATAGGGTATTAAGCATACAAGAAGTTTACAGCAAGTAAATGTTCAGCCACTGCACTGCTGTGCTTGTGGTGGAACCATTTCCAGCCAGCAAGGGGCTTGTCCAGGCCTGTGGCTACCAAGGGGCTTCTCTGGCATAGTGACATAGTCCCTCTCTCTTGGGACTGACCATAGAAGAGCTGATTGGACTAATGAGTGTCTTTACAGCCTTCTTCTGGGCCAATGCGGTGGTTGAGATCACCTACACTGTGAAGAACTTGGATTTGTAAGAGCTGCATTTGGGTGGTACAAGAAAGGATTACTTGGACAAACAAAATCAGTAGTGAGAGAAGAGTCCAGAGGCTGAAGCCATCCTGACAGCTCAGTACTGGATTTCAAATACCTACGGGAACTTCAGAGCTGCAGAACTGCCAGTCTATGGGCTGGCATGTGGTGGTGAATACTAAGTGTGGAGTCACCAACCACGAAGAACTGCTTCCCGTATGCATCAGGGATAGAATACATCCAACTATACTTAGGAACGCGCTCTACAAACTTCAGCCAGAAACAAAGGGAGATTCTAAAATGGTATCTATTTTTGTTATAGAAAATGTACCACCTGAAAAAGAGCATTAATATTTCTGTAAACCTATACTCAGACAGCAAATTACTTTCTATGGGGTGATTAAGTCCATGGGAAACAGTTAATGTTTACTTTTTTGTTTTAGCCATATGGTTACTGACTTCAAAAACCTCTAAGCTTTCAGTTAAAACTTTTACGATGAATATATACAGATGTACATTCCCGTGGGAGCTGGTAAAGGCATCTTAAGTGTCGCAAGTTTGAAGCTCCAAAAGGGTGAAAACAGAGAGTAGAGTAGAAATGGGTTTGCACTCCGTACCAGCATTTGAAAGTCAAGCAGGAATATAACTAAGCCTGAAACTCATCTGACTTAGATTCTGCAGAGATTGCTCTCTTTCCCTCGTCTACCAATTCTGAACACAGTGCTGTCATCCCCTTTATTTTCTGCTTTACCAAGGGTACGTTGGGATGGGGAGAGAGGAAGGAGAGACGACAGTCAGAAGGGCCCGCACATGAGTGCTATAGCAAACCTGATGGCACAAGAGAGCCACAGTGCAGAAGTCTTCTGTATAATGCAGTAGCCCTAGAGTAAATACCAGCATTATATCTGAACTGATTTTTTCTTAATTACTTATTCAGAGCACACGCACCTTCCTAGTCACAAATTACAGGCATATGCATATCTCCATGTTAGCAGTAAATTTCCATAATACTCTCCTAGTGCACAATGTACCACTTGTTTTTTATACTGGAAACTTTTTTATAAACACAATTGAAAATGAACTGGCAGTGATGTATAATTTCAGAAGTAATTTTCCTACAATTTATAACTTGTTTTCTTTATGAACTGAGAGCCATGTACTCTGCCTCTCAACTAACAGAACCAGCGGAAATGGAGAACAAAAGAATTTGGTACAGGAGGCAAGTGGGCCCTGCGATGCACTTGTCAGGCACAAGTGCTGCACCGTTACTCCTGTAAGACTGGCTTCCGCAAGCTTAAGAGCAGTCACATCCTCTGAACTTCCCCTGGAAAGGAATGTCCCTGTAAGCAGATTAGTTCCCAACGCTCTGCAGTTGTTGGGAGTAAAAAGAAAAGATCTTCTTGTCTGCTGAGGGAAGGCACTTCAGATGCAAAAGTGGTCTTCTGAGTTTGATACTCTTAATCTGATCCTCCCTTTTCTGTTACTTGAAATGGTTGTTTTAGACTGACTGTGTGTGGCCATTTTGAAAATTGGGATGTGCTGGCAGCAGCTTCATCAGTCTACCAGTAAAGGGGAATCAAATGCTGTCCAGATGGTTACAAAAGACACCATGCTGCCAGTGGAGTCCTGTTCAAGAGAAATGGAGTTGGCAGCCTTATGAAAAATAAAGCATTTGTTAATGTGCTCTACATCAAGTCATAACTTTTTTGTTTCTTTTTCTCCCTCCTTTTATTTTTTTAACAGTTTATGTTAACATGGTTTTAACAGCTGAAAAGCCAGTAGTGAAGTCCATTAAAGCAGATACAGCTCTCAGCTACAACTTGCAGGCCACCATTTCCATAACCAGTATTTCCTGTCAACCATAGCGCTTCCCCAGAGGCTGAGCACTTGTGTTAGCCTGTGCAATTGGGATGTAAGGCATCTGTGGTTCTTTCTGTCCTGTGCTACTGCTCAGACATTGCGTGTTATTGTGTTAAGCCGGGCAAGTCACCTGCTAAATGCTTCCATTTCCTACTACACAGGGGGTTTCTGCAGGGGACTGAACGTACCTAAGTACTGCAAGATCCTACAACAAAAATGCAAGACCAAAGCATTTCGACTGCGAGATTATCCCACAGACCAGTGACTGGCAGCAGTTATAATCCCACTGCAGTGCTGTACACACATTAGATGCCTGAGCTCATATCCACTGCCCATTTATTTGATGGCATAAAGTCCCTGTCACCTAATCCCAAATGTATTTATCAGCATAAAACCAGAGTGATGCAGTGCTAAATCAGACTCACATAATATTGTACAGTTTCCACTTCCACAAATTTCCCTATCCCCTCTATTTCTCTGAGCATTTATTCTCAGATACTGACTGGTTAAAAAAAGGTTTGATATTTCTTTTAAAGCCTACTTTTAAAAAATGTCAGAAGTTGACACTTGTTTGTTGTATCTGGCAAAATAAAAAGTGACCTGCCATCCTAGAGCTGCATTCATTCATGGTGTTTGGCAACATATCACAGGCAAAACTCAGCAGCACTGGGATATGTCAGAGGACTCCAAGAATGGCAGCTTTATGAAAGTACATTCCTGGGGAGCAAGCCTGTGTGCTTCTGAGATTCCCCTAGAAATCTGCAGGAGCATTACAAAAATGGGCAACAGACCCTCATGTCACCTCTAAACACTCACTCGGAAATGAGCTATATCAAAGTTTCCATAGGAAAGGTATTGGTAGTAGAACTGGTAGTCTAGTTTGCTTGCTTTTTAAAACCTGATACCACTTTGAGGAGCTTAGCTAAGCTTAAAATACTTTCTGAATTTTCTAAGTTTTGTGCTATTAAAATTGTTTTGTAACATACTGTGTACATTTCCATTCCTCAAAGTTATACTGTTCCCCTACCAGCTTAAACAAAACTTCTTCTCTCCAGTAATATCATCCTTTTTGATTTAGTAAACATTAATTTTCCTCTCACGATTCTAGTGAAGCTTGAAATTAAAGGTGGCTTTCTTCTCCATTATGGCTTTCTTGGCATATCAGCATCAAAACTGTCAGTTACCTATGAGAGCATAAAAAGCCAGACAACTTCTTGTGGACATCATTATCATGTTCTCTGAATTAATAATGTACTTACTTTTGAAAGCAAGTGATTGGTTTTGGATCTATCACCACTTGACATATGCAAAATGATTAAATGATTTAAATCACATTGTGTATAGCTCCTATCCTACACAATGCTAGCTCATAGCATCGCAGCAGAGAAGAACTTCACTACCAACCAAGTGGCTTGACCGTTCAGTCTCCTCAGACACCTGAAGTGCTTTGCTGTCTGAGAGTCAGATATTCTGCATTTCATGGAATGAAGTCCCATCTTTGTCCCTTTTTTGCTTTTAGCTACTTAAGAAGACCTGTGTGATAATTAAGTAGATCCTCTGCACATTAAGGCTCTTTTCCTCTTTTTTTTCAGATTTGCTACCCATTGGCTGTTCATACCTACAGAAATTGAATCTTGCTGGGCTTCTGTTCCTGCTTTTTAGTTGAAAACTACTCACTTTATCATAAAACTCTTTGCAGGGATTGGCTATATGATGTTTTGCTCTTTGTAGCACACTAGCCAATAGATCAGTATCTACAGACTTTGGGTATCCCTACACTATGAAAGCAAAAACATGTTATACTACCCTGTATGTATGCATGTACACAATGAGCAATGCACGGGCTGGGAGAACATCAAGGGATGTTAAGCCCCCTAATGGAGCAGTGGGAACTGAACTGCTTCATGAGGAAAAAGAAGAGCAGAGGTTATGAATGAAACTGCTCCAATGCCCTGCTCCTATATTGTATTTCTCTACATTTCTCTTTCATGGAATCACAGAATGGTTCGAGTTGGAAAGGACCTTAAAGTGCTAGTTCCAAACCCCTGCCATGGGCAGGGGCACCTGCCACTAGACCAGACTGCTCAAAGCCCCATCCAACCTTTCCATTCAGCATAATGATACGCCAATCACACAAAGCCCAGCACTGGGATTTATGTAATGACATAAATATTGCTTGGAAAAAACAAAGGTATATTAGCTTTAGAATTATTTTAGGCTTAAATCTTCAGGTGTTTTGGGATGCCCTGCACCTGCTGTAGTGAGTGGCTGACTTTCAGTCCCACTTACATGGAAACAGAGAAGACAGACACAATACTTACTGTTGTGGCCAGGAGGAGAAACCCTACAAACCTAAGCAGAAGAAACTTGAAGTTTGCATGCTGGCTCTTTGAGGGGGAGGAAGTGGCTCTTTTTTTCAAGCTGTATGTAGTGCACAATGGCCCAGATCCTATATACTGTTTCTCAGATTGTTCTGGGTGCGTTTTTTTTTTTTTTTCTTGACTTGCTTGACTTGACTTTATTTGTTAATAAAGTTCTGTAGTGCATAATACCCATAAGTCAAACCACAGGAGAAATTATAGACAGCAATCACCGTCGCTTTGTGCAAACTGAATGCAACTTTAATTGGGTCCTCCTAATTGTGCATGCGGCTGCTAGGAAAAGCATGATGATGCCTACCTCACAGAAGAAAACAAATTCTTCTCATTACTCATCTGTAAACAAATGAAAAGGTAGATAACCAAATAGTCACAAAAGCATATGTATATACTTTCAGGAAGACACTACAATTTTTGTACAGTGCCTATCAGAGCAAAGCAATTCTGTGCTCATTTTTACTTTAACACTGTTCATAATTGTTTAATATTTCTCTTGAATACTTTGGTCAGTGAGAACTTGAACAGGGGATTCAGAAGGCCAGAACAAACACAGGTACCTCAGACACTAAGTTCACTTAAATGGAAATGGAGAAACATAGGAAATGGCCAAGATTAATACTGCAAACCAATCAAGAGATTTACTATAAGCTGTTAAAATGAAACCCGTTAATTTAGCTTAAGAGATGTTAGTAACTTGGAAACAGGAGGCATCCTTAAGTCACAACCTAATTAAAATTCCAACCATTCTGCATCTATAAGCTGCTCATTTTCAAGCTACTGAAGAGAATTAAGTTCATGAAGAAAGTACAAAGTCAGGAATTGTTTAACACATATATATTGATGATGTATTCAGTCCATGTTAAACCAGCATTGGTATTGCCTCCTCCATAGGCATTTCTCAACAGTACCTGCTCTGCAGTCAATAGCTCAGAATGGTTCCTGGAATTACTTATACTTTGTAGAAGAAAAATAAAACTAACCTTTAGCAAACCATTACAAAAGCTTTCTACCATTAGCAAAGAAGAACACATAAGTGGGAGAGAAACAGAAAAAAAAAAGGTGTGTACGGCACACAAAGAATGATAGTGAAGGAGGTATGAGAAAGAAAAGCTGATATCACTGTCTTTACTGTTCTTCACATTTGAACTTATTTAATGAAGAGAAGTTTATGAGTTCGAAGGGTTGCTGCTGTTTTGTTTCATTTTGTTTTTGTTGTTTTTTTTTTTTTGTAGAAATGAAATCCAGAGATCAGTTTTGCTAGATATTTTAAACACTAAAAAGGGAAATCAAATTACTATTAGAGCAAAAATGCTTAATTAAATTAGAACGTAACACAAAATTCAGTGCAGTTTTATAATTAATGCTAATAGACAATAGGCACAGAATCAGTGTGTCTGAAGTTCCCAGGGGTACTAAAATGGAGAGACAGGAAGTGGGAAGGAAAAAGAATATTTGCTACATTAAATTCACAGTAGTTAACGAACTTAGAACTTAAATTTTTAAAAGCATGAAATGTTTCTCTTGTACAGTAATGATCTAATCAGATTCTACCTCCGTACACAAATCTGTGTACGGAGATTGAGAGCCAACACCTTCTTACTGTCTTAGCATTTGCCAAACATATTTTTCCTCTTGCTTATTTCAAGAGATCAAATTATATATTCAGTATATTCTGATTGTTCTCTGCCTTTTCCTCTAAAGGCACTGGCTTCATTTCTTAATTGAGACCCAGTGGAGATAAGTTCACTGCAACACAATTTAATGAACTATGGAAGAGTTACCTTTAAATGCATGAGTATTCAGCTGCATGACAGAAAAAGAATATATCCTAGGTGATGTTCCAGTAGATGATAATTAACTGAGACACCTTCTAAAATAATACCATCCACACACAAACACAGCCTTTTCCCCCAGAAACTGGACAACACGTAAAGCAAGTTAATAAGCCAAGGGCAATTCCTAAAAGGAGCTCAGTGGCACAACTTCTTTCCTCTGTGAAATCACAGATTAGGAAAGGGAGACTTGCAGCACAGAAGAGTGAATTTTACTCTTTTTCCTCTCTAACTTCAAAGGCCAAATTGAACTTGATTTTCCCTTCATATTAGTCTTGGCTGTGCCATCACCATCATCCATTCCAAGTGCACAGAAGATTCTCCTTTTCACTCCAAATGATTTTGAGCAAAGCCAAAGCCTGCCCTGTTTACTGCAGAGATCTGAGGAGAAACTGCTGCAGCACTGGTTCCACCGTATATTTTGATTATTACATTTTTTGCTAAGGAGAGAGAACTATGACTTTTAAATGTCTCACATAATACAGCCCCAGGAGCAGGGCTGAGCAGGCTGCAGTCTCCCTCTTGCAACATGGCAGACTGCACACTGTTGTCCTTCTTCACCTTTCCTCATCTGAAACTGTCTATTCCAGTCCTGTAGCTGCCTTGCACAGTGAAAGCACACATCTGCCTCAGTTATTCTATACTTTTGTTGCAATGTAACATTAATTAGATTTCACATTCCTCAAATTGGGGAGTGTGAGTCAAACTCTGCCTCCTGCTGAGTTCAGAGGGGTGCATTTATATGAATTTTTACAGCATTCAGCCTGCTTTGATTGTAGCCCTCCATAGTACCACAAACAGATAGTAATGATTATAATGGAAGATGTTTCATAATGAACTGCTGATGCTGCATTTCAGGAATTCTGAATATTTTAACCTTCATGGTGCCCACCTTTTCTGTCCTTTTAGCAACTAATCACTGATGTGAAAACATTCAAGGGCAGATAGTTAATATTCCAAGAGACACCCCATTTGCTATGAGAACAACTTTAATTAGCAAGAAAAACATATTCTTGCAATTACTTAGAGCAGTCAGAAGCAAACACACTGACACTGGCCTTAATAGTGGCAAAATATTTACCATCTCCTGTCCCAGTGGAGAAGGCACCCAGAGTTAAAAGCTTACCTTGGGAAAAGGAAATCCTAAGCGCACATTAGATCAGTTGTGTGTAACGACTGGATTTTCTTAGCCTAGGTACATGAGTCTGTCTCTGTATTTCTTTCATCTAACAAGCTGAAACTTCCTTTGGCAGCAACTTCACATAGATCTCATGAAGGCACGGCTGCTTTAGTCTTGCTGTGCCCAGCTTCTCCACAGCCTGCAATCTGAGGGGGTGCGGCAGCAGGCAGCCTGGAGGGCTTGTTCGGGCACTGAAGGCCAGAAGTAATTTTTTCTGATGGTGTTCCTCTATCACAATGAGGAGAAAACTAGTACTGACTATAAATAAACACACATTTCATAGTTGAAGCAAACTCACTTCTAAACAGGAATGGGCAGAGATAACTCTTGCTAGGGCTGCTGCCACAGACAGAAATCAGTCCCACAGCAGCTGAAGAGCAGGGGCAGAAAGCAGCAGGGCTCAGCCCTCACCTCACGGCTGGGAGCTACTGAGAGGCCAGGCCTGGCAGAAAACGGCCCCACAAAGCACCCTGGAAGACCTGTGCACTGTATTTTCCAGTTTTGTTCTCCCTTCTCACTGTTTTATCTTACAGAGCTAAAATATGCGCTCTTCCTTAGCAGTAGGCCTACGTAGAGCCTAATGGACTCACTGAGCAGATTGATTTAGCTGGTTTGTTTTCTCTGCCACAGATTTAACTATTGCACAGTTCTCTGGGCAAGATCGGATCCCAAGGATGATAGGGTTTTCTTACCCTCAGCACAGAAATAGTAATAACAGCAGCCTGGAAGTCTCTCTGTCCTCACAGTGGGCACTGCGGGGTCAGTGTCAGATATGAGCTGACAGGGCAGCAATACCAGGACTCCCAGAGGCAGGAAACACAACACTGCTTCTTCAAATCAAATTTGCCTTGTAGGTAATTTATACTGAGGAGAAACAAAGTTTTCAAGTTTTATTCTTTGCATTTTCTGAACTTAATACATTTCAGATTATTTATTTATTTATTTTAAATCGAATGCTCAAAGGCTGTGAAGGTGTTTGGCAGCTCACATGATACCAGCAGGGCTGCTAGGTGTGCAGAGTGTGAACGCCAAGGACCACTTGTCAGCTGGCTCTGTGACTTCAGCTCCGTGTTCAGCTCACCCTGTTGGCGTTCCCCTTCTCCACACTGCAACAGTTGGCAAGATTATTCAAGGAGAAAATAATGACTTTTAAGTGAATATTCAAGAATCTTTCCCAAAGTGTAAATGAGAAAAATAAATGAAAAATAATGAAATATCCAAAAGAGATTTGAACAGTCTCTCCATTGGAAAATTTGTGATTAAATTAGTCACTGGATATTCACTCAGCTCTACTGAATATCTACTGCAGCAAAAAAAAACCGTAAATACAATGTGTACAAAAGTTTGTAGCAATATTTGTCAGGCTCATAAATCTTTTTTTTTTTTTTTTTTTTTTTTTTTGCAAAATTGTTCTTGTTTTTTTACCTTTCCATTATTTTAGATGAGCAGTATTCACAGAGTTTGATTGCAGCCGAGCTTACTTAAGGGTGAAGCTGCGTAGAATTCTTTAAAAAGATAATTTTTTAAAAAGTGCGTTTACATCCAAAAATGATCTTTCTAAACCAAGATATTTGAAATTAATAGTTGAAAAATCTTTCTTTTTGGAGGAAGGGGAAGGGTAAAAACACATAAAAGCAGAAACACATCCCCAAGTAAAATGAAACTTCACAGATTCTACAAAATGATCCACAACAAAAAATAAGTAATATTACAGCAGGCAAAGAGGATGCTAAATTTTAGGAAAGCTAACTTCCAGCTCTTCAGGGAGTTAGTCAACAAAACTGCCCCTGGAAAACTGTTCTCAGTGGCAAGGGTGCAGAGCCGGCAGACCTTTAAGGAAGCTTTCCTCAGTGTGCAAGAGCTCTCCATCTCTAGGTGTAGCAAAGGAAGGCAAGAGACCAGCATGGCTGTACTGGGACCTGCTGGTCAAACTGAAGAGCAACATGTGCAGATAGTGGAAAGAGGGACAAGTACAGTGGGAAGAGTATAAGGAAGCTACTGGGCTGTACAGGGATGGGGTCTGGAAAGCCAAGGCCCAGCTTGAACTAAACTTGGCAAGGGATGCCAAGAAGAACAAGAAAGACTTCTACAGGTACTTCAACCAGAAAAGGAAAGTTCAGAAGGGCATACCCCTCTAGTGAGTGACACAGGCAAAACGGTAACAAACAAGGCTGAGGTACTTAACAACTTTTTTGCCTTGATCTTCTCTGATAGCTGCTCATCACACAGCCCCCAAATGTTTGGTTTGGTAGGAGGGGACTGGAGAAGCAACGTCCCTTCCACTGTACATGAAGATCAGGTTTGTGACCATCTGAGGAACAAGAACATCCACAAGTCTGTGGGTCCCGATGAAATGCATCCAGAGTCCTGAGAGAATTAGCTGATGTAGTCGCCAAGCCACTCTCAATGGGATTTAAGGATGGATCACAGCTCTGCTGAAAAGGACTTGAGAATAGTGGTGATTGGCAAGCTGGACAAGAGCCAGCAATGTGCCCTCACAGCCCACAGAGCCAACTGTATCCTGAGTGCATCAAACAAAGCGTGGTCAGCAGGTCAAGGGAGGCAATCCTGCTCCTCTGCTCTGCACTGGTGAGGCCTCACCTGGAGTACTGAATCCGGGTGTGGAGTCCTCAGTACAGGAGAGACATGTACTTGTTGGATCGCATCTAGAAGAGGGCCAAAAAAAGACCCAAGGGATGGAACACCTCTCCTATGAGGACAGACTGAGAGAGCTGGGGCTCTTGAGCCTGGAGAGAGAAGGCAGTGAGGCGACCTGATAGCTGCCTTTCAATAACTAAAGGAAAGATATCTACAAAATCTATGAGAAAGAAGGGGATGTCTTTCAAAATCTACAGGAAAGAAAGGGACAGACTCTTTAGTAGGGTCTGTGGTGGAAGAACATGGGGAAATGACTTCAAGCTTAAGGTAAGGTAAGGAGAAAGTCAGTGAGGATGGTGAGGCACTGGAACAGGTTGCCCAGATATGCCCCATCCCTGGAGGCTTGATCAGGCCCTGGGCAACCTTATCTAGAGGTGCTTGTCCCTGTTCATTGCAAGGGAGTTGGACTAGATGACCTTTAAAGGTCCCTTCCAACTCTAAGGATCCTATGATTCTATTAAGATAATGATATAAACCCTTTCTGAAGCAGTCTAGTCCTAAACAAAATAATATCACGAAAAATGTACAGCAGTAAACCAGCCCATGCCCAACAACCATCAGCTGTATTGTATGAGAGATGACCACGTGTTGCATCACAGCTGAGTGAGCACCGGCCCACAGGAGACTACTTTCAAAAGTCAGCATCCTGTATATACAAAAATATATACATAAACTAATATATACTAAAACACACGTACAAAAACTAATGAACTCCAAGATACAACCTCACAATGTTTATCCAAAGCTTTATAGAGAAACTAATAGTTTTTAAAGTGCCACACAGATTTATTGAACTGAAAAGAATATTAACATAATATGCTAATGAAATCTGCATTTAATAAGATATATATCCATTCAAATTCTCAGTACCTTTCTGTCAGCACAGCATATTGCAAAAATGAACTATCGAGGCAGCAATTTAATCTGATATAAAATCAAATGATCCATGTTAACAAGACAATTAAGTAAATGTCTGAAACTGAAAAAAAAATTGTCAGAAGTTCACCAGATAAAAACAGGTTTTGAATAATGTGAAAGTGTGATCATACAGCAGACAGAGTTTTTTTTGTGATTAGAATAATATAGGTGGTAAATTAGATACCAATTTTAAAATATAGTAATTACAAAAAAGCCTATCTCAGGTGCTTCAAAACAGAAAGCAAAACTACAGATTACATACTGTTTGCATTGGCCTATTCAAAGTCTAGGGTGAATGCATTATAGGGAAATTAGCACTTGGAAAGGTTATTGATGGCAGTAAAATCAAAAATTATGATAGATGCTTTTTCCTGGACATGGCAAACAAAATGATGCACCACGTACTACTCAGAGGCTTGGTAGGTACTATTACAAGAAGACACTATCATGCAGTGGATACATACCACTAGGAATTAAACCTTTCACTTTAAATTCAACAACTCGCATCTAATAATATTATACATCCACAATTTGATGATACAGTGTAGGGATTTCTCCCCAGCAAAATACTATTCTAGAGGAAATCCACACACAGTCTTGTACAGGTCCCTCATACCCACATTTGTCAACATTCCTTACACAAAAACAGCCCAGGTGCAGGATGCTCAAAGAGACCAAGCAGCCAGTCTGTGACCGCAGCTCTGATATCCTCATGTTTTTGCCCCTCCACGGTGCATTTCAGTGCAGTAGCTGTCAATAAATCAGTATGATCTGTGGACCTCTGAAATCCATGGATTGCTTTTAATGTAGTGAAAAGGTCCAAAAAGCTAGTAAGAAAAGTAAGCTTACTCCTAATCATCCTCAATATAAAGAAGTCTATACCTGCACAGAATAGTTTTAGAGGTTTACAGACTAAATGAAGGCAGAAACTACTGCTATAAGGGTACGACTGCCAGAAATGCTCCTAAAGCTATGTATTTGGTTCAATCTACAAAACAGAGGTCTCTAAAAGAAGAGTGAAGTAAAACCCATCCCTTCCTGAGTGGGCACTATTAGGGGTGCTCCACACCAGATACAGTCACTCGTACTGCTAAAAACTTGTGTTAACTACCGGGACAGTGCAGGACCCACATCAGCAGTAAATGAACGTGCAGTGCACTTAATGGTCCTTTTTGCAGCCTCACAGGGCTTCAAGGGGAAAAAAAAACACATTCCATTTCTGCAGAAACCACACTATATTTGTTTTGCCTCTACTGGGGGAACTTTTGAGGATGACTTTTCAGGAAGGAGCATATTACATGCACTTCAGGTACTCACAGTAAACCAATTAACCCTCTAGAAAATGTAAATCTTCTGAGTCTCTTCGTTAACATTTAGCTATGTTTTTGGAACAAAAGAAAGGTAAAGATTTACCTGGGGAAATAATAAAAGCTTCAGAATGCCCAAACCCATTTTGGGTTAAAATTCAACTTCCCTAATGGACAGCCTGGAAATAAGACACACAGCCTCTGCTCTCCCTGCTCCAAGCTGCAGCAAGCTGCAGGGCCATCCCACTTCCCAGAAGCCAAGCAAGTCCTCCTAGAAGCAGGCATGAGCAGCCAGAGGCAGCACCCCATGCTCCTGCTGGTTAGACCTTCCTGCTTCAGCACCCACAGCACCAGAGCTCCATTGTTCTCTGCAGGTTCCAACCAACATCTCGGCCTTCAACCTTCTGTGCACTGGGGGCACAGGATTGCTTTACCCACTCACATATAAATACCTTATTTCCTCAACAATTATGTATGCTCCTAATACATGTGAAAACTTGTCTACCTGCATCCTTAGAAAAATAGCCTCAGAAAACCTGATTCAAAGACCGCTGAAGTCTTAGGAACTATTTCATCGACTTCCTTTGGATTTTGTCCAGAGTATTTTTCAGTTTCTTCAGCCCTTGTTTTTCAGTAGAGTGAAACTCAGATTACAAAAGGAGATGCCCTGGGTTGTTTTTTTCTTATTATTGGTTAAAATTGATATTCACAGTGCAGCACTGTGAATCAGAGGTTTTCCCTAGATGCTTCTGATGCTTATCCTCCTTTGTTAAAGAGAATGCTACTTCATATAACAGAGCTGGTAGCCTCTATTCAAAATCTACCATGCTGCAAAGAATGATGTTGTCAGACAGACTGATCTTTCTCCAATAGCTTTTGCAGCACTTTTGTTATGAAGATGTTAAAGATAACGCAGAAGAGAAAAGGAACAGATTTAGAGTTTTGGGATAACAAAATACCAAGTGTGACAAAGAATCATATTACTGACACCTCTTTTTGAAAGAGCTACAGAGAAAGTGCATTCATGGCTTTGCAGAAGAATAGGGGAAAGAAGAGTAATGTGAGCTGCTAAAATAAATACATTTTTGCGAAAAATATGAAAATAATTTTTGAAGAACAGTTAATTGTTTTTTGAATTGTTTTAATTTAGGTTTAATAGTAGTAACTGGAAATAGCATTGGCCCAAGACAGCACACCTTCAGCTTACAATGAAATGAATCCAAGGAACGATTAATACAATAAAAGACTGGGAATAGCATGTACACCTTGGTAACAGAGGTTCAGAGCAGCTGTCCTAGCTCTGTCATAGAGAAATTATGACTTTAAAATGCACTGATAGTGAGAATCCTAAATTATACTAATTTACACTATGCTGCAGCTTTTAAGACCAAGTTGCACTTCTATGTTGAAGGTTTGCAATGTAGACCTTTAGGTGCCATTTTCCAAACAAGAAACCTTGCTGGTTTTCGTAGGTTACGAGTTGTAAAAAGCCACTGTGACCAACACAGAAAAGTAGTTATGCCAATTAAAAGGGTTAGAGTAATAATTTTGAAGTAGCAGATGTCTAACTTGTCATTTTCAAGTGAAGTCTTCTAACACAATTTCTGTATTTTTTTTATTTTCTTGTACAAAGTATTGTAGCCTGCAAAATCCTTATAATTAAACACCTATCAGAGTGAATAGCATGAACTAGAGTTGAGGATTAGGTGATCTTATTCCTGTAATAGGATTTGCCTACTAATTGTCACTGAAATGACAGAAGCCTCTGTTAATAGGAGCACAGAAATTGCCATGGTGGCTTAGATCAGGGCTCCATCTATCTGATAAAATATCCTGTCTTTAGCAATGAGAGGTCTGATATGAATTAGAGTAAAATGCAAAATAGTCTGCTATGGAATAAACTATTATCAAATAAAGTTTCTTCAATATTCTCCCTAGTGAAAAGACAGGTTATGTCCTAACACAGGAGCACTCATATTTCTTAAGAAATTCCTTGCACTTTAGTAAAGTACCCCAATTTTTCTTCATTCCTCTTCATAAAATTCTCCCTCACTGACTCTGGAACAATCATGTAACTCAGCAAGCACCCTGAGCTGCTCAGGGCATGGCTGTGAGGCCTCCCCCAGCTCTTCATTCAAATGCTTGCAGCATTATGGCCATACCCAGAAAACCTTGGAACTAAGAAACTGAGAGCAACAGTAAGGAAAATGCAACTGAATTTAGCAGCAGCTGATGTTAGTGCAAACTCGGATCTTTACACAGGCTCCCAAGGAAGATACAAACCCCAGCACCTTCCCTGGACATACGAGTCACAAGGAACAAGGCACCTCTGCAGGGTCAGCATGGTCCTGCCATGCCACCGTATAGATACTGTGTGCAAGCGAAGAGGATACCAAGGAGGAAAAAGAATGGAGGTGGGTGACGTCAGAGGAGACTGACTGTGATCAGGGCTCAAAACAGCATCTGCCCACAGTGTAGGTTACAGTTCAGTCAATTCCTGACTTCACTTGTAAGTGCAATCATTTAATGATTTGCAATTCTTGTTTCTTTATATTCAGGGGAAAAAGCAATCATTCAGAAAACTTACACCATGCTTTTTGCAGTATTGTTTGTGTTGCATGAGTAAGGCAAAAACAAGCCCTCAAAGCAGTAAGCTGCAATATCAAGTAATTATATTGCAATATACTCAAGCTCTTTCAAATAATTAGTTAGTCAAACATCTGCTGCAAATTAATATTGGGCCAAACTTGTCTCTTGGGTAATTCAATGGACTTTGGTACCATTAGGTAAGGGATGATCTGTTCCAAGATGTTTAATGTCTATGGATAATTTGCTGTTAGAGTATCCTCCTTGCATTGCTCTAGCTTGAAATCCTCTTGCAGTACTGTTGCTATTTACTAGATTCTACTGATGCATCCACTGTTTCAGGCTTACTTCAAGAAAATTCAAAATGCATACAATACCAAGGAAATGAATTTATTCAATAAGCACTGCAATGTCAACTCTTAATAATTCTGTAACGTTGGAATAAACGAAGGCAGGAATTATGCTTGCCTTTCTAGCCATCAATAAAACCTTATGAATCTGCAAGGACTCATACATTTCACCATATAAAAAGTGATATTAAGGCAACTCTTAGCTTGGAAAATTCAGAGTGCATTTTAACCAAACAGCAAATGAAGCTAATATGTATTGACTACATTAACAATTCATAAATGCACAGAAAAGAAATAAACAGTCTTTATAGCGTTGCCATGTCTTTGAGGCATTGATTAAACTCTGTAGATGCCGGTGTGTCACTCCAGCAGCTATTCAATAATCCCAGTGTTTGTCCATCAATGTCCTTTGCCATTGGTCTGACTGTCCTGCTCAGGTTGGCAGCTATTTCAAAAAATGAACTGTCACCCTAGGATAATCAATTAATCTAGCGTGAATTGCTTGACAGAGTCTTCTAATGAATGCTAACGTGTAAACACTTGTCAGACACTTTGCAGACCACAGAGTTTGTGTGGCCACAGTTGCTGGTGTCTGGGAAGCTGACTGGCAGCAAAGCTGTAAGCACAGACCGGTCTCATTGTGTTAATAATGCACACTGCTCGCAAGCTCGTCTTTAGAATAGATTAGCTAAACCTGTAGTGATTGCATTGATTTTACAATCTTCTCCTCCTCAATGGAAATGAGTGGATCTTTGCAAGAACAAGTCCTACCAGAGGGAGCCCAGTATGCATCGTCTCGGCCTGTGTGAAAGGTTAATGCATTTTCATGAGCCACTGCCTCCTCTCACACACAAGAGCAATTTATGTCCAAAACCTGTAATTACAATGCGGCTTAGCAACACCCCAAAAATCCTATTGCTATTTCAGTGATAAGCTTCAGTCTTATGGATTACATTTGTTAAATTAATAGTAAAACTATGCACAAGTTCTCTGTGAAGATCTACAATTTAATTATTTTCCATAAATATAGTCTGTCAAATCACTTTGGCTGTGATTAGCAGAAGGCCGGAGGGTAACTATTTCAGTAAGCAATATTTATTACCTGCTGAACTACATGGGAACCTCAGGCATGCTAAAGTATCAATTCTGTTCTCCGAACTTATTATTGAATCTTTAAATAAATCATTTGATTGTCCGAGCTCTTAAACAGGAGAGGTTAAAGATTCTTCTAGAAAACATTTTATTCCTAAAGTAACTGGATTTTCACAACAACACACTGGAGTTTGTTCCTCAAGGTTTTTTTCCATTGAAACTTCCAACAAAACCCCAAAAAAGAAAAAAAATAAATCAAAAAGACTGTGTTTTTCTGCATACGAACACAAGTATTTCATATATGAATACATTTCTTTTTGGAACACTTCCACTCCTGAACAATTCCCACTGAACTAACTGCACTTTTTCTAAACCAGAACACTTATTTAGATGAGTGGTTATGGATTTAGGAGTCCAACTGTAGTCAGGCTGGTTGTAAATTCTTTGCCTCCAGTCATGTTTTTATAATTATGAGCTTTCCCGTGCCAGTGTGTGAGCAGAACTCCCCTCTGATTAACATGAGGAGGGATGCTGGAGTCTGGCCGCATGACACAGCCAAGCATCAGCAAGATTTTGCATACAGAAAAGATTTTACAATATGTCCCTTTTTTTAATTCAAAATCACAATTCATGGACAGGAACTATCTCTTCAGTATTTTTTTAAAATGCTGCCCCTGCTCTGACCACATTTCTGAAAATGCATAAAGCTAATTTAAACATGCAGAATGTCACTCTGTACCTCTGCCACATGCCAGTGTTTGCAAGTCTGCAGGAAAGGGCACCCATTAGGTACAGGAATACGCAGGATGTATTCCCTTCTGCTACTGGCACACACGAGTTAAGCATATGGGAATGTGTGCAAGCCACGGTACGGCACATTAATTTAGAAGATCTGACATTTATGAACTTGGATTAAACTGCTCGTCATGATTACAGATTCATGTTTCTGGATGACTTTACCAAGAGCATCTTGGACAGAACCTATGGGATTGTTCCATGAGGCACCAGACGGGGTAGTATGGTCCTGTCAGCCTCGGATTTCTCTGAATCCCAGGAAACTGTACACAAGCAATAGTTCTAGGAAAATGCCATTTTAATTATAATATTTGTTATTCAGCAAATTCCGCTTCTGAAGATGACGCACAGTAATGTGAAATCACATGCATTTTCAGGCACTAAGGGCTCAAGGATCACTACAAGGTTGCTCATAGATATGGACATTCACAACGTAATTTGTTTAATAATTCTAACCATCTCTAACTGTAGAAATGGCCATAAAGGCAAGCTTTGTGAAATTGGAGAGGAAGGATCTAAACAACCTACCACAGTTAATAATAGCAATCGAAGAACCATAGAATCATACAATGACTTGAGGTGGAAAGGACCCCAAGGATCATGAAGTTCCAACCCCCCTTGCCACATAAACTTTGTTTCTACATTATAATGCTCATTATGATGCTGTAATTGCTTGTTAGTGCCTAAATATTTTTAATGCCCTTTGGGGAAAATTGGGGAAAATACTGTGTTGTGCAAGAACGTATATGAGGCCAAGGCTGAAATTCAGCTTAAGAAGTTAATCCCAATCTGTTTCTGTCTCTACCGGAGATCACTGTTATCACAATTTGGATAGCCAAAAAAAAAAAAAAAAAAAAAGGGGGACAAATTTTTGTTTTCAGTCACTTACAGAACAGTTATGAGTGAAAAAGTAAAAACTTTTCCTGAGTTATAAAAAGACCAAATCAGTCCTGCAGCTGCTTCAGCGTACTCTGTGTATGTATGTATCCACCATTTTTCACCAGGGTTAACTGCTGGAAGCAGCCCGGTTGCTGGCTGTATCAGAATCACACAACGAAGCTGTGACAATGCCACTCTGGAGTCGGCCCAGCCATGCCTGGGGGATGGTTAAAATTTGCCTTTATTTAAGCCACCACTAAAAATGCTTTGAACTAAGATTACTGATTTTGCCTGATGCAATCAAACAAAAACAAATGGGTGAAGCTCAGCAGCTTCTTAAAATGCTACAGTTCCTACTGTATACTATCTGGCAACACACTCATTTTCCAGAGGCTTTGGAGATAAAAGCACTGCAGTGAGTGCACGGATTATTCTGTTCTGAAATGAAGCTGTACGTTCTTCTGTGCCTCCAAGTCACACAGTGGTGTCATTCTGATATAAGAAGCATCACAGAATGAAAATGCCATCCAAGACAGTACATATCACACTGTATACACGTTTTTAAAAGCATACCTTTAGCACTGAAAATACACTTCCAGTTATTTTAATGCTAGTTACCCTATATATTTATATTTTTGGTGCACTACTGTAGAGTATTTTCTTGCAAATTCATTACTTCATTCATTGCAAACACCTGAAATCAGTTTTTAAGAAAGAAACTAAACTTAAAAATCTTGGGCTTCATCCACCTTCCAGTTTCCAAAGCTTGAGATCAGACCACCTATGGAACTAGCATTTTATTTTCATCATCACTGATTTTAAAATAATTCTCCTGATTTTATGGAACCACATGAGTGATAGGGCAGTGCAGCTTGTGTCATTCACTCCTTATGTTAGAGCTCGTAATGTCAGTGCTTCTTCTGAATATTCAAGAAATTAAAATGTATGGGAAATAATATTTATTTCCTGAAGTATCAGGAATGGCTTTGAAGGAAAGGCAAGCAAGAAATTCCCACCCAGGTTGCATAAGGTGCTCTCTATCTGTGCCCTCTTGAGTATGCTCTTCAGACAAATGAAGAAGAAAGTGGAACAAAAATGTATCAGTTAACACTGCTATCTAGTTTAGTTTGCTCAGTGTTGTGATTCTGATTCTCATTCACGCTTTTCCACTGTAATTTATACCCTGGTAAAGTACTTGTAAATTGCTAGAAAGTTTAGAGTGGGGATAATGTAACAAAAAATAAGGCCATGTAATGTAATTTCTATTTTTTCATTGAATGGTCTTGAATCTTCAGATATTACTTACAGGTTCTATTTACAGAACAAACATTGTAGCTGTTTTACAAGATTTAACAAAATAAATGGAAAGCATACCTAACAGTAAAGGACTGAAAAGCCATTCCCTTTATGAAGCCTGGGTTCTTCCCACGCAGGATTCTCCTTTCCCTAAAATTTCATGAAGGCATTTATGGGTCGATAGCTATTCTACAGCATCATTCAGCCTTTGCCCCATATCCATTTAAGCTTGCAATATCTGATTAGTTGCAAAAAAAAAAAAAAAAAAAAAAAGAAAGAAACATAAAGAAATGAAACAAGAAGGCAAATCATAGCAAATATAATTAAATCTAACCGTGACTTCAGTAGAATCACAGTGCTGAGCACTGAGAAGATCTAACTTGGCCCTCTGCACATGATTCCCCATGCTATTGAGGGCTTCCTCATTTCCAAGAGGACCATAGCCTGAACAGATGCATTCACAAACCCAGTTAAGCATCACAGTTTAATGAAAGACGGCCAGAATAAATGTGCATTAAAACTGTGTTGCACTGATACCCTGGAGTACCATCTATTTTCAGCAGCATTCAATTTTATTCATGAAAAAGCAATGAAGTTTCTCAGACATTTTTTTTAACTCTTTCCCAAAAGCCCTTTGGGAGGGCTGCTACTGCCTGCTGGGGGCATATCTCTGCGAGGTGCTGGTGAGGGCCTCCAGCATCCCCCTGCAATACCAACCCCACAGGGAGTTCCTCTCAGGTTATTTGCCTGTCAGCCTCGTGCGCTTTCTCATCCAACAAAAGATTTTACTCTGGGGAAACTGTAAAGAGTATTTTATGTGGTTTCAAATTCATTTCCGTACCTTCTGAAGTGCTTCATCCAGAGCACATCTATGATTACCTAATACCAGATTGCAGGGATCTTTTTGTAAGGACCTGCCTGAAGCACTGACTTTACAAACGCATTCATACATGCTAAACCTTAATCGTGTGCCTACACCCATAGACATGAATGACACAATATTTGCAAATTTGAATATTTGCTTTATACTTAATACACTCTGGAGTGATAGAACAAGGATAGAAAAGCATCACTGTGTAAACTCTTAAGATTGTGAGGAAAAGAAACAGAAGCAAAGAAACAATACCTGCTCTTCTTCCCTTCCTCACTCATTACAAAACAATCTTCTCTCACTTGCACTATTGGTGTATATTTCTGTTTCTCCTAGAAGTCTTTTTAATTCAGTGTTTTCATTTAAAAATGCTAGCTGAAGATATAAAGAACCCACAGCATCAACATTTTGAAGGCTATTCGAACATGCAGGATCAATTTACATGATTTTTAATTCTCTTGTATTTATTTGGTTAATCTAAACATAATAGACTTTTTTTCTATGTTCTTCTCTAATATTTTCCTGTTAATGTGAGGGCTGAACTTTTTTCACGAGAGAAAAACAACTACTCACGTTATCACCTGACTGCAGAAGAAAGGGATTTGGAAAATAAAAAACTCATTTTAAAAATAAATCTTAAAAGTCATGCTTAAAATATGATAACTAATAATAGATATGCATATCTTTAAATTGAGCCACCTTCCTCCAAGGCTCATGGAGCTGTAGCTCTCCCCTAGCATGGAGGAATGCACCAGGTGACCTGATGCTGAGCCTGGAGAGGCCCCTGCTGCTGCCTACCAACCCCCTTCTCAAGGGGCAAGGAAGAACCAGGCTCCAAGGGAAGGTGGGAGCCCAGGCCACAAGGATTTTGGCAGCATTTTGGTGATGCTGCATCCCTCCTGCAGCTCTCATGCACTGAGGCAGGCTGTAGTACTCTCCCAACTTCAGCAACAAGCCACACTTTTAAGCCAACTTTCTCCTTCCAGTCCTAGAGATAAATACAGTGTGCTCCTTAATCCTACCAGTGGCTTAGCTGTGCTTTTTCACTACCTGCAGCTTAGAAGATCAAGCCCTGAGTTGTTAAATGATCCAGGGAAAATGCATTTCAGGATTTTCATATCTTCTAGCTTTGCAAAAAGACTGTTGGTGAAAAAGACAGCTAATAATCATATTTGTTCTGCTCTTAAATGGACCAAAAAAAAACCAACACAAAACAGCACAAAAACAACCTCAAAGTCTATCTGAAGTAGATCAATTCAAAATGCACGCATAGTAGATTGATTCAATGCTACTGAATGCCACCACATCCACATAAACACACCTGGGGAGATCAGTGGGAAGATGGCGTTCACCTGATGCTTTAAGTATAGGCTGCTTACAGGTAATCCACAGAAATCAGCAAAATATACAGACTAAAGAGAGGCTGAAAACCCTCAGCAGCACAGCGCTGAGTGCAGACTCAGGCCTGGAACTGCTGCAGCTCATCTCTAGCAGCAATGATTCACCTTTAACTGAGAGGGAGTGTCACAGAAAGCAATGGATGGACTCCATTTACATTAAGAAAAGTGAGATCCCCACTGCTGGTGAGGCGCACAGCATTGCAACAACCTCCTTCCTCATACATCCCCACTCTCTCATTCCATCGTACACATTTTGGGCTGCCATTGAATGGAACAGGCATTCCCATTTGAACATAAAATTTAACTAAATCTCCCAGGGTAGCTGACATATTAGGGATAATAAGATCGGATCTTCAGTTACTGAAAATGTGCCAAGCAGTCCTTGCTGGAAGCGAATCAAGTTACCTGCTTGATTTCTTTGGTTAATTAAGTCTCCTACATAAAGTATTCTTTTGCAGACAGCATTGCATTCATGCTGAAACAGTAATAAAGCAGTAGAGCTGTTGGTGTTCAGTGTTTGTATTGCTTGTTACTTTAAAAAAAAAATAAATTTATTTAGAAGAAGAATTATTGCTATCATATAAGAAATTAGCCCCAGGTTAGCTAATTTGTCAACTAAATGTATGCCTGTATCCCTATACACACACATGTAGATATAGAAGGATTAAAGTAATCCTGTTGGTGTGATTTATTTGCTCATGCTCCAAGTTGTGCCTCTCTGTGCCTACCTACCAGGAATGGCACTGAACATGAGCTGTTTTCAGGTGGAACTGTGACCCTCAAGGATGCTGTAGTTTTTCACTTCAGAATTGCAATCCTTGCTACCCAGACTTCTCAATCAGTGAGCGATTCCTAATGCAACATCAATTATAATATCGATTGATTTCTTTTGCTCAGTATGTTTCAGCAGTTGAACCCTTGCACAAAAGCAAATTGAGGTACTAGCTAAGCTGAAAAATTCTCTGGTACAAATGCTCAAGGCCGAAGAAGAACTCCCTCACACTTTGTATCACATCACAGCAATGTCACTCTGACTTGAGGCCTTGGATAGAACATGCAGTACTGGGAGTGTAGGAGATCTGTTGGCAGCGTTAGGAGACCTTCTAAACACTTAACATTAATTTAACCAGGGACTCTAATTTTCACAAATGGCACAAGCAGTATAAAAGAAAGGATTTTGCTGCATGTACCAAATAGCACATGTGGGCATCCTGCCAGACTTCACGTGGGCCAAGAGACATGCAGTAAATTCTCACAGCTTTACTATTTACTTCATGGCTCCTTTGAAAACAACAGTGGCTAACTATGTTGATGGAAGTCTTGCCTGAGGTCCCAGAGCAGTCATTAAACTCTTAGCCTTCTGTTCAATATAAAATGACATGCTCGTTCTGCATTTCTTTGGCTGAGCTGCTATGGAGGAGCCATGGTTCGATTGATATGCCTGGCTCAAGCCCAAAAATGATTGCATTGCACTTTCCTCAAGCAGCTTGTCAGTTCGCATTCACAAAGCCATACAGGATGCAATTGTCTGGTCACTGAAAATAGCTTCTGTGCATATTTAAGCCATTGCAAAACGGCAATATGAGAATTAATTCTATCTTCTCCTTCTGGAGATTCATCATTTGCATGGTAGTGCTGTTCAGTGTGCATGGAATCATCACATTCCCTAACATATTAATGTTTTAGTTTGTTATCCCTTCAGTTATTTTTAGCAGCCAGCTGTCCTTGTGTGAAGCTCAGAGTGGCAGCGAGATGCTGAGACATGTTGTGAGCGTGGTCAAGGACGCGCTGTCATACATCTGCTCAGCAGGCTACAGCCTTGTCTATTATTAAAGTAATCTCTGAACTGCTACTGCAACATGTGTAATCATCAGTTGCAGGATGTCTTTTCTCACCTGCTCGCTATTTATTACCTGCTATCCTACAAGTTTTAATGGTAACTTGCATTTCAGTAGGTAAACACGTAGAATTGAAACTCATTATAACAAAGCACAGAATATTGTGTGATTTTTTTTGGTCCGTTTGAGCTAATAGAGGATATTCTGAGTTCTTTAGTATGCACTTCAATTTTTAGCATTATTTGAAGGACAACTGAACAATTAAAGATCAACCTTCTGGATACGCAGGGAAGAATCTTTCACATTTAATAAACAATTGGTAACAGGTTTTATTGCTTTGTCCTACTTTTTGAAAATACATAGGCTTTCTATAGGAGCTGAAGAATTAGAACTTCAGTTTGGAAATGGATTTGTGTCAAATTTTATATGCTCAAATATCAGTGATTTCCATTTGAAGCCTTTGCTGCTTTTTCTTGACACAGTAAACGGCTCAAAAAACCAATATTGCATTAGCTGCACACACTCCCCTGCCAACACATTAACTACCTAATTTTTCTAAACCACTTGAAAGCAGAGCTTTTGCATTTTGGTAAATCTAACACAGTTGTGTAAATTCATTTTCATAATTTCCTAACGCCTATTCAACACAGAAGGTGAGAATATGAGTAGTTGAAACCATCAGCAAGAATTAATGTTAAACCGTCAGCTTTTGACTTTAGTAGGCAGTCTCTGAGAAAACAAGGGAAATAACAGTGTCACTGGAGGGGCACTGCAGGCTCTCAGCCTTGCAGGCTTCACCTTCAGGAACCAACCCTTCTGGAATTATAGCTTGATTCATTTAGCTGGCTTGCCCTCCCCACGAAACTGCGTTACTCTTGCACCATGCTCTGCAGAAAATGAAGATTCCGATTTTCTGAGAAAACAAAAGGTGAATTGTCATGTTCACCTTCAAAAACCAGAAGAAAAGATTGCTGGAGAACTGCTTCTTGATTCTGCCTACATATAATCGCTGCCCAGTGCTACTGTTGTGCAGATGCCATCCCTGAGAAGAGGAAACTTTTTAGAAATTGCAAATCCCAACCCAGAGCTCCGTCTCAACAGCAGCGCTTGTGCAGAACCCCCTTTCCATGCTTGTCACCTACACCAAAGTATCTGGGCTGAGCATTGCTGCCAGCCAGACCAGCCCTGCATGCAGGCTGCAGGTGTGCTGCCTCTGCCACTACATCCATGCTTCACCATCCCTGCTCCTACAGACTGCTGTCAAAACATTTCATTCTGAAAACCAATCAAAAGAAGTATGGTAGGAATGTCATTCCTTAGGCAGCAGGTCTCTGCCAGTTGATTGCTCTTCCTCGTGACAACCAAGGGCCGGAGGAGCAGAACAAGAAATATTTGAATTCATACAGAGCAAATGTCTGCTTCATACAGAGCGGATCTGCATTACCACTAAATCTGAGTCTGTAGCACGTATTTCTATTGATTGTATTTAAACAGCACTGAAGGACGAGAGATGAGAAAACAGTTTCCAATTCATTTCTCACAGAACATCATACTTTCACTGTAGGAAAGCAGTGGACCTACAGCTCTTGCATGCTGCAGAGGTTGCTATACATAGTAGAGTTTAGGTAAATATTTTACAGAAATGCTGATGAAGAATTGCATGTTCAACTTCTGCACTGTATTTTGCAGCCAATTTGTTTTGTGCTGTTTTTTTCTTCAGTCCATGCTTACAGATACATACTCATTTTCACCAACTCATGCAGAACATGATGCCCAAACTTTTACAAATGTATTCATTCATACAGTCACAGAAGTTAGACTCGATGATCTTTATGGATCCTTTTCAATTTGGAATATTCTATGATTCTATGATTTTAACAACAACAACAAAAAAAGATACATGTTTTATGTTTGTAGTCAATATGTGATACGACAAATACTAAAAAAGAGGTATAGCTTAATTCATATGATACAAATTATTGTAAAATAAAAAAAGCTCTTACAAGTGCAGGTTATATTCTCAAGGAAAGGAGAGACCCTTACACTTGTCCTATTTTTTAATAATAATTCTGTAAACACTCTATAATTTCATAATAGATTACAAACATTCAGAGGCTCAGCATCAAACTACTCAGGATATAACAAGCATATGACAAAGTATTTATGCAACTGACAGTGCAGGCACTTTTAGGAAGGATATAAAGACGTCATTGTTTCATAATTTATTAATGAAAAAAGAAGTTGGAAGGGATGTTTTTTTGTTTAAAACACCTAGATACCTAAGCACATGTTAAAATCTCAGCAGGACTCCTTTTAAAAGGAAATGGGATAAAATTCACAAAATTAATTAAATCATAATTCATTTATTAAAAAGGATTGGAAGAGACAGCCTCACTTAAAGCATGGACACTCCAGTGCTTACCTCAATAAGGCAGCCAACTTTCCATTGGGACAAACTTGTAAGCCAAGGCATGAGCCAGTTCTTGTGCATGTGCCTGGGTAGGATGTACAAATGTATGTCTTCTTTACACAGAAGAACTTGTAACCAACAGTCCTGCCAACACATTTATGTTTAAAGTCAAAACAGCAGAGTTTGAAATACAAAAATGATCGCACTCCTCAGAAAATTAAAAACGTGCTGTGCTGGAAAAAGCCAGAATTTCCTCTCCCTGTGCTGAAATTCTGAGGCTGGGGAGTTGGTTAAAGTATCAACTCTGTATGTAACTGTAGAACCAGGAGTCCCAGAAGCCTTTGGGCTGAATAGGCTGGGATAAGCACTTAAATCTATATAAAAATGCATGGCACTTGATAATTAAATTGATAATGGCTGTTTGCCAGTGGGAACCTAACAAAGCACTTCCTTCTGTATTAAGCTGGAAGTAGGCAACTTTTTTCACTGAAAGAAACTGGACTGCATACATACTTTAAAAAGTTATGAGAATGACTTCTGTAGGTAGCAGTATCTCTGGAAAACTAAACTGAGGTTTACTTGGAGGAGGGTGCTTCCAAAAGAAGCCATCATCTTGGCCTCCCTGCCTTTCTGAATCTCTCACATTTCAACCTCATCATTGCAGAAGAGGTGACACTCTAGATCAGAACACATCTATTCACTGCTTAAAGCCACTGCAAGTCCTAAACAACCTGATAAACAATAGGTTTCAGGTGCTCAGTAAGGCTTGTAATGAGAGACAACGACTTGTATGTCATTGCGTGCTTAGTAACATACAGTAAAAGACAAGGACTCTTGTTTGCTCACATACACAGTGAAAATACTCCTGGCTGTGGCCTTCAGCTAATGGCAAAAATCAGGTTCCATTGTTGCAATAAAACCCTCTTCAGATTCAGTGTCTGAACTGGTAAGAAAGCATCACAGCCCCCTTTGAAAGAAGAGCCGTTTGTCATTTCTTTCCACTCTTCTGATAGCAGTGGACATATGACACAGCTGTGTACTGTATCAGACACACATAATAATGTAATCAGCTTGAGCTCTTGTCCTGTGAAAAGGGGCAGCATTTATCGTACCCTCAGTGGCTCAGCAGCAATGAATTCATGACTGATGAGCAGCATTTCAGATGAGCGTCATCTGTGCCTCCCTACCAGCATATGCGCATGCCGCGTATTGTCCAGAAATGTGTCTAATACATATTTAATGTACTTGTTCTGTAAACATGTACTAATGGAAATAGCATTTGCTAGGAAAGGCGGTCCTGTCCCTGGCTATTAGTGGTAGCACTCTTTGAGTAGAGTGATTCGGAGCTTTCTTGTGCGAGACAGATGGATCTCATTCCTGCACGGCATCCTTCTGCTCACATTCATGTTGGTAAAAACGTACACTCAGATTTGTTTTCGTATCTGACTGCAAAATCAAATGCCATAGCTAACATATATCCCAGTGCACGGAAATCAAAAAGAGCCAACAAGACCTTTGAGTGTGATCCCCAAAGAGCTTTGCTCAACTGAAATGTCACAGCCTTCACACAGTATTTTTAATCCAAAAATAATTAAATTAGATTTATATAGAGACAATCTGAGACACTGACCCCAGATAACTGGTGATTCATTTCAAATGACTAATCCTAACCACTCAGAAGCTACTGTAGGCCAGGGCCCCGCAGACCCAACTATGGGGAGAGTGCCTTCCAAAGCTCTTGCTGAGATGCACAGGAGCATCAGCTGGGCTAACTGCAAGGAAGTTCTGTAATTTCATTCACAAACTGCAAGGTTTTTTTACATTTTATTTTCAGTGAAGTCTGAGCCGAACTCCAGAGCCTTAACTAAATACTCACTGAAACCTATCATCCTTCCAGTGTAATTGACAAGGGATATGTATGTGATAGAGAACAGTATAGTATCAATTTTTATTTTATTATAGAGATTCACTTCCACAACCTTTTATTTCCTGTTCAGCGTAACAATTCACAGCAGCAACACCTCACAGTAATGTATGATAAACTTGCAGGGTTTTGCACCAGGAGTTAAATGAAATGGTGGCAGCAATGCATGTTAGTGCAGTGCATTCACTGCCACTTCTATCAGACAAGCGGATATTAAAGTTCCTATTGCCTAAAGAACCGTGAGACGAACTCTACTTCTGCATACATTATTTTGGCATCGAGGGGTCAGCACATAGGCTGATGCTGCAATTGAATCTAAATCTCAGAAGAGCTGAGTTAGAACCACTGTAATGTCCTTACTGCACAGAAACAACTATCTAGCAACAGCATCTGGTAAATAATATTTTCTTTAAAACTAGCAAGTAGAAAACTGAATGGACATGCAAGTTGTGAAATACTCAACTAGCTGCATATTTGTTGATTTAAAGTAAAGAGATGCTGCCTGACAAAAGGAACAAACTCCTGGAGGAACTGAGAGGTTAGGAGAACAATGTAAACCTCTTCCTGTGTTTTTTGTTGTAAGAGGGAAACAGGCCCCTGTTTGTGGTCCTGAGCCTCTGCTGTGCTGACCTACCCTGCTGCCTTTGGGAGAGGCTGAACAGGACAGGGGTGGGTGGTGCGAGTCCCTGCACTGTTCTCCACAGCACGCTGACCCATTTTGTGACTTTTTTATAAAAGCATAAACCAGGCACAGAGAGCCAAAAAAGGGTTAAAAAGAAAATCTGGTCTTCATACTTTTTTGATTTTGTGAGCATGAATCTCTTTCACAGAACAGCTGTCAAGTCAGCCAACGAAACAGGTCTGCTTAGGTCTCCTGATAATACCAACTGCTGTTGTTCATGTATCCTCAGTGACAGCAGCAAGATGAAAATCGAAATGAATCGCCCTACAAATGAGACACTTCTCTGCTTTGACTTTCCAAACGTGACAGTGGTGTTTGTTTTCTCAGTCAGCAACATTTAAAGATGTTAGAAAGCTCTGGTATCACTAAGTTGCTCAGGGGGCAGTTTCAAAAAAAAAAAAAGTGAGAAATCTGCATGACAGTTCCTTTCACAATTGTGTTCAAATTTCTGTCCATTAGTACTTCCACTGAACTGAACTGCAAAGTATCACTAGCAATACAAGCAGACTTTAAGTGACAACAGCTAACATTTAATCTCTCTCTATGAAGTATTTACTCCATACCCTTACTGTGCTACAGATGCAAATTGTTGGTTCACACCATAAGAGTTACAAGTCAGCTTTAGGTCCCACTGATGAGCTGCCATAGCACAGATGCATTAGCTTCTGTCAGTCTGCTTAAGAGAACAGTGTTTTTCAACAGATCACAAATTACATAGAATAAAATAATTTTCAGAAGTGCACTTTCTTCAGTGTGAGTTGTAAATACAATTATTTGCCCTTCTATTGGAAAAGCTGAAAACACTCTCTAAATATAAATTAATTAAATTCAGTAATTTGTGTGAAGTAAATATTTCTTTCTATCTTCCACAGGAAGAGCCTAAGGCACAAGGTACCCTGTGGAACTCATCAATTACTTCCATTTACTGCAAATTGTAGCAGGAAACAAAAATTAAAGTTGTAAAAGACACTGGATTTTTTTTTTTTTTTTTTTTTTGAACAATTACATTAAAACTCAGAAGCCATACTGAAGCTCTGAAACATATTCTTATGTATATATATAATTAAACCTGCCTTTTAAAATATATTTCTGTGGCGTAATTTTCCTCCTTATCTGATTTCCTAGACACCATTACCTAATACATGTACAGCCCCGTGTTCAATCAGATCTCCTTGCCCTTCCTCAAAAAAAGATGGCATTTTCAAAAATGCTTTATGAATTTAACTTCTTTTGCTTTCAAAGGAACTTAGATTGTAAAGATTCGTCTCCATGGATATTTGTAGACATAGGTGTTACAATGGATTAGCTTAGGGCAGTACTGTGCTAACACAAAGAAAAGCATCTCTCACATCTGTATGGTTTGGTGGTGCATTGAGGGATTTCATGTGCATCTACCCCAGTCACATTGTGATATCTCAAACCTCCAAAATCTTTGGATAGTTTCACTGTAAATCCACTGAGTCAAAATTCTTTCCATGAATGCATCTCCAAAGCTCAAGCCTTGCTGAATAATCTGCTTTCAATTTTCTTGTTCTGCCCAACAACCTTTATTTATTATTTCATCCCAAATTCCTGGGTTTGCAAGTGCTAGCTGTGAAACATCCAAAAGCCCAATTCTGATTTAATAATTAATATCTGTGCTTTCATTCTGAGAGTCTCAAATGCTTTGCAAATAAGAACAGAATGTCCAGACACGCCGTGGGTGTCCCCATGTTACCATTGAAGGAAGCAGTACTCAGTCATTTGGTCACTTTACACAGAAAATCTCCGGGAAAAGCAAAAGCAGTACCAAGAACCTCATAATCCAAGTGTTATACTGCTAGCACAAAGCTACCTTTTCTTCACTTTCTCTTTTTAAATTACTTTCTGATTAAATAGAAAGAAATTTTCTTGAACTATATGGAGGATAAAGTTAGTAGGTCCACAAATTTTCCATCTTGAACCAGATTATTTTGTATGAAAAGAATTGTTGGCATTTGATCTTTTTTGAAACTGAAGAATAACTGGAGAAGTGATGTGAAGCATGCAACATGAACACGTGTGGTTACCAGCACTGCCTTATAAGATCTTGTACTTCAGTTGCTAAACTTAAACTTGTTCTTTAAAATGTTCCATGCCAGGAATATCTAGTTGGGCTGATTTATTTTTTCTTTTTTTAAACACGTCAAAATGATCCATCAGTTTTCAAAAATGAGATGAGAGGGAAAAGGGCAATTTTGTGAAGTGAATATTTTCCTT
This sequence comes from Meleagris gallopavo, assembly GCF_905368555.1. Taxonomy (NCBI): domain Eukaryota; kingdom Metazoa; phylum Chordata; class Aves; order Galliformes; family Phasianidae; genus Meleagris; species Meleagris gallopavo. The sequence goes on from NC_139416.1 coordinate 9,959,807, forward strand.
TTCTTTTGTTAAAAAACAAACAAACAAACAGAAATAGTGTATACGTTTTGTTGAACACCTGGCATTGCTGCTGGAAAAGAGGTTGCGCTGGTGTTAGAGATTTGCCTTTTGCTTTCCCTGCTGGAAGGTACTCATACATCCACGTATGACCTTTTGCTCCCACCACAGCCACTTTCCTGGCATCTCTAAGTTGAAGATCTGAGGTCAGTTCAAGCTTAGGACACTAAAAAATCTCTGAAGTTCAGACCACTAACAGTCAATTATATGAATGACTGACTTGAATGACTGACTATGCTGCTGATAGCATATTTTCTCTTCTTGATTTCAGTTCTAATGCTTGTGCAGCACAAACTTTCCTTGGCCATCTGTGGAGGATGCTACAGCAGAAGTATTAAGCATTTTGTTTGCATACTCTGGACTCATGTATAACGAGCATGAGGTAGATCAATTAAGAGAACTGCACTCCCAAAAAAGTGAAATATGGAATGAAGTAATGAGCAATCCTGCAGCACACACAAATGCTTTCAGTACTGATCAATCACTTCACATCTCTTCTAAAAGAAAACAGAGCTGGTGCCAGCTGGCAGAAAGCTGGCACTTCCAACTGTCACCAAAATAATTAGCTCACCTGTAGATTTCCCAGCCTGGATGCTGTAGATAACCTGGTATGATGAGGCAGGTGCTGCTGATGGGCTGGTCTCGCAAAGTAGGCTCGACCAATGCTGTTGCTCCTCCCACAGTGAGCACTTGGTGGGGTGGGTTCACCACACTGTCACTCTCTCCAGGACTTCAGCAAGCTGATCTAAAGATAAAATAAGAAATTTTAAATGTGAAGCCAGCTGATATATTATGTGGCAGTTTGATTCTGGGACTTCTGGTATCACTGAGATTTCTCATCTGGAAGCAACAGGATGCTGCTGTTCTCCACGACAAGCCCACAGCTTGCCCCATACCAAGATAGAGGTTTCTTTTCATAGCATCTAAAATGTATAAGTTACTTCTGCAAAAACTGGGTTTGGAGCTGCAAAAATGAGGAAATTTCCCCATCTGTCAGGTTAATTTAAATAAGGTTGGTTAGTCAGAGCAGTTCAGTGGTTTGGAAAGCCAAAATAAGTCCTCAAGAGATGAGAGGGACCTCAGGGAAATAAACATATCACACCAAGCTACACAATTTCCTACAACATATATATATATATATGTTTGAAAGCCACACGTCTCTGCAATTTGCAAGTGCATGCACAGGCTCACAAATCAAACTTTAAAGTAAGACTGAGGGTCTTTTGTCCCATAATGTATTAGAGCAGAATGGATTTAATCAGCAGTTTGATAAATGACACACCTGCTTAATTTCCTCAATTGCTAGGGCACAGATTTTATGCAATGCATTTCAGCATCACTGAACAAAGGATGAATAGCAGACCCTCAGCCTGTGGAAATGGGATGCCTGGTACAATCCACAAGCCTCTACACAGCAGCTAATAGGCACAAATGGGTATTTGCTACCATAAACGTCCTACTGTGTGGTCCTTCATTCGTTGCAGGATGTCTCTTTGCTTTAGTGTAGCCTCTAAATTAGTCGTGCCTCAATACATGGTTCACACCACTTAATACCTTGAACTAGCCATATGTTTGCTGAATCCATGTCTTAAGCATACTCCTATTTTTTATGTGGTATTTAGAAATTATCTTTGAATTATAGCAGAAAGATAAAACATTGACTCTTTCCCAACATTTTACAGCTTGAAACAGAAGCCCAGAAAACCCAGAGTTCTCTCTTTCTCTTTCTTCCCAAGTATTTATTTTTCTGTTCAAGTGCTAGTTTCACTGGCTTTCCTGCATATAAACCATACAGAAGCAAGCATCCTGGATTATACAGCAGGTACTTCTCAGGGTTCAAGCATCAGCTGCTGATCTTACCTCTTACATTTTATTATAGCATTACTGGAGCACCTAAATAACACACAACTGAAAGCCTAGGCTATAAACATCCCATTTGTACAGATTCCCTATGACACAGATACCAGGACACAAATTACTGGCTAATACAGTTTTTCCTAATATTGCACAGCATATATCAAGCCTCCAGATTGTGGTCTCCTTTAGACCAATATAAACAAACAGATATAAACCATTGTAACAGAGATCAGAATAGCCTTCTTCATTTTCTCCTTACTGGGAGTAATGAAAGCTCCTCTGAAGCAGCATGCACTGGTAGGGAAATGCGCTAGAAGAGCACTCAGCCTTGCCATCAGCCTGGTTATAAGAAGACTCCTAAACAGGCTTCCTTCACATTGCCAGAGCCTCTCTGACAAGGGCTTAAATTGACAGAAAAGAATGAAGTTTGAAAGACTTGGAGAATGTGGTTGTAAATTTTGTACATTAGAGAAAAATCAAGCTACATACAGAAAAGATGACCCCTAAATTACATGTAAGTAAAACGAACGTGAAAATGAGACTGGACAGCATTTGGTGACATTGATATTCTTTAAGCCACTAGTATGCTTCGATGTATTCAGTGCAATCCTACCTCTGAGCTTAGTGCAGGTAGAGCCTGACTTTGCAGGGAAAGAATCTCCTACTTTTGCTAATGTTAAAGAAATGAGAAAGAATTAATTCAAATAACTTCCTGCAGAAATTATGGCCTTGTGATATATTTTAGGTGTGATTCCATTAAACAAAACAAGAGATATTACTTGTATCAAGAGTATATGTAACACAAAAATGCTTCTGACAGTGTAAGAGGCAGTGATTTGAGTGTACAGAAGATCAGGAGTCTTTATTTTTATCCTGTTCTCCCAATTTGGTTGTGTTATTGTCTTTTACTTTGCTTCTGATGTGTGCCATATAAAATGACTTGTTGTAAAAAGTTATAAATGGGCTTCTGCCTCTGACATGCACCAGAATACATCATGTTCACTGTTCCTGTCTCCTTCAGAAAGGAGATTTTTCTGGGAAGCTTTGTTTCTCCTGCTTGCTATTCCACTACTCTCTTGCTGCAAAGTTGTTGTGAAAGTTGTTCATTTGATAGGAAGCTGATTTTTGTCAGTACACTGTATGCAGTATTTTGGGCACAATAAATTTAAGAGAAGGTAACTTCACTTTGCAATCATTCTTGTGAACATTAGGAAAGCCATTAAAATTTGATACAATCATTTCTCACAAGCATCATTTTTATGAATACTAATACAACAGACGTAATTGTAGTTTACAAATCAGTGCTACAAGAGAGGATGAAATGTTGGCAATTGGCATTTGTCACGCTTGGCTTAGAATTAATTCATATTAAATAATATTTTAATTGCATTGTTTTGTTTCCCCACTATGCTCCCTGATGGATGTTTGTCTTCTAATAGCTCACTGTTTAAGTACTGTAAATAGTTGTAAATTCTAAAGTTAAACTGCATAAATTACCCAATAATGCCAAATATTAGAGCTCCACTTGTCAAATGCACAAAGAGCTGGTTGAGTGTTTTTCAAAGGGAAGGGAAAAGAACATTTTACATGGTAACTAGCTTGACAAGCAAATTTTCCTTCTGGTTTGACACTAGAAAATAGTTGTTTGAAAGATTTATTTAGCTTACCAAAAACACACCAATGTTACCACAGGGCTTCATTTCGGATACAAAATGTCAGCGGTGCTCTGTTGGACAAGAATATCTGCCTGCCTTATGTTGTCTAAACAAACCTTTTTATTCTGTGTTTACATTTTGGATAACTTCTTTTAGACATACGTATTTGCTAATATCAAGATGCTAAATAAATCAATGATATGTCAGACCTTTTGTGAAAAGCAACAGAAGAATGGTGTCCCAGCATTAATCAACTCACATGATTGACAGCTAATGATTTCCTACCTAGTGATCTATAGATGATCTCATTTTTGCTTCCATAGAAATGCCAGATTATATTCAGACAGCAGGAGAAATAACTCTTCTACATTTTCATTCATAGTCACTCTTGCAATAACTTCTTTTGGGAGATAGTATCAAAAATATGCAGCTAAATAAAAGCACTTCATAGATGAGCAGAATGAATTAATTTCTAGGCCCTAGTCATTACCTTTAATTAACTGAAGGAGCAGAACCATGATCACTGTCAAATACAGGCCAATTAATAAAATTAAGCTGTTTAAATCCTTGATGGTGGCCACAATTTGAGCAGTTTCATAACCTACACATTCAACCTGGTTTCCAAAAACTGTTGTGAATTCCAAAATACAGAGGTTCTTGAGTGACATCTTCAAAACTATGATGACATATGAGTTCAAATACAAACAGATGGCAAATTAAGTTTGAGGTCATAGTAAAATACTCCTGCCTCTGAGACACAGGGATAATAAGAGAGAGCAACCTCTCAGTACGGGGCTCTCTTGCAGAGCAGCTGAATTCATTGCAATTTTGACACTTAATCCAAAAAGAGGAGGAACAGTTAGAGCAATTTATCAGAAGTATAAAACTGTATTTTTATCCTGCTGCTCTTCATTCACACAGAAAAACAAGTTGCTTAGAGGAACTACAGACAGGATTATGCTCGAGATTTCCAAGGACTAAAACAAAATTGAACTGTGTGCTCTACAGCTGCACCACCCTGTGCTGCCAGTCACCTCAGTGCCCGCTGCTCACTGGGCTCATCCTGCCCTGAGCAGCCCACGTGCTGCTGCCCGACCCTTCCCTCTGCGTGCTCCAGAGCACAGAAGGACAAGTATGGTGAAGTTAAAACACCTAAAGACGTAATGATTTGTGATGCCAATGAAGAGGTAAAACTAGCTATTCTCATAGTCTTCATGGAAGATAAATGTTTAAAGACAAATTTTGGGATTTTTTTTTTACTTCCTCTGAACACAGGAGTTAGAACTGGAGTAGGTAAACTGTTATTTTCACTTCTGACAGAAAAACATTGAGGAAAAAACTTTTGTTGCACCCCAAATGACAATTTAAGGGGGACCAGAAGACTCTACGGCTTGACAGGTGTGGCATTCACTTTGGTTACAGAAGACCTAAGATCCTGTCTGTCCTTGTACCAAATTAAACACAAGAGTTTAAACCTCATTTTTGCTCATCCAGTCAGTCAAGTGACTCAATAGATAGTTCATTTTTTCCACAAGAGGGAAACAGTTGTAGTGGATGAGTTTGAAAGCAGCATATTTACAAGTCAGTGAAGTGACGTCTTGGGATGGTGGTCTGAGGAGCCACATCTAAGCCCCATTTCCATGTGAGAGATAAGGTCTGTCCTCAACCCACTCTGTACACAGATGTTTAGATGTTCCCTCAGAGCTTAAATACTCTGACCAAATAAATAAATAAATGAGAAGAAAATGCACACTGAGGATACCACATTCCAATAAAAATGTTCAAATACTGACTTCTTGAAAGACTGACAATTCAGATGGTAACTCACCTAACATTAAGCAATCACTCACTTTTTGAGGTGACTCTTATTGCATGAGCTTGGGAAGGAGTCACTAAAGAATACTCTAAGTTTGAATGCTATCAGTAACCAGAAACACAGTATACAGTCAACTGGTCACCTGATGGCTCTTGGTTCACAAGTCAAATCTGAACATATGCAACATAGAAAAATTGACAGGAACAGACATAAGCAGCCAGTTTTCTGACTGACTGATCTCCTAATAACACACTGACCCTTTAATGTAGACGTTAGAACATCTTTCACCAACTAGCATGCAAGGGAGCTGCAAAGCATGCAGTTCAATTCTGCAGAAGAATCCACAACAAAAAAGATTACACTCAAATCTAGCTATTCCACAGGCCTTGGAGATCCTTTCAGCCCCTGCACACACCCACTCCTGCAGCACCAACTTGCTCTCCCCTCCTTCAAGTTGCCCCAGCCCTCATTCAGCAAGATGAAGGCGGATGTTTTATTTGCCCCCATTTAAGACCTGTCCCTCTGCCTCAATTGGCTGCAGAGATCTATCTGCTCTCAGCCCCCCCATGATACACCTTACAATGCATGTCTGCTTTGAAATGCAAAAACGCATGGCTTTGGAGGGAGGACAAGGGGCATGTTTCAGTTTTATGGAAACGTTATTAAAAGTCTTTTCAAAAATTGCTTCCTTAGAGAACAACAACAAAAAAGAAGCAAGGGGAATCATAGCAAAACAAACCCCCCAGGGCCATTTTTATTTGCCAAGCAATGTACACAAAAACCCGATTAATTTAAAGTTACATTCACATATTTTATATAGCCTTAAATTATTAATTACCATTAAAAAAAAAAAAAAATCCAAGCACAGTTGCTTTGGTAATACATTTTTAAGATGGGAGAACATTTTGCAACCTACCGCTCTCCTGGGACTTTGCTTTGCATCTTGGATTGTTCATTAAGCCAGGATTAGTGAAGTAGGGATTACTGTACAACACTGAGCAAATTGTTTCTGGATCTGGACTCACTGGGCACAACCACTGGAAGCAGTTAGAGTAAGAAGGGAATTGGAGGCACTGTGCTCTTCTGGGCGTGCATACTCTTCAGGAACAGGGCCAGTGTTGTGAGCACTGTACTACAGGGATGCCTGAAATGTTCCTACTCCTACTGCTGCCGCAGTAAATAGAGCATGTATGTATGAGCAGCTCAACACAAAGGCTTTTGGCAAAAGGAAAGGATGCAAATAATTTTTTTTCCTGCTCTGCTGCTGTGACCCTTAAGTGAGCTTTCCAGGCCTGGGCCTCAAACCTGGTCTCCTCCTTGGCAGTCTGTGAGCTGAGATGATGTCCCCACAGCTACTCCCCCTAGAAATTATTTGTACTACAGCAATGCTGCACAGAACTTTCCTGCTTAAGTTAAGAAACACCTCACACGTAAAAATGTTCTACTATTTCTGTGGATAAATCAAGTCACCCTTTAACAGGACTGCATCTCTTGCTATTCTAGCACAATCCAAAGCAAATATCGTAATAGGCAAGCAAGCTATAAATCCACATGGAATTTTTAATATAATGATGCATAGGCTGCTTTACTCTCAAAGCTGCAAATCCAGTGAAATGTTACAGACGCAGATATGCAGAAAAGCCTTCATAGGCTGAGATTTTAGTCAGCAAGTTCCTGCAATTTATGTTCAAAGACTGGGAACAATAAAAAGCACCTAACCTGCCTTTTCCCAGCTCCACAGAGTGCCGGATGCACAATGAGACACTGCCTGAATTGGTGCTTGACACAGAGCACAGCCACCAAAGCTGAAGCTTTGAGCTTTTGACAATTAGAGCTCTACCCTGCCATCCTTATTCAGTGAAGCTGACGGGAGTTTTTCCTGAAATTGGTTCTCTGACGGCAGCAATGTGAAGCTGCCATGAATATTTTAAAGTAAAAGAGCTGGAATACTCTAATGATCTTATGTAAATCTAGTCTAAGAATTTCATTGAAAATTTTTTTGAATGGGTCATTAAGCAGGGAAGAAAAGGTTGGAAAGCAGCCTAAAAAGGAGAACATTTTCAAAAGCCCAAATACTCCCCACATTCTTCAGAGCCAGCCAATTAGGCTAGCTTGGGGTAGTCAAAGAAGAGCAAAGTAACAGCATCAAGCATACCTGTAACTATACGTAGACCATCAGCTTCGTCAGGAAGGAGACAGCAGAAAGGAGGTAACATGAAGTTAACAGGCTTAACTGCTAGATTTGAACCATAGGTACATAAAAATTACTAAGATTTAGTGTTTCTCTCTTTATTGTTAGTGCTAAAAATAGAAGTCTCACAGAAAGTTACGATTAAGCAGCAGTGATAACAGAGGTGGGAATGCGAGCCTCATGGCTCCCACTGGGCCCCAGCACCTGGCTCCTCCAGAACACTCACCAACAGTGTCCTGGGCATCTGCACGGGTGCTCCTGGTGCATGGGACACCACTCACCTAGATGCTCAGCCCATTCTTTTTCTGATGCGAAGCAGCACAAATATTTCTTAGGGAATTTATTTAAAAATAAACTTGTCCTTGGCAGCTGAAGGACTTTTCACATCTGATCTCCTTAGTCTTTATGTGAAGGCGTACTATTATTTATAATGTGAGAAGTGATTAGGATGAAGTTATATATGCACAGTAGGCAAACAGACTTACAGAATGTGCCTAGCACAGTTCGTTCATTAAATCTCATCCATTCTATTGTTGACTTTTCTCTTGAAGGTTTATTCCAGAAGCTACCACTTTATGCCAGCAGCATCTAAGCTGCATTAGCAATTACTTAAATGTATTTGGATGCTGCAATAAATACTTATTCAGCATGTATCTGGGCAAAAGACTTTTCTTCAAGACTCGATCCATCTTTGCTGTACTCAGAGCCATAAATGCTGTCCCACCCTGCACCTCACCTGCACAAGGGCTATGGGAGGTTTCCCATCAGTCCCTAAGGACTGATGGCAGCCAGCACCCAGCTTTAATTGTGCTTGCCACCACTGCTTGTTCAGGGGGCCAGTAACAGATACACACCCTGTCACATACAGATAGAACAATATTTTTCTCTAATCTTGGCTGAAAGAAGTTCTCTTCCTATCCAGTCTTCAATGCAGCAGCACAATACAATAATAGTTCTTCACAGCCTCCAGGAGGTAAAGCAAAGCCTCAAACCTCTTTGATAGCAGGGAACTGAGGTTCTGCAAGGGTAACCACCCCTTCAAGGCTGAGTGACAGCAGATGACATTTGGCTGCTCAAGCAGCAGTAACATAACCATTACAAAAAGACTACGGAGCAGTAGTGATGAACAGATTCAGGATCCCTCTCTGCATTTCTAGGGATCGGCAAACTTTTCAATGAAGCAATCATTTGAAGGACTTGGATCATTAGAATGGATCAGCTTTTACACAGGCTGGATTAGCAGAATAACTGACAGCTTCAAATTGGTAGATGTCATTGAAGCAGCAATGCTAGTATAAATACCAAATGCTTTTTTATGAGGAATAAATGACATTTTCACAATTTCACCCAGAGGTAGTGCTGAAGCTAGCAATTCAGAGAAAAGGCAGTTTGGATTTATGTGGCAGGTAAGTCTTCACAAATTACACAGGCTGAAAATGACGACCCTCTGAAATTATTCATGCAATCTACAGATACGACCTAGGGCCAGCCCAGTGATTTAATAACATAAAGACAATGCCAAGTATAAACAGAAATAAAGTTTGGAAAATACATAGCGTTCAAGCCTCCTGCAGATAGCTAATCCAGGTGCTTAAACCAGAAATCTGTTAAGATAAGTATTCTCCCTGGTAACGTACTAGAAGACTTCACAAAGAACTCAAAATAAAAAGGTGGCATTTGCTAGAAAGACAACTATTCACAACAGACAGCGGTATTTAGACTGCTTTCAGCAAGAATTAAGGGTTCTGGGCTGCTTGGTACCACTCGGAAGAGAGGGTAAAAATGTGATTTTAGTGACAGGTTGGGAAGAATAACTACAATGGGCCTGACAAAGTGTGCTTGAAACACCAGTTACAAATCAGATACGTGGGAACATCGTTCTCTATTCTTCCCACAGGGGAACTTCAGTTCCTCTTGGGTTCCCGATAGCAAGTGTCTGCTCTGGTCACTGTGGATTCTCTCACAAAAGAAGTGCATAAAGCAAAGTAACACTTCCCAGCCACACCTCAAAAAGGTAAATGTGTAAAAGCAGTTAGAGCTGAATACAAAATGACTTAGTATAAACATGTCTGAAATGTTTTCTACGTACATACACTTGAAAATACCACACTGATAAGTAAGTTCAAAGCTGCACATAGTTTTGTTGCATACTTTTAAAAGGCTTCAGCTTTTCTTTCATTTTTGATAAGAGTTGTGGAGTAGAAAATTATACTGTCAATGTGGATGGAAAACATTGCCTATATTTAGACATTACAACAATCCTTCTTTTGTAATCCTTTAAATAGATCTGCATGTCCATTATAAATTTATAAACATGTTCAATAGTGGACTGCTTCTTTTCTTTCCATACAAGGGTGCACAAGAGATGAACACGAGCAGAAAGCTCACCTAGGGCCAACGCATTATTGTTAATCATAACATTACAGTGACAATTCTTTGCATTTGCTACTCTACTAAATATTACTAAGAGTTAATTCCAAGGTATTGGCATCATTGCAGACAAAAATTGGATATCATATTTCTGCATAAAATCCATCTTTTCACTTTGCAAATATCAGTGCATGTTAAATATTTGAATTTTCTCTGCATTCAAGGTTTTAAAGTTCAGCATTAATTAGTGCAATCAGGTGCCAAAGCATTCAGTTCCCAGGAGAACAGTAGTACAGAATGAGGTATGGCAAAATTCCAGGAACTGAATCTATAATATAATAAGATTCACACTTTTAGTACAATGTAAAAATTTCTTACTTTGTTCTATGGGCTTTGCAAAGAACAACCTATAAAATATTTTTAAAGCATCTTAATTTGACAAAAATAAGAGCTATATTATCTTATAATGCTGATGTTAATGTTTGAAGGGGAACACAAATCACCCTAGCTAAAAGCCGAGTCAGCTGGGTAGATGTTACTGCAGCACAATTCAAAAATGAAATGTGAGTGCTGTCTAATTTTCCTTAATATTTACTCTAACTCTCATTTTCTTCCCACCAGTCTCATTTCTCTTTCACATGTTTGCTAATGAACAGACTATCAGCAAAAGGCAATACTTCAGAAACAAGAGCACACCTATCTATTAATGAAAGGAAAATAACTGAAACATACACAATAATTAGCAGGCACGAATTCAAAAGCTAATTTTAGATTCTTGATATGGAAAAGCCTGACAAATGCATCTGAGCTCACCCACATGAACACCACCAAGAGATGAAGGAGACAATGTAGTTAAGATCTTGCGTACTGGGAATGAGATCCTTCTCTATGTTGTTTGATAAAAAAAAAAAAAAAAAATTCGAATATCCTCAGTGCTTCCCTCTTACTGAAAACAAAAATCACCAAATGTCATAATTACAGCCAGCTTACTTCTGTGAATACACAACAGGGGATTCCATCACCAGCTCTCAGCAGAGGACCGCTTGGGCTGGCCTGAGGTAACAGCAGCTATGCAAGGTGCAGCTCTGTGATCACCAGGATTAACAAATCCCTGCTTTCCTCCAGATTTGTGTGTCACAGCTGACTGAAGAGTTGAGCTCAGGCTGAAACTCTGCCAACAGCTGAGGCATTTATTCAGTCTTTCTGCCTTGCAAATTCTTACAGACTATCCAGCCTGACAGCTCATGCTGCCACATTCCCTTAATCCAGGCCTTTAAAGGGTTTTTCACCCAGTTGCTCATTTCCTTGAAGCTGCTAATAGTTTAATTATAGCTGAGACCTCTTTTTTCCATTTACTTGGAAGTAGTCTGTGGGTTCAAAAGCTACCAGAGATGGGAAAACAGAGGGACTTGCTTGTATAAATCTTTTCTCCACAAAAACTAAATTTAAAAGGAAAAAAAAAAAAAAAACATTGCATGGAACGTATACAGCAACACAAACAGAGAAAGACTGCATTGGTTGCTCTACCTGGTTTGGTGAGTGCATGCTCCAGCAAGCAGAGCTGCTTGCTGTGAGTATTATGACTGGAAGTATATACCCAGCAGCCTCCTTCCATCCTAATGCCAACGTTCCTCAGCTTTGTTAGGGCTGGCCACAGTGGGAATAGATAGTGGGCCTGTGACTTCAAATCACATTACAGTTCAGCCATTTTCCGTGGAGGCTCAAAGCGGACACGCCACTACTTCAACCTACAGTAAATGATAAGGTGCTAACGGTTCTCTTCATCAAGGATTTCGTTCTACTGGGACCACTTTTCTGATGTTTCTCAGAAGAAACTTACATCATGCAAAGTTAAATAATCACTTCCACCAAACCAAACACCACAGCACAGCTGCTCAGCTTGCTGCTTAGTGTTTTCCCTGCTAACAGCACTCACAGGGTGCACACTGTGAAGGCTCGCTGGTGCTTAACGTGAACTAACCTGAACACATTAGGTCTGTCAAGAGCTGCATTATTTATGACCAAGTTTCACAAAACATTGATAAAATGTGGCATCTAAACTGTAGTTTGTTTGATCAATTACTTAATATATTTTACTGTCTTTTTTTCTGGAAAAAGTCTCACTGGTTCTAATGAAGTATGCTGTACTTTTAATCAAACGTCAGGTCTGAACACCTCAGCTTATGTCTTTTGGTGGAATGCACTTGGCAGCTCAGGGCATGTCAAACTGAATAGAGCTATAGCAGCCTAGTGCAGGATGAGAGCTCCCAAGTATGTTCTCTGATTCAAGGTTATCTCGTAGATCGCAGATTAGATGTTCATTTGCCTTGGCTTATGTCAGCGCGTGCCGTCCTAGACTCTGAGAAGGACTTTTGTTCCCTCAAAGTGCAGACTGTGCTGTATTTAAGGCTGGAATCATGCCTGTGACTAGACTATCTGGGGAGAAAGGCCTGAATTAGCCTGTTTCTTTCTTGCAGTCAGACACTTCCCCACCACTGCAATACTTCAGCTGATTCTCACTGTAAATCTCATCTTCTTCCCAGAGAAGGTTTATGTAAATCTTAATTACGGCACTGCAATTTCAATATTTACTGACATGCTGTAAATCCACTGTGTACAAAGCAGACTAGGATCCAATAATAGAGAGGCATTGTTTAATTATATGTTTATTAGAGCAGTAAAACTAATAATCCCCAGTAAAATCTTTGAAAATTATCCAGTCGTGGTGGAGTAATCACTCTCCTTTCAGCACAAGATAAAAGCACGGCAAACAGATATTGCTGTATCATAACGCTGTATCAGAATTACACAGCCCCCGAGCCCAATTCACACTGCCAGCCTCTCACAATCATGTATTTAGAATCACGCATTAGAAAAGGAATTGAATAATTCAAGTGTTGGTGCCTAAGTCAATTATTTCATCTCAATGGGTCTCGCTCTCAGGGAACAGGCTCTAGAAGCTCATTTTACACAGCTCTGATTCAAAGCCAGCAACAGTTAGGGCAGTCTTTCGTTCTTAACAACTGTCTACAGATGAGGTCAATCATAACTGAAAATATTATAATGCCCCCCACGGCACTTCATCAGGTTTCTGACAAGATTTTTTTCATATGTACAGAATACATCGTTGTTCAGACAGAACAACATGGAGACATTTTGCTTTTTGCTCACTTACAGCACGCATGTCCTCTTGATTACAGTATCCCATAGTGCACGAAAGAATGCAAGCCAGTCATGTAAAACAGAAAATGCATATTTATCACAGGCTTTTCCTATAAATTATTCCTAATGTGGAGGAGAACACTTAATACAATGTACATGCATTTCTTAACACAGATACAAAGCATGGGTGTCTCTTTTATGCACTTGCGAGTTAAGAAGCTGTTCTTTAGAGCTTGTGGGATGTGGCTGTTGCTAAGACAACTGTGGTGCAGCCACTTACAATGTCCGTGATCATGCACCAGAAGCTGTAATTTACCCACAGGTTCCTCATTTATTAGAGCAGAGAAACAGCAGGATGGTTGCTGCAGCACATCCCACATGATGCAGCATGGTGAGAGTGGCTGCCACTGCACGCTCTGGGTCTCAACTGGTGCTCAATTGAAAGGAAGTTTCAATATTGCAGCATATGCTTTGTTAAAGCAAACATAACTTTTGAGCCTAGGAAGGGAAAGGAAGTCCTACCACTTGCTGATTTCCTCAATTAAAACACACCTTTCAGTATTATAGACTTCTGAAGGATTTACCAGACTTTAGTACACGTCTGTAATGAGAAATAAATTCAGGAGAACTTCAGAGCCTGGCTCAGTAAGCAAAAGCAGCACAGTCTGGGACTTTACACTTGGTTACTCCATTGCATGGCAGGGAATAGAGAAGTAATTAGGATACCCATATAGAGCAAACAGTACCTCACGCCCTGTGTTTTACCACTAGTGAAGATGAGCTAGTACCATGTCTCTGCGATGCTGTTCCCTTTCTGAGAACACCTTCAGGTGTCATCGCAGTCACCAATGCTATCTTCTCCAAATGCATCACGGGGAGCACTTTGTCACTAACTCCTCGCCCACTGCTAGGACGTTTCTACAATTCAGTTAATCCAGCCAATGTAGTCTTAATGTTCCTCTGCTGGCTAGGACAGAAAATGATCTTCAAAGCATTTGTAAAGCCTGTTTGTTATGACCTTATGTCCATGCATAAGTGAAGAGTAAAGTCACTACTACAAAATGTCCATAAGGTCAGAAGATGGAGAGAGCTGTATGTGGCGGGTATGTGTAGGGCTGAGCAGTCGTCTACTTCTGTAAGGCATGACTGGAAGAAATTCTGGCCCGCAGGCTGGGGAAAGAGGCAATGCGAGAGGCTAGCCAGCCAAGAGAAACAGGAGCACATGGACACACACAGATCAGTGAGCAGCAGCACAGCTAGTAGGGCTGCAGCACCTGCCTTTCAATTCAGTAGAGCACTGTGATACTCTGAATTTCAGTTTGTAAAACCTCACAGGACTTGCAGCGCACGATGAATGGTGTCGTATTGTCACCACAATGACACTGATACCTGCAGAAGCAGCTTATTTTCTTGTTTTGTATATCCAGTTTTAATAGCTGTGCACCTTGTGTTCACTAGCATGTCAGAACAGAGCAGTCATGTCTGCATTACTACTGATAACAACTAACTTCCCTGATAACATCAGTGAAGAAAGAACTGATAGACAACTACAGAAGTTAACTATGAAATGCATGTCAAAATATTCATTTTCTTGTAATCCACTACTTCAGTTTCTTTCTAAAGAGTACCACACACAGTCAAAACATTTGTAAGTACATGTTACTACTAAGATTTTGATAATAATATGTGTGAACTATCATATTATTTCAACAGTGGTTCACACACTGTGGCATGCAGGTCTTCAAGGTTCTTCCATCTCCTTGTTTTATCATGTGTTTGTTCTGTGCATAACTATTGTAGTTTACTGCAACAAAATCCATTTTCCTTAAGGCACATTCTATAATGAACACATAAAGAATGCTTTTTTGTTCAGAATGTGTTATGAACAGCTTAGTATCAATTTTAAAGAAGTGTGACTAGCTTCTTAATGGCTTATTTTAGTTATTTCTAGCTGCCACTAAGCTGGAAAAAATGCTTCAAAAGTATTCTTATTAAAGCACTTTGAGAGTTTTTTTTAGCAATGCTCAGATGTGCCATCAGTATAACATTTTAAGTAACGTACCTAAAAATAGAACTGTTTCCAAATATCAGGAAATATGCCATAAGGGAAATACATGTATCATAAAAGAGAATTCATATACGTATACAGGAAAAGCTCTCAGTGTTATAAAGCCATTTGAGAATCCCAACTTAGAGACAGGAAATTTATGTACTTTAATCCTATTTATGCTGGTTTCAAACTGAACTGATTTTCCAAGCAATTCATGTTTGAATGTTTCAGTTAAGTCCACAGAGGTTGTCAAAGGTTCTGCACTTTGCAAAACCTCTTCCACTAAAGGGACCCAATTTCAGATTTCTGCTTTTGAGTACTAGTTTCCTTATCTGGAGTCACAGTGTAATCTACTATATTTGAACTAAAGTAACCAGCCCATATTTCCAAGCAGTGATTCACATCTCCTAGGCTTCAGCATATACTTTCATCAATCTTTTCATTCCCTGATTTCAGCTTCATAATGGAGATCCCCAAGCTCCACTGAACTCTGTGGGACTGCTGAGCATGAAACAAATGGCAGAGCAGCAGATGAGGTACACATGCATGTCTCACTGATGCCCTTCCTGCTGAAAGTCGTTCCTGCATTAATTCCTTTTTCACAAGAATTAAGGAACACCCAGTAGTTTAAACAGGCAGATGTTAAAGCAATGTATTAATTAGAACTGAATTAATCTTCCCCCTTGTCCTGTCCCAACAGACCCTTTTAAAAGAGTCCCCTTCTGTCTGCATCCTCTTTGGATACTCAAAGGCCACTCTGGGGTCTTCCCAGAGCCTTCTCTTCTCCAGGCTGAACAGCCACAGGTCTCACAGCCCTCCACTGAACAGGCATCAACAGGTCTATGTCTCTCTTTCTAGTTTATCTACTTCAGCAATGCCTATTAGTAAGTGAAATCCATGTATATCCCTAGGATTTTTGTTTCTTACATTCCCCCAACAGCTTACAAGATGATACATCATAATGTCTGAGTATACCAAGCATTGTCCAAATGACTTTGAAACATAACCTTTACAGCAGAAATTGTAACTGTTCAAGAGCATGGTCAAGCTCACCTTGAAACACAATGGAAGAGTGAAGATCGCATCAAGCACAAGTAATAGGCCCTTCATTTTCCTCATAACAGTAGCTATAAATAAGTGATAAAGTCAGCTCAAGGTCTGTCTTAATTCCAAATAAATAAATTATTTGCAACCAGTACAAAATGAACTAGAGAGTGTCTTATGTGTCCCCTAACTATAGGAGCTGTTCTCAGAAAGAATGACTGCTGCTGCTCCTACCTGGCTGGACAGCTGATGGTGATGAATTTTGTCATGGGTGGTATTAATGATAGCCTATTTCTGTAAAAAGACAAAAGCTGGTCCTTTCTGCACCTATCTTTTAAGACTATGGTATAAATTGCAGTCTTTTCCTTCAAGGAAAAACAAAAAATGCTCTTAAATTCAGTTAGGTGTGTGTATTCAGCTTTCTATACATCACTTTTTTATGTTTTTTCACATTTTAAGCACAGTATGTCATTTCTACTTATCAGCAACTTGAATTCCCTTCTAAGGTATTAGATTTAAAAATCCATTCAGGAGTATGATACTTAACTTAGTTTGACAGAAAATGATGCATGTTCCATTAAATCCTTACAAGCACCCTGTCTGTCAGTAAAACCTAACAGGCAGTATGCTTGTGCATCCTAACTTCCCACCTTCTTTTATTTGGTCAGAAAGGAAAGAGTTAATTCCAGTACAGAGGAGCAAGGTCCACTAATTTTATTCCTCTTTTTATTGACACATTGCTGGCTTCAATCAGCTTAAAGAGTGGGTTCTTCTGACTTTGTTTCAGGAATTGAATCACAGTTGCTCTTTGGAAAGGCAATCCCTTGTCAATCGTATACATATCAAATGGTCATGAAAATTCATATCTGCTCGGATCCCCTAGGGTAATATTTATCTCTGTTGAGTCAACTGCAACAGTACTCAATACAAAAGTAAAAGCTGGACCAGTAATGGTTAGAAATAAAATGAGAGAAAATGGAGAAGAAAGCTCTGAACAGGGCAAGATCCATTTCATAACTGTAAATGAAAACTGCACATATACAAATTTTTCTTTGAAGAGATGTATTTATAAATAATGTGTCAATGATGGAAAGAGGATAGAAAGGTAGTGAATAGAGACCACAGTCAGCAGAGACAAAGTTCTGCTGAGCTACACTTTTGACTGATGAAAACACTGCCATTTTCTTCAGGGAAAAAATAAAAAAATAAAAGCATATCTCAAAGAGGACTGAGTTTTTATCTAAAATAACAAAGGAATTTCACTTTTCTGGAGAGTGAAGCTTGATGGTACCAAAAGCATTACTATTATGAGGTGGATGTGAGAGTCTCTGTCCTCTCTGATTGCTCTCACAGCCCACTCCCACTTCATATGGAGCCTCTCTGGCAAGTCAGGTCCTTAACAGCAGCAAGAGGAGATAGGAAAGGAAAATGGAAGAATTTAGAGAAGAGGGAAATGCAACTTTCATATTACCCGAGATTATTTTTTTTTTTTAATATTGGATAAAAAATGCTCAGCTATATGATATCATAGTGATACTACGTGAAAATTAGTAAAAGCAGGTCTACATAAAGTGATGGAGAAGAGCTGCTAAAAGGAAGTGCAGGCAAATAGTAACCAAAGAAAACTCAGCTCCCAGAACTAAAGCTCTAACTTCCAAAGGCTCTGCAAATGTAGGCACCTAATTGTTTCCTTCTCCTGTAAAAACACAAACCTGATTTCCTGACAGAGAGGATTCTCTAAGCATAGCTGTTCTGGTAAATAATTCATTGCATTTAAAACAAGACAACAGTGTTTTTTCCTCCACTGGTACACTGACACACATTGGTATAAGAAAGGGAAGAAAAGAAGGACTACTAAGAACATTTTCCATCTAAACACCTATTCTATCAATAAGAAAATGAAAGAGATTGTTATGAATCTGAAATATCCCAAATAAAACCAGAGAGTAATTAAATCACAAATCCCTGAGCAAAGTTAAGGGCCTTCATAGTATGTTACTGCACTTCTGGAGGGAACATAACAAAACCAGTCTAAGTAGCTTTTCAATAACCATCAGTAGTGAACTTGCAAAAGCAACTAATTTTTAAAATATATCAATTGAGAAACAAATATAAAGTATTGCTACAGAGCAGTTGTAGGAATCTTTGTCCAAAGTGTCTTCACTAATGAGGAGAGATAACTTTTTATGAAAGTTCTTGTCTTTAATGTTATTAAATTGACCAAGTTTCAAGGGGCTCATAAGCAATTTATTGAAACTGAATTAAAAGGTTCATGTACCAAATCATAAAATTTTGGCACAGAGACACAGAACATTTCTGGCTCCTGTTATCATTTACCATGAAAAATACGCACTGTGTGTTATTCATATTTATATTACCAAGTTGTACTCGAAACAATGTTTACTCCCATCTAATAAATGAAACGAGAGCAGAAACACCAGAGTTGTGAAACCTATTACATATGTCCATCAGGAGCAAATAAGGATTAGTTTCTGCTGCTTGAGGAACACTTACAAGTATATGCACATAATATTCAAAAAGAAAAGGTCCTCTATTCTATCATTTGGTCATGTTGGGTGTTTTGCTACTGTTTTGTTAAAAAAAAAAAAAAAAGGCATATTGTTTTTCTTCATTTAGTTTAGGAATGTCTTTCATGTTCAAAAACAAAGTTATTATTTCTCAGTTCTGTATTATCCTGTTACCCTGCTCCCACACTGCATATCTTTTGATGACTTTCTTTCGGTAATTAATTCTGTGCCCTTGATCACTATTTTCTATTTCCCCACAGTCTCTCCTTTTTCTCTCTCCTGGAAATAAGTGTGTTTCAAGGCAGAAAAAAACCCAACTGAATGGAATTCTGTAAGGTTTTCAGGTTTTAATTTTTATTTTTTCCAGAGCCTTACTAACCTTGACATTGTTGCCTTAACTTAAGACCTGTAAGCAGAGTGGTTGCCTTGCACACTGCACATACGGGCCATTCCAAACAAAAATTGACATGGTCAGCAAACACAGCCAGCCAGAATGAAAACAGCCTCTGAAAGGCACTACTTACAGACAGAGAGCAATTTCAGCCCGCGGGAGCCAGCAGGAGTGCTGTGAAGGTACCTGTAAAAGGGGGGATCTATACTGTGTTCATTTAGCAACGCCTCGTTCCCCACTGCTCCCAGGGTGAAAAATGCAGGCACTAAAGCAGGCACCTGGCACGCATGCTGCTTTCAGAAATGAAAACAGTGGTTTTCAAAGAAAATGATTAAAAAAGCATAGCTAGCTTTTAGTATTGAAAAGCTTGATTTGATGTGAAAAGTCTTACATTACCACAGAGTCCAAACAGCAGCACGGCCCAGTGTCCAATGCAGTGCCACATGCACAGAGCTGAGGAACCCCTTCTGTAAATGCCTTGGAGAGACGAGGTATGTTCAGACAGCAATTAAATTAAATTTCCTAATGAGTTGATAAGCAACAGAAATGATGCAGGGGATACACTGTGAACTGATTAAATAAAAAAGGTGTCAGCTGCAGCATTGGCAGCAGGAGAAAAGGTAGCAGGGCTTCCTGCTCAGGGTTACCTCTCCCCTCACACGCTTCCCAACAAAACAAAGCCTGCAGCATGACTCCCCACAATTGAGCCCACAGATCAACCTCAGAGCAAATTGGCTCAGTGCGCTCTAAAGAGAAATGGAAATTACTTCTCTACACTAGAAGTGATAACATTCACCTGTAATACAAATCATTCGACTGTTTCCAAATCTTCTAGCCAGGCATTTATCCTTATCCTGTCAGTAAAAATGTTTCTATTTATGAAATTATTTTAGAACCTGTTATCAAAATGACTTTTTTTTTTTTCTATGAGCAGACAGCATTCTGTGGGGAAAAAAAAAAAAAGAAAAAAAAAATTGAAATCTTTTGTACCCATCTGTTAAACTCTGTGCTTTGTTGGTGTAAGGAGCCACACAGTGTGCGTGTTGGAGAGGTGATGTGAGCAGGGTCAGCCCCCAGCAGTGACAGCAGGGGCTGCTCCGCAATGCTCTAGGATTCTGCTGCTCCTCTGCCCTGCATTACGGGCCTGAGGAACACACACCTGAACGGGCACAGTTTCAGTGGGGAGTGTCTTACACTGCCTTTGAAACCATATAAAGTGCAAGGAATTACATCCCAGCCAGAAAACCACAAACAATTCCTAGATCCCTTTTCTCCAATTTTATTGCAAGCCAACCCTCAGCTACAATCCACAGGGTAAAATGAGTATAAAACAATGGCAAAGTATACACTCATTAAGGTATGACACAAACAAAACTCCATTTGTAGAATTTATCTACCAAGTCCAGTGGGATTTAGACTCCAAGCGTAAGTGTTTTTCCAGAATAACACTTTATAGATCTGCTTCTTTGCCCTATGAAGAGGATGAAGGGAGCCAAGTGAGCAATCCCCTGGGCTGCATGTTTTTGGCTGCAGAGGGTGTTGCATAGACACAGAGCATGTGAGTACTTACAAATTAAGCCAGCACTGCAGAAAAAAGTGTGACAAATCTGCTCTCCTGACATACTGGGGAACTGGGCCACAGGGAAATGAAATAACTTCTTCAGCCAGGGAGCACACTCAGAGCTAGCCATGCTAACTTCATCAAACAGGAAATCTCTGAGAAGTCACAAGAAAGATGGAGACAGGGCAGTCTCCCCCAGAAATCCAGAAGCTACAAGAACATAGCATCAGCAGGTTTTGTACTAAACATAACCCTCTGAACAGAGCCCAGATGTGTATCTCAGCTAGGCCAGGTGCAAATACCAATGTCTGTTCTCCTTATAGCTGCACAACTCAAAAAGTCAGAAGAACCAGAAGGCAAGTATAGGTCCTGATTCTTGACATGGAGTAAAAGATAGATATGAAACAACCAAAAATGCTTTTTCATACTGACATGCCAATCTATGTGTTTGATCTGAAGGCACACAACACCTGTCTATGAAGGAATGTGTGTGTGCACGTGTGCCAAAGACCCGTAGATAAAGTCCTTCCCACTACACTCCTAAAAGGCTGAGCTGATTTTGAAAACACTCCTGTATTTTCTGTAGTATTTCCAAAATCTTTTACTTCTTTTCCAAGAGCTACATGGTCATACACAGGCCAAGTTTTGAAAATGACTGAAAAATGCTTAATTCTGCACTAGTTATGTTTACAAAGCAGAATTTTAAACCTGCCAAGATTTGTAAAACCACAAGATGAGAGACTCATGGGTATTTAAAAATAAATAAATAGAGCGGATGCATACTCAATTAAAAAAAAATTAGTTTATACTCCAAAGAATATTGAAGCCACAGGAAAGACTCCTGATAGCTTTTTTGAGGTTTTGACACAAGCCTTCGTATATCTTGGCATTTGGTGCCAACCTACATAAGTGATAGAAATAATTAACCAGCATTACCACTTTGTATTGCCTACTTTAATTTTAACATAGTCTCTGGCATTACATTTCCCATTTAAGAGTAATGTAGGTTTAGGTACCTTTCCTACAAGAGTTCATTACAAAGAGCATTCAGCTCCGGAATAAATTTTCATTTTCTGTTGTGCTACTGGCACTGATTTCACTGATTCAGACTGCATTTATAAGGTTTGCCGTTATTTTCAAGCAGAATGCAAATTAGGACAGATATTAGGTTAAGGTAAGTACAAAGGCTTTCATAACAATGGGCATGAGAGGAGCCAGGCTGACAAAACTGGGAACTGATATTCTATACTCATCTGCATAAAAGGTGCAGCTGAGAAAAACTACATCTTCCTATGCCACAAAACATGCCTACCCATTACTCACACCACCTGCTCCAGAGGTGAGGGAAGGTGATCATCTCAAGGCTCTTCTGCTCCGTCAAACCTTTGTCACAGTTGGAATGACTAGGCTTTGTTAGCAAAGCAGTAGCAAATAGAAGCTGAAGCAGAAATCAATGTATTTAATTCAGAATTCTATCTTTTAGCATTATTTTAAATCAGATCCATTAGAGAGAGAAAGCAGAGACGACGATGCTACATGGTGCAGAGCAGTCAGTCCCCCAGACCTGCAGCTCCGCCTCTGCTCCATAAATCACCCAGCGTTCCACACGGCACATTCTGACATATTTGATGAAATAATGAAAAAGCAGCTGGGATACACGTGTTTCAGAAAGATTTGCATAATGAATCATCTTCATTTGGATATATACGGTCAATTATTGATGCTGTGCATCTCTTTTTACTATAGCATTAACACAAATTGCATGAGAGACCTTATAGATTTGATTTGGGGAGCAATTAATTTACACCTTCTGAAGCAATTTGTGTTGCTTAATTTTTATTTCAGTGAAAACTACACAAGCATTCTCAAAATACAGATAGGAAAACCTGGTATCTCTCATACAACCAAAACAGTGTATTGCTAAAAGGGCATTTCAGACTACTGTAGGTACCGTTAGCAGATGGTAAGGCACTGACAGCTCTAGGTGTTCTAAATTAAATGAATCAAGATACCACTTGTTCCAAGTGAGTGGGTGGTTAATCACATTCACCTTTTGTATTGTTGACAGATACTGTTGATTTTGGTAATAAGAAGACCGAGAATTCTGAAGAAGATTGAAATGTGTTTTAAATTCAGAACAAAAGGTCAATTTTCCACCCACCATCAACTCTTTCATTTTCCTATCAAGCCACATTTGAAATAAAAAACAATAAATAGCACTTTAGAAAGTATCAAAACGTGGGGATTTCCTCAGTGAAGGTCAGGAAATAAGTTGTGTGTTAGGGGATAAGCAACTAATTCCTTCGGTTACTCAGAGTTACAGCATAGATTATCACATCTGATTTCAAACCTTTAGACATACTGATGAAAATGTAAATCTGATTTCCACGTCCAATTACCATATGAAGCACGATGGCACTCATTTGTACACATCTATTTCATTGCTCTCATATTATTGACAGATACTAGAATATCGTATTCTACACGTTTTAGCTGCATTATATAGGTCTTCATTTGTAGAATATAAATCTAAAGTCTATATGAGCAGCTATGAATTCTCAGTGTATTCCAAATGAATAATCATGATTTTGGTTTTCATTTATATTCACACATATGAAAGATGAAGCTACCATCATAAAAGGTTCTGCTCTGACTGAAAGTCCTTACGCAGTCAAAAGAATCTGTTGTGTGATCAATAGCATTAGGAGTGTAACAGACTAGTTGCTGTTATTCAGAATTCTCTTAATTAGGTTTTCCTCAAAGAAAGCAATTCTGTTTCATGATACTAACTGACAATAGCTGCTGCTTGAGCATGACAGCATTATCAAATATTCTGCTTAATTTGGCGACATTTGGTCAGTTTTGAGAAGTGAAGTGGTGTTTTACCAGGTGTTGATTAGGCATGACGTGTTCATTTTTTATCTTTAATCAAATAAGCTATTCCAAAAATACTAAAAAAATATACTCCCCCCATGACATGCAGTTAATATTTTATGAATTTGCTTTAGCTGATATTGTATCTTATACCTTCTTAAACTTATCAACTCTCCCTGAATTCTTCCTACCACATGCCATGGTACCACATTCAAAACTCTGCAGAATAAATTACTCTCCCCTTAAAGGAGGTAATAGGCCCACTGTGGTACCCCAATTAAGAGAATTCTCACATACTAATTTTATGCTTTCTAGTTAAGGACCAATTACAGTTCTAGGAGGCTGGCCTGAGCTCGGATTAAAAGGAATAGAATTTGAACAGCAAAAGGCTGAAGACACTTGGCTTCCCAAGCCCTAAGCAGACTGAGCAGCTCCCCACCCATACCGGCCAGCTGTACAGCACACCCTTCCAAGACAGCCCTTAACCACCCGCCATGCTCTTCATGCACTGCAATGGCTGATCCCAAATCCAGCACCATGACAGGCAGCCCCTTGTGACAGGCTGAGCTCTGGGTGCCTGCAGCAACAGCAGGACCCCAGACTTTAGGATAGGGTATGAAAGGAGGTGTAAGTATCTCCTATGTAGGCCAGGCAAACCAAAGTTCACACCTTCATAGTGACATTTAGCGTAGCAGCTAACCATTCTGCGGTAGGAGACCTCAAATAGATGCAACATATTCAGAAATGAGACAAACTGAGCAATGTTTGCTGTCACTTCAGTCCAACAGCCTTAACACTCTTGTACTCTGCTGTAGGACAGCATGAGAGAACACAGCTGCTTTAGTAGTAACGGGTACTTGTCATACGTCAGTTGTGGACAAAAGGAAACTGAAGCAAACCTTTCAAAGACTTCAGTGGTTTGGGAATGTGTCCCAGGGCAGCAGGTAAACGAAGTAGACAGTGACCCTGCTAGCAACAGGATGCTCATGTTTTCATGAAGATTAAATAACTGCTCCTCAGCAAACTCTACAACTCTTTTTAGGCAAACAGGCAATGATGCAAACCAGCCATGTATGTTTGTAAACTACTTTGCACAACTGGACATGTTTGTGGACATTGAAACAGAACGTCACAGACCATTTCAATTTGAAATTCTTTTTGTTCTTCCAGCATCACTGATGATTATTGGTATGCATTCACATTATAATGTGCATAATTGCAGCAAATGGATGTGTTACATGTGTGCCTACAACTGGTGTTTACGAGCAATTGAACACTCACTGTCACAGGTGCATTAGTCTTTCTAGACCCATTAGTGCAATTCCCAATGTAGGTACTTTCACAGGTGTGAGCAGGCATTTCCCCATCTCTCCTGACACCCACAACTCCCCGCGTGCCTCTGCAGCTGCCATGAGAGTCATCATCGCTATGTCTGACTGGCCCCGTATCACAGAACTCATTACCTCCTCCCAGCAATCATTTTAGCAAAGAGCAGAAAACATTACAGGGCTAGAAAAAGAAAAATGGGAGCAGGCAAGATTACAAAGATCAGATTGCAAAGATCAGATGCATCTGTTAGACTGAGAACAAACGGAGGGATCCTGTTAGGTGAGAGAGAGAAAGATGCACATTTCCAACCTTAATTTTAGCCCCTTCTGGAAATGCTGTCATGGGTTAAAAGGAAAAAGCCTTCCTCCGAGTCTTCTTGTGCTTCAGCTGAAATTCCTCCAGGTAGTCTGGGAGTATACTAGAGAGACCTGACACATTAAGTTTTATTTTACGTTATAAATAAATAATAATATAGAAAGAGAAAAATACAAACTGAAACATGTATGTTTACTGTGTATGTGTGAGAATTAGTGGGCAGAAAGAGAAAAGCTGTCAAAGCATGCCAACAGAGATGCAATTCTCTTGCTGTGACACTTTTCTTCATTTATTTATTTATTTATATTAGAATGATAGCAGGGAAGGTAAAGCAGCACAGGAAAAAATACTGGTTGCTACAGCTACAGTTCCAACAAAAATTAAAGACAATAAAAATCTAAGCATCCAGGAACAGTAAATTCTTTTGCTTCACATTGCTATAACATTAAATTGAGTACAAACTAAAGTCATCGTATAGGTGTAAAGCTCGTCTCTGGTGGAACAGATTCAAAGGGTAGCCTGCTGTCTAACACTGAATGCCCAGGAGCATGTTTTTGTTGGTCCTGGCTCTGTCTGTATGTGGGGAAAATACACAGCCATGCAATTCCACTACTCCACAGTTTTTCAAAAAAACTGCATTTGCACCTTCCAATCTGCCTCTTTTTCCTTCCTGAGCATATGGAAATCCTAGTTTACTAATGAAAATACCTGAAGAGAGACAAAATGAACAGTTGCCAAAGAAATCCCTCAGTTTCTTTGGTAACTTACAAATCTGGGAGTAGCACAGCAAGCACATAACCATTCAAATGCAAAGCAGTGATGTGAATCTTGTCTATCCATACAAAACATAGGATTTTCCCTAAATCTCCATTCCTGCACTGAAACTTTTGTGATCTAGATTTTAAGTTTTTCTTTTAAGACTTTAATCCTGCTAGAACAGACCCCGATCCCCATAGGATTGCTGAAGGCATGACTTCCAGTTATTCACTGCAGGAAGATCCAATTGAAGGTTGGGCCATAACTGTGTGTATGGCCAGCCACTGCATTTTTTTTTTTTTTTTTTTGCTTCAAAATAATTTACATGTTACAAAATAAGTGACTGTGAACTGGATTCTCCAGAACATCCTACTTGCTTTTAAGTCAATAGTACTTACACTTTTGAACTATTTAAGCACTTTCAGAAATCCAAGACAAGTCTGTAAATCAGATTTGTTCTGTCCGGTTTGCCCAAGAGGCAGCACTTTCAAGTTTTCATCAAGTCCCAGCATCAGCATGCTGTGCAACTAGTTTCTTTATGCTTAAATACCTTGGGTTACTTACAGAAAACGGAAACTGTCTGAACTTGAGGCTTCTGAAGCTTATGTTTCAAGTATGATTTATGACTACTATAAACACTATTAGAAAAAAAAATAGAAAATGAATTTTGAAATAGAGAAAGAATTAAATTGATAAGTTTCACTTGAAATCATTAGCTTTTACTTACTATTAGGAAAACCATCATTAAATGGGAAGGAAAAAAAAAAATTCTCATCCTTGATATGGATTGAAACTGCACTGCTATATCCTGCTGCTGGTGCAGAGAATACCTGTTCTCTTCAGCAAATAGTTCAGCAAAGATCTTGCCAGATGATGAGGAGCAACTGGGGACTGCAGCAAGTTGATAGCCAACACAGAATGTGTTGTTTTGTGATCTCTCTTTCTGGTGTCCATTGAGTATGAGCAGCATTGAAGTGATTAATTCTACAGATTTTGGTATTGATGGCTACAACCTCATTTGAGCAACATGAGCAGTGTCGAACCTTGAGCTGCAGGCTCATGATGTGATGAAATCTCTGTATGCAGAGAATTTAAGTGAAGGAACTTCAGCTCAATTCAACTGAGGGACTATGGTTTGTTTGAAATTTTACCAAATACTTCTATGCAATTTTAAAAATCAGAGCTGGCCTTTCAGCTGTTGCAGCAAGCTGCCAATGCCAAATTCTGTCAGGAGAACCATCCATACCAGGGAAATTGCTCGGATCACGTGCGATGACATTGCAGGAGGTGGCAATGCCCGACCTGCAGAACAGAGGTGATGTATGAGAGCTGCATAGAAGTGCAGTGGAGCACAGTGATGCTCCCTGCCAACCCCTACAAGTGTTGTGCCAGCCCTGCTGTTGTACTCCTGTAGCACCAGGCATGGCTTTAGCAATACAAGACATGCTTCTAGCAGCCTTTGTTCAGGTTTACCTGGTACCACCCTTTTTACTTTAGAAGAGTTCTTTCGTTAAAGCTGTAAATGTACAGCTGGCACAGAGGCATTATTCCCAAGCCTATGATTGAACATTGCCCTGCAGCAAATAGCCAGGTATTTTTATTTTCTGTGATACTTGTTTCATCCACTAACACCTGCATTTACACAGACATTTTCCTTAATGTGAGCTAAAATGCCTAGTTTCATGAATTTCCAAAATGATGATATGATCAGACAGTGGCTGATTCGCTTTTAGTTCTTTAGTATACCATCCTTCTTGCACACAATTGTTACCACTGTATGCCTAGTTAAATTGTGCACAGCTATTCCAAAATATAGGCAAAATCCACTACAAGAACTTGGCTTCAAACCATCCCTCTAAAATTAGGCCAAAACACAAAGGATTAAGTTTTCAATCAGAATTCCTACTGCTCCTATCAAACAAAATGGGAATTACATTCTCCAAGCGAATTACTGGATTATAAACAGAAACTGGTAGCTGCAATTATATATGACAGAAAACAAGCTTGCAAATATATAGGTATATTATCTGAGGCTTTCTTTGTATTTTCTTCCCTCCTTTTCCTTGTAATGAAGAAGCTGTTACTGGCAGATGGAATTAAGGACAAGCTGCTTTGAATGCTTTTAGACTGTCACTTGGTTTTACACTCAAGAGCTGACACAGAAAGCAACCTCCTTTCTAATAACTCTGCAACATATTTCCCAAGTACTCCACTCTCTAATCAAAAACTGTATGCACTTTCCAAATGAAGTCTGACACAGCTTCTCACAGCACGTGTACTTTAAGCAACAGCTGAACAAAGTCCATCTATTGCACTCAAACTTTAGGGAGGCATAAACTTCTGTTTTCTTCAGTTAAGAGAATGTGAACCCCTAATGATAGGATAGCTGCTAGCACTGCTACTACTATTACTACCACTTTCTTGCGTTTGTGTATTGAAGACATTTATGAAATTCAAATCACCTGGAAATTTTGGATGGGATAGGAACCCAACTGAATATTAACTGCACTCAGTTCCTACTCCACCATGGAAACAGCTAGGTCATACTGGTGGCAGTTATCCAAAGGACATGACCTTTGGATCATAGACCTAGACCCCTGCACAGTATCTTCCATATATAACCCCAGTGTCAGAGTCTGTTACTGCACCAAGCTCATTTCCAGACGAGCAGATGAGCCAGGCAGGGTCCTGAAGCCAAGCATCCTCGGACTGACATGACAAATTTCAGCAGTTGTCACTGATATAGAACTTTTTTTTCTTTCCCATTACCAAGAAACTGCTCCTTTTAGATAGAGAAGACATATACATACCTTTTATATATATCTCAGATACAAATTGCATAGTTTCTCTAGAAGGACAGACGGCCATTAATGCCTGCATGCGGATGTCGTCAAAATATCAGGGCTGACATGATGGCATTGCCTCCTACACCGACTGCCCTACTCTGAAACGTTCATGCTCCAACGGAAAACTGACATAAGTCACATTCACGATGAATTCTCAAACACTTGCTTATTAGTATTATGTTAGTGAGATGTTCTTTTTTACTGAATTTATATAAAAACAGACACTATCCTTATGGAAGAATGTAGAATCTTTTGGACAGCCAATGAATACATTCACAACAATGGCTACAAAAACAAATAATCACAAGAGATATGCAGCTGGTAAAGGAGAAGCATCATCTGCTGGACGCAATCTGCTTGGTAAAAGATAAGCAAACAGGGAAAAGCCAGTTAAAGACAGAGCACTGACTTCAACGGTATACAAACTAGTTCTAACCCCTAGTTTGATGTGCCATGAGCCTGCCGTTCCCTTCCATATCTGACAGCTCCCTTTCCTTTTATAAATAAGAAAATATCCATCAAATTTAACCTAAAAACAACATTAGAAAATGTCATATGCCAGGTTGAATGCAGATAAATGAGCACTTGAAGATTTCTCAGTAGAAAATGGCATTTCTGCAGGTAACAAAGTGCAGTGTCCATAAGGTTAAAGCACCATAGCACAAAATATAAGAAGTCAGGAAAGATGATAAGAGGCTATGGTCATTAAGGCTTTTTACCCTTTACTGATCTGTGAATTGTTGCCCTACATTTTTAGACAAAACGTATTCAGCACATACGTTCAAATTACATTCAGTAATTCAAACAAAACTATGAAAACACAGCCAAGCAGCAAAATAAATGTAAGGTTTGGAGCCTCAGGTAGCTAATAGTATGCTAATGATAACTGAAGGTTTTCTATTGCCTCTAGTATGAAGCAAGATAATTCCTCACTTTTCTTCCTGTGCCTCTTTCTAGCTGTGAAATAGATGACTGTCCACAGTGCCTGGGATATGGACAATCCCATTAAATCCAGTTCAATACTCTTCTGAAATAAGGGCACTGGATCCTCATTATTTGTGAAGATGCCAGATTGGACCTTTATTTATTAATTTATCTTGGAAGGTGGTTTTTTTCAGCAGGGGGGCATTTATTGTGCAGATGAGTACATTCCATACATGACTATAAAAGGCTTATTTGAGAAAGGAATCTACAATGTATTTTATTTCTTGGGATTTATTTTCTCAGTCTATATTTTTGAACACATTAATAAAATATATGCAGTGGACCCACAGACAAAATCACCAGCATTCAGGAAAATAAAATTCACTGCTACATTTCGTTTTGCTTTTACTATTTCACACACCTTTCACCTTGGATATCCATCAGCCTTTCAACAGCTGCAGGGGCTCACAGGTACTGCGAGTAGTTCAGCTGGTACCGAAGACACAGGTAACACTGGTTTATTAGGTTTATTCTCAGACCTTCACTTGCAGAAATTTATGTGCATCTACAGCTACCTCAATATTCAGGTGTTGTGGTGCATATGGAGCTGAAAGAAAGATTTGTTTTCACTTGTAACTTTTTTTCCCTCTGAAGTTTCATATTTGCTGGAAGTCCACAGAACTTCCAGTTAATCATTCAATTTCTGAGAGGTTTTATTGCCACAGGAGAAGCCCAGAGATTTTCAGATTTGTCAGCAGACCGTATGTGAGCAGGGAAGTCTAACCCCCAGCACAAGCCTGGCCTGCCTGTTGTAGAAGCTCCTTTTCTTTTGCCAGCCAGGATCTGATTTGGTGACCAGCAATGTAAATGCTCTATCACAGCAGTTCATGACATTTTTCAGTATCAAAAATGTCTTGAAATTAAAGGAAGAAAAGATCTGTGAGGTTACCTAAGCTACTATGCTCAAAACACTGGACTGTTCTTGGCACTATTTTTTGAAAAGTTATATTTGAAAGTGATGATTGTTTTATTTATTTTTTTTTTAGCACTTCCCTTGCAGCAGAGGCACAACCACACATCATCACTGCTAAAGGGCTCCAAAACGGCCAAGGTCTTTCCCACCACCTGGTGCCAAAGCCAAGCCCACCCAGACACCTCGCAGGAAGGTGGCAGAGGGCAGCAGGTGGTGGGAAGGTGGGCAACACAGGAACCTAAAGAACAGTTTTCACTGCCTCAATGAAATGTTACGCCAGTGAAAACCCAAACATTTTTAATTGCCATTCCATTATGACTGTTCATCAGCGAAAAATAAGTAGCAAATATAAGGGATATTAATATATAATGGGATATTAACTTCAGAAAACTGTGGTCATTAGAAAACACACAGCCATGCACCTCCTACTTCCCGAGATGCATTTTTTCATTTGTATTCAAAGCAAACGATACAATTTTTGGACATTCGCTGGTGTACCATGGGTATCTAACGTGACAATACAAAATTAATTTTTCAGCTTTAATTAGAATTGTCAGCTACTTGAGGAAAGAAGAATTGCAGCTACATTTCAGATGCAGTGCCCAGTTCCATCATGTTAACTTCAGCACCTTTCAAATCAAGCCTTTATTTTTTCCTTAAGGTGAGGCTGCTTGTGACATCTCTTTGTGCATTCGCTGTACTGATCTCCAGTACAAATACAGAGGAAATTGTAGCTCAGAACTAAATGAACATTGTGCAGCATGGGGAGCTGATGTCAAAGTAGACTGAATAGGTTTTTATCTAATACTGAAGTCTGTGCTTCCTAAAGCTCTTGGCTCAAGGCATAGTAATTCAATGGCAAATTAGCATAAAGTAGACTCATAACAGACTTTGAAAATGAGCATTATAGCCCCTCCATCACACAGACAAAAGAAATATCTTGTCATAATACGTGAGATTTTCCAGATCTGATACCCTGATGAGAAACAAAAAATCCTTACATACACACCAAGTATCACAGCTTAGCCATTGCACACGTAAGCATGAAAGAAACAAATACCTTTAGCAGTGGGTGAGATTTGGAAGAAAAAAAGGACATTACTGACACATAGCTGAGAACCGTGGAGCGCAATCTCAACAGATCAGAAATGTACTGGAAATTCAGCAATGCAAAGTCATGATGCAGAAGAAGCGTGGCACCAGAGCAGCCACCTGGTGATGGCTTCCATTCTCAGGGAGGAGTTCAATGGATTCACTGGTTGAGGGGGTGCAGAGAGCCAAGGAGTTCAACACATTCCTACCTTTAAACAACAGCTAACAGCAGGAGAAAAGCAGAATTGTAATCAGGGCAAAAGCAGCACCTTCCACTTCTGTAGATGATCAAGAATTCTGAAGTATTTGACTACTGCAAAGAATGACCTGGTCTCCTCTCAAACCGCCTTACACACATCTGCTCACAGAATCCTCTGTTACCCTATCCTCTTACACAGCCTCAGACAGATCTCATGTCATGTCAAATAGTATTTTTCACAACAGTTTCTCGCCCATTTCTGCCCCATGTGGGGGTCAGGCCATCTCTTCCAGTGTTCTTTGTTGCTAGCAAAGAGTGCTGGTGCCTGACCCAGCCCTTCCTGCTGCCCAGCCTCTGCCAGCACTTCCCTGTGTTCCCCAGCCCTACGTCACTCCCATAAGCTTCACGCTTGTAGGTTAAAGTTACGTTTGGCTCACAGAAGTGCAAAAAATAGCACTTTTCTGCTATTAATTTTGTATGGTGATTTCGTAATATCCAGTACTTGCAGCACCACAGTCCACTCACACCAGTGGCACATTTCAGTTCAGATTTCTGCACACAGCAATCGATGCAGATAAGAAGGCTTACGCTGAGACTGGTCTCTGGAGGAGGTTGTTAGCAGCTGCCAGCTGATACTGCCCTTTCTAGTAGGATCTGCTGCAATTTTTTTCATTAGTTAGTTCCCACACACATTGCAACCCTTTCACTGATAGTTTTGTGCCTTCTAAAAGGAGAACTGTATGTATGGGTATCCCACTATCAGTAAAGACCTGCTTCTCGCTTATTCTAGCTTTATTTATAAACTCCCCGACAGGTTGGTTAGTCACCCATAAAATTAGAGGAGACTTGTTAAAAATAAAAAGTCCCACTCATTTGTTTGTAAAATCTCAAAAATCATTTTGCTGCCCAGAATTTCAGAGGTGCTGCTGTTGACAGTGCTTTCACCAACTTGGCAAACTTTATTTCTAATTTAAAGTTAACCTGGAATCTCTAATCCCACATTTGAAATTCCTATTACCAGAGGCTCTAATCACAGTAGGCTTGGCAAGAAAGCTGTTTACGCAGCTTTGCTCTGTTAGTGCCAACCTAGGCACAAACACATCCTTCTCAATCAAAAGTAACCATCTTCAGGATGGAAACTACCTTGTGCACTGGCCCACAGTCATACAATTGTTGCTTACAGTGCCTATTGAACCTGTAGTTTTTAACATCAATATTAAAAAGTTGGGATAACTTGAGAGTTATAAAACATTAATGAGAAAATAAGAAATGTTAGGTCATTATTTTCTTATTCTTTAGACTTCTTCACCTTCTTCACATCTCCTTACAGATTCTTTTTGATGAGAAAATGCTAAAAATAAATAGGTCTAAAATATGCCATAGGAATCAGTTTTAACTTCATCCTTTCAAGCAGAAACACCACTACATGCCTGCATTTGACATGCTTTTGCCTATTCTAAAAATATCATCGCTAGATATCTCACTTTCTTCCTTTCTTCACGCACCCAGAGCTTCCACTGAGGGTATTCATTCATTACCTCCCTCTGCCCAGTATCACAGTTGCAGATGAATATAAAAGATACTGCATCTTTTCCAAATGCTCCGTGCATTTCATTTTTTAAACTGCATGTTAATCTCAGCTCTAATGCTGAAAAGAATTGAAAAAATCCTTCCTGAGTAGGATGACAAATATCTAAATTACAGCAAACTAATTCATCTCTAATTTCATGCTTGCCCTTTTCATGAAGCTCATTAAGTTACCACACAGCACCTCAGCTTTTCTTGAATTTACTGATCACATCCACACTACTCTGGGTAAAGGTCATTTTACAGGTTTGTGTCAGTCTTTGTTTAAAGGAGCTTCTGCTCACAGCTGCACCACTGTACTCTTAAAATCCTTGATGTTGTTTCTTTGTCCTCTTTCCTTCTTTGGCATAATTTTCAAAGCATTTCACTGCAAAACTTCACATCAGATCCACTTTTAGCATCTGTAGGAATGCTGCAGGGGACAGCAGTAGGGTCAAGTCTTTTAATCTGAACATTAATGCTCTCACCATCAAACACCTGAAATAAAAAACATTCATGTATGGAGATGACATCTCAAGTGTTTATTGCAGATATTGCCACGTCCACCTCAATTGCATCCTTTTTTCCTATGACACAAGTGATCAGTTGACTAATTACCAGCTACAGGCTCTACTCCAATCTAATGGTGTGATGAAGCTTTCTTTCTGCCAAAGCATTCAGATCAGCAAGCATCCATACAGGACACACTGAAAGTTTTACTTCAGTCTGTGTCATATTTAACACACATCTTAACACAAAATCTTGGGACTATCCTGGCCTTTAACAAAGGCATAGATGTCATGACAAAGTCAGTCCTGCAACAAAGCTCTTTATGAAGAGCTAGACATTTATTCTTATGCTACATACTGATCCTTATAGTGTAGAAGTAATTTTCTTCCTGAAGAATTAGAATCAATGCTTTTAGTAAGTCATTTTGTTCAGCTGACAGATTTAACAGAAAATATTATAACAAAATGATGGGGATTAATTGTAGTTCATTTTGGATTTGTACACTTATGTGACTGGTTTCTATTGACTGCAGAAATTTCTGGGGTAAAAAAACTGTTCTTTACACACTTTTTCTGACAAAATTGAGTCAGAAAAGGAAAGGGATGCAAAGAAGAGTATATGCTTGCACAGAATGGGAGCTGACTCCCTTGATTTCAAGCAGCAAATGAGATTTTGCTAGTTAAGTATACTTTCACACAATGGATCTACTACATTATATACTCACAGTCTAAATAATACAGCCATATATTATTATTATAACCATGGTGAAGAGTCTAACTCTGTGTATTAAATAGGAAAAAAAGATGCTATGGAATTTGTTTTCCTGTTTAAGCAAAACATTTGTTCATACCAGAAGAGAGATACATCACGTGGCAAACATGCATAAGCAATTCATTTGCCAGGAAGATTTATATTTAATGCCTAAATATATTACTAGATGTGGAGCAGAGACAAAAGGTCATCATTCATTAAGTAAAATGAGTGAGGGAGAATTCATCTGATTAAAATATTAGCATATAAATATGATAGGAAACCTGAACCACAGTGCATTCCAGAAGCAGCCACGAGTTCTCAGAAGCCTTAGGGTACAAGTCATCCCTGGTGTGGATGATATAGCAGCATTCACACTGGCAGAGATTTGCTAGCAGGAAAGAAATAAGGTGAACTTCAAGAAAAGTTATAGCTTTAACAAGTCTTTCTCAAAAGTTTGTGATATGCCATTGGACTACATCATAAATTCCAGAGGCTTTTAAATATATTGCCTGTGAAGAGAAGTGTACAAATACACAACTAAAGCATAATTGCATTACAAGAGCTGTATAAGTTACGGTTCTTCATCTCAGTCACCACAGCTGACTGTGCAGACTTTTAGCCTGTATCAGTTGCACTGTAAACCTCAATAAGGATCCTTTCAGCAAATAAAGTTCAATTTGCAATTGACGTGACACAGCGTGTGTCCAAAGGCAGCTCAGCTGAGAATGGGAGCATGAGAAAACACCTTAACCCACCCTCTAAAGGGGATCTACTATGAAGCAGGAGGAAAAATATTTCAAAACTCCTGATAATAGATAGAATTTTGTAAAGCGGGATATCCTCCCTTACCCAAACACATCCATTTTTTTATCTGGTGACAACAGAAAATATGTTATGTAACTGGTATATACAGACCTCCAGTACGGAAATGCTGCCATTGCGTTCTCTCAATACTCCTTTACTTCACAGGGGTATTTTCACTGCTGCCAAAGGCAGCCGGATGTCAACCATAATATTTTAATAAATAATTCAGAAAGAAATTCAGTCTCAACCCTTATTATCCCAAGTCTCTGAAATAAGTAATTTCATCTTATCTCAACTTTTGAATCCTGCTTCTGAGAGACGAGGCATCCTAATGATCCTCAGCAAGAAATTGTTTTAATTGCTTTATCCAGAGTGTCCAAGCTTTCAGAATCATTCATCAAAACAAACAAATAAAAATTCTATCTGATATAACTATGCCTCTCCGTAAATCCACCTCCTCAATTCCATTAATTGAGAGATAAAGAAATAACTGCACAACATTTTATGTTCACAGATTTGGAGTTTAAATGAACTCAATGAATAAGCAAGTTCTAGTACCATCAAAACTGCAAGCTACATTCCTCAGTCACAGTATTGCCAGGGCTATATACTGAACACAAAATATATCAGGTCCAAAAATTATGCTGTTTTTACAGATGTGTATCTATGTTACATATATTCCCAATCACGGGAATCAGCTCTAGAATCTCACACTATTTTTGTGAAAAGCAGTTATAAAAGTGAAGAGCATTCTAACTCAGGAAATGTCAGATATAGGTAAGGAAGCGTTTTTCAGTGGCTGCAAGCATTATCCAAATGCACAAAGAAACTCATGGGCATCTTATTTTTGTCACTAAAACCTGGGCTCAGGCAACCTAAAGATCTGGAGTCTGAAGAGAATTTTATCTTTTTGGCTTCTGGGCACACTCCATCAGAGCAAGATGGGAACAAAGACTTTCATGCAAGCTATTAAGAATGCTAACTTCCTTGGAAAAATTGAAAAAAATCCCTATGATTTGGGTTTTAGTTTTTCTTTTCTTTGCCATCTAGAATTGACAGGATTGGAAAAGGGCACAAGATGAATCTTCTTAATGTAAAATACTCTTACAAAGAGGAAGTTTGATCAATTATTCTCTGTGTATTCTGTGTCTGCTGGGGATAGGACAAGAAATAATTGGCTTCATTTTAAGGTGAAAAGGATTTAGATTGGGAAAAAAACTACGTGAAAAGGTAATTATAATGGAAAAGGCAACTAAGTGAGGTTACAGAAACACTGTCATTCATAATAGGCACAGGTTAGGCAGACATCCATCAGACATTGTATAGGTACACCTCATTCTCTCAAGAGCTGCAGTTCCTACATTTTTTAAGCATGCAGGAGGTTTTTAAATGTACTAGATTTCCGTTTGACCGTAAGCTTTGCCATGTGACTTTTTACAAAACACGTTAAAATGAAGGCAGTTTCAAAGAGAAGTGATCTCCTCACCACCTCCACAGGGCTTGCATGTCCTTTTCAGCAATATTTGTGTACTGAAAAAAAAGGAAAAGAAAAAAAAAAATAGAAACCCTACAGCTTTACAAAGAGTTACTGGTTAATTCTGGTAGTCCTCATAGCAACCTGCTCCTCTGAGCTCAGTCCATGGCAGCATACTTGCTTCTGCAGGCAGAGCACTGGCTCCTGGCCTTTGCCTGGCTCTGGGTGATGGCTGTACAGGGGCTGCAGGTTCTCCATGCCTTGCTCTAAGCATTTCCAGCAGACGAAAGATAAGATGTAAGGTAGGAACCTGTATTCTTCTTAGGCCTTGCAAGGCTTCAGGTAGTTTAGCCATCCCTCTAACACACCGCTGACTACTTTAAAAAGTACCTCTGCTTTGCTGACCTGTTCCACTGAATTCTGCTTGCAGAAGGTGGGAGCATTCCCCCAGTGCCAGCCAATGCTTCTACAATTTCTGTCTTCCTCAGCAGCACCAAGATAAGGCACTTAGCTCTGTCCAGAAGTACTCCCAAAAAAATTCCTCAGGATTTCCTTATGTCTCTAATGAGTGGAAGGGCATTTAATGATTTAAAGTCCATTTTAACTGTCTGGTTGCTTTTCAAACTTGAAGATACTCCTAATGTTTTTCCTTAACTGACTCCCATGGAAAGAATGAAGTTGTAACTCCATCATGTTTCCTGTATGTCCCAGTATCATCCTACAGACGGCCAACAATGAGTCACAGCATGATAGGAATCTGGTGTGATGCACATAAATAGTAGAATTTGAAAACTACCTTCAGGGATTGGAGTAAGTACCTGTGATGTATGGTACAGCAATGTGGTGACAAAAAGAAGCCTTGCCAGGTAGACCAAACTGGTGGAAAAAGGAAGTTTCATTTTTCTGGATTTCACAGATGTTGGAAAGAAAAAAAAGCAGCAACAAAGCAAATAAACATACCCTGAAGCTCCCATTCAACTAGGAATTCAAAATCAGATGTGCAGGCAACAATTTATCTTGATATACAGAGACAGAAAGTATAAAAGTGCTTTAAATAATAGTAATGATATACATGGGACTATAAAGTGATTATATGTCCTGATGGGGAAATGAAAAATGAAGTCAATGTATTCACATTCTTAAGTCAGTTGCTATAATCCACGTATAATGGTAAAATCATATAAAAAGGATTGTACTCTTTCTCCCTTAGATAAAAACGCTTAAAATCTACTTTACTGATTATGCATTGTCTGAAGGAAGCCACGTTATCATGCAAAGAAAGCTCATTTAGAGCTGTTTGTAAGAATTTGGATCGGTACTAGTGTCTTTGCTAAAAATTACTGCCACACACTTACCCTGCCACGCAATACTCACTTGATTGCTGCCTCCCACCCACAATGTTAGCAATGCCAAGTGCATCACCAAGATGCTGTTGTGTGCTGGGAATGCATGAGCCAGTGCTGCTGTAAATAATTCAGCAATGGGGGGCTACTTGCTATCTCTCATTCCCAGTCCCAGCATCTTTTCTGCATTGCCTTCATTAAGTGACTCAAAAAACTTGAAAGCATTTCAGATTTGTATCTGTCAAATTAGACTTTCTGACAGAGCAGCTTTGGGAGCACTGACAGTACAGCAGCAAGCAAGGGAGGCTGGGCAGAAATGTTCTGCATGAGGCTGGCGGTCAGGAGAGAACAAATGTTCTGCCTGCAC
Organism: Meleagris gallopavo; assembly: GCF_905368555.1. Classification (NCBI taxonomy): domain Eukaryota; kingdom Metazoa; phylum Chordata; class Aves; order Galliformes; family Phasianidae; genus Meleagris; species Meleagris gallopavo. Next base: position 9,998,614 of record NC_139416.1, read on the forward strand.
TTCACACTACAGAAAAATCTCAGTAGAACATGGCCTTCATAGAAAAGCTTGGGTTCAGTGGAATGATTTTTCATCTGTACCAGTGGTATTGTGTTTCTTCTTGTGTTAAAACTTCAGGTTAGGTTGCAGCATTCAACTCCTAAAGAATTCTACACCATCAACCTCGGTGACGAGTGGGTGCTGTTTTCGTAATTACAAGCAAAAACTGTAGTTGAGAAATAGATGAGTGACTTCAGACCTACACAAGGAACATCTTGACATTTAAATCCAATTACCCTTTCTCCTTCCTGATGAAAATATGATACCAACTTGTGGGAAATTCTGCTAGACCAATATATCGTATTCTCCAGCTCCCAGGAAATTTTTGGCATCGCTTTTGGTATTACATATTGCATTCTTTATCAAAATAAAGGGTTACAAGTGTGCAGAAACTGATGGTTGGCATCTAGAAATCCATAATAATTTTGTTTGGAAATTTTCCTTGAACACTGGTCTTCTCCCCAGCTGAAGTCATAAATTGCAATGCTGGAATGAACTGCAAGGTAAGACAGAGCATGGCTCTTTGTAATAAATTAAACTGTCAATCACTCAAAGCATCCTTAATATCATACTATTTCCCCAAGGTCTTAAATTACAGGCTGAATTTCATTTATCTGCCTGCTATATGTGAAAAAGGATTAATTAAACTCATTCCAGTATTACAGTAAGGCTCCATTTCTCTTAGTACTAAAGAATAATCGACTCCAAATGAATTGGAAAGTGGGCTGGTAATTGTAGTTATTATTCTGATGTAAATATTAGTTCACTTTTGACATTTCAAAAGATTTAGTAGAGGCACTTTAGTGATAAGACAGATCATTACCCTGGCTAGGAAAAAGAGATAGAATAGGGAAAGTTAAATTACAATAATTAGTTTATATACCTAAAAATATCCCTACCGTTTATTTTCATATAGTTATGTGCCTCACAAGAATTTTTCATTAACTGTTGTTCATTTATTGTATTATGTATATTACAGTAAAGTCAACGCTACTTTGGAAAGAATTCAGAGGGTATAAGAGTTATCTTTCTGGAAGAGGAATTAGTAGGAAATTTGTCTTTGAGGTGGTCGTGGTGCTGCCAATTCTATAAATTCCAGTCAGCTGACTGCCACTGTGAATCACAGAACGGCTTGGATTGGCAGGAACCGTAAAGCCCACTCAGTTCCACAACTCCCTGCCACGGGCAGGGCTGCTCCCCACCAGCTCAGGCTGCCCAGGGCTCCGTCCAACCTGGCCTTGTGCACCTCCAGGGATGGGGCACCCACAGTTTCTCTGGATAGTTATGCCATTGCTTAGCCACTGTCTGAGTAAAAAATTTCCATCTAAAATCTTGTCTAAGTCTGTTCTATTTTAGATTAAAACCACTCCCTCTCGTCCTACCACTATCAGGCTGCTTAAAAAGTCAGTCTCCATCTTCCTTATAAGCTCCCTTCGAGTACTGGAAGAGCAGAATGAGGCTTCCCCAGAGCCTTCTCTTCTCCAGGCTGAACAATCCCAGCAGTTGCTCATATGCCAGCCACACTTCTTCACCAAGCACACCAAAACTGCCAAGGAACACAAGGCATTACAGGCAGTGTTTAATTTCTCTAAGAATCTCTCTGTTCTTTAAAGATAGCCACTTTTATTTCCTTCCTAAATTAACAAAACTCTTCAGTAGTTTGGACTACCAATTAATTTTATACATCTTTGAAAATACATTGTCATAAAATGTACTGGCAGGTTTTCTACATTGTGTGTAAACGGAATATGTGGCTAAATGTAAGCTTTGACTTTTTGTAAGGATGCCTAAGGATGAATGAAAACAAAATAATTTAAATCTGTTAGATCAGCTAGTTAACCAGCAGATGGAGATTGTACAAGAAAATAAGGATCTTGTGCAGTCAACTTCAGCAACAGGAACATCTTTCACTGAAATGCACAGTTTATCAATAGCTCAAAACAGTCAAGGCGTTGTTGAGGATAAGGAGAAACACTAACAAGTATACTGAAGTAAATAATTAATAATTTCCAGCTATATTTTAAAGACCATTAGTATCAGGGTATTTCATATTTTCTCTTTCTAGGTTTGCTGTGAAGTACTGTATTGTCTAGATATTACACATTCTGCAACATAATAATTAAGTTTGTGTTTTGTTGTACTTTAGGTAGCAGATCAATGTGGCCATTGAAGCAAAGTGATTCTTTAAATTAAAAACAAATGTGCCTGTAAATTGGGTTTTGCCACTACTCTCTCTGCCTGACTTGTCATCAATTAATTTTTTTTATAGTGGTCACAGGACAAAATAGAAATCTGGCAGGAGACAAATGAAGAAACTCCATTCTCATTCTCATTACTTAGTAATTTCCCCAAAATATGGAAATAAGTGTAAGGAGAAATAAAAAGGGACAACAAAGAAAAAGTGATTAAGTTATTGATAAAACTTCTGTAGAAGAAGCTGTAACATTAAGGACCAATCATTTAGAGTTAATGGAAAGTTCAATACCTTACGTAAGCCTTTCAAAGAGTCATCTATGACTCTATAAAAGTCTTATTATTTGACAAAGGGTAATTATGTACTTGAAAACCTTCTAATATCAGAAGACGATGCTAATTTCAGGCTTATACATAGGATCATGAGCTTTATATCAATGCTGTGGCACTGTTGGGAATTATGCAGAATTCTTATTATGAGCAACAAGAAGATGATAAAGTAAATACATTTCATAGTAATCTCAGATAAATATATTAGCAAAAGTTGCATTCATCATACAGATGCACAAAGATTAATGTGAAGGGCAACACTTCAGATAAACCAGTCACCGCTTAATCAAACCCGCAGTGCAAGATGAAGAAGAGGATTTTCAAAAGTACTTCAATTCTTAAGAGACCAAATTTGGCTGATAAAAATAAGGATCTTCAACATCTTGCTTGAATAGTATTTACTGGCAGATGGGATGGTAACAAATAAGGGTCCAACTTTTCCATCAGCTAGCCTCAGAACAGTCATTTATTTCATGGAGGGAGAGCCTCTGACTTGCAAGCTTGAGTAGGCAAGCTGAGTTGCCTACCTTTCACAGCCTCACCTTTTTTAACACTTCAGCTAGCAATGCTTTGCTGCTATCTGAAGTCATAACACCTTGCTGCAGAAACCACGCAAAATAAAAATCTCAGCCTTTAATCAAATTCTCAGATATGTTACCAGTGAAATAATTCAATTCAGTAAGAACTGGCATATTGCATAGTATACATAATATTCTAGTTTCTCAAAAATCTGAGGAATGTTGGATATTGAATGGCAATAAAATGGTAAAACAAGATGGCAATACAATTGCCTAGGAGGTATATTGCAGAAGCAAAGGACAGTACTATCAGGCTCACCCTTGGGTGTAACTGTGAACTGGTGATTACAGGTAAAACACACAGCTTTATGCAGTTGGGAAAAACCCTCTTCTTTTTAAGACACTAAGATTTCTCAAACAGTGGTGTGTACCATACGAATACATTAGCAACTTCCCAGAGCTTCTACTGTTATCACCAATGTAAATATATATGGAAGAAGAAATGCAAATAAGTAGAAGCAACAGATAAGAACTGTTGAGAACTGCAATCAAGGAAATGCTTTGAGGCATTCCATGCGTAGTAGCTTTAGGCAAGCATTCAGAATGAAATGAAGTAAGAGAGTCTTGCTGACCCGGAATGGTTTGGGCATTTCTACAATGGAAGTTGGAATAAGAGTGTTTTGACTATTTAAGTTAGTCATCATAGAATTAAAGCAACGTTTGTATCCAGTACTGATTCAAACCAAATCAGTAGAAAAGCTGTTATTTGTCTTTTCTTTTGTACAATTAATATATTGCTCATTTGCTTAAGCTCTACAGCTAGTTACATTGATTTTGTCTAACATCATACCAGCATGATGCTTAAGTTGTGCGTAACGTTCAAATTGTGAACTATTCAAAATTTCTAAAAATTCAGGATCTTAAATTTTGGTGTGGAAAGTAGCAACTACAACCTGTATCTATTCACATCTCCTTTGTGCGCTTAAATTGGGAATGCTTTTCTAGCAGGAGTCTCTCAGGCCCATAGATGTGTGGAAGCAGCATTTAGTTGATTAAAAGGCACCTTTATGCATGCTAATCAATTACAAATATCAGATTAACAGAGAGGGTGCAACTGAAATTGCACAGCATGTTTCAAATTCAGTATTAAATTAATGATATAGTTCAGGTTAATCACATTGTTTAAAATTTCCATTTCATAAAGGAATCAAGAGAACCTTCAGATTGCAGTCAAAGCAGAGGTTTAACAATGCCTGGCAGGCTTCTTTCTTCTGTAGTTACATTTTGTGATCTTCACTCTAGTGACACCTCATTACCTAAATAGGTACTAATGGCAACGTTAAATTTCATCAAACTCATGCTTGTAGTGGTCTTTGATCTAATTGTTGCATGTGTGCATAGGAGATGAGAGAGTCTTTTATATCTGGCTTTTGGTTTTTACTCTGATCCATTTTTTTGTGCCTCAGCTAACAGACATGCTCTTGCCTTTGTCTACAAAGTACCCCACACATCCTTCTCGTTTAATATTATAATCCTTCCTCTACTGTCTCCAGTAGCCTAGCAATATTACAAATTGTGTTTAGCCCAAACTGAAAAAAAAAAATCTTAATTTCCTTTTGCTTTCAAAAAAGATGCAAGCCAAACAAATTACTGGGACAGTAATTCAGTTAGATACTGCTTCAAAGTACAATTTTATATGTGCTATTTAAAAACTGAATACTAGGGTTCAGGAACTGAAGAGCATTTTTCCCAAGGGTTCTGAAGCACCAATCTATCGTTACAAAAATCATTTCATTGTTCCTTTGCACATACCTGAACTGGTCAGCTCAGGATTTCAAATGAGTTTCTGGCTTAGCGTGCACTGCTTGCTTCAGAAGAGATCTGCTTTCAAAAAAAATATAAAGGCAAAGGCATCTAATCAGTTTAGCTATCTGTAGGGTCACAGGCACCATGGAAAATATTTCTAGTACATAAAAGGCTGTCCAGTGGCGTGCTGAAATTGTTCTGTTAACTAAGAAAACCCATTTCACATTCACTCAAGTAAGTGGGGGCTTTTTTGTTGTGGCTTTGGTTTGGTTTTAATATTCAAATGCTGTTTCATTAAAAGGCAGCTTCATATTGCCTCAAGCAGAAGGAAAACAGTCAGTCTAGACATCCTACATTAATTTTATTGCTATTCTACCAATAAGTGTTCTTTTTCACTCATGCTCTTACACATCCTAGAATATTTCTTCCTGTTACCAGTTTTTCATCAGTCCAAATACTGAAATACAACTTTAGTTATGGTCCCGTTGCTGGATACTGTCTTAAATTATGATCACATTAAAATCCTGTGTTGCCTACTATGACACACAAACCCAAATTTACTTCCTCATGGCTTCAAGCATCACAATGCGCACAAACCATTTACAAACACGCAAAAGATTCCTTGACTGAATTTCTATCTAGTTATTCTTAGAAATAACTTTAAATGAAGATGATGCATTCTTAACTGCTATGAAAAAATTCTTCCAAGAATGCCAGAAGGCAACATCTAAACACATTTGTATGAGATTAAGAGTTGACTTGGAAACAAGTAGTAAATAAGGATGAAATTAATCTGAAGATTGTATTTCAGACTCATACTTCAAAGATCTGGAATTCCACTACTGACAAGCCTGGGCTCTTATATGAAAAATTCTTGTACTGTTTAGAACTAGAAGTTCTAATGAGAATGGAACTTCACTTCAGCTAAAAAACAGTCATCCCAAGCAGTTGCTAGAGAGTACAAATTCTCGGTCTTAATCTGTTATTGGCATATATGCATCCAGAACTTGATGAACACTTAGAGCCACAACCACAAATCATCTGCACTCAAACCTTAGGGTGTTACAAAAAGAGAAGATACGAGGAAATAAAGGGCACCTACTGGTGTGATTTCATTAGGTTTGCAATAAACAAATGTATTCCAAATGCAGCTGTTACACAGCCTTCTGTTTTTTCATATCAATAAAAATAAAACTATTTCATGAAGTAAGAAGAGAAAGGGACACTATGATATGTGTGCTCTCAGTTTGAGCACAAGGAACAAGATCTTCGGTCCAGAAAATGCAGAGACACATGAAGCCCATAACCATTCTGCAATGGCTGAAGGGAGGAAAGAAGCTCAGTCCCATCGAATGGTAGATTTGGTTTAAAGGGGACTTTTACACAGAACCAAATGTTCAGCAACTGCTCATACAAAACAAACAAACAAACAAAAAAAAGCAACACATACCACTGATATTTTTTGAAAGTTCAAAGCTAAATCCTGCTCTCTTGGAAACCATAGGGAATTTTGTCATCATGCTTAGTTTCCCCCATTACTGTCAGCCAAGTATCTCCTCCCCCCATCACAGCTGGAAGGCATCCACAGAGTTCTTCCAACTCTGCAGACTGATGAAATAAAGCTGCACAGTTGCTTTGCAGATCTGGGTAGATGAAGGCATATGTTTCATAGTTTTGTTTCAGCACTTCTTAAAATTTATTTCAATATTTTAACTGCTAATATACATACATTAAATCTGATAATCCAGATGGCACAAAATCATCTTCCTACAAAGCATCAAAATGGGTGACCTTTTTTTCTTTTAAACCCCACACAAAAAGAAAAAACATCCTTAATTAACAAGTTCAATATTAATTAAAAGTACATAGATCATCTGCATGCACTGCAGTTTGCCACATGTCCATTTCTTTTCTGCTGCTCCTTAATTTCCTTTAAGTCCAGTCAGAGGTCTAGAACATTAAAGAGGGAAATGTGTCACATCATTAAGTACTCTGTTTATTCTCACTACATACGCTGCAGCATGACAGAAGATGCTTTCAGACTAATAACGTCCTCAAATTATGCCTGGATACTGGGAAAAATTTCTCCTCCAGATAAGTGGTGAGGCATTGGAAAAGGCCACGCAGGGGAGCGGTGGAGTCACCATCCCTGGAGGTTTTCAAGAAAAGGGTAGATGTGCAACAGAGGGACGTGGTTCGTGGTATGCTAACGATGGGCTGACAGCTGCCCTTGATGACCTTAGTGGTCCTTTCCAACCTTAGTGATTCTTTGATTCTGTATCTGCTACTATAAATCAGGAATTACCGTACTGGACATACAGTAACAGAATAACACTTATTAATGTTATGTGTAACATCTCATGATGATGACCTACTGAGATTGGTGTCATCTGTAGCTGGTTTTGATCAAGCTCAACAGAAAAATCGGCGCCTGTGACTTATTTTGATTTTCAGTGCAGCATCTTACAGCTCACAGTCAGAAACAGGGCATTCAAATTGCCGACATAATTTGTTTTTTTCCTTTTCAAGCCGAGTTAGATCTCAAACAGTGAAGATGCTAATCTCAATTTTAACTTGTCATATTTTAATTAAGGGGTAATTTTAGTTAAAATTAAAAGGGAAGATTCAGCTGTATTGGACATTAAAAGACCATCTTTCTTCAGGACCTTTCTGTTTTATGATCTTTTTGTAGCTAAATTACAGGAGAACTTGTCTGTCCTCTCTAGGCTAATGTGAAAAATTACAGAAGGTGCTGGAAGGCTGCCAGCACTAAAGCATTAACTGGCAGGCACTAACCTGAATCCACACAAACGGCCACAGCAGTAATTAGCCAAGTGGTAGTTGCTTTGGTTGCAGGGAATTCATGCTATTAACAGGATTTTTGGTGTGAATGAGACTGATTGGGGATAGAACTACAGTTACTGCTTGACACTGGAAGTATTCAAGAAAAGGGTGGACGTGGCACAGAGGGACATGGTTTAGTGGGCATGGTGGTAGTGTGCTAATGGTTGGACTACGTGATCTTAGTGATCTTTTCCAGCCATACTGATTCTTGCTCGCCCCAAAGAGCTTGTTTGGAACCTGCAGCAAACAGCATCACTGTACCTCACCTGGGGCTACTCTCTGCAGCACTCCTGTTAGAAGTTACACCGCCGACTTCCATGGGTGATGAGGCCCATATACTGCAGTATCTTGAACACCAGAAAAGGGAATTATATTATGGGAAGTATTTCATCAGTGAAGCTTTCTTCACGTGACAGAGGACAAATTTAATCAGATAGGAAGAATCCAGACAGAAATATGCATAGCATGTGGAGATGAAGGGGCAGAAAGGAACAAAAGTAAGCTGTGAACAAAACAGGGAGGCTTACTAACAAAGGGGTCAGGAGCTATGTGAAGAAAGGTATAAAGACCAGAGGATAGAAAACTGATTAGCTGTTCACATACAAACAAGATCTGAAAACTGAAACCATGAGCTAATTGTTTCAGGAAGCAAAAAGAAACTTCACACAATAAAGATACCAAGCACATTAATTTCTGTGAAAGAAAAAAAAAAAAGATACATATGTGTGTATGTGGTTTTTTGTTTTTTTGGTTTTTTTTTTTTCCAAGAGAGGACATTATGCAGATGTGTTTTTTTGTTTGCTTGTTTTAAAAGGGCAGGGGGACAGGAAAATGAAACTGAGATGGGAAAGAAATCAGAAATTGCAAAACGTATTTGAGCAAAGGGAAACCACAGAAAAAAAAGATCAAAATGTGCAACGCATTTAACATCAGCTGCCCAGCGTTGTAATGTCACTGTATTGATGTTTGGTGTCCTGGAGCTTTCTCTTTAAACTGAAAGGGAAATCAATTGAACCTCAAAAAGCAAAACGTAGGCTCTGCAGAACATGGCTTTAGGCTTCACTTATAGGCAAAACTCTTGCAGAAAGGAAACTGCAGACAGTTAATTTAAATCATGATTAACTTAAAATGAATAAGGAAGCAAAGACTCAGGGCAAATAAATTCCTAAGTACTAAGATTTAACATACATTTCTCTTTGGAATACTCTCCTCTGTTTAGATCAGCACCCACCAACTCAATAAGCAAAGCCAGGTATTGTAGCTCTGCTCAAAAATACTGTTGAAAGTAATTCATAAAATTTCTTTATAATTCTTTTGGGAATCACTGAAAGTGCCACTGAGACCTTAATGTTTCCAAAGAAAAGTGTTTTACTGTGTGAAATGCAGCATTAAACAATAGGAAATACGAACATAGTAGGAAAAGATGACCTATTGAACAGTAAGGGTAACACAGAATTGCAGAAAAATTCATGCTGCTCAGAGCCTCCGCAGGTCTCTAGCACAGCTTCCTATTCCAAACAGAGCAGACTTCAAAGTCTAGTCAGGTTTTCCTGGACTACTGTACTTCCACTGGAGATTACCACTAGGATTAACTTTGGTTCCTGGAAATACCTGCTCAGTTTCCTTCCCATTTTCTCTAGGGTATAAGAAATAATAGTTTGACTCCTGTACAACAGTTTGACACATCAAAGAAAAGTCAGACTTTACTGTTGATGCTGCAAAAACATTCATTCAAAGCAGATGCTGCTGCATATTGGTGAAGCCATAGCACCACTCTGGCCATTGACTTATGCTTCTGGAAAGGAGGGCAGCGTGGCCTGTCACAACAGTGAGTGGAGGCTGTCATAGCTAGGACCTCATTTAAAGCTACACACTAATTTGAGAGAACTCAGAGTTGTACTGTATTGGTATTTCTGTTTGGAAAACATTGCTTCTGATCCCAGTAGTTACAGTTTGTAGAAACCGATTGTCTCACACATAATGGATTCATTTCTTTTGCATAAATGAGTGTGCTCATAACTAACACAGCTTGGTGGTAAAGGTGGAAGAGGAAGAAAAGGAAGCTTCACCCCCCATATAATCAAAATCCCAGTGATGTTAACGGGCTGTTTACACCTCAACTGAAGTTATCCTCAGTATCTGAACATGCTGGCGCACTGCACAGATACACCACAAACCAACACCACAGCCCAGAGGTAACAGCTCAGCACCAGGCTCCCAGGAACACAGGAACAGCACAGACTGGGGTTAGCAGGCCTGAGAGTGCTGACAGCTAGAGAAGAACTGTGGCGTGGTAGGCATTCCAGCCCTTCTCCTCTCTTAAACAGTCAGTGAACTACACAGAAGAAAACAAAAAAAATAAATTCAAAGCATAACTTTTGCAAAGCAGTCACTGGTTTCTTGGAAAAGATTTTAAGAGTAGGCTTTACTGAACACATAAAAGTTGTGAAAAAGCTCCTGCACTCTACCAAGCCTCCCATTAAACGATGCTGTCCAACCATCACTGTGCTGTTAAATGCCAGGCTGCTGCTGTGCTTTATACAAAGGCCACTAATGCATACACTAGCAAGTAAGCACTGGATTAGTTCTACTGCTGAGGAAGGCAAAAGTGAAACTATATTTTCAGTCAAAATTGTTTTAAACTTCTATTTACCACTGTCTTTCTCAGCAGTAAAAGACAGAAACACAGAGTGGCTTCTACCTTGTAGTCAGATCCAGCAATCTGAAGTGTTATTAACAACTCTGAAGAACAAGGACTGCTCAGGAATCCTTAACGTTAGAAAGGTGTAGATGTAACACTTAGGGACATGATTTAGTGAGTATGGTGGTGATGGCTGGACTAGATAACCTTAGAGGTCTCTTCCAACCTTAATGATTTTACGATTTCTGATTGCTTCACATCAAGCAATTAGCACTGTTTAATAGAGAGGTGCAAATTAAGAACCAGTCTCAAACTTACAATGACATTTTTACACAGATTGGTCACTTTGCCAGCAGAGTTCAACTTTCTAGTCTGTCACCTGAGCTGTTTTTGACCCTTAAACTAAGGGCCTGAGGGAAATGAACACAAGAGACATGTCGTTTGCAGCAAAGCCATTCTGCCACACAACATGCACATGCCCACCAGAAGCACACGGCTGCTGGGCACTGTGCTGAGGTGCTGCCATCCTTCTCATGATCTGTCAGACCCAACACAGCTGGGCAGCCACTGGGGAGGACTCCAGTGCAACCATGCTCTATCAGTTCTTCCAAATTTGAAGTGTTTTTGATGAGATGAAGCAAAGCTACACAGTATTGCTGCTCGCTCATGAATCCCTCCGAGAGAAGGCATCACAAATGAGTACAATTTAGGCTGTCAGAACTGTCACTTTTCTACATGTTTTAGTTAATGCAGATTTATTAATCCACATTAACAGTGAAAACCTTTTGTTTTAGCAGGAGAAAGAAAAAGGATACTGCAAACCCTTCAAGCTCTTACGACAGCTACTAAACATAGAACAATATTATGAAAATTCTCATTTTACAATCCCTGGAAGAGCAAAGGTATTTCTAATGTCAGCTACATTAGAACACTTTCTCATTATTTAAAACCTAACAAGACAAAAATATCTGCAGAGGTGTTGCTGGGCTTTTCAACACCTGTGGCTCACAGACCTCCTGAGGGTACAGTTGGCTGCATTCTGCTCCCACATCAAAGCCACAGCAGCCTGACTGCCCAGCTTCTTCCTTTGTCCCTGTGAAGTTGCACTGTCAGGGATTGCTCTTGACTTAGATTTAAGACTGCTTTCACTTGGGCACGGTGACCCTGATAAGTTACACAGTGCAAGAGAAGAGCACAAATTGCTTTATTAGAATCACAAACACTGACAACCACTAAATTCTACTCAAGTCTATCATGGTCTCTTCATCACTGAACTCTGCCCAAACACACTGCTACCTTCAATCACACCCACACAATGAAATGCTCCAGCTTTTTCATAACTCTCCTGCTGATTGACAGAGGCTTCTCTTACTCTGAATTAATTCCTTGTGTTCTTGGAGCTATGGAACAAGCCTCCCAGAGCAGCCAAATGCTGTGCAAGCCCAATCCTCCTCATCCTTCCCAGAAACATACTTTTCATTTGTTGAACAGCAAAGGAAACATCCTGAAAAATACCACAGTGCTGCATGTAACAAGGGCATCCAAGAAGGCACATTTCCTCTCCATTCCACATTTTAATTAAAAGGTGTGTGTTCTAGAAGCAAAGTTCTGTGCTGTCCTGCAACCTAGGATTTGTTTCTGTTTATGCAGACAGGACAGAAGGCCACCACTGCCCTGCTCTAAGATAGTGCCTTGTGTCCACACAGCCATCCTTGTCAGGCAAAGCAGAACAAAGAGGGAATTGAGCCCAGAAAATTGCTTTTCAAGTTGTCATTTGAAGTGAGATTTGGCACATGCCAAAAGAGTGATCTTTTCAAATTGAACCAAGACCTATAACTGTCCAGAAGGTGAGGAAGCTGCCATGTGAGCTGCTGAAGTTTTAGTTTGGCTTTGTTTCTCTTGTCCTGATCTCAGTACAAAACATGAATATATTTTACTCAAAAAAAAAAAAAAAAAAGGAAATATAAAAAGGTTGCTCAAAGCCAAGACAAGAATCCTATAACAAAGACAAGAATAAAACCCCAAAAGTGTATGTGCATTCTGTCTTAAGTTCACATTTGGAAGTCAAAAGCACAGTATCCTTATGCACTGCAATCCTGTCAATTCCTACCCATTGTACTTTCTTAGATCAGCCTTTGTTTATAAGGTGCTCTGAAAGTAATGCCTCCTATTTATTTCCTTAACACAATAACACAATTTGATAGAATAAAACATTCTTTTTCAATATAGTCAGCACCATTAGCTATGCACTGTTGTCAGCAATGAACAAGAGCTTGCATGCCACACATAACAACCTGTACCAGCAGAGGTGACCCACTGTCACCATCACTGCAAAGCACCACCCACAGCCTCACTGTGCTCACATCCACTGTTTGGTATCTGTAAGTGTTTAGCAGGCATCAGTGAATGTCCATCAGCACAATTTTTTCCACACAGAGGAATTCAATGACACACCTTTTCTTCATCCACACTTCCGTGTCAGATGGCATTGTGTCAGACTGCCCCTCAGCTGCCATCTGTTGCACAGCAACAACACGTAAGGGGATACTGGTGGGAAGATTCAACCCCTACTGCCATACCACCAACAGGCACCTCTGACACCACGGACCGACCTAATAGAACAGGAGTCACTGCTTTCAGAGAAGCTCTCACAACTTGCAAGAAAATTGAAGCTTTGAGTACTTTTTCCCAATCCAGTACAGGCAATAAAACGTATTGCACATCTACATTTATTAACCTTCTTGAAACGACACACAAATCAAAATAATTCAGTTACAAGAACAGGGGTTTACTTCTATTTTCAGCAGTTGCAAGGTGTAGCAATATTGTGAATTATATTTTTTAATTTATTTTTGAAGTCTCATCGTGATCCATCATTCCCCATTTCAGTAGCATTTGGATACTACCAAGTTTTTGTAATATTAATAACATCATAATGTTCATTAGTATGCAAATCTGTACCATCTGACAAGCTCTTGTTCTCTTCCATGAGCTCCTTTGTTGCTCCAGCCTCATGAATTTCACTACGAGACTAGATTATTATCAAACAGGGGGAGGGGGGAAAATGGACAGAATGATGTGGAAATTATAATCTCGGTTTAATAATGAATCTCGTTTCATATTGCAGTTTGTTTTCTTGCACCAGATGCTGCTGGGAGAAAAGGGAGCAGGAGGGAGGAAATTCTTACGGAACTGCTCCCACACAGTAACCTTTCCAGCAGATGCCACTGGAGGGGTGGGCTGGAGGGAGATGTTCCTTAGCCCCTTGCCTCATCTACATTTCAGATAACAACCATGATTCTGTCCATATGTTTTTGTGTTTCAGAGCATTTTGTACGGCATAAGAAAATAGAAATCTAACTCTTGCCATTCAATAGCTGATGGCCATTTCCTCTCCAATTAAACTGATATCAAACCATCAGTCTTAGTATGCAATCACAACAATTATTTGTTTAAAAACTATAATTATTCTTGGAGCAGTCTGTAGCTGAAAAAAAATACGTAATCTGGCAGCATAACAAGCAGCTTTTAGGAGTGCAAGCATTCCTTCCTATCCCAAAGACCAAGGGCCCCATCCCTACCCCTCCTGGACACGGCATTTCTGAATGTCTGGGCTGCCCCCAGTTCTTCTTACTGCCCTTCATCGTCTCAGTAGCTGGGTACCTTTGGACTACAGGGAATTTAGAGGAGAGCTCGCCTTTTCCTTGGTCTGTACAAATCTAAGCTAACTACATCCCCCTAGGCTGCCATATTTATAGCAATATTCTTTCAAAGTATTCTTCAGCAGCTGGGCTAGAGATAAGCTCAACAGGCTGGCACTTTAGGCAAACCACACACAAGGTGTTCTCTCAAATACAGGGCTGTGCCCTCAGCCCCTTCCCCACCAGAGACCTGGGGCCCATTCCACATCTCTCCATGCACATCACATGGAGAAGTGCATGGGAGACATTACAGCAGGAGAATGTGCTGCTGTTGTTTTGCACCAGGAGATCTGGTATTTTTTTGGTAGCAAAAGAATTTAGTCCTTTACAGTCTTACAGAACCTGGCAAGATTGGTAAACATAAATAATTCCTTAGAAAGTAAATAGGATTTACTAAAGTTGTTCCGAGATCCAGTATTAAAAACAGAGTTCTGTCCCTGCCATGAAAATTTATGTTTTATCTGAACTATTTCTTCACTATTAATATCAGAGTCATTTTTTAAATTAAATCTTACAATGCTTTCTACCAAGTACCACTTTAAAAACACACGTTTTTAAAGTCCAGTCAATTGCACAAAATTCAATCACCATTAAGCATGGGGGGTTTGTTTCCTTTCCTACTAAGTACAATTACAAGTAGGTTAATTTGATCACACAAACCTCAGTAACACTTTCCACTTGTTGTGGTTTAAGTTAGCAGGTGCTCAGCACCACACAGTTGTTCACTCACTTCCCTCCTTTCCAGTGGGATGGATATTAAAAAAAAAAATCCATGATGACAAAGTAGAGCTTGAGTGTTGAGATAAAAATACTTAGTAAGATAAAGAAAAGAAAAAGCATAATAATAATGACAAATTATATATATATATATAAATGTATATAACAAGTGATACACAAGTAATTGCCCATCAAGCCTCAACCAACACCCAGTCACCCCCTGAGCAGTGGATGAGAGTGATGGAGTCCCATCCCTTTCAAAACTCCTTCTGCATGATATCGTATGCTAATTCTGTTCCCTCCCAGCTCCCTGGGCCCTTTGCTGAGAATGGCCTTGGCTCTGTACAGCACTGCTTAGCAGCAGCTACAAACATCAACACTGTTGTTCTCCTACAACTGAAATATAGCATCTCACCAGACACTCTGAAGAAAGCAATTCCATTCCTAGTTTTTAGAGGTCTCCTCTTCTCAAAGCACAGCTTTTAATACTAGAGCAAGAATATATCTCCAAAAAGTTCTATGAATTTTGTAGTTAACCTGAACTATTAAAATCTCACAAAATTCAGAGAAAAGATTCATATATTCAACAAGAATGCCCAATTTTAAAAGATAATTGTATTATCAAAAAAATATTATGATGTGACCTACAGCACAAGGCTACTTCTGTGTTTTTTTTTTTCCTATTTAAATTACATATTCAGATGCTAATGTAAAATTGTTTATTTTAAAATGCAAACTAGCAATTCATAGCTACACATTAATTAAACCACCTCCAGTTCTTGTATTTTCCTAGTAGGGGGCTGTCAAAAAAATCAGAACTTTAGTCACACTGAAGTCACACCAACACATACAGGTTCCCTTTGTTCTATTCCTCATTAAGGAAAAACCTGTCATTAAGAGAATCTATTTAAAGCATGAAGGGAAACGTGTTTGGACTTTGATTATGGCAATTTAAAAAACTGCTATTCAAAGATGATTTTTTTTATTATTTAAATAACATTCCACATTCTTCTAACACATTTTACTAAGAAGATTCTTAAAGTAAGTGATAAAAGGTTACTTTTGTCTTTGAAGCTGAAATATGTAACTATTATTTCTTATCTGGAATTAGAAAAGCTTCAATATCATACATTTTAAGGGACTCATTATCAAAACTCACCAGACTTCATATAACAAACAAATGCTTCACTTCCTGCCCTTGTTTAAATTCCAGCTAGACAATTTTCTTTTGCTTTTCAAAAAGAAAGACTTCTTTTGACAGAGCAGTATCTTTTTGTTTTCAAACTGCACAGATTGCGGTTGGGAAACTATAACCATCTTCTTTTCAAAGCTTGAGAAATGGGGACAGTTGTCAGGGATGTATCTTAAGAGGAAGGCTTAAACAGAATAGGGTAGGTAAAGAAAAATAGCACTGTTTTGTTTGGGTTGTTTTTTTTTAAGCCAGAACAAGACTAACATGCAACTGGAAGTGGACAAGTAGGTCACATCTTAATGCAGAAGAATCACAACAGTCTTAATTCTCTTTACCTCCTACAGATTTGAAAGTTGGTGACCGATTCCTATCATACACACACACACACACACACATACACAAAATCTACTGGCAAAATACACAGATCTGCAAAATCATGTGAAGAACTGCACTTTCATGTACTTTCAAAGTTTTGAAAACTGATCCATCCTGCTGAAATTACATCATTTCATATGTCTGAGCAGACTTGCATCTTATTATCATTTTTAGATAACCAATCAATGCTATTTCCAACACTAACATTCAAATCTACATTTTCTACTAAAATCCAAATGATGTTGGTCTAAATGTCAGGTTGCTGCTGTATTCACTTCTGGGCAGATAGGTAGGAGTCATTTGTAATGTAGTTTTGATCAGAATTGAACTAGGGACAAAGTAAAAGCCTTACCCAACATGTAATCTAAAGCAACAAAGTAACGATGTGAAGCATAAAGAATGAACATATACATCAAATGCTCATACATTTTATTTACTTGAGAAATCCGAGTTGTCTCATCAGCTCCTGAATTTTAACCCTCTATTTTATGTAAAAGAAAGGCCGTATTGTGAAATAATATTAAACAAAAATAAACTTAGCAGACTTCCTTTGGTCCCCTATATCACCATGTGCTCGCTGCTCTCCTGTCAGCGCCAAGGAAGCAATGGCTTCCAGGAGGGATCTGTCTGTACCTGATGCTGCTCAAGTCCCCATGACGACTCTAGAGACCTGGCAGCAATGCTTGCTTCAGAACTCGGTTATTCTTTTTTTCATTGGTAAACTGTAAGTTAAGCTGAAGTATTTTTTAATTGATAAAGCACAGTAATGCAGAACTGTGCGATACATCAAACCATTCTGCCTTTCAAATGTTGTGTATATAGGAAGCAGAAATAGATCAGCACTGCACGTCAGAAATAAGCTCTCTTCTGTGACCTGGAGTTAAACAGGATTCTTTGCATTACTTCTTGATTCCTTGTTGACTGGAGCATGACAACCTGTTATGAATATTTTACTAAATGCCAGCCAACTATCTTTTTCCTTTGTGCTTTAATTAAAGAACATTTACCCTTGTAATGGATATTTAAATAGCAGGCAATTTTTTTTGACATCTAATACACTAAGGTTGTCTTGCAGTGACTACATGTTAATAGACATGGTAAATAGGGTAATTATAAATGACTTAGACTGGCAAAGAGCTATGAAAAAATCCTTAGAAGCATTAACTTAGTAAGAAAGGAAAGACATACTGCTTTACCGTCAATGCTGAAGAGTTTTCAATTAAAAAAATAAACATAAGGAGTTTTTTTGTTGTTCTTTGCCTGTTTCTATTTTACACACCCTGCTGCTCAGTAATTCTGTTTCTGAAGCTATCTCTTCGTCTGAGATTACAGTCCTACCTTTTTTTTTTTTTTTAAAATGCTTTGGACCATTTCTGTGATGATGCCCAACATGTTTGTTGGTAGACACTATAGTAACAGCTCCACATAATTCCTAGACTTTCCAAAAGCAAGAACATACTAGGAAACTAGGGCCGATGGGAAGTTAACTGGCTCACTGATTCTGCACTTTGTTTTTATACAGTAAATTTACCTCCTATTCAGTAGAGAATTAAATATCATCTACAAACTGATAATCTTATTAATTTTCATGGAAGAAACCAACTGAAGCGCATATCTAAGTAAATTCATCTATAAATCTAACAAAAACCAGAGCAGGTAAGCTGCAGTCAGTCTGTAACTGTGATCACGTGCAGTTATACCATCCAGGAAAAGGCTCTGGGCAAGGAAAGGCACTCGGTGATGAGTCTTCTACACAGCTATTTTGTGCTGTGAACAGTAATTAGAAATGCATACATACACACGTTATCTGCTACAAAGTTAAGAAAACCTTGTATTTGCTCTGAAATCTCTAGAACAGACCAAGTTTATAGGTAAGACATATAGCGTTATAGCTACGAAAAATAGCTCATAGTTTAGCATTTAGTAATCACAAACATTACCGTAACTTTGATGGTATTCTGACTTCAGCCACTCAGCAAAATACATACATTTGTACACTGCATGTCAGCAACAGGCAGAACACTAAATAGCAATGGCTTGTGAGACCCATAAGTGAGCTGAGATCTTATGGCTCAGACCATAAGGCTGTGTTACTGCCATTTTAATTTACTGTAATGTTAAACACTGAGGCACATGTTGTATTCTAATTCTAAAAGAGATTAAAAACAAAAGCTCTTACCCACTTAGTCTAACAAAGGGTGAATGCAGTGCCTACAGCACAATATTTGCAACCCACAAAGTCAGGGCAAGAAGTTAAAATGATTTTTATCAATTATTCAGTCTCAATTACCACAACTACAAGGTCTGCCATACCAACTTCTAGCACAGCTCATCCCACCAATTCCAGCGTGAATTATTCACTAAAGCACTGGAAAAATAATGTCAAGTAAAATGAAACTTCTTGCAAAATTACTGTAATTTTTGAAAAACTGCCAGATTCTGAGGAGGAAACATTCCCTGCAGGTTTACTCATTCAAACAAGTGAAGGCACAATGCAGGTTTGGCACTTAGATTATATTATTCTGCAAACCTTGTCCTTACAAACATTCCTAAAATGAGAAAATGCATTTCTTTAAAAGAAGCCCAAGTTACAGTAGTAGTCAAACTAGTACTTAGTAAAAGCAACTGTTGTTATTCATACGATTTACAAGAACACTAATACTTGAGAAAATCTTGTGTTAATTGGATGCATTAAAATTGACTGACACCACTTTTACAAAAATAATTTTATCCTATTTTTACATCCAGTACATTTCAATTTGTAACAAGATTAGATTCATAGAACATGTCAAATGAAAGAAACTGTAATACTTAGATCGTTTATCTTTTCCTACATGGACCCAGTAAATACGGATAGTCAGAAACACAGCATATTATCAAATATCTACAGTTAATTATTTAAATTCTCAAAAACAGAAGCATTTTGGTCCTAACTTATCTGCTCTCTGAGAATACAATGTGCAATTCTGACAGCTGCAGTCTGTGTTATACTTCAAAGGAATCAGGATAGCAGCTTGGGATGTCTTTTTTGATTGCATGCCATTGTGACCTCCTGCTAGACAGATAGCTGTCCATGAAACTGGACTGACACTGTATTTGCAAGCTGACTGTTCCTATTTCACAGAATATTTCTGGAGATTTTATGGTGAAGGAGTGAAAAATACATACTTTAAACAGGATAGCTCAAGCTTTAAAAACATTGTCAAGTTTTGTGATAAATTTCTCTTCTGGTTTGAGGAAAAAGTAATAATGAAGGTTTCCAGTCCATCATTTTTTTCATTGTCTCCAAGTTTCCTCTTAGATATTGAGGTCTTTAGCATCTTTTGTTTGTATCTGAATGCGCTAGTACTCCTGAAATAACACCACTAGCTAACAGCATTTAAAGAATCTCTACCTTTAATCCAAGCGTATCAAAACCCTACAAAAACTTACCTCTTCAGAAGGCAGAAATGTTTACGTCTGAAGGAAAACATTCAACTGTTGGTTTAGTAAATATAGGCAGATCGATCTGGAATAATACTTCAGACGTATGAAAACCAATAAGAAAAATGCATAATGAGATTTTACAGTATCTAATTCTACCAGGAATCTACTACCCTTGCTAATGAGAACACCGTCACACAGCAAAGCTAACCCAGCAGCTTGTTTGGATGAGGGGTACGTGGCATTGCTGGCCTCCTACATCCTCTCAGACAACAGTCTCTTCCCCTTCTCTCCTTTCCTCCTTGCTTCTCCTGCCTTTCATTCTCCCTAAAACAGCTTGTGTTCATCATATCTGACACCTCACCAGCACCAGTTTAAAAGATTTCCTCTACTTTCTTAATCTAGCAGCCTGATTTATTCTTAAAACCACCAAGAATTCAGGTCAAGCACCCACAAGAAATCTCTAGCTCCACCACGTGCCCAAAGCAGGACCAACGTCATTCCTCATCCTGCATCCGTGGTACTGAAATCAACAGACCATCAGGAGTCTCTCTGGTCCAGGAAGCCTCACCATTCCCCTTCACTTGCCTTCCTAAGTCACGAGGAAGTTTTTTTTCTCTGCTCATCTCATTACAAAACATCACTTAAGGCTCTCAGACAAACTATGCTGTTTGTCTTACATAGGCCACAGTAACTAGCTTCAAACCAGTCAAGAATGACTTGGCAAGGAAGCCATCATCTAGAATTCCTTCTGAACCTAGCCTCATTTACCTTGGCCCTAAATAGTCAGTCTGCATGCTGAAGAGCATCAAAACTGCCTTCACACCTCCTCAGAATAACAAAGTGCATCAGCAGCTACATCCCACAGGTCTCTAACATGGCTGCCCAAACAGCTACTGCTAAGAACTTTGGGAACAGGACTCAGCATCAAACTCCAGAGAACCTGCAGGGAAATCCTTGCATCTGATCAAGAAGGAACATCGGCACATCACAGTGACAGAACTAGCTGATTTCAGTTTGTGCTTTTCAGTTAAACCAGGAAGAGGTTAATTTAAGAATATAAACCTGAAGCGTGGCTTAAGATCTTGGACTAAATAGTCAGACATTTCTAAAATAAATATTTCAGCAGTATTTAAATAAACCAATTCCTAAAGAGTTTTTTCAAGCATTTCCTCCTTTCTAAAGACTATTCACTTAAATAAGCAAGACATAAAACTAACAGTATTGCAAATCCAAGGTGATGCATACTTTAAAGAGAAAAATTACTTCCTTAGACATGCTTATAATCAGCTCAACACCACTATCCAACAGTTTTCCTTTACACATTAATCATACTGCAGTGCTTGTTTGCTTTCAGATTTTCATTCTGTGTTGACTTTGTTCCTTTTTTCCCTTTACTTCCAGAAAATGAACCAGAAACAGACAACTGCATAGCAGTAAATGAGTTCTACATTAAGAATAAGTGGATAATTACAAAATTTTCAGGTACCCGTTCCTCCTGTTTAAGGTGGATATAATCTATCTTCGGAGAAAAAAAAAAGACCCACTTTAATAGGACAGTACAAAACTTAGAGAAAAATGTAGTTAGCAAAAATCACCTTGGGATGCACAAAACACCAAGTTAACAATTCAAAGATAACACTGCTTCTTACTTCATCACATGTGATAACAAATGGAAACGTTTTTAACTGTGTAATATTAAGTCTTCATCTAAATTGATTTTAGAAAGCCTTTATAACCATTTATTTTACTGTGCTTCTTGGGACGGCAAAATCATTGAACCATCATTACTTCTGGTGCAGACATTACAATCACCTTTAAAGATCTTAAATATTTGTGAAAAAATATATACTAGATGTCCATTTCTTAAAGTGCATTACTATTTCCCTGTTAATTGGTAGCACTTTACAGGGTTTTTAGTTCATTGCAACACTACATGCTTCACGTGGCAATCTGACAAACTAGCATTAGTTGCATAGACTTCTTCCAGATTACTGACCCACTGATGTACTTTGTAGAATGAAGTACCTGTAAAATTTCATTATTTATTGCTACTCACTTTCTACATTGCACAGGGCATCCTGCTGCCCACAATCCTTTCTATTTTGCATGTGAAAAAATAATTTTCAATGTAATTCTTTATCCTGATCTCAATTTCATATGCAATGATTAGGTGGTTTGTTTTTTGTTTTTTGATGTTTTTTTTTTTTTTTGAAATAGAGGCAAAAAATGGAAAAAAAAAGATTTTGTCAGACTCAATTCCCAAGATTCCCTTTATGCAATATAAAAATCTGAATGTAACTCTTGCTGTTTTTTTGTATCTATAATTCATTTCATCAGACTTTCTTTCATGTATCCATAAAGGGATTCAAACAATGGAAATGGTCTGAGTAAATATAAAGTAGGGTTTCATTTTACGTCTGGAACAACTTAGGCTTACAGATACAAAATTTCAGTTATTACATTTAACAGACAGAGCTATAAGCCTTTCAAACATAAGAAGTTATATTAACCTCCAACAAATGAGATTTTGACTCTCACTTGGGGTAAATCATTATGCAGCGCTACATCAATAATAGCCTTAATTAAATCTGTTCTCTTTTGGGTCAGGTTGGAGCCCCCAGAAAGGCACAGTTGGCTGTCTGGGCCTTTTGGCTATGACTGCATTATCAGTCAAAGCATTGCACAAGCAAGCTTAGTATGCCTTCCTGAGATCATTTCTGCTCACTTTACAGTAGCAAGAGATGCAAAGAAACCTAAACAACGTTAAAATACGTATTTCTAGCTAGCCAAGTGAAAAATGCATTTTGTTGTTGCATCACAGGAGAAACAGCAGACCTGGAACGTTCTGCTAAATGTGAAAAACATTTGTCTGAAGACAAGGCTCATCTTTTGCCTGACAGTGCGATATCACTCATCACAAGCTTGTTTGTGGAGTGCCTTCCCCTGACAGCGTATCTTGATGGACAAGATACACTTTGTATATACAGAATTATAGGATCATCTAGTTTGGAAAGGACTTTCACAATCACCAAGTGCAACCATCAGCCTGACCTGTTCAGTCTCACTACTAAGCCATGTCCTTTAGTGCCAATCCACTCATTTCTTAAGTACGTGGGGGCTCTACTACTTCCTGGGACAACCTATACTAATGCTGACTTCCCTCTCCAAGAGGGAATTTTTCCTGATGTCCAGTCTAAACCTCCTCTGGTAGGGGAGACTTGTGACCATTTCCTTTCAGTCTATCACTTGTCATCAGAGATAGAGACCTCTTTGCAGGTAGCTCACCTCCTCTTCTCCAAAGCAAACAAACCCATCTGCTCCTCACAGTTCTCATTTGCTAGTCCCTCCACTGGCTTCATCACTTTACTCTCCACACCTCTGAGCAACTCCATAGCCTTCTTGTAGTGATGTATATGTGTATTCTTGTAGTAAGAGATATATAGTGTGCAGATATACATCTTGTGGCAAGTGTGCGTACACTATCTGCTGAAATCAGTTACACAAAATGGATCTTCTCCACTCACTAATGAGCCAAATCCCACGAGTTCACACTGTTATTATAACCCAGATAGCAACAAAAATAATTGTAACAAATCAGATTTGGTTCTGCTCCATGACAATTCTCCCCAACTGGAATTCAGTGCTAGACTCACTGCAATTGGTGTAGATTAAAAAAAAAAAAAATCTCTGGTTCGAAGGTTTTCCACTTGAGGTAGACAAAGAACAAAAGCGTAATTATTCCCACTTGTAAAGAGGAACGAGTTGCCCAACATCACACAGGGAGGCTGCAGAAATAGAGTTCAATGCTGATAAGCTGATCTTGGTTCCATCGTCTGCTTGTGAACGGCAATGGAGACGAGATGCTACTGGCTAAGGCTCTTGGCAATTAGAAGGAATCTCATCTTGCATGGAGTCAAAGGGATTCATTATCCTTGAGGCATAGGAACAGGAAGTACTAAGCTAGATAGTCAGAAAAAAAATACATATGCTTTTTATGGAGATTACTGAAATTTTTAATTTATTTATTTTAAATATACTACGGAGCTCAGTAGGAAAGCTGATTTATCCTGTGAGTGCACAGCAGTTGCTCCCTGCTAGAGTTACTGTTTAAATTTAATTGGAATACACAGCACTTTTGTAACATTTATATCACAGAGAACGATTAAGAAAAGCAGAACAAGCCTTTCAGCTCACCACACATTTCTGCTGTGTGGTGATCCCAATCACTGAACCTAAGTGGAAATATGAGCAGCAGAATCATTTCTTTGCTGTCTGTTTCAGTCAGTAATTCCAGAGGAAAATTAAGATGGGCCAAGACCAGCAACCTGGGGCCTTGAATGGGATGCAGAGCCTTTCATGCCCAGGTCACTGCTCTTGATTCCAGCACAGGGCTGTGACAGCCAAGGAGTTATTGCCATCAAATGGAGGTTCAGTGGCCTAAGAGAAATCATCAAAATGGCTTCAGCTTCCTACAGGCACACTCAGCAGAGAAAGGATTGTTACATTTGTGAAACTGCATAGTCATCACTGATGTGGAAGTCTTTATGGCTTTACTCTACATTCCTAGAAATAGAATAGTGACGATGAAAAATCCTGTAATGCTTCATTTGACCAATAACGTTTATCGTAAATCTGAAGACTTAGTTCTTTCTTTTTTTTTAATTGTTTCTTTAGTTCTGTTTATACACGTTGTTTTCTCTGCATTTCCCAATGCTGCAGATCAGAAAATAAATCTTCTGAAAATAACTTTTTAGAAAAAATAATTTACACAGATACTGTGAGGTGAAAAATCTTCAAAGGCAGAGGAAATAGAAAATCATTCTGAGGAAAACCGCAACAACCTCGCAGAGAAACAAAGTTATAAACCAAGCACTTCTCAAAAGAACTAAAACTCCCAGAGAAGGGGTGGTCTGAGCCTTGCTGTTGGTCAGGCACACCTCCCGCTGCCCCCACATCACCTTGCTCTGCAGCACGGAGCTGGCCTGCCAGCCCAGCTGTGGCAGATGGCCCCAGAGAAGATCCTGGCTTAGCAGAAGGACCAGCATGCCATCCAGCCAGGGCTTCCATTGCTAACACGCTGGCATTTGATTCAGACATTAAATAGAACAGATTTTCAACTGAAAGCTTCCAATTTTCTACAGAACTTGGGTGAGTGTGGTCTATAAAAATCTATAAAATTTCAAGAGAAATATTTCAATAAAAGCTGCTTCTAAGTAATTTTAATATCAGAGCATAATGGCTATGAGCATTTTAGCTTTGTGCAATACATGTGAATGTGACCTTACATAGCTGTCTGCATATATCCAGCACTCAGAATTGGGATGACTAGGGAGTTCTTCTGGATGTACAAAACTTTTTGTAGCTTTCACATTGTCCACCTCAGGCTCTGATGTTCTTGTTTTCAACAAAACAGAAATCAGCTTTGCTTATGGATGTACGAGTTCCTTTACACACTCAGATTACCCATTGAATTGTACAACGTTTATGTATGCTCGAAGCAACACAACAATGGCTGTCCCTCTCCTTCCATTCAGAGCATACACAAAAAATTAAGAGCCTCCCTTAAACCATAACAAGAACATTAAGAAGTAGATCTTTTTCTGTTCACCATTTTGAACAAATAGTCACAAAATTATTTGGCTATAGAAAGGATGTCTAAATTTTTACAGAATAGCTATTTAATGACATCACTTTGTGTGGTGAAAACTAAGACCAATGAAGTGACCCCTATGGCAACTTACATGCAATATAGCAGCCTCCCAGAGTCCACACACAGCACTAAAACACAACTAACCACATGCTGCCAACGAGCATTTTGAAAACCCAGTGTAACAACAGGATTCAAGTAGAGACATTCTTGTTGTATTTCGTATTCTTATTAATATTCCTGATTTTGTTGATCACATTATATAGCTGCAAATGTTACAGAAAAGGCCAGAGAGTTATTCACAGTTTAATAGTTAAAGAGATGACTGAACTAAAATTTGTGCTGTTTTACTGTGAAAATTCTATGTTCAATAGGCCTCCTCACATCTCGTTTGCTGGCATGCTGGCTTGGTTTAATAGCACGTTCAGGAGTAGAACAAAAACATGAAGGGGAAAATTTCAAGAATCTTAATCAGTCTTTTTCTACTCTCCAGGTATGGCTGTACAGTCTGCTGTTAGAAGATGCACACAGATAGGATTTCTTTACTGATACAAAGTTGTTTCTACATATTACAGCTCTGAAGAGTACTCTAAGCATTATGCAATTTAAAGAACTGCTGCAAATATTTACAAGATGCAAACAGATTGTTTAAACGCTATCAATATATGACAACAAAAATGCAATACCAACTTCAAACTGAACATGCTTCCACTACAATATCATTATGCAATGTTAATGTTACTCTACATAGATAGCTAGATTACAATTCAAAGCTATGACAGATACCTGAATCCTTAATGCAGTCACTCCGGGATGCATTCTTTTGGGTGCCTCCACAGAAGTTAACAAATTTCATTCCTATTTAAAAACAAGTGAAAGATTACAAAAGACCAGCATCTACTGAAGTGCATGAATGGATTTCTTTCTGGAAAGTATAAAACCGCTAAAGCAAGCTGGGCTTTTATAAAGGTTAGGCTTCCCTACTTTTTGGTTGTGTTGCAATAAATGGCTCACTTATTTCAACATTTTAGTTTCTTTTTGACACATTAGTTAGGTGTACAATACAGTTTGATCTATAATTCAGAGGCCAAGCTTATTTCATCTTCACACTTAGGTACATCTGCAAAACTGTAGCTATGTGAGCCATTTTTAAACACTATAGAAAAAAATCTTGTCCCAGTGAAGTGAGTGAAATGGCTTCAGCAAACAGGTTTTGTACCATATATTACATAATTATATTCCTGTAGTAAAGAAGAAACAAAGACAACTACAGTGAAATAAAACAGGTCATTTCTAGTCTATGTTTTAAGGGAATACTATATTTTTGCAACCTTGTAGGTTTCTATAGCAGGGATTCTTGTCCCATATTCAGCTTGTTCCATACCACATCACATACTTCCCATGATTCCTAACAGTTGAGCTGAAAAGCAACTCCGCATGATAACCCCCTGCCCTACACAATGTGGAGATGGTATCTCAGCACCCAAGCTCAAGGAGGCGATACCTGAAATCCCTGTGCTAATGCTAACCTGAGGTCTCCTAACAGAAACCTGCCACAATGGGCATAACAGCAGCCCTGCTGCAAGGAAGCCTCAGAGAGGTAACTGAACTTACACCACTGCCAGGGATTCTGATCTGCGGTACAAGTCATGCAGATCCCAGGAAAAAAAGAGTATATAGGCAGGGATGACAGAAAGAGAAACAATGAGGTTCTTTCAAAATTGAATTTAAATAACCTAGGGGACAAAGGAAAGCTGTGGTAAAGCAAAATAAGATTGAAGGAGAGCAAATTCTTAGTTATATATATAACAACAGAGACAAGGAAGCCATGTAGGAAAAACAAGGAAAGGTAGTCTCTTGGGATAGATACAGGTGAGCAAACTCATGCACACATTTCGGCTTCCAAAATGGGTTCTGGCTAAAAATTCTCCATGATCACCACAAAAATAACATACCATGAATCTCCTCAGACTGCAGGCTACTTGCTCAGTGAATTTCCACTTCTGCTACTTCCCCCGTATCTGTATTCTTCTATCCCCAGTATTCCTCCTCCTTGTGCCAGAAAACATCTCAGTCTCTCCTGTTACAACATCCCCCAACCATCACAGGCAGCTGACACATTCATTGCAAATTCAGGCAGCTGGATCAGTGAAACCATCTGAGTTTTCTTGCTTGGAAAATTACCCTCACTGGCTCAAGAGCAGCCCAGTCTCCTGCCCTGCAGAGCTTCCAAAAAATCAGCACATAGGCCACAGTCATTCAGCACTCCACTGATAGACTTGGAAGGAAGAAAAGGGAGCGCAGAGGGCCGATCTTTAATATCTGTCTTGCTTTTGTCTGTAAAAGTGATATACTATAAGCCTATGAGAAAGTATGATGCTAAAGCCTTTTTCTTATAAGAAATGATGTTAAAGATGATAAAGACTTCCCCTGGCTCTTGCCCTGCCAATCTCAGGTACCTCCTGATTTCTTTAATTACCAGTACAAATTGAGTTACCACATACACAGGGAGAATCTTCTCTATTTCCATGTCATTCTATCCACTCTATAGCATTTACACTCTTAATTCTTTTGTTCTTGCTTCTCTTTGCTTATTATTTACTAACTATCATTTTTCTGGATACCTGTGATACCAATAGATCTAAGTAGTTTATAAATTAAGATGAATACCTAACATAATAACAAACACTCTAGACCAATATATAGTGGACAACTGGCATAATTACACTATGTTGCAAGGTAATGATTTTGTGAGCATTGACTTAAGAGTACATTGCCCATTAGTGCAAACACGTGTTCTTCTATTATGTTAACAGAGTCAAATAAAAACAGAATCACTATATTCCTCAGTAATGCTGCCACAGCTGATGTATGGATGTTAACAATGTGGATACAAAAGTGTTTATACCACCCGTAAGTTTTGGAGGGGCAGGAGAAATGGGATTTACAATCCTGTTATCCAAACTAAGCACTGAAAGAACAGCATCAAGAGATAGATAAATACCAAGGCAATAAGGAATTAATGACACATGAAACTGAATCTTTTTGCTCTCCGAGTCTCTCTGCAAATCAGGGGTATCAAACAAAGGTCAGGAAAGTAAGACTTGGAAAGCAATAAAAATATAACAGTTAGAAAAGAGAATCATAAAAATGTCACTATTGTGTCTTTGTTAAAACCATGCACCTAAGCACCTAAAAATCACAAATGTAACACCTGAGCACCGGTCTCCTCTGACCTGTAGCTTGCTTTCTAGAGCTAAGGAAGCCATAACTTCCCTTAAGTTCTTTTCTTGTCAATAGCTAGACTGCCCCAAGAAGCAAGAGAGCTGTGCACAGCAATCAGTTGTCTCCCACGAGTTTTAGGACTCCCTGCTTTACATTCACCAGCCACAAATTCTGCATGCAGCAAACAAGTGTGGGAACAATGTATGTATACCAAATAATTCTCCATACATTCCACTAGCTGGGAAAACAGCCATCATTTACAGAGGTACAGAAGCCTATTTTTATAGCACGAAAGGCCTGTCAGTGCTGTCCATAAATGTGATCTAATCCTGACACTCCACTGACTGACGGCAACCAGCGCGGTTCTGAACCAAGGCTTCCCTGTGATACAAGACTTGGTGGTCTGCCTCAGTCTGCCAAATTCCAGAGGTAGATAGAAATTTATTATGCATTATCTGTCTCATCATGTCAGAAAAATCTTAATTTTCCCTCAGGTTGCTTCCCAGTACTTGAGGTGTCACGGAAATATTTGCCTCCGCAGTTCTCTCCCAGCACAACTGATCAGCAATGTGGAACTCCAAGGCAGAGCCTGAGCTGAGAGCACACTCTATCGCTATACAGAATGTAAGAGTTTACCAGACGTTAGGAGTGTTTGGGTTGTACTGATAGCCTTATTACCTTGTTCTCCATGAAATTCTACTGGGTCAAGCTCAGAAATGAGATTTAAAAAAAGGAAGAAAAACAGCAAGACCCTGCTGCAAGTGGACTCTTTATTTCCCTTTTCAAGCAAGCACCTTACTGCATTCTCCAGGGCACCAGACAGCAAACAAAAAATAGGTGATGGCAAGTTTCTCATAAAAGCACGATCAATAATTGAAGTATAACTGTAGTATGGTTTATATGATTTTCAGTTTTGAGTGTGGTAGTTACTTTAGATCACCAATTGCACTATCAACAACTGGTCACCACTTGCAAGATTTTTTACACTGTCAACACTGTAGGATTCCCTCCTCTTGGAAAAGAAAAAAAAAAATAACAGGCTTTTATCAAGAAAGCATTTGGTCTTACAGGCATGCTTTAATTTTCTCCTACAGTAAAAGGAAGAAAAAAAGAGGCTACAGGTCAGATGAAGTACAGTCAGGCAACCTGGATTTCACCCTGCTCTATCCGCAATAAAGAAATAGCAGGCATACAGTGGCTGTACCTAGAGTCAGTTCCAAACAGTGAAGTATTTATAGTTCCATCTCCTTGTCAGTTTTCTACTGCATGCTAAAGGAAGCAAACTGCACTAATCTGATACCAAGCCGTATTGTTTTGAAAAAGGTATCTCTCATAACAAACACCATTTATTTACCTCTTCCATTTTGCTTAACATGTACTTGGGACTATAATTTATCATTTAAATCCTGTCTTTGAAGTATAATATTCTCTCTCTTAATTGTGAAAAATGTAGATTTGGGGGCAATATCAGAAAATGGAAGAAGGTCACGGCATTCTAGTAGGCTTTTTTGTGGTTTATGAAACCTTCATTAAACTTTTAGAAGACGCGGCCTTAAGTGGCTTGGGAAAAAGCAAAAACCTCAGAGTGCTCCTGGGGAACATCACCTGTAATTTATTCACTTTGAACGCTTTTTATGGTACAGCTCAAGACAGATGCATGACACGATTCCAACATCCACAAACCTGAGGCATGAAGTAATTGAATCCATAACCAGAAGCTGGTAAATGGGTAGTCTTATGAGTTATTCTGTAAGTGTTACATGGAGAACAGCTTGCTTCACAATCATTATTTTGCAGTAGCGTAGAAATCATGTAATGAGGACTTCATGCTGTTAGGATCCTAACCCTTGATTGTTAGAACATTTCAATCATATTAAAAAAAATGATATAGTGCAAGCAGATAGGGAGAAAAATAGTAATTGGAAACTCAGCAGTGGGTTAAAGCCACAATTTATTCACCATTTCCTTCACATTAGATGAAACATTAATAGGATTATTAATAAAGATTCTGTATTGGTTTTGTCACAGCAGTAATGCATCAAACTATTTTGCTCCCAAAAGCATATTAGTATACTTTTCTTAAGGATACAGAGAAGTCTTATCTAAAATTACTGAAAAAATGGTAATTTTTGTAGTTGCTTAAGTTAGAACATGACCTTTAAAGTAGAGAAGCAAAACCAATACACCCATCCAGTGATATTGATTTCTCAGTTACGTAAGGTGAATGCATTAAGGAAACTGAATTACAAATTAAAATTCAGCAATAATTCACTAAAAATAAGGTGCTGATGAAAAGTGATTTTCTTTTCAAGATGTTTCACTAATTTCCACCACATTTGCTATCACTGTTGCAGTCATTAGATCCTAGCAAACCTGCTTCTATTTCTGGCCATGTAGTTGTGGTACAGAATTGCTTTAGGCTTCATTATTGTTGTTACTTTCTCATTTAGTTGAGCTTATTTCTTTGGTCTATGACACTAGAAAAAACCCTCTTCCTACTAGAGTTACTTACATGCCCAGATCAACTTCAGAATTGGGAAGGGGAAGGATGGATGGGAAGATAGGTTGACCAAAGACTCTGACCTCTGCAAACGTGAGCATATTTTGTTGTGTAAAGCAGTATTTCTTCAGTTATGCACTGTTTGCTCCTTGGACTTTAAAAGAAAATTAACTGTCTCAGGATAAAAAACAAGAAAAAAGTATTCCTCTCAAAAGTATCTCAAGTGAAATAGATTCAAATAGATTCAGGTTTCTGCTTTAGCAATTTCTCATGACAGCTCCTGCATGGCTTTTTTTTTTTTTTTTTTTTTTTTTAATTCCTTCAGTGAAATTTTTATAGGGAGAACATTTTAAGAGTCCAGAGATTAGCAGAAAGACAAGTTTATAAAAATGATGTATATATGACATAATTAAACAAGTATAAAACACTCCAATTTTTAGTTATTTCCAGTTCATTTAACTTGAAGGATAAATGTACTTGGAAAATGATTTTGCCTTTATTTTATATTTATATAGATATATAAAAGTAACAAACCAGCAATATATCTCAGGTCAATCTTAGAACACTAGCTTTTACACACAAACCCAGCTGCTGCAAATAATGATGAGATGAAAAGCCACAAAACAATAAACAGGAAGACTTCTCGGGTTAGAGATGGGAAGGAAGCAGCTTGCTTTGAAATAATTATTTTACTGCTGAGCAGAAATGGCATAATGAGAACTTCACGCTGCCAGAAGCTGTAACCCTTGATTGCTGGAATACAGCTGTCACATT
Source organism: Meleagris gallopavo (assembly GCF_905368555.1). NCBI lineage: Eukaryota > Metazoa > Chordata > Aves > Galliformes > Phasianidae > Meleagris > Meleagris gallopavo. The sequence continues at coordinate 10,030,542 of NC_139416.1, forward strand.
AAAAATGACACATTGCCAGTAGATTGGCATTGCTGCAGTAATCGTAGATCTCGCATCTGTGCTATGCTTGTCCAATTAAGGAGATTCTCAGTGCAAGTCTAGGCCAAGGTTAATGAAATTATTTAATATGTTTTATTGTAGCAGTGCTGTTAAAAGAAATGCACGGAAAAGTAGATTAAAACTTATTTTGATTGACAGTGGAAAAAATTGAAAAGCCAGAAGCTGTACTGTCTTTAAAAAACCATTGCACAAAACCACGAAGCATTTTAACCAAATTGAAATAATTTTCCGCATGGCCTTGACTTAGGAAAACAAGCTTAAGAATACCTTAAAGACAGAGCACATTTCTAGAAGAAATCACACATTTCTATATGAAATCCTACTCCTGAGGTTTGTGAGACACGCAGCCCTCACTGTACTTCAGCTCCTTACTAACACCTCCCAGTACAACCAGCGATACCTGCAAACTGGGTTGCAGCTGCCACCAGGAAGAACTGGTCTGAGCAAAGCCAAGTCCTTTCACTGCTGATATCATCTGCTCAACAGAACACTGCCTTATGTAAACGTTCACATCTCTGAAAGAAGTAAACTACTGAAGTTTCATAGATAAATACATCGTGTTTCATTACTGCAAATATCTTCATTACGATGAAAACAGTAAGAAATCTCATTATCTATCTGCAGCAATGAAAAGTCATGAATCAGATTCTAAAGTACTATCATTTTAGCTTAATAAGTTTAAAGGTTGAAGTAGCAAGTAGTTAAATGCCAAGTAGTTACTTTGCCACATATTAAGATCCCATTTGCCAAGAAACCAGATCAGTACCCACAGAGGAAAATCACCTCACAAAGGCACAAATAGAAGCATTGTCTTTCCCTGTGACCTGCAATATCTTCACCTCCCCTACTCATGAACCCATCAGATTATGATTTGGCACTATGCTGTTATTAAACCTCCCTGAGAAGCAGTGAAGGTTACGAAATCTCTTCCAAAGAAATGACAAGAGTAGCAGCAACAGACATTTGAAAAGTGTCTGTAGGTTTTATTATTTGCAGTGCTGCTCCCGTGTTCCAAAACACTTCTAAAAATAAAATACACTGTCTGAAGGAAAAATACTAGGGTTCACAGATGAAAAGTTGGGGGGGAAGGGGAGGTAAAAAATTAACTAAAAATTAATTGACCTTGCAATGAGATATCCAAGTGTATTCAGAGAGAAAAAGAAGAGTTAACATGGAATCATTTGAGTGGGAAGGGACCTTTGCAAATATCACCTACTTGTGTGACAGAAGATCCATTTATCAAATGCCTTGCTGTGAGATACAATTGAGGAATTTAAATGGGTCACCAGTCACCAGTCCTAAATCCCTGGGAGTTTAATGGACTCCACAGAGCACTAGGTCACACCTTTGCATGCATGGGAGCAGTTTGGAAACAGATGCCATCAAATATCTTGAAGGAATGGAAACATCTCTGGAACTCAGGCATTTGTCCAGACTGAGTAGTCAGCTGAGCAAACAGTTATTTGGTATGATTTTTTTGCAGGTGTAACTAGGTATAAAGTGTAGCTTTTTCATTCAAACTTTAATGGCAGCAGGCAACAAAAGTGTTAGTAGTCTACTGTCAGGAAAGAAACTCACACTTCAAATAGTCTAGACAAATATTTTTCTGTGTGCATACTTGTCTGGAATGACTTAGTACTACCTGCTAAGGATTCCATGTGCCTCATGCTCAGTTCTCCCTCTGTCCCACCAGAGTTTGGAGATAACCAAGATAAGCAGTGAAGTTACATACCGCGAACACCTACTAAGACGAATGAGGAATTTCTGTAAAGCTTTGTTCTGTAATAATATAAGCATAATAACACAAAGTCAGCCGCAGTACAACTGCCTGTAACTACATTAACTTTCAATTAACTTTTGTTTGAATAATTAGCTGCTACTGAAAGTTTCACTGATGTAATGAAGCCCATCACAACCAGGATTCTAATGGACACAAAGCCATTTTTACCAGTACAGACATAGCCCATAGCAGTTTCACGCTCCATTAAATACATACAATTACAAACTCCAATCACTGGGAAAGCTGAGATATTATTTTTTCCTTAATATTTTCTTTCCTAAACTACTCAACCTATATTATCAAACTGTGTCATGTATTGCCAAATAAGAACTGTGTTACTGGCCTTTATCTGATAGCCTGCTGTAAACAACGCAGTGCCAAGCACAGAGTGCAGAGATGCTGGCACCTTGCTGTCGAGGTGCATGCAACTATTTATGGAGCAGACTGTCAGTCAAAAGAACTTGTTAAGCAATTCTTAAAAATACAACAAGGAAGATTACCGTTAAGCTCTGTGTAACAGTTTCTTCAATTTATACTCTTATTGCTTTATTTTTGCTATATTAAGGCTACTTGGGCAACAAGCACTAATGAGAACAGAGGAAGAAAAAAAAAAAAAAAAGATGCATTTCCAATACTTTGTTATTATGCCTTACCAAAGAATTTAATAAGTTGAATTTTCCTATTAATGCAATTGAAAATTTAATGAGCTTCTTAATTTATGACTTCAGCAGGCTTGAATTATAAAACAATACAAGCCGCACTCTAATTGCCTGAGTGTGTCTGAAGATGACAGGGTGTTTAGGCTTTCACATTAGCATCTAATCTAAATATATTAACAAACAGTACAAAAAGTCTTTACAGTCATTCAAAGCAATAGGACAGAATTTTTTTTTCCGTGACAAAGCCACACCATTAAAGCCTTATTTTAACCACATAATTGTGGAGGATCTCCAAGTTCTTTGCTTAATATTAATAAAGTTTTGTGATACTCTTGAGAGGTCATTAAGAAAGACTATTCCCTCTATGCCAATAACTAGAAATGAGACTGAGGTGGAAGTATCATGAAAATTTAGGGTTTATGCCAGGTCTTGGAAGGTACTGAACACACTGAGCTCTAAAATGTGCCTAGAGCAGTAGATGTGCAGCACTTCAGGGCAGAGAACAGCTCTATCTCCTGTTTTGTGTTACTGCAGCTTTTTTCTCTAAAGGCTTTCCCATTCATTTTAAAGCTTACTGGTTCTATACAGTTACCAAGAAGTCACTGTGCTGATCTGCTCTTGGTCAAAGGCATTGCAGCTGGGAGTCCCTCTGGTCTAACATTGGGCAGTTTCATGTAAAATCTTAAGATCCGCCTGATCTACCCTGCATATTGAACACACGCACGATGCAACCTCTGAGTTGCACTTGGTCAGAACAGATCTCAGCAATACAGCAGGACTGGTCAAAAAGGACATTTTCCATGTGAAATTCAGGCTTTCAGTTTATCTTTACTCACTCCCAAATTTTTTTATCAGACAGAAAACCTGGAATTCACTCTCATATCTATTCTGTATTTTGTTTTTATTTCAACAGTATTCAGCTATTTCTTCACAGTTTACTAATAGCACTAACTGCAAAATTTTTATTTATATTTATAGAAATATTTATAGAAACCGACATTCTATTGCTTTCATTTTTGAAAATCACTGTCAGTAATCAATACTTTTCTACTCTTTTCTTTAAAACAGAAAACACACACAGACGTGTCATTTTTTTTCATTTGCACTGGCTATGTTACTGGAGTTCAAAAATGCAGTAGATTGATTGCAAGTGATCTCAATGATGTGAGGTAGTTTCTACTTGAAGAGACAAGGTTGGTTTTGTGGTGGGTTTTCTTGTTTGGTCAGTGGGTTAATGGTTTCATTTTCTTGTTAGAAAGGCAGCTTCTTTTCATAGACATTCAGAGCTTGGAAAGAGGAGGACAAGAATGTAAAGAAGGGTGCCATTTATAGGCATTAGTATTCAAACTGACTCTCTCTAGGCTGTCATGTCCTCCCTCTAAAGAAAGCACATAGAGAAGAACACAAACTCAAGTAGCCGCAGGGTCTAGCAGTGCCATTTGTCACTGCCAAGATTCATCAGTGATACAGGATTACAAGAGGGAACAACTTAAAGGTTAAGGATTTATCTAGAACATCTGAAACAGATACTAAACTGAGATTTATAGCAAAGTGCTTGATGAAAATTAATGTTTGGTGTCTAAGCCATTGTTGCACTGGAAACAAAGGAACTTGTTCCTTCACCAGGAGTCACCAGTTACCTCTTCCACTGGTTACTACTTAGGATCAGGTACCTATGTTTGAAGTTTTGTATTTTGACTGGGCAGAAAAATCAGAAAAGGAAGTGCACCTTACAAAGTATATTCGCAGGAGTGGAGCACTGTAAGTGCATGGCTAAAGGCTTCTGGATTTGCCTGGGAGAAACAGGTTTTGGGTGTCTAAATGTGGCTCACAATCTACTGAGACTAAGACCCTGTGCCCAATAAAGACTTTATACAAGCTAATAAAGACAGCTTTATTGGTTTTGTAGAGTCATCAAAAGCATTTTCCTTTCAATATCTATCTAATGACACACTTTTAAAAAGAGTTATAGGCTTGTAAAGATCAATGAAAAAATAAAAGGCTGTGAGGAGAAGTACTACAAGCACGGTGTCTTCATGCCCATGCTGCTGTAGGCTCACCTTGATTCAGTGAGAAATGGTAGCACTACGGTACCGTGTGAGCTTCTTCTCAGGAAGAGAGCTGCATAAACCAGACAGGTTGTTGGCTTCACTGCAGAATCCAGTTATGAACTGCATGTAATTCTAGAAAAATACATTCTTTTTAGTATCCTACTGCAAAAAAAAAAAAAAAAGCTTTTGTATACACTAAAAAAAAAATCTTCAGCTGTTAATATAATTAAAACCGGTTGAAAGAAAATAGATTCTTCCCTTGACCCAGGGTTTCTGTATAATTTTAGCTCAGTGTTCAATAATTAATTCAATAACAAGTGAATTAAGGTTTTCAACCCCTATGTAGTTTTAATACAAGAGAAACTCCCATCTGGATTTCTACTTAGTTAGAAGTTATACAAAGCCACGTGAAAATAGAATCATTGAATCATAGAATCAGAGAAGGTGGGAAGTATTCAAAACATTAGAAATCTTGATAGGAGTTTTTTCTCTCAAGACGCTTCTGTGTACTCATTTTAGATATTGTGGTGCCTTTAGGGTGTTGAAAGAGAAGAAAGTGAACCCAATAAATAAAGAACAGACACAGTTCTGTGGGGAAAACTGATGCAGAGCAGTAAAACAGCTACTTCCTTTCGGAGAACTCAGAGCACGGTTCAAGCAAAGAAACTAAAGCTAGTTTTAAATCTCTGTAGCTTGAATGACAACAAGAGAATTTTGTATTATCTTACTGACAAAGGTGAAATAGTCACTAAATACAACTGGAGCAGGTTATTTTAAACAACCTTGGCTATGCAGGTTTTCATAATACAACAGAAGGTAGTATTTTAAAAACTGTTAGAGCCTCCTGATTCATACAGGTCATAGCTACATCTGAATAAGCTGGAAGCATTCTACAGAACTAAATAAAACTTATAGACAGGCACCCTAAGAATCACACATACACAAAAATAACTTCTGCAAGGATTTTTTTCTGCTGCTTTCTGCATTGGTTGTACATGGTGACATTAGGCAAGAGTGGATGTGAAATACTGGATAATGACACTTGAAAAATCTATTGTATCAAAAGAGGATATGCACTGAGAATACAAAAATATTGTGGAAAAAAAACACACATGCCAGCGAGCCTGACTGCCAGCATTAACTTAAAAATACAGAGCTTGTGAGATATTCCAAATCAAAGAAGGTAGTACAAAATACCAGGGGAAAATCTTCAGGGGAAAAGCTAGAAAAGAAAAATTCATTCTTTTTTCAAAAGCACTGCCTGTGTTCAACAATTTAAATTCTCCTGAATTTAAGGAGACCACCACAAGGGTATTTGCAGAGAACCACTTACTTACCTTCTTGATCAGTCAGTTAACATGTGCCATGCTCCAATTCACTCCAAATCAGTATATGATTTACCTGATATTTTGTCTTGTGACTTAACAGAATTCATTGTTAAGAAACGCAGAATTACGAAATACAAAATCAGTCACAGCAGAGGAGACCAAAGCCCAGATTTGCAAGAGTACATTCAGAATTTATAAGAGGTTCTGTTTCTAAACTTCTCAAAGGATATTACTTCTCTGTAAAAATAAAGAATGCAATGAATCATTCAGTCTTCCAGTGAGTTCCCAAAGCTAATGCACCAGTATGAAGCTGGAATAACTGGTAGATGAAAAAATATTTCAGTATATTGGTACGAAACAAGCTTGCTGAAGACCACATTGTCCATCTTTCCCATAGTGTATTTCTGTTACTATAAATGTAGTTTGAAAGCCTTATCTGAAGAGTCTGGCAGCCACCAAGGAAATCACACACATTGCTTCCTGCAGCACTTGCTGTCAACAGTTTGGCTATTACCACCTTCCTTAATGGGGGGAGAAGGGAAGTGATGTAAATGGATTATCTCAAAACACATGTGTTTTTAAGCAAAACTGAGCCATGGATTCAAATTTCTGACTCAAATGGAAATTATTTTAATGATTTTGTTTTGTTCGTGTAACATATATTCTTATTCTAGAACATCATCTATATTGCACCACATACAAGCCATGCCAGGGAAGGCATGTTTTTTTTTTTTCAAATTCCTCTGTGTAATCAGCATGAAAGTTCTCTCAGGCGTATATTCTGAATATATTCACTTTTGTACAGACAAACCAAATGCACAAGCAGTTATGGGAAGGGATGAAGAGACTCAGCAACTGAAGTAAAAATATCCATTATTTTATTCCCCCATTCTTCTAAATTAGCTATCGGAACATAAGACGACCACCAAATCAGAACTGCAAATAGCAAAAGGCTTGTTTCTGATGAACGTCATTCATCTTAAAATGCAACAGACACTTGCAATTACAGTGAAGTCACAACTTTAAATATAAATTTATGCTTAACATTTGATCAAAAGTGAAAATTGAGACTGAAATGAATTAACTTGTCAAAGGAAACCATTAATAAGCAATTAAGAAACTACAAAAGTTAAAACTGGAAGGCTTCCTAGTAGTGTTGCATATACTACTTTCAAAGAACTAAAAATGTCTTATCAAACATCAATAAATAAGAATGCAACCTATATGCATTCTGAATGAAAACTCAATAAGCTAATAAGATCACCAAAAAATCCACAGCTGTAGGGATGAAAGCATTGCATTTCACATTAAAGAAGTCATCAGATAGGTAAAGTCCTGTATGCACATACCTTTCTGTGTAACCTTGGGGTTTAATCAGTACTGGAAAAAAATGCACCTCAAGGATTACAATATTGAATTGCACTGCATAGCCTGTAGAGAGTCCACAATGTGCTTCATTATCAGGAATCAGTTCCATACATACATCTACTCAGAAAAGTGAATAAAAGTGGCACATTCCTTCATTTCTGTTTACCAATAACAGAAAAAAAAAAAAAAAAGAATTGTATATACTGTATGCAACGTACTGAGTGAACCATTAATATGTTGAAATGCTCCAAACAACAATCATTGTTGAAAAGCTTTCAATCAAGTCAGACTTAGCTGATAGAAGTGCAAGAACACATAAATTACGTTCATCATTAACAGAATTCAGTAGCCAGTTGACAACTCTCCATTTAGGCAGTTACATAAAATCAGATTCAATCATCTTAAAGAGCATCCCAAACGTGGAGTTGATTGCAACTACCTTTACAACCCATCTCCCAGCCCTTTGTTGGGCTGATGTACCATCCTATGTTGGGATATTAGAAAAATTAGCAACTGAAATTATACATGAACAGAAAACACAGGTAGAGACGTTATAGTGGCAGAGGAGTTCTTATTCCAGGCATTACTAATGGTTTAGAGAGTACCAAAGAGAGGCAAGTCCATCAGAGCCCTTCTGGTTCACGCAGCCAGTGGGCTGAACAGGCAGAAATAGCATCTATTGGAATTGTCGAAGATTGACCAAACAGAGAATCCTTTCCTTTTCTCTCTGCCACAGCAAATGTGACCTCTTTAAAAGAAAATTTACCAATTCAAGTGTGAAGATAAAAAGAACAATAACCAGTCCCCAGAGAAGGCTACTTCCCATCCACATACCTGAGGGACCTTGCCATACCACTGCTGCATCTTTCCTTTTACTACTCTTTTAGCTGGAGAAAGGAAGGCAGTGATCTGGCGGAGACCAGCAAAGCAAACAGGAAGACCATGTGGATAGGGAAAATTACTCTCCTTGGCAGTCACTTGCTATGCAATCTGCCTAAAGTGTTTGCAATCACATGTGGGGAGGCAAAATAAGGCCAGTACACAGATGTAAAAGTGCACAGGAGAGAGGCAACAAAGGCCTCCAGTGCAGATACCGAGCTGCAGATAGATTAGATCTTGATCTTGATCTAAGCAGTTCCAAACTGTAAGAGTTGTGAGCAGTGGTTAACAGAGCAATTGTCCTCTAAACCCTGCTGTTGCTAAATGGGTCCAGAGGGTCTCATGTTATAATGCTTCATTAAGCTCAAACCATATGTTCTGTAAGCACTTGAACCTGTACAACTCAAGCAGGTCATATGAAGCATTAAGAAAAACTCAGCAACAGATGCCCATTTTTAGCACAGCCTAGTACAAAAGAGTTGAAACCTACTGAGAGTCACCAGCCCTTATATGATAGCAAGTATTTCTGTGGATTTTTTCCGATTTCTATCTTGAATAAATTTCTTCATTTATTTCAAATCTTACTGGGAAAATCTGAGACTTTTCAGTCTCTCTCCTTGTTTGATATCCTTTTCTCAAGTTACTATAAATTTACTCTGTTTCCTGGGTTAAGCTGGGGACATTGCAGGCAACAAGAACTAGTACTTAGTCATGCTTGTGTACTCTATCCTATTCGTCAGAACAAGAGAATTCCACACTCATGTAAGAAACCTCCTGTCCTCCAGCTCTGTCCCTTACACTAAGGTAAGACAATATTTGACAAACTGTCCAGACACAAGGTTCTTCTCAGATATCCAACCACTATTCTTCATTGGCTACTTCTATGTAGCCAAGTTGAAAACATGAACACCAAACTGCCACTTTACTAATGGAGAAGCCTGATGGCCCCCAGAGACAATAACAATACCTGACTGCCTCTTACATGTGTTAGCACTGCTTTGCCAGGTATAGGTGCCACACTTCACATCTGATACTCGTTCCTCTAATGATTGGAGTTGAGAACAATTCACTTAATTTGTGCCTCACCTTAGTTATCAGTAGTTCATTACATTTCTTGAAACAACAACACGGCATCTAGAGGCTTCCCAGTATTAAAACTGGAAACTTTTGGGTGGAATACATTTATTCCCACTCCTTTGTTTCAAACACATTTCTTACTTTTGAGCATGCACCTCTGATTACTTGGTAAAAGCACTGTTATTATTTTCAAGGATGTGAAAGGAGACCTGCTGCCACATAAACACAAACTGCTACTACCTCAAACACCCCATGATACAAATGCAGCATGCTACTGTCCTTCCTGCTGCCTGTGGGATGGAGAAACCCCAGATTTGTCTGGCCTAGCAATATGAAATAACTGTTCTATTAGATGCAGTGCCTACCTCTTTGAATCTGACTCTGATCAATACAAAGCACAAGATCAATATGAAGCAATTCAGTTTGTGCACAGTACTGGATTAGTAGAGCGGAAATCAAGGGAGAAGATTGCTATTCTTTTTAGGAAGTATTCCACTTCACCACGACTGCTTAAGAACAAGTCACTTATAAGAAAGCATTCGAAGTATCTAAAATACTTTAACAAATAAAATACAAAGTATTTGTTAAATACAGCACGCTTAGCAATGTTATGATTGAAACAAAAAGCAGAAAACTAAGGAAAAAGTGAGCTTTTTGATTTACAAAGAACCTCACATACGAAGAATGGCTTATTAAAACACAAAAACTCGGGGGTTGGTAGAGTAGGAAGTTACTTGCTCAGAGTTAGGCTTAACTACTTGCAGATTCTAAGGGCTGCTTTGGAGACTGGGAAATAGCCAGGGAAACCATCCTTTTCTGCACAAATGAAATAATGACCAAACCTGTTTAAGAAGTTTGCAGCTTCTTTAAGTCAGCAAGACAAATTTAAGAATTGTGATCTTTGCTGCTAAGCATATTGGATAAATCTAATCTAGTTTTTACTTTAAAATAGATAAAATCACTGCATGAGTCTGGATTAAAATTTTTCAGAGTAAAATTTATCAGCTGGGGAGTTTAAGACAACCAGTATTTGAATTCAAAACATGCCAACTTATAACTGATTTGCCAAACTGATCTGATTTTAAGTTCTGTAAAAGATGCTATGGAGACAGCATTTGACTGCATTCATCTCAAGAATGACAGATTTGGTCAAATATCAGGAGGCTTTAGAACTTCCTCCATGTACCTTGCTATTCACAGAGAGTGAAACTCTCTCGCCTTGGCTTCAACACTGCAAAAATTAATGTAAAATTAAACACAAGCTGAAGTTAAGACACTGTAGTAACTTGGAAATACATAACTTCATAATTCTCTGTAAAACACCGTGATGCCTGTCTTGTCACTAAGCATTTAGCTTTGACAGTGGTTCAGCTTTGTATCAGTTAACCAAAACACTGACTTCAAAACATATCTCCTTAGTGGGAGATGACACTGCAGACCTCCAGCTTTGCCGCTGACTCAAAAAACATCACATAGCTTCACTTATGGACTCCTTTCTTGACACACAACTGAAATATCCTGTAGTTTTGCTAAGCTAACTTTAGGTTGCCTCATTAATTACCTCTATTAGAATGAGTTGCTCTGTATGTAGCTTAGATGGTGACTTCCAAGGTTGGTTGTTGGTTTGTTATCTTTTGTTGTTTTGTGGGTTTTTTGTTCGTCTTGTTTTGCATTTTTTGAGGAAAAACCCCTTGAGTTTTAGATATAAAAACATACATGCAGGCATGGTAAGAAATTAAAGCAGAATCACATGTATTTTCTGATTAGGCCTCAATTTTAATATAGAATTGTTTCCTAACAAAGTTTCTGTAGTTAGGAAATACTCCAAATATGTACACTTACAATATTTTTTATTGCAAAATATTTGGTTTTACATATAGAATAGCAATTACATTTTCCCATTTTAAGTAACTTAACTAAAATATGTAAACAATTAGATGTTGGAATAAGTTGGGATCAGGAATGGACATTTCATATCTACAATTCAAACACTAACAGTTCTTTTTCCAGTATTTTCTTTTTTGCACTTTCTTTTTTTCTCTGAAATTTAAAATCATCTGACCAATATTCTGGGGAAAACCCTTTTGAAACTAACAATTTTCATACTAATCAGAATTCTGAGTACTAATCCACTATTGATTCTGTGATTAAGTATGTGATGTCTTCCCTGAGTAAGCACATAAAACTGAAGCACATGGGAATGGGACACTTGGCTCAGGTGTTCATGCAATGATGTAAACACCCCCCCTAGAGTATACATATTTTAAAAATCAGTTAAGATGAAGCAAACAAGTACATGCTGCTTGCAGAAGCCCACTAAAGTAAAGGAGTTGCAGAAGCAGACTTGAAGTTATCATTTTTATTAACAAATATTTCAGCTGCAGTGCAGTCTCAGAACAGAGCAAAACGCCACTCCGGGCAAACCAAAATTAGGTCTTGAAGCAGAAATAGAGGAGAAGGCAGGAGAGGCAAAGCTATATAATATTACACTGGGAAGATGAAGGCTATTTTATTGTGTTGCTAGTAGTATTTAAAAAAAAAAAAAAAGCTCACAATGTAACTGACTGTATGGTAGGAATGGATGGAGCATAAGGCTCATATTTCTTGAAAAACAACAAAAGCAGACCAAGCTCAGGTTTGGAAAATCACGGTTGCACAAGGGAAGGAGAAGAAAACACCATGAAAACTGACATTAACAGTGTACAATTGATAGAATGATTCTGTCTCTTGGCTATTCTTTCTCTGTCTGAGCACTAGTGAGATATTGGCACTAAACATTAAATGATCAACTACTTGGGCACAGCAGACAACAGCCTTTTATTTACAGCAAAGAGAAATTATGATCCACGTTACTTACCAGCTCTCAAATGTTATTGCCAAGATCACAAAGATGCAGCATAACATTAAGTTTACACTTAATTAGCAGAGGAGATCTGTGCAGTACGCTTCCTCCAAATCCACTGAGGTTTTTTCCCTCATGTACCTTTAAATTTGAAGTGACAGATTGTATCATGAGAAAGACAGCTAGAAGAAGCCAACTCTTAGAAGTCACAATTCAGAAAACATTGAAGAGATTGGCAAGTGCTTCACCAAACATTTACATTGAACATGAATTGTTGTTCTGATTAAACATAACAGTAAGTGAAGAATCATTTTCAAAAACTGTTACTCATTGCCTACCAGCATTTATTTATAATTTTTCAAAGCACAGCCCGTGAGTGCAAGGTATTTGTCCCTAAAACAAGCTACCTTTATGAAATGATGTTACAGAAACATAATAACTCATACTTAATCAAAGAAAAAACCAGGTTCCCTAGCTGCTCTTTGCACCTTGTTTTTTTTATTACTATTTTCATAGCAGGTACGTGCAGACTTCTATGTGTAATTACACTGAGGATGTGATTTTGCTATAAACTGTCACTGTTTCCACTGATGTCAAGAGAAATGACTACGACTAAACAAACCTGTCAAGAACCTAACACTAACTCTTACGTTACTATGTAGACACAGTAAATGCTCAAGTATTTGCATTTGATTCAGTCCAAAACAATGGCTTACTTTCCTGATTAGTGACCAAGTCTTTCTCAGCTACACATGCTTTTATTTGGGAAAAATCTCAAAGAGTTTTTGGAAACTGAGAGGAAAATAAGATATAATGCCTACAAGATCCTATCTCTTGGGTATAGTTGCAACACCATTTTCTCTGCCTTGCACTGATAGGCACAGATTATTCACAGTAGGATAAATATTTTAAATACGTAAACCTTCACTTATGAATTTTGGCATTATCAACAACCAAAGTAAATTTCTGTACCTCTGTGACAGAGAACGAGGCATGATTTAACACTCAAACCAGTTTAAAGAAAGATTTAGAAATGAAATACTTAAGAGATATAAAAGCAGAACTGAAATTGGTAGCCACTGTGAGTAATTCTTATAACAACAGTGCTACAAAGTGCATTATACTAAATTTATTCTGGAAATCAGAAGAATCAACCTACAAACTAAATTTTTTTTCTGCATTAATTTTTCACAGCTGTACTGGCACATATGATTGATACCTACAAGAGAAGGAATATTGTAACAATATTATGAATTTGTAAAAAAACGTACATTTAATTTCAAACTTTGCTATAAGAAAGTCCAAAGTAAAAGTTAGATAGCTACTCCAACTAGCCTTATTAATGATGCCTTAGGCTATAGGCCAAGCAGCCAGCACAAATTTAGCTCAAGTGGCTTAAAGTTATGCCTCCAGGGTTACAAAGCAAGCAGGAGGTTACATCTGCTGACAAACAGAACTGATTTATGGTTTAACCCAATCATCCAGGCTCTAGTATGAATATGTATAAAGTGCTGGTGCTCAATTTTTTTAATTCTTGTTGGACAGCAGATCCCATACCCTCATTGCTCTGTAGCACTACACAGGAATGGAAAAGAGAAGATCCTTAATTTGATCACATCAAGAACTGGACAGCAAGTCAGTAACATAAATCCTAGTTCAAGACAACCAGCTTAAATCTTTCATAACCCACACAAGGATGCTATAGACCACCTCTTTTTCTCCTCAGAATCTCTCTCCTTAATTTAATTTCCAGCTAAACATTTTCACAAATAAGCTAAAAAAAAAAAGCTTAAGACTCACGTAAGACATCTGAAACCTACTTCTGATAAAGTAAAAATAACATGCCCCTTGCTTTTAATAATCCACCTTGAGTTTATTACAAATGTAACGCTGTAACAATGGAAAGCACAGCCATGACAGTATAGTAGCAAAGTCCCAGGCTACAGTAAGCAAGAACTTGCTCAAACACAACGGCTGTAGGCACAGAAACAAAGGAAAGAATCTGCTTACCTTCAAAAGGCCTCAGGTAGGCAGGTTTCTCCAGCAAGAAACCCTCACCTCCTCTGCCAGCCCTTAAATGAGGGCTAGGAAGGGGTGCATCCTGGCTCCACTCCTTCTGAACAATCAGGTGCACTGCATGCACTGAGCTCCCCTGGGCTGGCCCTGCCTTCCCACCAGGTGCTCAGTCACTGCTTCAAGCTATAACAAATTTCTGCATTTGTTTTTGAGGATTAAAACTGAAACACGAATCAAAGAAGCGATAAGCACTGTTAGGATGAGCTCTAACAGCGTAGAAATAACTTCAGCAATTTGACTCAGACTACTATTAACACCAGTTTGTAGTTTTGATTTAAAAGAGGAAAAACCACCACGATTGATTGTATAAGTTGGACTGACTGCTATAACTGCAGTTAACTGAAGTGTGAATAAGTAGGTGGGCAAAAGCTTTCACAGCACTATGGAAATGAATCCGGACTGAGCTATTCAGTGATGCTTTCACTTAGAGTGTCTTGCAACACCTTTACCTAATTGTCCTTGTTGAAACGTTGTGGCTTTGTAATGCAGATTTATTAAACTGGAACTACTGACAGCAAATGCTGGTTGTTATAAGCTGAAAAGCTCTGAACTAATTATATAATTAAGAAATGTTTTCCATTATGCATCCTGTATTATTATACTAGCAGAGGTTAGGAATAGCAAAAAGATCCTATGTCTCTTACAGAGCTCTCTTCTAGGATTTTCACATCTTTATCATTATGTTTTCAGGCAGACAGGCACACTATATAAGCCAGAAGATTTAGCAAAACACAGTTCTTTCTTACACGTAAGTCCATTGTGCATTGCTTTGGTTTTACAGCAAAAGATAGTACTCAGTGCACACTACTGCTGTGATTAAGCACCCTAGTGTCCAAAGTTTGGGAAAATCTAGGAAAAGAATTCTAATGCACCTTTAGGTAAGTACACAAAGAACAGCTTTTCTTAAAGCTCTAACCTGCAATCAGGAGTTTTTTGTTCTTCTGCTGGCCCATTCTCTGAGGTTAAGCAATGGCTTTTCCTCCATCTCAGTTTCCCCACCTGTAGAAAGGAGGTAATGACATTTACTTTCTTTCACAATTGCTTTTCGTATATAAGGAGTTCTTCAAAGGAGTGTTGTTACTATGAAATACACATTAATTTCAATTCATCATAGGCCCATACATCGTTGTACTAACATGTTTCTGTTCTCCCTGTTGTTACTGAGAGGACACACATTGATATCAGTCAAGCAAAATTAATGTGTGTGTATTTTTACTAAATAATGACTGTAATTTCTTTCTTTGTTTAGGGATAAAATATAACATGGGACTCCAGCAACCAAAAAAAGTAAGTCTCTGGAAGTACATAAGGAGAATTGTATCGCTATTCTGAGTTTGGTGTAAGAATAGAGATGGCTCAGGTAACACCACTAGACTAGAGATGAAGCACTGAAACAGAAATATGTATCAAAGCTTTGCCATTAAGTGCAAATTTTCCTCTTAATACATGCATTCTACAAGCTACTCAACTTTAGCTTTATGAGCTTTTTTCCTAGGCTGGATGTTGCTAAGAGGTGCTGTAAACTTCGATTAATATTTTGTGAAATTGCACTGAGCAAAGGAGTGTCTTGAGATGCACTTAAAAATAAGCTAAAGAAAAATCCTGGTGAAATTCCTCCATCTAGTGGCTACTAACACGCTCGCAGCAGCAGTGACCGCCCACAGCAGCTACTCAGTTTCAGGCCAAGCCCCAGCGCGAGGCTCGCAAAGGAACAACAGCGCTGCTGCCAGCTGTTATGAAACCAGTGAGATCTGAATGACATCCCTCCATCTCTGTAGCTCCAGCCTGGCCTTCTGGAGGGAGAATTACACTGACAGAACACATTCAAATCGGGACAGTTTCTCGAAACCTGGAGGTTCTTTGTTACCACGCTGTAAATATCTCGGAAGTCTGAATCTGATAAACATGAAATATCAGTGATATCACAAATAAGTAAAATCAAATTTCTGCCACGATGTGAAGGGTAACAGAAATAATGTGTCACATCCTGTATTTTACCTGGACAAAAATTTCAATACACATTCGACCACCATAAGCAGCCTCTCAAGATAAGGAGAGAAGTATCGTTCTCAGCAGCTGAACAGATAGTATCTTGTGTAACAAATCATCAGTTGCTTTCCCAGTCACAAAACCACCACTACCAGAACAGTCAAAGCTTTCAAGAAGCCTGAGTTCTACAGCACAAAGTGCCATAACAAATTGCATAGTACTCTACCAATTTTGTTTCCCATTTGTATACCTTAAAATTCCTCCAGTATCTTATTTTTCTAGTCACTTAGATGCTATTAGGGGGCAAATAAAGACTGGAAAATCTGAATTTTATGATTTATAAAACATCTAAATACGCATTAAATGTTTTTGATAAACAATATACACTGCACAGCTGTATGTGCTCCTCTGTTGAAATACTCCCCATGGTTCCTATGCCACTCCGCTCCTGGATGACTCTCAGAACAGGGCTGACAAGGAGTTCAAGTATATCCAGAATATAATTTCAGTTGTAGAGGCAAAGATTTGTAGACAGGGATTTAATTCAGCTGCTTTGAGAAGCAGGAAGTAGTGGAACACACCCAGGCTGTGTGCCAAGAGGAATATTAACCAGTGAGATCCTCTTAATGAAAGAGTGTGGGTCCCAGAAACTCCTTATCCAGTGACTCACTTTGCTTACTCTGTTCTCACTCTCCTAATCCCAGCCACAGCTTCATTCTTATCACTTGCTGCTTTTCATCAAGTGAGAATTGCTCTGGTCTCCAAACTCACCTCACTCCAGGCTCCCCATGAGTCCCTGTTCATGCTCCTCTCACCCCATCCCTTTCTATTCAATTAAGGCTCCATCTTCCCACTGCAGTTCTTTGTTTCCTTCTTCCCACTCTTTTGCCCTCCACATCCTCACTCCACAAGTCCCGTTACCCTTCTTTCCCTGGAAGATTCACTCTGGGAACAACTGTCCTCTGTGCAAAGATCACATATTGAAAGAAAGGGGGGGGACAAAACATGGAACAGGCAGTCTGGAAAATGAAGTCCTCAAAATATGCTGACATTTCCACCAAAAGAATTTAAAGGGGCAAAAGTCTATCAAAACATGGGCACAGGCACAAAGCAAAATATAGCAAAACCCAAATCTGAACCAGAATTTACCAATTCAGGCTCATATCAGCCTTCAGAATGGGTGTAAGCATAGAGAAAAGTCACCAGCACAGCACAGGCACCAAGGACTTGCAGCAGAGCTGTACAAATAGATCTACGTTGTGTTGCACAAGCTGCTAATAGTGACAAATAAGTCTCTCATTCAGTAACATCTTTCATCTGTTTTTCTATCAGGACTGCATTTCCAGCAATAACCAGGATAGAAGATTAAGAAAAAGTACTGCAGACGGGGTAGCAACAGTAAAGCTGAGTGGTTCATTACACCCATCTGAAAACGTGCCCTCCAAGCTTCAAAGCATAGACAGAAGACAAAGCAGCACAATGTTTATGAAAGACTACCAAGAGAAGGGTGAGGAAACTAATTCAATGAGGCTCCATAAACGGAGGAGGAGGTTCGTAATTAAGAAGAGCCCAATTCTGATTTCCACGAACAGTTCCACTCTCAACTTGCCCACAATTAAATCAGATGACAGAAATAACAAATGGAAAAGTCTCTACCAGATACAAAGCAAAAGAAAGCAAATAATGAAGGAAACTTGTTCTAAGTACAAGAGTAATAACAGAAGAATAATCACTCCTTACCACGTTTCTAGAATATTTGTAGAAGACAAATACAGAGTTTTATACTGTGAAGTACCAAAAGCTGGCTGCTCTAACTGGAAACGGGTGCTCATGGTTCTCAATGGGCTGGCTTCTTCCACTAAAGATATACAACACAACACAGTGCACTACGGCAACTATCTAAAAAGGCTGGATGGGTTTGACCGCAAAGGAATTTATCACAGGCTCAACACTTACACAAAGATGCTTTTTATTCGGGAACCTTTTGAAAAGCTGGTATCTGCATTTCGGGACAAGTTTGAACATCCAAACAATTACTATCATCCTGTATTTGGAAAAGCCATCATTTCCAGATACCGTGTCAATGCCACCAAAGAAGCATTAAGGACAGGCTCCGGAGTCAAATTTAAAGAGTTCATTCAGTATCTCCTGGATGTACATAGGCCAGTGGGTATGGACATCCACTGGGATCACGTCAATAGGCTTTGCAGCCCATGTCTAATAGATTACGACTTTGTTGGGAAATTTGAAAGTATGGAAGAAGATGCAAACTTTTTCTTGCACCTCATTGGTGCTCCACAAAATTTGACTTTCCCTAAGTTCAAAGATAGGCACTCCAATGAAGAAAGAACTACCACAAAAATCACACAACAGTACTTTGCACAGCTTTCTCCCTCTCAAAGGCAACAAAGTTATGACTTTTACTACATGGATTATTTGATGTTTAACTACTCAAAACCTTTTGAAGATTTATATTGATTTGAGTGCTGGGAAACTTCCCGTATCAGTTGAACTTCATGACAAACCCAGGTGGCTTCTGTTTATACACGTCTGTTAGTAAGAATTGGTCAAAGAACAGGAAAACAAACCCAAAACAGAACATAAGTGGTTAGTGATGTTTACACCTTTACCTTAAATGCCTCCTTTTTCAAATCGTTTATGAAGTGTAAGTACATACGTGTAAAATAATACTATATGTCAGGGCTCCCAAATAAAGCACATAATTTTCCATGCTGGTATGGCTTGTGTTTACAGTGGAAGGACAGTATGGAACTGAGGGAACACAGCTGTAAGCTCTACAGCAAATGTAATATTTTAAGTTCTTCACTGGTTAGAAAATGAAATCTTTGGAAATTACAGGGTAGCGAGAATAAATATGGAATAGATATATTTCATCAAAATCTGCAGTGCACCAAGCCACACACTAAGCAGGCATTATGTATAAAGTTAGTCAAATATTGCTATTTCCTCACAATTTTTAAAAAAAGGAAATTATCACACTGTTCAAAAAACACATTGGTGAAAACAATTAATACTCAGTCACCATGCGAGTGCAGTATTAAACCAGATGTTCCAATTCAAAGAGAGGATGTGTTCTCCCCATTTAGTATCTCCCTTATGGCATATTCATCTGCAAGCAGATAAAATGCAGGCGAACATTTGCATCTTTATGCATGTTATTAAGATTCTTTTAATCCTTTGCATTAACATAAATCTCTGGTTTAATCTTTATAGTCACCAAGAATATCAAATCTTTTCTTTATAGTAACAAGTAGGAGTAAATGCAACTTCCTGCCCACCAGGATAGTTCTTTTCTTTGCTGCAAACAATTTGCACTTGTTTATTTTGGTAACAATTAGATTCAATTTCACATGCAGAAAATATTCCAAGTGTTGTCATTCAGCTGTTCCTTTTCTATACAGAGAAGACATTCTCTCATTTTCCAGCAAAAATCTCTTGGGAGAATAGAATACTGTACCTTCTGCTGTGCCTTTGTTAACCTTCACACCTACTCTGGATGTGGTATTCTTGTCTACGTGTCCTTTAACCACGTGAAATAAATAATAATTTCAACAGTTAAGATGGAAGGCTGTACTGGAACAAGTCTCAAATTCTACAATAATGTTGAACTTAAATGCCTCAGTAATTTTAACAGTTTGTATTTTGCAACCAATTTCAGAATTTCACCAGAACTGGCACTGTACAAGTGTACAGATATCTAAGAAGTTTTTTTCCTGAATCATTTTACATTTACAGGTCCAAATAAAACAAAAATTGCTTATACAGATAGTTTTGTGCACACACACATTTATTTACACCTCGCTTTCCCTACAAACATCCCATGTTTCTTTGTTGTTCTCAATTTTAATAGAGATTAGAGATTTAGAGAGCCTAAAAATAGTTTGCATTGAAAGATTATTGATGTTTCACCTGACTAACATCAAACTTTCATTCCTACAAACATTTTTCACTCAGTGAAGTGGATGTTTTAGAAACTTTCAGAAAGATAACAACTTCCACTGTTCCATGAAGCCAGTTAGCATCCATCTGCCTTCTGTTCCTCATCGCTGTGTCGCTGCTGCAGCCCCCATCCTGCCTTCCACCCACTCAGGTGCCCAATCAGAGGTAACAGATTTTCAGGCAAAGTAACTTTTTTTGCTAGCACCAAACAGGCTGGGGCCGCTCTGCCAACAGACAGGTGCTGCTGAGAGCTCCTCTCTTCAGGTCTCACTGAGGAGTGATCCAGGAAAAACCAGGTGCCTTCGCAGTGCAAGCAGATGAAAGCATTGATTCTGATAGTGATGGGACTATTATGTGTGTGTGCACAAAGAACGCCACCAGTAACTTCAGTTATGCTCTCCTTATCATTTAATTGAGTGCTCTAAAAAGTGATGGCACTCATATTGGTAGAGTTAATTTGCATGTAGTTAAGGAAGCCACAAACACTCACTACATGAGGAAAGGATATCACAAAGATCTGAGCCCTCATGGTTATGGAGCTTAATTCCATAATGCGGCCAAGGCAAAGGCCAGATAGAATTTGTATTCAGCCCTCCACTAGTGTTAGAGAGCTCTAGGAAATATTAAAGAACTTAATCTTCCAGCTAGATTCACATCAAAGACCTGACTTTCTCCTTCCATTTCCTTTTCCATCACCCTGCTTTTTTTCAGTTTGATCTACACACACACAAACTGATAGAGCCATATGGTCGTGTTTACATCTGACAGACTTTTTTGGTAAAGTTGCACAATGCATTCACTGCCTATGTGGAAAAAAACCAGCAACCCTGCACTTCTTAAGTCAAGTTCAGGTGCTTACTCTATCTCTCAGCCCCCAAATCTATTTTACTTAAAAATCTTTACTACAGCAATAAAAGCTAACAACTGTGAGAGGAATAAAATTTTTAATGACAAATGAAGACTTTGGGAGGATTTTATTTTATCTAGACTAACAAATCATCATTTAAAGAGAGGCTTAGGTTATGCGTATGTTTATGGCAAGCTGTATACAGGGAGATGAGTAACTTACTGAGGAAATCTGCCTTTTGAATGATCTAATGCTGTTGATTTTGACAGAGTAAGAACGATCCACATACGTGGACTGTTTGTACAGCACAGTATATTAATGCTTACTTCTGTTGTGCTACCCCTCCCACTGGGGTAACACTATTACTGACAATAGCAGCATGAGCACGCTTGCCACATAAACCTATGTACAATTATCTACTTATTACATGCATATGAAGTACGCGTAGAAAAGAAAATCTGTGCAAACAAGATTTTACGTGCTAAAGGTATCTATCAAAGGAAAGATGTTAACATAAGAATCCACATGTCTGAAGAGATATATAAGAATTACGGAGGATTATAAAAAGAATACAGGGAATATCAAACATGCATTGCCTTTTAAATAGTTTTTCTTTCTTTCTCTGTGTAATAAATGAACTAACGAGTTAGGCCAGCTCAGGTAGTGCAACATCATCTGGAATTCCAGATTAAAGAAACGTGAGCTTTTTTGTTTATGTTTTTTATTTGTATTTATCATTGCCTATTATTGACACTGGTTACCTTGAATCACTGAGTTGACAGACAGTAATTTCTTCCTCCCAGCAAGAAATCACATTGGTAGCTGGGCATAGTCCAGCCAAACACTGGGAAAAGAAACATTACCATGCAAATCGCAGCCTGATCTACTCATTTTAATTTCAGTGGTACCAGAACAGCATCTGCATGCAGCAGTAGTTTGTTTTCAGAGCACAACGCAAGAGACAGTCACAGCACAGCCAGTTTGAGCTCACATTGCTTCAAGGGATTATTTTCAGGTTGGCACTGTTATTTGTGGTGACTTCAAAACCTCAGCACGTATCCATGCACACTGAACAATGACCCAAGCTTCACATGGCAAGATGGATGTAATTACTTTTCCTCCCAAGAAGGCAGCTGCTGGTTAAGAAAGGTGAGCAATTTTCCTGGCTTTCTGCAATGGTACCTACCAGACAAGCCTACAAACTTCTCAGATGGTTCCCAGCACAATACTGCTGTAAGAATACACTGGAGTCGATGTAACATCTATGTTTTGTACTTAGCTACAGTAGGGACTTACCTGCCACTGGTCCCTTTTGCCCAAATTTTTCAAGACTACCCATCCAAATAAAGGCATCAAAAACCAAACATATATCTACACACACAATGGATTCAAGTTTTAAGAATGGCAAACACACACCAGTTCCACTTCTCAATTAAATCGTGAAGCATTTGGAAGCGTTGAATCCTTGGGCAGTAAGGACAAGATAGCCTAGAACATACTGACACATAACAGGATTAAGCTTTGCTTATTGCCAACAAGCTATTTGGATAATACATTATGAATCAATTGATACAGTTAACTATGACTCATGCCAGAGAATAAAAATCATGTTTGCTTTATGACTAACCTAATAGAAACATTCAGCCTTGTAAAAACTATTTTCTTGTCTGTTTCAATGAATGTCTCCAAAACCATATCTCCTATAAACAACACTTTTGGAAGTTCTATTCCTACACATAACTCATCAGACAACTAATTTGCATGGAGCAAGGAGCATAGATATCCAACACCTGCCAAATAGACAAGCCTTTAGAAGTAATTTCCAGGCATTTTAGATTTCATTGAGTTTTACCCAGCCATATAAACAAGCTTTTTCCATGTTCTGCAATCCAGTATGAAAAAAAAAAAGAAAAACCTGAGACATTCAACAGAATTGCAGTGATCGATTTTTCTATTACACGCCTGCCTTGTAGGAGACTTGAATTCTTCTGTTTAAATTCATCTATTACTGTACTGCTGGCCCCATGTTTCACATTCTGCTTTATAGGACTACCCATGATTTTTTCTCTAGCAGTGTCATCATTTTTTCCTGGAGCCTAAAATTATACTGTCAAGTTATGAAAAATGAAAGAGGCGTTCACAATCCAACTCTTCCACAGTTCTCTTCCCAATCTGGGATTCCTGTCCAGATTTATTTTCACTTAATACAAGAAATTTCCTCTCAACATATCCAAACATAAGTAGTGTCACCAGCTGCAAAAGGTGTTAAGATTAAGTTCAAGTAGAGGGAGCAGCAGCTCGGGAAACAGCCTGAGGCAGCTGCATTATAAGAGCTTGTCCCAACCCATTAAACATTAGTGGAGGTGGCTCCTTTGCTAACAAATGAGAGCTCCAGGCTACAGTTCACCTTGGAATTCATGGATATAGACTAATGTACATTATGATCACAAGAAAAAAGTTATTTTATCATTGATTCAAGGGACATTCAGTCAGCATAACCCTTTCTGGGTATCGTGATGTAGCCAAGGAGGAGCCACGTGACAGTGATGCCAGTCTAGGTATAGATATGCAACTGAAGACCATAGGGCACAATTTTAGCTATTTCTATGAAAGGTCAAATAGCTGAACTGTTTCTACAATCAATTCACAACAACACCTGTTGTACACCTAGTAGAAGTCAAGTATACTAATGCATAGAGTAGGCAATGGCCAGATTTGGCCTAATAATTATCAGGTTTAACTCAGGTTAATCTGTCTGGTCTGGGGTCTTATTCCCTGGAATTGCCCTCTATGTTTCCCCATTTCTGTCTCTGAGAAAAAGTGTTCTTCACACTGATGTAATCATTAGTGCTTTTCACTGCATTGCACTTATTGAAATCAAAACCTTGCTTTCGATTCACCTATAGAAAAAGGGTCTTAACCCAATTCTTTTTTTCAATAAGATATCCCTTTGTATCAGAAAATAAAACACATAATCAGGACAGCACAGGTAGTCTGAACAATAGAAGATGATACAATAGACTATATAAACATTGTAGCCTCTTTCTCTAACATTAGATTTCTCCATTGAAACTCATACAGACGTTAATCTTGCCCGAGTGACACTGCATATACTCTTCAAGGTGATATAGTCTTCATAAATCATGCATACAGTGACCATTTCAAGCAGTAAGAAAGCGTGGCAGACATGAGACAGGTTATTAATCTGACAATTTATCCATATTTATCTCTGCACAAAATGAGATTATTTTTTATTATCTGAAGTAAGTCTGAGAACTTCATTACATCATCCCACCAAAATTGAATGTCAGGTACACATTACAATCAATGGAGTGCAGAAAGCAGGTAATGATCAAGTGTTTTGCTTTGGAGCTCTCTCTCAGGGAGTTTCAAAAACAGTCATTTGGAATAAGAAACAGAACCTGGCCGTATTTGAACAAACCTTGCAACCTGAAAGCACTCAAACACATGCAGAAGTAATGCTGATTTTAGATAAAGGGACAAAAATGTACACAGTGAAACTCTGAAGATTTGATTAGAGAAAAGAGATGGCCAGTGAAATTCTAGTAAATGATGTTGTAGGAGAAGTGTTTGGTTGTGTTTGATGTTGTGGTGGTTTTGGTTGTTGCTGACTTTTTTATTCATTTATTTTTTTAAGAAGTTCTGTATACTTTTTATTTCAGCACAACCTGCTCCAAAATAGCATTTGACATCCACCTAAACCTACCTAAATGCTAACTGGACCACCACTATCCAGTTGCTCCAGTGTAACCAAGTTATGCACAAAAGTAGCTTACTAAATCTGAATTTCATTAAGGTAAGGGTAAAGATAGCAAGAAGTAAATTTGATCACTGACAAAAATGACTAATTGGGGCAACTTGTTTCAGTCAAGCTAATCAGGCTGCATGCAGCTCTGACTGCACAGAGTCAATAACATCACACTGTCATCTTTGCTTCAAACAACGCTGGTGGCCAATTGGACTCACACTAAAGATGATGCATACTCAGAAGGCTACCAGTCTGACAAAACTGATTTGTAAATGAATAGGTTTTCATTAGTATCTGGATATTTCAATTAATTTAAAGTGCTTTGTAGTAACTTAACTTGGTGACAAATTAGTTCAGTTACACTGTTGCACTTTAGCTGAACCCTTGTCCTCTCCCATGGAAGATGCATTTCTGGTTATCTTCTGAATGGTTGAATTGCCCAAGGAGCTCTCAACTAATATAAGCCATTTATCCATTTCCTACCCTCCTCCACAAGGAGCTGTTTCTCCCTCACTTCTTATGAGAAACTACAAGAAACCAGTAATCTCCAAAATTACAGCCTAGGCTGGTTCTGAGCACATTTTCCTATTCTCAAAAAACAATAGCTTAGAAATAAGCTTCCTTGCTGATGCATCTGACAAGGCAAAGCAACATCTTCCAAAACCCCAGGCTTCCCAATCCAACTGATTCTGGAGGCACTGGTTCTTCCTTTTTACTGAAGAAGCAGAACAGAAATAGGCAAGTACTGCCATTACTTGTTGTGTAAGACAATAGTCCACTCATAAGTCACAGTATGTAGCAACGGGTGTTCGAATCTCAAAAATATCTTATTCCTCTCGTCTTCAGGTTTATGTAGCCTTGCAAGTTCTCTATTTTATCCCAGAATGGTTTCAAACCACGTTTTTGTTTCTGGCATATCAAAGTCTCTTACTCCTGCTCAAACATCCATAAAGAAATAGAACAGGTGAGAAATGACTTTGCCCTGGCAAACTCGCAAGCCTGGTTTTCAGTGGCCTAAAGCTTCTCAGCACTTGCATCTTCATTTGGATAAATATCCTTCTGTATGTTTTACGTGTGTCAAATATCACATGATGTGAAGCAGACAGGTCTGCCAGCTTTGAAAAATCTCTGTTCATAACATGGATACAAATTCTTTGAGCGCAATCAAAATCTGCAGAGATACTCAGCCTTAGAAATCCAAGTTTATGGAACAAATGCAAATGCAAATTCAAGTATATACATACATACTTCAGTTCTGCCTCCATTGACTGATCAGTAATTAAGGCATACAGTTGGTCCCAGAGATGCAGGACTCAATCCTCAAAGGACTCCATCGAATCTGAGCCCAAGGTTATTAATCATATTGCCACTAATTGTATATAAAGTATCTTTACTCCCTCTGTTTTTTTTTCTTTAAATATTATGGGATTTTAAATATGTCACCATATTCTGGATATCTTGATTAGATCTCCTTTAACATACTGCCTCAATAGTTTCTAATTTATTTAATACCACTACAAATCTCACAGAAATGAAGAACTCTTAATAATCATTAAGATTAAGCAGAATTTTTAGCATGACTAGACTAACAACACAAGTTGATAAGGAGGACTTTTTTTAATTTATTTTTTTTTTAACTGCCTTCTTGTAATTGAAGTTTCAACCAGGGTCCCATTAGGCCAATACTGCTCCCCATGTGAATCACACAGACCCTCAAGTCTTCACGTTTTCAGAGTTAAGTCTCACTGGTAACAAGCATATGGGAAGATTTTGACTAAATCAAGCGGAGAACTCACTAAGATTAAGTCTAAAGAGTTTTGCTCCTCATTGACATTTAACAAATTTTCTACATCATTCTCCCAATTCATCAAGATCACTGTATTTGAGTTAGGTAGCCAAAACGCATCCAGGCTCACTACAAATGTCCTCATTCAGTAGTCCCTAGAAGATAAGCGCATAAAAATCAGTACACTGAAAGTCATGCACAAAGAATCTGTGCTAAGCAGAAAGCCAGTCACAGGGTAAAAGGATAGAAGTGCTATGCAGAGTACCTGGCTGGAAGATGAAATTGCCTTGGAGAAGCATTATGGGATCCACCCCAAGGAGAGCACACTACCTATGCGTTTGGGCAGTTGAACTAGGATTAATCCTGAGGTGTCACTGCTTACGTGTTCTGAGGAAGATCATCATAAGAACCCTCTTCCCAATGCTTTTTTCTCTCCACAAACCCAGAAGACGTGCCCACAAGGTAAAGCACAGGCAAGGAATTAAGATCCACTGAGATATTAAAGGATCAAAGCCTCAATCTCACAAGAGCGAGGGTCATTCTTCACTACCATCAACTGCATTAACCGTATTTAGCTGCATTAAAGACTGTTGTTCAGTAGATATGGGTAGTCAATACCAGACAGTTTATTTCTCCAGGTGGATGCCTTGATGCAAACAATAACAGAAAAAGGGTTGCGACTACCTTAAAAAAAAAATATATATATATATATACGTAGTAATAGGACGTAAAGCTTTTAACAAACATATCTCGGAACAAACATTGACTTGGATCAAAGATGGTTCTTCAACAAGTATTAGAATAAGAGGGCACTGTACCTCCTACCTTATTCAGTACCATAAATGCATGAGCTCTCATGATAGTTACCATAAAAAAGAAACATCAGTGTATACACCAGTTTTGTTTTGTTTTTTTTTCCAAAGGACTGAATAACTAACAATATTATAGCAGAGACATTCAAGACAGAGAAAGTAAATCAAAGCACCAAATGGAAGAGAGGTAGAAATATACACATACTAGCTCTGCATTCAAAGTTAGCTTCCTGCTTATAGAAAGGTTTTCCCTTTCATTCTCTTCTGAGGCATTCAGTATAGCTTACAGCCAAAGGCAAGATTTCATACTCAGTAGAAGCACAGTTCTGATGCTCTATAGGAAGTCCTCTGTAGCTTGTCCCAGTATACTTCTGATGCATCACAGTGCCTGCCAATAGCCTTAAAAATTGAGGACATTTCATTACAGATGCGATCTTGTGACAGAAAGGTCTAAGCTACCCAAACTGACTACATATATATTTCAAATCATAAGACATGCAGAGAGTAACAGCTTGAAGAAAGGAGGATGGCAAGGTGGGAGACAGTGAATGTTCCATGTCACAGTGTTTGTCTTCCCAGATAACCATCATACATAACGAAGCCTTCCTCTCCAGGAAATAGCTAAACATCTGCCTGCTGATGGGACGCAGTTAATGAATTTTGTGTTTTGTTTTGCTTACACAACAGCTTTGCTTTATCTGTTAAACTGCCTTTAATCTCAATCCATTAAGTTTTCTCAATTTTCTCAATTTTACCCTTCCACTTCTCTCCTCATTGTACAGACAGAGATTGAGCATGTGGCTGCATAGGGCTCAGAAGCTTCCCGTGGCTAAGTCACAATAAAACATCAGAGAAATTTTGCAAATGGCTGCAGATGGTGCAAGGCCACTTCAACAATGAACTCATTCATGCAAGTCACTCAGATGATAAGGGACATAATACATTAAGAAAAGAGTCAGGCAAATTAAGTACTCAAGTTATTGCTCTCTCCCATTCAAGCTTGAAGTGTCATTAATCCTTTGCATGACACTAAATGGATGCATGGGAAGTCAAAGCCTTCATAACTTGAAATTCAACACTTGATATGAGACAAAATACTTGCAATTTACCACAACACGTTACATTCTAATAGGAAGCAGCCAAGTAGTCAGCTCTGTTCTGACCACTCGTCTTTTACAGTACAACATAACTCCAGTTTTCAATGGTCAGAAAAATTCTCATTTCCATTCCCATTCACAGGTACCCCAGTCGTCCTGGCCACAACTCTCAAAATGCATTACCAACCTCCTACTGCAACCTTTTGATGAGCTGCTGTTCAACTTTATAAAACAAAGAGACCCATCTGAAATGGGAACAGGAAAATCTGAAATAAGAACAGGAAATTGCAGTATAAAAAGTACTGCCTTCTTTTTTATTACACTTGTCCATGAAAGACAAGGTGGATGATGGGGGTATGGCAGTAGAGGTTGAACCTTTCCTCTAATATTCCATTACATTTTGTTGCTGTGTGACAGGTGGCAGCAGAGGGGCAGTCTGAAAAATTGGCATCTGACATGGAAATGGGTATGAAGCAAAGATGTGTAACTGAATTCCTCCACGCAGAAAAAATTGCACCCATTGGCATTCTGAGACACTTGGTTAACATTTATGGAGTCCAAGGAGTGGATGTTAGCACATTAGTTGGACTGTATGGGCAACATTTTCCTAGCAACAACACTATCACAGCAGCTGTGAATCAGTGGGTCACCTCCACCGGTGCCAATTGTTACAAATGCAACATAAAGTCTCTTGTGTATCACTGACAAAAATGCACAGCCAATGGTGGTGACTATGTCGAAAAATATTGTTTAGTAGCTGGGAATTTGCTCTATTATTAATAGTGTAATGTAATAGTGCTATTGTGCTTTACTTTGTTGTAGTTTACAAGGAAACGAAAGGGAGACATTACTTCTGGAGCAACCTATATATTTTATGTATTGATACAGAGCTCTCCACACTGTAGGACAGCTCCTATCTTAACATGCTGTCCTGTATTTTCCATTCTCCAGTGGCTCTTCCTTTACCTGGCTGCAATACCAACAATGTTTCCCCTCACACAGATTCAGCTTAAATACCTGTATTCAAGCAGGGGGCTTTTCCTTGAAAAACTGGAAATGTTAGTTTGTATCTCAAGCAGCAGCGGTAGCAACTTTAAAAACAAACAGGCAAAAACCTTTGTAAACTTCCCCAGTGATTTTGAAAGATCTGGCAGCTGCCTAAGAGGGAAAAAAAAGTGTCCTAGTAAGAGAGGTTGTGCTGCTGAAAAATTTCATCTCTAAAACTGTTGATCATTAGTGAAACACCACAGAGATCAGGATCTTTTTAACCAGCAGCACTAGAATAATTTGAGAGGGAGACTAAAGACAGTGAACAGTTTTCCCCATAATTACTGAAAAATGAAACTAATTTCTTTTCACCCTGGATGGCTTTCACCTCTTGCTAGCAGTATTAACATAGAATATGGGTGTTAATAATGCGGATAGTAGGAAGTGGAAGTGTTTTAAGATAAAAGCTGACTTTTTAATGTTGTTCTTGTGCAGTGTAGCATGCCATATAATTAATACAACTCTTTTTTGCCCATTCAAAATGTGTACTTTTCTACACAGAACTGCAGTTCTGGAGATACTTAGGGCAACACTCAGTTCTTTTGCATTCTCTCTTATATCAGATCATTAAGTACTTTGGATGAAATTTTAGTAATGCACTTTTTATTCATTTTCTAAGGTTTTCTTCTTACCAAGTATAATATAGGCAGACTCTTAGGATGCCTTGTGCAGTCAACATCCTACCTAAAAACAGAAGGACTGGGTGACAAAGTATTGCTTGATAGAGTATTAACAGATGCAGTAAATCTTCCCTACCTTTCTCTAGGCGCTGCCTACATTGCAATTGCAAGTGACAGTGGCGCAAACAAGCACGTTCGTTCCAACTTTAAGAAAACTAGCCAAGGGTACTTGCATCAGAGCTGGAGCTGAACAAGGCACAGGCACAGAAGGTATAAAGTCAGTGAAGAATTTGGGAGTGTTCTTGATTTGCTTATGCTGAAATCCATACACCTCGTTCAGAAGTACTTGTTACCTGCAGAAGTTACTTGGAAGTTATTGAGAATTACCAGTTTCTATTATAACTGTTCTTCCAGCACACACACTTTCCGGCTCATACAAAGACTGGCACTTCCACTAAATCTTTTTACTGTCTTTCGAAATTCAGCTGGTTTACTCAGAGTAAGCCTTCCCCCTCCCAAGCTTTCTTGTAGATACGAAGGAGGGCAAAGAAAGAGACAGGCAGAGCACCAATATATCACCTTTCCTTATTTCTCCTCAATTACTTTATTACTTTCAAGTCAGACTTTAGCAAAACCTATAGTCTCATAGTATTGCTGTCCAGAGAAAAACGCACACACACACACACACACACACACACACCTTCACCATTAGATTCCATAGGCAAACTAAGATTAATAACCAGCAAGTTTTTCCTTTGACCCTCAGTTATCACCTTTGCTCCAGCTCCCAGAGCAGTCAGGGAAGACTACATACCAACTGAATCAACAACTCAACCTTCTGTTTCTTCTCATCTAAGAATATATGTGGTTGAACAGATTTAAAAGTGGCACCTCTATGATGATTTTGGAGGATTTTTTCTTAATAATTATAATCTTGCTACTATTCACCCAACAACTTGAGTCTCAAAATATTTTATGTTTTCGAGCACTTGAAGTATTGCCCTACCTAGAATAGAAACAGCAAAAACTTAAATTCATGACAATGGAGGACAGGCAAGATAAAATAAATAAAAATTGGGGGGAAAAAAAAAATCAATTCTTGGCAAATATAAACGTGTTGCAAACATAAGCACCAAATCTCAAGACCTCTAGTGTTGCAGTGCCAGCAACAGGGCAAATTTTCTAAAAGAGAGCTTGGAGCTTCAGGTATCCCAAAAAGTTTTGCTCAATTACTTAAAAAAAAAATCTTCAAGTGTCTACATGTAAGTGGTAACATCTCCATTAATAGTATGGATTGATTGGAAAAATGCCTTTCTAATCATTCACAACAAAGGAAAAGGGTCCAAACCAGAATTCACAATCAGCTTAAATAATAATTGGCTAATGACTGGTTAGCTGCATAGGAACAACATGCTGCTTGAAGGAACAAAATGAGCAGCTATAGGATTATCACAGCAAGAGCAACTGCTTTCCAGCTACAAGCTGCTGAAAAAAAATCTCCTCTGAGAGCATGAAGCATCCTGCAGTGAAGAACTGCAGACAACTAGCACCAACTGAGAGAAAGAGTTAAGTAATTCTGTACCAAATGCACTTCCCGTATACCTGCAGCCAAAGGATACAAAATCCCTTAAGAGAACAGATAAGTTTGTACACCCCCAATAAAAAGGAAGGCTGCAGACAAATACACTCACTTTCTTAACATACTACAGCAGGCTGAAAGACAGGGAATGTAGAGTGGACAACCACTGTGAAGAGGTTACCTTTGAAATTTATCCTAGCACTAAGTTCTGAAGGCTACAAATGAAGAAAAAAAGAAATAGTTGCTGCTTTTAAATAAATAGGCAATGAATGCTTACATGGGCTAAAACCAACTGGTTTCTGCTTTGCAATGATTTGTGGCTGTGAACACACATACAGAGCCAGATGCACAACGCTGACATGCCTGTGGCATGGAGAAACACTCACAACCTCTGTTCCCAAACACATTTTCTCTTTGTTGCTTCCTGTAAGAGTTACAGAATCATAGAATCGTAGAATCAGCAAGGTTGGAAAAGACCTAAAAGATCATCCAGTCCAACCGTTGGATGATGATTTGCTATTTCTGGCATTGTGGTTTAATGCACATAAAAACACCTTAAGGTCCTCAGTAAACAAAAATAGTCACAGCTACAAATTAGTAATTTTTATTTATTAAACTTTAAAAGGCTCTTGATGCAGTAGAGACTGAATTCCATACACTTAACGAACGCTCAAAGGAAACTGTGGAAGCATATAATCATGAAATACTCATATTTGCAGAAGAACCCTCTCCAAGCCATTAAGAACTGGGAAAACCTTCCCTTTGCATGCTATAATATAAAGGAGAACTTTTGAGTTCACATTCAGGACAGAGAAGAGAGCCTCCTGAAGGTTTTTGGTCAGCCATGATTTCTCCTAGCCCCCTGCCAGGTCTAGGACGAAGGAAGAGCAGAGCAAAGGTGATGAATGAGGGGAGAGAGCACAAACTGCTCTCCAGAGAGCAGTCAGCTTTATATGACTGCCAGCAATTCTTAACAGGTATGGCAAAGCCCACACAGTCATTTTGGAGATGTCCTTTACAATGTGCCCTAAGTGACCATAATTTCCAAATACTTGTAAGCACTGTGTGCTTTCTGAAACAACATATACAGCTAGTTCATAACTGAGCAAAGCCCAACAAGACTCTGTCAGCAGTGGGTCAGTATCTTGGGTAGATTGGGCTTAAGGGCAGGTACCATGGCACAGCTGGAGCTTTGTGACGGGCTGTAGGAGACATTTATTTCTTCTGACACTGTAACTTACTGTGTCAGTCTCAATGTTATCTGGGTCACCGCTACAAGTTTATGTGGCATCAACAGCAGCTCTGCTGGCAGGCTTCCCTTTAGTACCTCCCACAACATAAAATAGCATTCAGTCCTGATCATTGGAAAACTTAGGATGCAAAATATAGACAAAACTTCAGCCCAGATTCCAGAAGAGAAGAGAATTATGTGAGCAATAGTGTAATTAAACTGTGTTCTGGCTGTCAGACATCCAGCAGAGTGGATTTTGCTGCAGCTGCTATTCCATCTTTGACAATAAACTTAGTACATATACTCGTTCTTTCCCTTCTCCCTTGATTTACCATACAAGCAGCAGCAGAACAAACATATATCTTAATCTTCCCCTTCCTGCAGCCCCACACAGGTTGTGTGGGTGCTCCTGTCTGTAAATCTGCAGCAGAGCCACAAGGCCTGGAGAGCCGGAGGGATGCGGTGCTCCTGTGCCGTTTCCATGGCACTGCCAAGGCCTCCGGGCTGAAGCACTGCTGTCTGCCTTCTCCCGCCCAGCTTGCAGAGAGAGAATAAACGTGCTTTCTCAGGGCTACATGGTTATTGTCTTTTTCCTTCAGAGCTCTCTCAACACATCATTTGCATTGTGTTTGCTTTTCCTCCACATTTCGACTGTCATTAATTAGGCTGGCACTCTGTGGAACCAATAACATCTAGGGCTTACCCACCAGAGCAGGCACAGAGCAGAAGGGGGTCTGACAGTGCCACGCTAGCACACTGCATACACCACCATCATACCAGAAAAACCTCAAGTCTCTCTTTTTTTTTCCTCTTTTTTTTTTCCTTCCCCCATAGGAAAGCACAAGAATTAAGTGCACATAATCAAAAAAATTAACACAAACCATCTGAAAATTAGGCTCCAGACTTTGGGATTTTTATTGGGTTTTTTTTTTCATTTTTCATTTAATAAATTTCTGGGTATGCTTCCATTTTTTGTCTTTTTTTTTCTTTTTAAAGAGAAACACTGCATGACTTAGAAAACAGACCAGGAGCTACTAATCAGGTCATTACAAGTGAGCCTGTGAAAACACATAGCCATCAAACCTTCACCTGATGACCTTCACCCTCTCTGCTTCCCCCAAGGGAAAAAAATAAAATAAAAACAGACAAATAAAAAATATTCTTTCAAGTAAAAGACAGCCAACACTTGGGAAAGGAAATAAACACATAGTTGTAGGAGTGACCTCCTGCCCTGCTCTCCGGGGTGGCATTAGGATAGGAATAAAGCCTCTGCATCCATATCTAGATGTGATTAACACAAGATTCAGAGCTGGAGTGAAGGAACTTATCTGCAAGGAAAATTAGCTGCTCTTTCATCTGCACCTTTCTTCTTTTCAAGATTTTACCTTAGGAGAGAAGGAAAAAAAAAAAAAAACCAACACCAAAACCTTTGTCATTTCTTTGTCTTTCTTATGACAAGCTGTCACTTCTAGATACAGGAAAAGTACCACCGTGTTGCTGGAAAGAAAAAGCAGGGCACAACTTCCCCTTTCCTCTGATACTAGGAAAGATTAAAGTAATAAAGAACTAAGAAGAGTGAAGGAAAACAGAATTTTTCAAATAAGCAGTCTATGTTATTTTAATATGACATTCCATGAAGCAACAGTGGCATCCAGTGGTATATTTCCATAAGCAAGTTTTGTATCCAACTTTCACTCACTTTTCACTTATAAGCAAACATTTCTGTGAAAGATTTTCAAAGAACCTTTCCTTCCTCTTCCTCTCACCTCAACATATGCTACCAGTAGTGTTACCACACACCCACAGACACCAGAACCAGTAATGGAGACCAAAATGCACAAGTGCAAATTCTCAGCTTGTTCAAAGGCCACATATCCTCCTTGCACATTCAGAAATATAACACAGACTTCCCTGTAACATTTTATTTACATGAAGTTGTAATTTGATAAAGATGCATTTTGAATTATTGTCAGGAAATACAAAGGACATTTTTCTCCTTGTGTGCACAAGAGCACAGCAAGTATTACACTGTATTGCTCCCCTCTTCAGTCCCACACCACATTTCATTTCTCTCCAGAGTTATGCATAATGGTTTTGCTTGTTCAGTGACATTAGACATCAAAGTGAAAATAATATGGAATTGATTCTCTGGGCAAATAAAATTGTAAGAGTACACTATTGAAGTCTTTTAACTGAATTTATGAAGTATTTTCAGACCTAGGTCACATTTGCAATAAAAAAGCACCTTGTGCCAGCACAAATTCAGTACCATCATCAGATTATGACTCGGTAAGAAGTTCTGTCACTTTAGAAAGCACTGAGAACCAGTGCTGCTCTCAGGTCAGTCAGAACTACTGGCTTGAATTTTAGGTTAGATCTAGAGAGCTCTTTTAAAATAATCTGGCTTCAGCTTCACTAAATGTTGTATCGCTCATTTAGCTTATCAAGACAGTTAAACTAGAGAAACTGCTCCTCTTTATCTGTATACTCCCACAGTAATCTTCTGAAAAATATCAACTGATATAAGTAGGTTCCCTGAGGGAAAACAGAAGCCTTGTTTATTTCACCCCAAGATAAAACATAAACCAAGCACCTCATGAAGCAACTGAAGCTTGGCCTACATCCATTCTTTGTATGACAGTAACTGAGAGCTTAACTGATTTTAATTAATGTGGTCCTGGTCCCACAAGTATGGCAGTGCATATACAGTCCACTCCAAACACACACAGAAAAGTGTAATCATCACCACAAATGACAGAGAGGTAGACTGGGGTGGAACAGTTCAACTGAACTAAACCAGCAACCTCCTCACCTGAATCCTCCTTTCCACTCAAACTCATTTAGAATATCAAGAGCTCTGATTATTGGAAGCTGCATTTCAGTTCTGCTACTGCAGCAAAACAATTCACTCTTTGGAATAAAGAATATGTTTTACTCATTAGGGGACTAATACATCACAGTTCATACATACCATCCAAAATGTGACTCTGACAAACAGGCCCAGTGTGGCCTGACCAAGAACCACTTACTTTTTGCACTGTTCCAGTTGGAATTGGAAAGCTGAAATACTAGGATTGCAGTTTTAGATATTTACTATCTGTTTTCCCTGCCATAACTGGCCAGTTCCCAAGAAGCATTATTTCTGAGCGAGCAGGCAAAAACTTGCAGATGGAGTTTACCCCCAAAGCATGGAAAAGTCGTTGCCAATAGCAATACACAACTCCTATAATATGTTGTCCTAGAAAATGATATGCAAGCATTAAAAGAGAAGAAAAAATCCATGAGAACAAGACTATCCAAAGGCAATAGGACCTGTGCTTAAGTGGAAAATCCCAGAGGACTGGGGGTGGGGTAATGCACCAGAGATGAGCTCGAATTACAAAGTAGAATTGTGATTGGTCTTATAACTTTCAGTAAGAAAGTCATAACACAGAAGAATCTCCAGCTGATATGGAATGATCAGTACCATTTGGCATAACCAGTATCTTCCAGACAACTGAACAAGGCTAGGCAGCAAAACACAGTCCTGCTAATTTGAGACAGGTAGTTGAAAGTACTACAAAATTTCAGTAAACTGAGAAAACAAAAGTGCTAGGATCTGCAGTTATGATTTTTTTTTTCTTTTTTTGAAAGAAATGATTCAGGTTGTCTAAGGTAGTTAAGCACATACCATATGAATTTATTTTTTTATGGAAGACTAAGGGATTAGGGAAGCTATTCAATAGAATAAAATTTCTTTGTTATTTTAAGAGGGAAAGATCAGAATTTATTAAGTATATAACTGATTTTCCACAATTACTGATTTGGACAATATGAACTGCGAGGTCCCAAGATACGTCCTCATCCTGAGTCTATACCCAGCAGTGGTATATTTATTCAAACAGCACACTGCACTTTTGTTACCTTCCTCTCCTCCTTAAAAAAAAACTGGAGGTTATCATTCACTTGCTCTTGCTCCTGTTACTATCTTTCCACCAGATGTCACACTTCTCCTTTGTTTCTTGCCCACGCCTTTACCTGTTAACCTCAAACGCTATTGGATAACCTTATATGTAGATCTATTTGTTCCTTTGTGGACCACTTCCACAGTTGCTCCTTAACAAAACGTCAGTCCCTTTACTTGACTGAAAGTAAAAACACTGCAGTAAAGCACCAGAACACGTTACTTTGCATAACTGATTTCCAGTCCTTATTTAAACAGTGGCGCTCACACTGTCATAGCAAGAAAAAAAAAAGCATTATTCTTAGATGCTAAAAGTACACATTGTTACACATCAACAGGCTATTTAAAGAGAAAAGAATCCCTTTCCCAATGTCCTGTTTTTCTTTGTGCTTTTATTCTCAAGTGTGCCATTAACTTAGGCCAGAGGAGAAAAAATGCGTTCACACTGGCTAAATGCACACAAAACAAACACTATTTTCAAACACACAAATGCCAAAATCCCACATTAAATAAATGCTTTACAGTATGATTTAACACATGAAAAAAAAAAAAAAGTAATGTTTTAAATATCGCTGATTTGAAATTAGTGCAAATTTTGGTCCAACGCTTATGTTTTGATACGAGTTTGTTTTACTTTGAGAACTGCTTCTGAACTGCTGCGCCAGGAGTACCTCATTATCATTAGCCATCTCTAGAGTCTGCGATCGGCCTTCTTCTGTTTTGATAAAATACAATCCTAAGCTATTATTCTAGAAAAATTATCTGCAGAAAGCTAATTTCAAATACAGTGTTACTTCAGTTTCAGAGTGTGCCATCATACTAGCTGCAATGGTTTAGTTTATAAAATTGTGCAATTTCTTTCCTGTCCCTTGACAATGACCTATTTTTAGACACACATCACACTGAGTGAGTATGTCACTTGATAGAATACCATCCTGAAGATTCAAGTCTGTCATAAATAAATATGTAAGACAAACTGGTACATACAAGTTGCCTCTGAGACCTGCTTTCAAGTCCATTCCAGAATGCACTGAATGAAAATCATTTCAAATGAATGTCTGCTGGTCTCTGCCATGTTTCTTCTCTAAGAATTGCTCATCACAAAACAGCTGAGCATTTCCAAACAGACAGCTCTAAGAAGGTACAGGAGGAGGAAAAGAGAAAGAAAACCTTCTGCAAACCAGGTGACAATCCTTTTCCACCTCCTTCCCCTCCCTGCCTCTCAGAAGGGAACTCATCTATTGGGATTCGTTTGCTGCTTCTTCTGTTAACTCTGCAGAAGAGAGAAATTTCCACCTTATCAAAACAAACAAGCAGAAAAAGAACATCAACATTAAGACAGCTGTTGGGGTTCTAGTGATGAATTTTTTGTTGTTAGCTTTTTTTTTTCTTTTTTTTTTTTTTTTTTCTTTTTTTAACTCCACCTAGCAAATATTGCCTAGCAACAATGGGAGAACCCTCCTAACAAAATGAATCATGCAGGTATTGGCTGTTTATTCCCATGAAGGGCTGTGTTTCCACCCTGTCAAATGACATCAAGGCCATGTTGCCAGAGGCACTGGGAGTTTTGACCTCTAAAAGGCAATTTTCTCACTGTCTGCTCAGAAACGTAACATTTTTCATATTGAAGGCTTTTATATCATATCTTGTAGGTTTTAGATCTATGAATAACGTACTAAAAACCTCTAACACAATAAAGCCACAGCTACTCTTTTGCTATTAACACTGTAAATATGAAATATCACAAAGTTAGCACTCTATTAGCATAACTATCAGGCATAGGAAAAAAAAGTGGAAAAAAAAGGAAACCAAAAAAGCCATTAAATTGCATGACAAAGCTTACTGTAGATAAACAGAAGTCAGGATTTGGTTCATATGAGTTCTAAATTTGATCAAATACATATCCACTGAATCACCAGATATCCATGTAAGCAGGGAAGACAGAAGCCAATAGTAAGTAATAGCTCCATTAAGTAATCAAGGAAAGAATTACAATGAAATGTTTTAAGCTACGCTATGGACATGGCTTCATAACAACAATGCTAATAGAAGAGCCAGAAACTATTATTTACACAGAATGTAGCAAATATGCTGTAATTCTCTCCTGTAAAGGGACTTGTGGGTTTTCCTCCTCCCCCAATTAATTCTGATTAAAAGCTCCTGTGTTTTAACTGGAGTAGCTCTGCAGCGAACAGTGAGCTTTGGTCCTCAAATTATTGCTTTCCTAATAGCTCCACAAAGGATCAAGTATTCCTTTATGCAGCATGTGACAACTCAATCTGTCTAGTAAACTGTTAACCACAGTCCTATATATCTATATTGAACCAATATTTTGTTTCTCAAGCTGAGAGCAGATGAAAAGTATGAGTCCTAGAACACCACAAGTGTTACTCTCGGCAAACTCCACTGCTAAATACCATTAGGTCTTTGTTTGTTTGCTTTTGGCCATGTTAAAACAATCATCAAATCTGTAAGAGGATCAGCATTGGCAAGCTATACAAAGGCGGGAGGCTGTCCCTGAAAACAGCATTTGCATAAAACTATTCTATCCTGAAACCGTCAGCCTTTTTCACAAAATCATTTTATGCAGCCTACAGACCAAGGTATCAAAATACACTTTTGGTGCTTATGTCAGACAGAAGATTTTTGATAAAAGAAGCCACTTAAGTAGGTAGCCAAGAAATTTAGCTCCCAACTACTAAAATGCACCTCCACAGCCAAAGAGAACCTTCATGGAAAGCATCCTTTTTCCTCAGCAAAAATCATGTTTTGCACCTGAACATCACATGTAGGTTAGCAAGCTTTCCCAGATATCAGTACTTGTGAAAAGATACTTTCACTCATGGACTCAGCAAGGAAAATTGTTTGTTACATCTATGGAAGAGATGTACAAAAAACTGCAAGATAAAGCAATGCTTGAATTTTTTTTTTTAATTAAAGCAAAATATTAAGGGTTTGCTCTCCTATTTATGTTTGTTCTATTGTTTTCTTAGAACTTACTGAAAATTTCTGTGCATTTTCTGTCCTAGGAAAGCAGTGTTTCTCTTAATCAAACAGCACTTAACATGCTATTCTGTTGCTTTGTATAGGCCACAAAATTAAGAAACAGAAACCTGTTCTCAGGACCCAAGCACTTGGATTAAACATCTATTTCTGGGAAGACAAGTGTCAGCAGTGTTGGCACACTGCTCCTCGAATAAATAAATAAATAAATGAAAACCAACAGTTGAGAAAAGCTTGCCATGCTTTGCAATGCAGTGTGAAACTGGAGCTTGGAGATATGTAGAGGGCTAGATTTATCCAGTCACTGTACGTAAAGAGTCCAACTTGGACTACTGCCCTTACATTTAATTTGTCATGAGAGATAAACAAGGGGTTGGAACTGCACGGATCTTTGAGGTCCCTTCCAACCCAAGCCATTCTACGACTCTACAACTTGCTCCGTTTTCATCAAACTCAAATACAAATAGCTTACAATGCATAGATATATATACACATATTTACATATGAAAGTTGAGCCATTTTAATCAAGTTACTTTGCTTGAGCCACATTTCTGCAAACAATTCAGGCATATGTTCAATACAAATACGTGTTTAAATGCACCGCTGATGCAAGCCTTATGTATGTAACATGCATACAGCTAAAAGACAAGATACTTCTGACTCTTGTGGAGGTATTTACACCCCCCACTGCCCAGGCAGGGCCAGTATCCTACATCCCATGGAGAACGAAGCAAGCAATGATCTCCACGGGGTGGCCAAAATGCCGCTGTGGCTGTATAAATCCCACGTGGGGGTTTTTGTGGTGAAGGGAGCCACGACAGCCAAGCTCAGCAAAGTGCAACTCAGGACCTCGGCAGATTTATAAATAGTTTTTAATTAACCGAACCCTAAAATATGCCCTGGTTGCTACAATACCCGTGAGAACGCTGCAACACGATCAGACTCCACACGGGCATTAATTAGAACCGCAGCACTTCCTACCTCTCCGAGCACCGCGCTCCCCAGGCGGCTCCCGGACGCCTCGTGCCCCGGCGCCGGGCCGCAGCCATCGCCAGCTCGCAGCCCCGCACCTGCGCACACAAACAGCTTTCGCCTCAAAGTCAGCAGCACGCCCAAACCCCGCGCACCTGCCTGTGCTCACTGCTCTGTCAGCCGGCAGCCACACGCGTTCGACGGCAGCGCCCTCAGCCCCACAGGGAGCCCCTCGGTACGCCGTGCCCTGGGCCCGCTACCCCCGGGCGCTGCTCCCCACGCGGCCCTCGAAACCCCACTGGGAGCAGCCGCCGGTTTCCGTGGCAACGGCTGTTGGCGGGAAGGCCGGAGCGGGCTGAGGAGGGAGCGGCGGGCTGAGGCGGCGCGCGGGAGTGAGGCTCGGGGCGTCTTCCACAGAGCGCCCATCGCTGCGTCCCGGCCCGCGGCAGCAGTCTCCATGAGGAGAAGGAGCCCGTGGCTGTCCTGCTCTCTTGCATAGCTCTGACGAGATGAGAGGCCCCAGCCTTTTGGCCACCATCTCCTGCCCCACACAAACTCTGGCTGCTGCACTACAGATGGAGCCACGGCGTTTGTCCTGCATTATTCATGTTCTCAGTGCATGGAAATGAAAATCGAAATATTTTTATATATCTACTCATTTAAAGCTATTTTTCAGATAGCTTCAAAATTCAATTAATTAAGATTAATTAAAAATTAAATAAAAAATAAAAAGCTCTGAAAGTGATTTTTTATTTCACTTACATCTTTAATGTAGCAGCAACTCCAGTGGGGCCACTGTTTTTAGTTTCATGTGGCACAACAAGAGAAATGGGGACTTGCTATCCTAATGTGGCAGCGCTGAGGAGAAGGACCATGCCAGCAACAGCCTTCACTGAAGAAACTAAGGGCAAAATAACATCTGACAAGCCAAAGTGAGGATGAGGGAGGAATGCTGCTGCCAACATGCAGCGTGAGAGCAGCTGCCTGTCCTTTTCCTTCCCCAAAACCAAGCAGATCTCTTAACAGCTGTACAAATGCAGAGTGAGGGGGAAAAGGACCCCCATCCTTGCCGCCCTCAGCATGCAAAAGCCATGACCTGGCTTCGTCACTCCTCAGACGTGTGGAAGAACCTTTAATCTCTTGGAAGAACTGCCCTTTTCACAGTGGAAACACCCTGCCTTATTGGGAATATGAATGTAAGATGCTTTTGAAAAGCAAGTAAATATGTGGCCCACAGGGGAAAAAGGCTGCATTTGAATTTCAGGCCTGTGACTGAACAGCAGAACTCCTAAAGGCAACAGATTCAGAAGCAGTATGGGATCCTTTCACAGACCCAAGTG
Organism: Meleagris gallopavo; assembly: GCF_905368555.1. Taxonomy (NCBI): domain Eukaryota; kingdom Metazoa; phylum Chordata; class Aves; order Galliformes; family Phasianidae; genus Meleagris; species Meleagris gallopavo. The sequence continues at coordinate 10,072,657 of NC_139416.1, forward strand.
TAATCCCTGCTTGTATCCCTCATCACTTAACCTCCCCAGCAGATCTGATGACATGGCTCTTGTCAGCAGTCATGTGGTGAACACCAGAGTCCAGGTAAGAAGTGGATTGCCAGTGTGTTGGACACACAGAGAAACCTGGGAAATGCTTTGCTGCTCCAAATTCCTATTGTCATTCCCGGAAAAAAAGAAAAAGGAATTGAGTAGAAAAGCAGCAAAAGGAAGGGCTGGAGGGTTGTGGCTACGTAGGTGGGAGACATCGAGCAGATGGATGGTCCTGTTGACCATTTTCATCAGTTCAATTAATTTATCCTTCTACAGAACCACCAGTTTCTGGTGGCTCCCCGATGTAGTTGCTTGCCAGCAGCTTACTTGGTCAGGTCAAGAGAATCTTGTGAGGAAAAGCAAGGCTGGTCTCCTGCGTTGTGGACAATGCCATATACTCAGAAACTAGAGATCGATGTGGGACACTTTTTAATAGAAGGGCTCCTCAAATGCCTTCATTCAGAAGGGATTATATATATATTCTTTCTATAAAATAATGTATGTCTGAAAATGTGCTTGCACTTCTGTTTCTAAAGAATGCCTTGACAACAGAATACTCAACTGGCTAACACTTCACAAACATTAAACATACATCGGTTCTTTGCATAAAGCAGAAAGAGTCTAATATTCAAAGATAGACAAAAACATAACCATGTAGTTGTTGCCACAAATTATTTTAAGAGGGGCAGTGTGCTGGATCTGATAGCACCACATCATTTTTATTTCAAACTGCATTAAACTAATCTGTTTACAGATTCCTTCAGAAAGTCCCTCAAAGGCTAATTGCAAAATAAAAGCTGGATTTTAAAATCCCAAACTGACTTCCTTTAGTAACTTTTCCATCTGAAAAGTTAGGCTACAAGATCAAAAACTGTGGCATTATAATAGAACATTTAAACTAAATGTTATGTTTATTTAACTTAAGAGTTTGGTTATTCTGTGCACAATTTCCTTCAAATACATATTCCATGATGAGAAATGTGCCTCTTATTTAAGGAGTTTGCTCCAACTAGAAGAAAGGCATTCTCTTCTTCTCTGTCTGAGAAGAAATTAATGGCAAAAAATGTGGAGTAATACAATATTCAAAGAGATAAGAGCACAGATTCATGAAAAATTGTGCGATAGCACATACAGGTTGAAAGGAGTAAGTATGATTTCTTCTATTTGGCAATACTGTTTTTATATCAGACTTTTGGAGACATCTGTGTTATTAACTTCACATACCTACACAACATCCGAAGTGATACCACTGATATTAAAAAATTTAGAGTCAATATTCTGAAATTTTCCTCTTGCAGAATATTTGGCTGTTTTTTTTTTTCAAATACGTAGTATAAGTAAAGCAGCGTATGCCATTGTATCTGTCTCAAAGGATGCGAGGCAGGAGGAATGAAAGGCTTTGAATATCTGCTTAACTGAAATCAGTGAAGCAAAGGAGAAGAGACCATCAGGGAGACTGTTAAGGTCCCTGATTCTCAGGCCCAGTGTAAATTAGAGCCCAGCTGGCAATGGTACTCAGGAGACCATACGCTAGCTGAGGATGGCTGCAGCACAGCATGTTGCGACCATATGTCTGACATACTGTCTCCTTTCCAAGGGTCTCTGGCATAACAGGATTTGGTTAGACTCTGCTCAGCTGGCCAGGTTCAGAGCTCTCATCTTCTTTGTACTAAAACAAAGGCGTCAAAGCTGTGGTTAAACTCTTGTCCGCAGCAGCATTCAAGTGGGCTAGGAGAAGCAGCACTGTGATGCATCATCCTCCTGGTAGGAGTATGTTTCCATTGTGGTATGTGGTGAAAATGCTCCAGCTGAGTCTTCGTGCATCATAGGTGGGCAGGATGACCACTGTGGGGAATGGGACACTGGGCTGAAAACTGGAGCTGTCATGTGGCAGCACCACAATATAAGCAGATCTGAAAAGACAATCATGCAAAACCACTGCCAGTTTCAAGTCTTTCTGTGTTGCAGCAATAGGAGCACTGGACCAGAACACTGCTAATTCTGCCTTTTCATACTGACTATTACCAGGAATTAGTTTTGTTTTGAGATGTGTGCTGATTTGCAAGTTAGTTTTAGCCTCACAATCTCCAATTCATTATTCATTTAGTCTAACAGATGAATTTCATGACCCTGAATTAATTTTTTAGTTTTCTCCTCCCAGTTGTGCTTTTTCTATTAGATATTTTGCAACACGAAAGTGTGCTCCACTCAGCTCTTCACGTGTTTAATACATGGTTTCATGGTTTAGAAGTCATTCAGTTGACTCCCAAGAGAATTTATCTGTCCACTCATCTGTTGTCTGAGGGTTACAACAGCTTGTACTATCCTTTCACTTATTGTGGGTCTGAAACCACAGTGCTTAAGAATATTTTCTTCCTTGCCACTGACATCCAACTTTCTTTGGCTTTATCTTGACTATTCTATCCCTTTCTGGAATCCATACCTAAGAATTTGCTTGATTTTCTGTTTCTTCTACTCTCATGACCATGTCATGGTATTTTGTTGAGCTACTTCTCTCTCAGGTTCTGTTCCAATCACATAATATTCAGATTTCTCAGTCTATTTGGCAAAGAGGAAGAGTGCTGAAATACTGCTACATAAATAAGAAGCAACTCTTCTTTGATTCTAGATATGTTTATACCTATCTCAAACCCTAAAAACAGAACATAATTTCATCCAAGAGCAGCATTATGGCTCTTTTCTTTATTCTCTGTATTCAGTTAAGTGGCATTTTTGCAGTATAACTTATTCCAGACCTTTGCTAGAAAAAAACTATGCATACAACCTGCCTTAGAAGTATATTCAGTTGGGAGCTGCCTGGCTGCACAGGATCTTACGCATTGTTCAGCTAAGTCAGCAATCCATATGCAAAAATCAAGCTTTCAGGGACACTGTGTGGATTTGTGACATGCTGTAGTACTGTGCATCTCTAAAAACCAACGAATGGATTACAACCATGAAAATGTTTTTTTCCCTACCATGACATTTATAAAATAGATACACTATTTAACAAGGAGCTAAAAACAAGTGGCACAAAAGTTACTTAAAAATGTTTAAAATATTCAATATTGTAACTGTTTAAGATGATGAATATAGAACACAACAAGCTGACATCATGCTGAAAGCTAACATAGGACATCTTGAATAAATTTAATTTTAGGACCTGATTTTGGCTTGTAACATTTGGAAGCATGGAGAGGTGGGCAAACTTATTTGTTTCTGTATTTCCTGACAAGCTGTTTTATCTTTGCAGTCCAGCGTAGATTGTACTACACTGTTGTCATGAGTTAGGTGCTGGATAATGGATAGTCTCAAAAATAGTCCATCTCTATTTAGGCAATCAAGTAACGGTTTGTAAATTCACTCTGCAGCAATACATCTCTTGAAAAAAATAGAAGAGCATTTCAAGGAAGAGAGTGACAAGACTTGGTGAGTTCAGATTTTATTCTCTTCATGGTCATGCCTACTGCTCCCAGGAAATCTCTGATCTGCCTACAAATGACAAACAATTTTTTGTCTTAATTAGCAAACTCTGGATCAAGTTCCTGTTACAGAACTAGCACTGCCACTAGCTTCAACTGGGAGATGTCCTTAATTCTTCCTTTTTTTTCTTTTAATCCATTATGTGTCAACAGACTGAAGCAAGCGCTGATATTTTAAGGTTCTTAATATTTTCAGGATTCTCACAAGAGCAAACCTTTCTCACTAGCTCAACACGTTTGTAATCAGCATCAGCCTTCCACACCTCTGCTTCTATCTCAATGTAACTGAAGGAGGTGATGATGCTGGGCGCAGGACCTGTGGCATGACTGCTCAGGTGTGTTTCTCCCTTTGTATCTGTGGTCAGTCTTCTCCCACCAGGAGACAAGGCTAACAGTAGTCATGTCCATTAAACCTCACTGAAGGCAACAAAACCATGTAGGCTTTACTAACCAACAATGTCCAAAAACTACTTCTGAAGGACTAATTTCTTACTCAGAACTTCTTCTGGACTACATCTGTATCTTAACTGTGATTGAGAAGAGTATTTATATACATAGAGATATAGATTCCTTTCTTTTAATGGAACAAAACTCTAATTCTCACTTGCCTGCTTTACACATTTCTTTAAATGTTCTATTTCCTCTCTTATTTAAAGTACCCACTGGAGCATAAAGTGTTTCAAAGAAGAGGACCAGGCAGACTGGACATTTCTTTGTGTACTTTTTGCAGTTAGTGCAAATGTTTCTTTTACTGCCGGGAAGCCAGAATTGGCCTCAGGTTCACATGTGTAACATGAGAAGTGCTGAAGTCAGACTCAAGCCTCAAGTGAAGACACATAAAGGAAAGGATATGCACTAATACAGGATGAGATCTCTAGAATATCTTCATACAGGCACTCCGAGATCCATATACAAATTCATGTATCATAGTATAGAAGAGGTTGATGTTTTTTTCAGTTCATTATACCTTCTTTCACACAGCCCATAGACTTCAAATCTGATCATTTCCAAGTATATTTGGAATACCTTCTTGACAGGAAATTTCTGTTGCTCAAAATTTGCATCTTTTCATGATCTTTCATTTTCTATTCTGACAAATATGCAGTGTTATTTTTGGAAAACACCAAAAGATGGAGGAAAATAAGATAGGATTCTTTATGGATTTCTATTTCATACTATTTTCAGAGTGTTGGGTAATTTCTGATCTGTTCATTGAAAAGGTTGAAATGAGCTATGGAAAAATTAGACTGACAAACACATTAGAGAATGGTTCTGTCCAAATCAATTTTTAAGCATCTTCATAGAATACAAAGAACAGCTGATTCTATATATATATATATATATATATATATATCTATATCTCCAAAGTGTTTTATTTGAAGTATTTAACATCTTAATAGACCCATGGGGGGCAGTTAGCCAAGAGGTTTTAAAACACCTATGGTACAGCTTAGCTCTTTTAGTTGTAATATCCTACAACCTAGCCCAAGAATCTTCTGTTACAAATTTTGTATTGCTTTATAAGGAGGATAATAGAGTTTTTGAGAGAATAAGTTATGTTCACTTCTAATAGTATGTCTTCTTTTTTCTTCACTACATATTATTTAATATTTTCCTTTGTACACTTCTTAATAGTTGAGCTCTAAGTGAAACTCTGGAAAACAACATTAGGATTCAAACTAAAGTGGAAGAATTTATTTTCAGGGTCACAAGTAGCATAGTGAGATTTCTCTCTTAAACAATGACACTTAGTATCTCTGTAGTTCTATGAATACTTTTGAAGTGTCATATTAAAACCAATCTCTTGGCCTTCAGGCAAAGAGAAGCAATTAGTCTTGGAGTTGTGAATAAATAAAAATCCATTTATATACCCGTCCTTGACACGTACCTTGCAAATCTTAGAAACTTCATCTAGTGGGAAAAGAAATGTTAAATCACAAACACCAATACTAATCATATTGCAGTGTTGCTTCCTAAAACTGTTTAGTTTGTATCAAACTTTAAAGTATTAATTCGTATGTATATATTCCTACATATTGAAACACAACAACAGAAAGGCATTCGCACACTTGAATGAGAAGAAAGAAATGAGCTATAATGCACACCTTTATTGTTTATCCTCAGCACTAATCCAGGTGAGAAAAAAACTCAAAGCTCTCAAGCACATTGTTCTGTCTAGCTACTGCACAAACAATCCCACACAAGCATCCTACCATGTGCACGCCTCTTTCATCCCAAATGCCGTTCGGTTTTTGGTCTGCAAACAAACAAACAAAGCAGATCTTTATTAGCCACACATGCCAGTTAAGTGGTACATGTGGCAGTCGTGTTGGAATGAGTCAGAAAACAATTTCTACTTTTTCTTCAGTGCAGTGTTTTTAGGTCTTCTCTTTTCTCTTTACTGCACCTCTGTGCAGAAGCATCCTATTTCTACAATGCTCTACTTGTTGTTCAAGGTTCTTGCGTTTGTTTTTCATTTAGCAGTCAGTAGATCACAGAGGAAGTAAAAATTACGTTGTCAGGTGATCCCTAGCGGTCCATACATCCCTATAGAAACGCGAGGTAGCTGAGGCTGGGAGGCAGGCCAGGGAGCCTCGGCAGATCTTGTCGTCCTTGTGCTCCACTTGTTGAGCGGTGAGAGATGGGACTGCTGGGGCTGCCGCCCGGCCCGACGGCAGGTGGGACAGCCGCGCGGGGACGCGCAGTGGCCGCACGCCGGGGCAGAGCTGGCCTCGGGGCCGCGCAGAGCTCAGAGGTGGGAACCGGCAAAGACCGCACCTGGGCCGGTGGGATGGTCAAGGAAAACAAATTTCAGTCTATTCTGGATGCAAATCTCTCCGCTGACCTAGTTCTCATTCTCCTTTTCATTTCAGAAGCTCAGCTAAAAATCCATAAATTAAGGAAATTAACTGATGGAGCCTGCGGCATCTTTGTAAGCTATTTAAATCTTTAAATTTACAACATCTTCTGCATATATCAAGTAATTGAACTAACTGCAGGGATGTAACTTTAATGAGAAAATTTCCCTCTTCTCCTGTAGTTTGTACTCGAGAAGAAAAAAAAAAAAAAAAAAAAAAAGAGAGAGAGGAAAAAAAAAAAGCTACCCTTAGGAGAAAAGTTTCTGTTTATTCCTGCCACGGAAGATAACTTTAAAAAAAAACGAATTGCAGGGGTCCTGCCTGTCTTTCCCCGTTCCCCGCCGGTCTGGGCGGACCGGCACCGGCGGGGCCGCCCCAAGCCCCGCGGCGCGGAGGGAAGAGCGGGAAGGCGCGGAGAGGAGCGCGGCCCGCCGCCGGGCTGACCTTTCGGGCGGCCGCGGCGCGTTGCGTAACTCCCTGCGCGGCCGCGCTCGGCGGCTAGTAGGCGCTGCAGCCCGCCCGGCCGCGGCCACCGGGACGCGCGGCGCCGCTCCGCGGGCGCGCAGCTGCCGGAGCCCCTCCTCTGCGGCGGCCGGCGGCCGAGGGCCGTGCGCTACGGGGCGCCGCTCCCCCCGAACTTCTCCATCGGGGGCCGCTCTCCGCGGGTCGCGCAATCCCCGCGGGGACTCGGGGAAACGCGGAGCCGCGGGCGGAGGCGCGTCTTGGGCGGAAAGTTGAGGGGCGGGTTTCGCGTTGTTTTAATTTTTATTATCGTTTCTTTTTTTTCTTTCTTTTTTTTTTTTTTTTTTTTTTGGTGCGGAGGGGGTTCCCGCCCCCTTCCCTTCGGGGCGTGCTGCGCGCCCGCGGAGCCGCCCGCGGAGCCCCGCGCCATCGCGCCGCACGCTCTAATTGAAATGGCGCTTTTGGCCGGGGGCGGGCTGCCAGGGCGCTCCGCAATAGCACAATGCATGTCGATAGACGTCATTTGGTTTTAATGGCCTACAGGAAATTTGGCGTTTACAATGCGAGACATTAGCAAGGGTGAAAGGGAGGGGGAGGCGGGCGGGCGGGCTGGAAATAATTGCGCCCCCCCCCGCCGCCGAGACCCCCCGTCTGCATCCCGCCGGCGCTGGGGATGCGCCCGGGGGGGCCGCGGCGATTTTTTTTATTATTTATTTTTGAACTTGATGTAGTTTATCAACAAGTGCGGAGTGGGTGCTACCCTAATTGTAACGGAGGAGTCGGGAGATGTGAGAAACGTGCCCTGCGTTACTTATTTGGGAGCTGAAAATTTATGCCTAGTTGAAAACGCCTGGGGAAATATTACATCAGACCAAATGACAATGATTAAAATCAGCTTTTTCCCCCCCTTCCCCCTTTTCCTCCTTCTTTTCAGTAAGCCCGCGGAAGGACGTGACAGCGGCCTGAGCCTCCCCGGCACCGACCCGTTACCGCCGGCGGGGCCGGGCCGGGCCGCGCAGCTCCGCGGGCGGCGTAGGGCTCCGCGGGCTGCGGTGCGGCGCTTCCCGGCCCCATCCATTTCCAGGGCTCGTGTTTTGTTTTACGGGGGGTGGGGGTGTGAAATAAATCTGGGGACCTTCACTAAAAGCAGGGGAAAATATCCAATTTTCATCGCAAAATTAGCTAGGGCGAGAGCAAAGGGCTGAGCTAATTGTAGCCTAATCCTCTGCCCTGCAGGCGTTTGCAAAGCCCTGAGCAAGAATTCGCTTTTTTTCCTCCTCTTCTCCCTTCCCTCTGTTATTTAGAGACGGGATTATTGCCTTTCTTCTCATAACAGCCTCGGCAGTTTCATTTAAAGGCTTTTTTCCCCCTCACACACACACACATCCGCGCGCACACAACATAAATAGAAAGAAGCGGCAAAAACAGAGAGGGGGAGAGCGAGCGAGCGAGGAGAGAGAAGCCTTAAAAATAATAATAATCACAGCAGGATCTGAGGAGCAAAGATAGTAATAAAGGCAAAAAAACTGAGCCCATCCACACACAAACCCAGCAGAGCCCAAAGCCGAGGGGGGCTCGCGGCTCATCCTGTGCTCAAGGTAAGGAACGCGGCAGCGGCTGCACCCGCGGCTGCCCGGGCCGGAGCGCGCCGTGCCGTGCTGAGCCGTGCATTGCATTGCATTGCGCTGCACCGCGCGGCACGCTCGCGCCTTCTCTCGCTCCTTTTTTTTTTTTTTTTTTTTTTGGTCTCTTTTTTTTTTTTTTTTTTTTTTTTTTTTTTTGGAAAGTGCCTCTCCTTCAAACTAACTCGGCTCCCGGCTCCGGTGGAGAAGCGGCGGAGGAGTGTTTTTTTTTAAAGCTACAGCTCCCGCTTTGCTAGCGCCGTGTGTGTGCCTGTGCGTGTGTGTGCGTGCTTGTGTGTATGTTTTGTTTTGCTCCGCTCCAGCATGGGCAGCGCCGGCGGAGCCCCGCGGCCCGGGGTGCCCGCGCTGCCGCCCCGGCCCCGGCTCTGAAGACGGCCCGGCCCCGGCCCCGGCGCGGCGGAGGCAGCGCAGCCCGCTCCGCGCTCTCGCAGGGTACACGCGGAGCCGCGGGGGTCGGGCGGGCGGCGCGGGGTGCGCGGCCGGGGCGCGGGGGTGGCGGCGGGGCGGCTCGGCACAAAGGGAAGGCGGGCGACAATGGGAGCGCCGCGTATGGAAAGCACGGGCGGGCCGTGAATGAAACTCTGGCGCCAGTGAGAGTGGAAGGCTCGGGCTGGGGCAGACTTCAAACCACTCTAGGCTATAGTTTGCATTTCTGCTCCTGCATGCGATGTGGCACACTTCTGCAAAATTCATACATTAGGCTGGCTAACGCTCACCTCTATTGGCTGCACCGAAATTGGATGCGATCGGGGTTACGGGGTTCTTTTGCCCTCGCGTTCATCTAAGACATCTCCTTTCTTGTTATGAGGGAATAAGTAAAGGACGCCATGTTGTGCTTTTTTTTTTTTTTTTTTTTTTGGCTGATCGTTACCTTTGGGCACGCCGCGCGTTTCAGAGCAAAAGGCAGAAGTTGGGAGGGCGGCTGCGGCGCTCCGCGGTGGTTCCCCTGACCAGCAGCGGGGAGAGGCGTGGGGTGACGTGAAGCCGCACTGATAGAGCGGCGGCTGCCACAGCGGGCGGGGGTGGGGAGGGAGGGAGAAAGCCTTTCCTTTTTTTTTTTTTTTTTTTTTTTTTTTTTGCTTTTTTTTTTGTGTGTGTGTGTGTGAGGAGAGCTCCGCAGGGAGCCCCCACTCCCCCTGCAAAAGTTTTGGGCACGATCCTCTCTGTCACTCGGGACAGCGGTGCGTGAGGCAGCGCGGAGGTGTGTGCAAATGTTGACGGACTTTAAATTTTGGAGCCATCCAGTGCGAGGTTTCAAGTAACCCCATCCCTTCTTTGTCTCTAGGCTCGCTTCTCAGCGTAACCAATTGTCTCCGAGTGGCTCTGGAGGCAGACCCGAGCGGTCGCCGTGCGTGTTTATGGAGACAAAGGTAATGCCCGGCCCGGGGCTCTGCCCCCGGCTCCGCGGGGCCGCGGGGCTGGGGCCGCTCCCGCAGCTGCTCGGCCCGGAGCGCTGCGGCGGGGCCGCTCCGGCGGTGGGGCCGGGCCGCGGGCGGGCGCCGGCCTCCCCGGAGCCGGGCGGAGCGGAGCGGCCGCAGCGCCCATCGGCGGGCGTCGGTCCTGCTGCGGGCGGGGCGCGGGGCGCGACCCGTGGGGCCCCGCAGGCGGCCGGGCGGAGCGAGCGGGGACTGGCGGCTCCTGGAACCCGCGGTGCTCATTTCACGTCTCGAATGTGCATGAAGGAATTAAACTGCACGAGTGAATAACAGCATTAGTTTCAATTAATTTTTATCCTGGCAACAATAAACTTTAGAAACAAAGCGCTTTTACATCCGCAATTAGTCTTGCTTCCCATCTGTAGTCTTTTTAAGTGCCTGCTCCTCGATTTAACTTTGTCCCTCCTTCAGAGCTGCCTCCTTTTCCGCTCTCCCCCCTTTTTGCTCGTTATCCCTTCCAGGCTGCCGCTTGCTTCTCCTGCAACCTTTCACCTCCCCTGTCCCTATCTGTCTGCTCTGCTCTCTGCAGTTTATTTCTACTGTATTTTCCCAACATCAGCAGCAGTATTGGTTACCATGGCCCCGGGCTGTGTGCAGAGGTGGGAAAGCTTCATCCGCCCAAAAGTTCTTAGACTTTTGAAGTCTTTCTTTTAGTAGGATCTGAAATGTATCATCTAGAGTGTGTATTAAATGAACAGTATTCCTGAAGGCTTTAGAGCAAGAAAGGCAACACCCTGGAAAATTCTGCAGTCTTTCAGCATTCTCTGCCCTAGGGTTATAGCCCTGGGCACGGAGCTGAATGGAGCTCTTACAACTGCCTTCTGTTTACCTTTTATGGTTAAAATAACAGCTTAGCAAAGAAGCAACTTCATGGAGAAACGATTCAGTGAAATCATCTCAAGCTGTAGCAGCATAGCTAGTTTAATCACCCCTAGAGAGCTGAACAACTGTGAGCACAATGGGACACAAAATCATTTTGTGTGTAAATGAGCATGGCATTGTGATTATTTCACTTTGCATGGGCAAATAGTTTTTACAAGCAGTACTTATGCAGTTAGCTTAGAAAGGCAGAAAAAGATAAGCTGGCTCTGAAAGATCTTGGTGTGCAATGTTTGAAAAACTAAATATTCAGATAATTTGGGAATCGGGCTCTATTGATTTTGCCTTCAGCAGGTTCCTGTGTTACTTATTAGAGCAGGGTTATTGCCTGTGCCACTAGTTGGGATGCTGTATCCTGTTGTAGGCAACTAAAGAGCAAGGATTATTTTTACATGGTTTAATAAATGAATTTTGTTAGTGTTCCTGCAATATTCACCCTTAAGGTTTTAATTTTCACATCAGTATTAGAAAATACGTGCATAAAGACTTTCACTGGATAAATACATTTAGGATTTTGCTTTGTGCATAAATAAGTGCATTACTCAGTGTGATGAATTTTATCTGCGTTTTATATTAAGGAGGGGAAGGAGTCATTAGAAGTAGTGTTACAGTACCTTAAGAAATAAGAGTGCTTATTTTTTGGAGCACTAGAAGTGCTTTCAGTGTCCTTATGCTCAACAATTACGCCCCCTGATAATCTGCACATAGGAAATGACTGAAGTCCATAACTCTCATAAACACGTTGGGTTCATTTTTAATACGAATCCTCTCCAAGCAAGGGAAAAGCCAGTGTTCTAATTCCCCCTCCTCCCCCAAAAAGCCGGTAGCATCCTCAGTAAGTATGAAAAGCCATAAAACTTTGAGAACTATTTTAGCTTTCCAGTGATTTTCTATAATTAAGTGTTTTTTCAACACATGCTCTAGCTGAGAGATGCCAAAAGCAGAGGATTGTTCAAAAGGTCCCTCCAGTGAATAGTATAAATTAAATATCTACTGTGTGAGTATGGCCTCACTGAGAATCTCAGACTTTTTACAGATCAAGGAATTTACTGGTATATTAACATTAAACAAAATCCTAAGATAGCAGCCATGCTTAAATATGCACAAATAGATTCGGATCACTTGATCTTTAGCTATCTGTGCATATTTTAAAATTGAAGTCTGTGTTTCAAGACAAATGGTTAAATGTAAGACTCGTTTATAGAGGACTGGAAGCCCTTTGATTTCATTTGGAAATTGTAACAAGGGGTGCAGATGAGCCCTAATTAGGCGCTTGTTTTGTGAAACTGCATGAGATGTGTTTCTAAGGCAGCTCTGTGCTGCGCGAGGTCTGTACTTTTATCATTAGTGATAATAGTTAGGGTCTGAACAAAGACAGGGTTGACATTCAGCCTGTGTCTCCTGACCCTTTCATTTAAGTGAGGGAGTACAGACTGAACATGAGTTTGCAGTGCTCTTTGCTAAGAAAGAAAAATCTTTGTGTTGGCAGACAGATGAGGCACCCACAGACTGGTAAACAGAACGCTAAAATCCTGCAGGTACTTACATACTAAGTTGCTTTTGAAAGTTAGTTCTTTTATTTATGCTATACGACCTATTTACTAAAGCTTGCCCACAACAAGCTCTTGTGGGAAACAAGAAAGCAGCATCTTGAGTCATGAAAGGATTCAATCACTTTCCTTGAAGGTGGTGCTGTAGTAAAAATGTTAATGCCCAATTTCACATCGACTGACACAGAAGTCCTAGGACAGAGCTGGCATTTGCTTCGTGCTCAGTGCAGAGGTCCATTCTGCCTCCGAAGAGGAAAGGATGTGGATTCATAATGGGGTGATGTATTGCTGTGCTTTAGATGCAGGAAATCCTTTGGAGCTAAACCTGATAAATGCAGTTAATGGAGACGTTATGATGACTTTATGAAGCTGTCCGGATGTATTAAGATTTTTCAGCTCCTTTCTAATAGCTCAGATTTGGATTTTTACAAAGAGTATTTCTAACTGCATGTTCATTGAGTGTCATAGCCAGGCTTCTCGTGTAAAATATTTACTGCTAAGAGAAAGGCAAAACCAGCTTTAGATTTCTAGGAAACATTATCAAAGTAACGTGGGAGAAATGGGAATTCACTTTGTAATGCTGTATTAAAGTGCTTGTTAGATGGAAGGGAGAGTCTGGGTGTTTGGTAGCATGCTTGCAAAATAAAATAAAAAGAAAATTAGATTATATTCAGAAATATCTTCAGTTATAATGTTTTGCATATGTTGTTCTACCCATAAGGGGGAGAATGAATGGACATTTTCTAAAACTTACAGCAGATTTTTGTTTGCCATGTATGCTATCTGTACTGATTTAACCAAAATTAGCTCTGAGACACGTTTCATGAAGAATAAGCTGTGCTTTTCATAATGAAGATAACTGAGGAATTTTCTCCTGCTTTGCTAATTCTTTTCTTTTTTAAGACATTTAAGCGTTTTTTTGCTTTGTCTATCAGCTGAAGATTCTTGACCCAATTCAGTAATTCCGCTAATTTTCAAACGTTTTTAGTGCAGTAGCCATTAGCTGGATGTTGAATTTGTAATTTCACTTGCCAGATTGCGTAGTAGTCTCTAACGCTTCTTGTCATGAAAACTCAGGTCAGTTTAAATATACATCTTTCTGTTTTCACTGCTTCCAGGTATTGCGTTCAGTTAGAAAGCTTATTAGTTCTTTGTATCTAATATTAAGGCTTAACTAAAAATTATCCATTTATTTTGCAACTATTGAAAATAAGACACAAAATTGATCTTAGTTTGATATGAAATTTACTACATGTACAAACTAAATGCCTTAAGTACTGAGGAAGTCACTAATTTAGAGGTGTCTCGTTACTGAGACAAACTTGCAAAACCCCCTGAATCCCAATTCACAAATTGGTTATTCGTTTGTCAGGGGATATTTCACATCTAACACATAAGCCCGCGACCTTTAATTAGAATTTTGCAGTTTGTTTTATGCCCCTTGAGGCTGACACCTTGAAAAATTTTTTTCTTGATTTCTTATGGCTAATAAGCATCTTTCCCTTCCCCTCTAGTACTTTAAAGAAAATGATGCAAATACACTTAATTACAGTGGTGGCAATAATTTGTTAGCTGAATATGTGATCAGGCAGATGCAAAAGTGATCTGATTAGATCTGTGATCACACTGAAAATAAAGGTAACATACTGCTACATTTAAGAGAAACTGTTCTTTTTGTCCTCCGTTTCCAGGAGGGAAGAAGCATGTCCCGTCTGTCTCTAACACGGTCCCCAGTTTCTCCTCTGGCTGCTCAAGGAATTCCTCTCCCAGCTCAGCTCACCAAGTCGAACGCTCCTGTGCACATCGATGTAGGAGGACACATGTACACCAGCAGCCTGGCTACCCTGACCAAGTACCCAGACTCCAGGTAAGACTTCTGTGTTTTCAGGCTCTCTGCCTCGTTCTGTTCATTGCATGGAAATACTTGAGTACCTGTGTGGCATATTTTGGCGTGAAATACCATTTATTATATATTCACCTATGATTAATTCAGCTTCCGATTTATACCTTAACTTCACTGGTGGTGTATAGAAAAAATGCCTGTACAATTTATGTATTATTTAGAGAGCCTATTCATTTTCTTTCTCAGTGTCTTCAGCACTATACTGCTACGTGTGAAGCACCTGTTGGTGTCCTGGATTATTTCCAGCTGTACCTAGCAACCTATTCCTTTCAGATTTAGGGGAAAAAAATATTTCTTTTTTCCCTTTCTTTTGAGAAAACAGAACAGTTCAGTTATATTAGTACAGACAGATGCTTTTGTTGGCCAGCAGAAATCCTAAAGTCAGGCATAGCTCAGTGCTTCTGTGGCAGCAGGCATGCATGTCCTGTGGGCAGTGGCCAGTACAGCAGCTCCATGCGCTTGCAGCCACACTTTAGATCCAGTTTGTGTGGGTAATCAGGGTAGCTGATTAGCACTGAACGTGTTGATGACAAGCCTGGCAAAAAGAATTTAGTTCTGGCCCGTATTATCGCAGAGGGAACTCCAGATACATCAAGCTATGAACTGAGGTGGCATGAAAATATTGTATGTGTAGCACTGTCTCATTGTTACTTGCCCAGGTCCCAGTCCTGTGGGGTACTGGGCACCATGAGTGCCTGGGTAGCATCAGATCTGTAACGGTACTATGAAAGAGATCACTGTTTTCAGGGTTAAAATATTTTCATTGCAGTAGTACCTGATTTTGATTTACAGTTATTGATCACTAAAACAATTCATCCTTTTGTCATTCTGACTGTTATGCTTCAGAAGGATAAATGCCTCATATGTAACCATCAGAAAGTGTAGATGTGTAGTATCAAGGTGCCTGTCAGACTGCTTAAAGGAGGCACTATGGATTCAAAAGTAATCCAGAGCTCAGGCCAGTGAGTTATCAGAGATTTTGCTACCTGCATGGCCAGTATTTCTGTAAAGAGAGGGACTTTTTTTTTCTTTATTGACAACCACTGTAAAGCTCTAGATTTATTTGGAGATTTTTCCTTTTAAAGAACTAGCTTTTTGGCACAGATTTGGCAGGTTCTCAAGCAATAAATGTCATTTATGGAGATACCTTGATATGCTTCTGATGTAGTAAAGCTGGGCTTGTGTTCTCATGCCAAGGAGAGATAGTTGCTACATTGTCTATGGGAAAGAAATGATTATTAAAATACCTGTATCTTATGGTTAGACTGAAACCATATTTATTTATTTATTTATTTATTTCTCAGAACAGTTGCTGTTTAATATTTGTATGGTACTTTAATCATAGAGAAGACTGTTTGGTGGGGAGAGATTTGTAACAGAGAAGCAGACAAATGCTTCATAGTATAAAAATACAGAGAAGATTCAGTAGTTGTGATGGAATAGCACGTCTGTTTCTACATTTTAAAATATCACTGCTGACACTATTTTTAAAATATGCCCCATATCAGACTTGCTTAATAAAAGCTTCAGTTATGTAAGTTTTGGGAGAATGTACATAAATTCACATATTTTATATAAAGAGAACAGAGTAGTGATTTAAAATCTTTTTCCCGTTTGCTAAGATACCAGAAGTATATTCCTTGAGGTTCTGTAATTCTATTAAGTTAAAAATACAAAACTGTGACTGACCAGAGCTCTGGTGTTGCCAGATGTTTTGCTGTGTACTGTACATTGTTTGCACTGCAGTATTATCTCATAAGGCTTGAATGCTTTTTCAGCTGCTCAAACTTCAGTTCTTACAGGAGTAAGAGCTTAAAGAGCTAGATCTGAAAATCAGAAGGATTACATAGTAACCATGTATATTTTTATAGCAAAACATAACCCCTTACCACCACCTATGTAGATTGCATTGCTACATACGTTATGGATGAAGGGTTCACTTTAAATTTCAAATCAAATCTTAGTTGTTGTGCATTTTTTTTTCTTCTTCATAATTTGGCTTTTTGCAGCGGTGCGCTGTAGACTTGGTTGGTTACCCCCCATTGAGCCTGTCCTACTCTCATTTCCACTTAAATCAAAATAAAACTTGCAGTTATTTCAGTGGGGATGATGGGAGCTCCTGATGGTGCTTCACTGCCTCTGTGTGATTCTTCCACAAGGCACAGATTTCCATTGCAGTGCCCTGGATGAGAGAGGCATCTCTTGCAGATGCAAGAAGGAGATAGCTTTTCTGGGTGAGACATCTGGAAAGAATGCCAGAGCACTGTTAAATTATGCTCACGTGATGATGTGCATGGCTACATATAGAGGCATAGCCATACTCATCCACATGCAGAGTTTCCTGGATTATTTTGGACAGCATATTAAACTCTTGGTTTGAGCATGAGTTTATAAGCTTCAAATCTAAGAAATTAAACAAATTTCCAGCTTCTGTTTCAGGGAAAGATGTAAGCATATGCTGAAATGCATTGCTAAATCTTAGCTTGTGTCACGTAAAATATAATTTGCACTCACTAAAAGTGAAAGCTGTGGAAATAACCTTCCTGTTCGTGTTACAACCTCTATCTCTTTTTCTGTGTTCCAAAGTCCCAAATAGGCTTTTAGCTTGTAATGTATGCAGCACATGCACATCTAAGGACATGTGTATAAACATGATCGTACACAGAGACATCACTTGCTAATGGGAAATGGAAAAGAATCACTGAATCATGTTTATCTTTCAATAGTACTTGAAGGAGGCCCAATCCTGTTAGGTCCTAAATGAACTCAGTTTGTGTTGACTTCAGTGGGAGGGAAGAGCTCTCAGCAGCTTGCCAGATCAGGCCCAGCAGGAGCAAGTATAGGTATGACCAGTTCCTGCCTATACCTGCTCTCCAGTCACCCCTCTGGTATGACATAAATTACACCTGACAGCAGGCAGCGTGATACATTTCTTATTGTAATTTGTTAAGATTGACTGTGCTCAGCCCACTCGCTCGCTTTGCTTGTCTGATCCCAAGTTATGTGGTTAGCCCTAATTCATGGAAACAAAGGACCTGATTCTGGGAGTCTTACTCACGTGAGGGAGTAGCTGGCAATGTAAAGTCGGAGAACTAATTTTGCATTTCAGTGATCCCAGAGTTGTTTCGGAGAAACTTTGATGAAGTCTTTGATGTTGTTCATTCTACAGTGCAGCTGCTGGGAGAAGAGAATTTGTCCATTGATTAGATTTGCATAAGCAAAGGGAGCCAGATTAGGCATTAAAGGTGGCAGACGCCCTCTTTCCAGTAAATTTTTATGGACTACATAACTTCTCTAAAGAAGAGAAGACTTGAGCAGCACACAACTGTTGTGGCAAAAGGGAAGGGGTCAACAGCCACTGTCAAGGACAGTTTCTAAACTAGACATGCTCACCTTAGTCTTTACTCTTACAAGTCTTTCCAGTTGGCTTTTTAAATGAACCACCTTATAAATAAGTAAGCTGGATTTTCAGAAGGTGAAAGGTAAGGGGAAAAAGAAACAAGCAAAAGATACTGTGAGCAGAAACAACGTAAAGACAGCATAATAGTCACAGAGAGAATCTCAGAAGTAGTAGTATTAATCCCTCTACTTATAACTAATTGAAGCTGCTATTCTTGTATACCTGAAATTGCCATTCAAGTTAACAAATTTTGGGGGATTCATGGAGGCTGATACTGACTCACTGCATCTAAGGCTCACTTTCTATAGCTTATTTCTAGTAAGTTTTCTCACCAAAACTGCCAACTCTGATAATTGTGAGCTACAGGTGTGTATAGCAAAGAAAAAAGCTCTGTTGAATACTCTTACCATCAATATCTTTTTTCTAAAGTAACCAGCTGAGCAGACAAATTATTCAACTTTGAGAGCATTTCCTCAAAAATTCCCTTAATATTTTCACCCACAGGATCTCTAAAAGCAACCCCTTCACACACTGACACTTGAATATGGATTTGTATGACAGATTATAAAGGAAGGCTACAAAGACTCTAGCACATCTATAAAGTGAGCTGCAAATTGTATTTATTGAAGGGAATGTGATAGCTCTTAAAAAACAAAAATAAGAAACAACCAGAAATCCGAGCTCTTAATGTGCAAAGTGGAGTACCCAAAGATGCTGCCAAATCATCCAGTCTTACTCCCACTGAGTTCAGTGACAGATCATCGACTTCAAGTGGAAAAGAACTAAGAGTTCCCAATCCCCCTATACCACAGCAAGTACACACTTTGCCATTTCACTGAAAATTTTGATATGATTTTGAAGTTGTTAGAAAGCAGAATGAGATTTTCTTCATTAGAAGCCTGTTCTTTTTACAGCCCTGTTTAACATTTATCTCAGGGAATTGCTGTGTGCTCCCTGTGAATTGTTCAGCTATAAAGGATAAATATATTTACTTTACATTTGTGGTTAATTAGTATTTGTTGTCTAACCCTCTGTTAAAGATAAGTATGTTATTTTTTTTAAACAAAGTTATAAGAGATCTCACTTCCAGGAGTGTTGTTCATGTGCGAGAAGTGAGCAGACATCCTTGTAATTGAAGCAGAGGTTCCCTGGTGGGAGCAGTGTGGTCACACAGACCCAGAGGAGCTTCCCCAGCACCTCTTGGCAGAACAAGGTGATTGGGACCTGCCAGACTGGACCTGCCTGCCCTCGGCCTTTACTCCGTCTGCCCACCTTTTTTAAAGTTTTCTTACCCCTTTAGGAAAGCAAAACTTGTTGGCTCTGTGGCCCAAGGCAGTGCTGGTGCTAACAGTGCATGCCCTGACCTTGAGGCACCTTGGCTCCATCACCCACCCATCTGGAGGTTCTGCCCTAGAGAGAAAACCAGCACAGGTTTTATGAGGCATGGTAGAATTTTCCTGTTTTCTCTGCCTTATTTTCCTCTGAGCCCATGATCTTTTGGAGGGAATTTACAAAAGAGCCCCCTAAAGTTTCGGACTTTTTCCGAAGCTTTATAAAGCCACATTTGGACAAGCTCTCCTACTAAACATGTTCTTCTGGGCCCAGCTGCACAGTAGGTCACATAGATTCCCCTATTGCTGGAACTCAGCAGCAACATCCAAGATCTTTTCTTCTCCCCACCTCTCTGCAGTCACACCAGGCTGGACCGACTTCCAGGACAAGGTGTTTCTCCAAGTTTCAAGACTCACCTGTTGTCCCTGCCAGACCATGACTGCTGACACCGTATAGCCAGATACAGATTAACTCAAACACATCCAATACTGAGATTGTCAAGACAGATTTTCCACTTCACCCTTTACCCTTTAAAAACTTCCCGATCTTCTTGGGAGAGAGCAGGGAAATTCTTAATTCAGATGTATTCAGTGTATATAATTCTCCAGATTTAGCACACGTAAGAGCACGTAGGATCAGTCCATTGTTACCACCATTGACTTGCTAACTCCTCATCAGATCTGTGGAGTCTTGATGTTATTACAAGAAAACAATGCCAATTATCAGATCCTGTCATTCACCACATACTGGCAGAAGGGTGTAAATCAGTTCTTAAACAAACTCTCTGCTTTGGCCAGGAAGTTAAGACCAAATTTGTTCATAACCAGAGGCTGATTGTGGCCTCTAAAACACAGTGCATTTGTGGTCAGGGTTGCAATTTGGAGCAGAAAACTGCCAGTTCTCCTAGGTCCACTCGCTCTCTTTTGACCGTGTGTAATTGTTAGTATCAATACTAACCTAGGGGTTTCCAAAACCTCTCAATTCCAATTCCATACCACGCTGACCACAGCTCACTCACCCAGTGTGTGTATGGCGTGTTGTCCCTCTTCAGTATCTCTGCAGACCTGCTTAGTGATGCTCTTTTAGCACAACATGTGCCTGCCATGGCACATTATACCCTCAGTAAGGTACTGCTCTTCCCAGTGAGGTCGTCTGTGGGGTGGCAGAAGGCTCAGGCATAACCAGGCTAAAAAGCATGGTCTATTACCCAAAAGGCAAAGTTTCTGAATTGGTGCCTATAGCCCAAATTCACGCAAAGCTCTACAAAACACACCTGCATGTGAGCTGCAGCACAAAGCTTATTAATTTTGATGTTGTGAACTTGAAGCATACATGGACTTTAAAGGAAAACACTTGAAGAGGTAGGATTGTTCTCCTGTGCTACTGATGCTCAGAGCTGTAGAGCCCAGGTATGGCACCAGCATGGTGGTTGTGGTGCACTGACACTAGAGCGCTGAGCCTGCCAGGGGCCCCCCAGCTCTGCTGCAGAAGACAGCAAGGAAAGGAATAGAAAAGCAGAGATTTCAGTTATGCATAAAAACCTTTTCTGAATTAACATAAGAATTTTCATGGAGATTAAAATCATTTTCTGTTTCATTTAATGCACCTGTAATTAACAGATAAATCTTGAGAGTTTTTTCTCATTTGGTTGCTGACTGGGCAAGTCTTTGGTTTCCAAGAGAATTTTGACCAGCAGAACAGTTCATGGAAAGAAAAAATCCCTAAAAAGATCCTTTCTGTATCCCACCCTCCTTTCCCCCCCAGTTTGCATCTAAACCTGTGGGTGCTGTGCTTACCTGAGTGGGAGCTGGAACCAGCAAAGAACTCTTATTTCCAGATTGCTGAATCAAGTAATGGAAAAGGAACCAGGCATTCCCTGCTTGCACAGCAAAACATTGCTGTTTTGTAAGGGTGCTGTGTGGCTGCAACCATCCAAGTCCATGCAGCTCTCTGGGAAGTGTGAGAAGTTAGGGGCAGGATAGGAGCTGCTTCCAGGACCCAGCCAGCACAACTCCTGGGTAGCAAGCAGGACAGAGTATGGCAGGCAGATGTGGAAAACCCTTCATTCTCCTGGCTGGGCTGGTTGGAGCTGCTGCAGCAGCCACCTCAACAGTGCCAAGTCTGAAAGGAGCAGGGCATTGCCTGGCTCAAGGAGGTGCACTGGATATGGCCCCCATGGAATAAAAATCCGCAACGGGGAAGTAATTACAGCTGGGGATAATGACCTAGATACCTTGTCTCTACATTCTATTACACAGAATCACAGAATCACAGAATTGTAGGGGTTGTAAGGGACCTCTAGAGATCATCGAGACCAAACCCCCTGCCAAAGCAGGTTCCCTACACCAGGTTGCACAGGTAGGCATCCAGGCGAGACTTGAATATCTCCAGAGAAGGAGACTCCACAACCTCCCTGGGCAGCCCGTTCCAGTGCTCCGTCACCCTCACTGTGAAGAAGTTCTTACGCACATTCGTGCGAAACTTCCTATGCTGCAGCTTATGTCCGTTTCCCCTCGTCCTGTCTCCACGTACCACTGAAAAGAGACTGGCCTCACCGCTATGGCCGCCACACCTCAGATGTTTATAAACCTGGATCAGGTCCCCTCTCAGTCATCTTTTCTCAAGGCTAAACAGACCCAGTTCACTTAGCCTTTCTTCATAGGGGAGATGCTCCAGGCCCTTCACCATCTTTGTGGCCCTCCGCTGGACTCTTTCCAAGAGATCCCTGTCTTTTTTGTACTGGGGAGCCCAGAACTGGACACAGTACTCCAGATGAGGCCTTACCAGGGCAGAGTAGAGGGGGAGGATCACCTCCCTCGACCTGCTGGACACGCTCTTCTTAATGCACCCCAGAATGCCATTGGCCTTTTTGGCCACGAGGGCACACTTCTGGCTCATGGCCAACCTGTCGTCCACCAGGGATCAGTATTAGAGGGAAAAATCCTAGTATCAAAGTCTGCTTTGAGAAACTGAGCAGAGCTCATGGAAATAATACACAAAAACAGATCCTCCTGTGTTAACTAAGGATGCTGCTGTACTTCTGCAGTGGTGGTGGCTTTGGTGGTAAAGGAAAACAAGCCCTGTAATGTAACTTTTCAGTCCAGTGACTATGAGAGATGGGAGCAAAGGAATTTGTATGGAAACTGATTCTTCAGACCTGTCTGTGTCCATCTCTCCAGGATCTCTGACTAACTGGCATGTAGGGAGCCACAGCAGAGCTGAGCTGTCTGCTGTGATAAAAGTGTTTACTCCTTACTGGACTTCATAAATGCTGCCTTGCCCAGCACAGCTGCTGCCCAGGGACTGCCCGCAGGCTCTGGAGAGGGAGGCAGAGCTTATCCTTTGGGAACACAAATCTTAGTGTAACTGGGTGCAGAGAATGGGACCTGTCAATGAATGAATTATTATTATGTTTACTTGGAATATTTGATGAAATGTATGAGAGAATGTTACACAGCTAGTCTCCGATGAACACTTTTTCCGAAATTATTATTTCTCCGTATACATATATATGTTACAGCCTGAGCTGTGTGGAGTTCTAGGCACAAATATGAGGTATTATAGCACCTAGAAAGGGGTGGATTGTGCTACTGTTGGAGAGAAGATAGCAAACCAAACTCATCTGCCTTACAGAAAAAAAATTATGGCTGTGTTGCTAAGCCCAGCACAGGCTGCTCAAAAAGCCTGAAGTTGAGAAAATTTTGAATTCCTGATCTAGATATTACCTTGTTTGGCTTGGCTAGTCAAAAGGGAAGAGAGAGGAGGTGTTCTCTATGCAATCTGTCTATCCTGGCTGTGGCCAGAGGGATGTCACTTGTGGCGGGTCAGGGCTGCTAGGCTGTGTCTCTCCAATATCTTTGGCGCAAACTCAGATGACCTTGTCTCATTTTCTGCTCTTCTCTGTTCCCCTGCAACAATAACTGGGCTGAGTTTAGCCCATTAGTAATTCCCTTCCTTCCTGTTTACAATGGGTTAAAAATCAGTCTGGTTTATTAAAACTCATACATAGAGCCCAGAAGATAGGGAGACCAGTAATTCAGCATTTTCTTGCTTTAGTGCTCTGTATTTGTAGCAGTTTCTGAGGTTAGTTGGTTAAGTCCTTTGTCATTTTTTTAATTCCTTCTTTTGCTTACCACTCACTTCTCACCTGCCAGGGCACTTCAGTGCCAGCAGCACAATTTAAGTATTTTTCAGCAGTTGTTTTCAGGGCACTAACATGAAACATGAAAAGCATCAGCATTAGCAGCATGGTTTGAGAAACAGCTTCCATAGGATGCTATGGAAGCAACCTGTCTCCTCCTTTTACGTGCTGCTAATGGAGGCTGCTTTTCTGCTGATGAACACGGTGCAAAATACTTCACCTTTGCCCAGTTTCACAGTTGTAGCCACTTTACACTTAAAACAAAGGGGAATCCTCTTTATTGATGTATTTTTGTTGTATGCTGTGCACCCAGTAGACACAACACATGGAGAGGACTTGTATTAAGATGTGTATTCGGTAACTTTGTGTTGGAAATCATGTCCTGAGGTCACAGCAAACCACTGCACCAGCAAAGCAAAAGAGATGTTACCTCTTCATATTTGGTCTTTGAGTACATATCACTGGTGTTTGTCTTGTGATATATAAACTTTTGCTTTATAATGACTCTGCAATGACAAGTAGACCTGGTCTCCTTACGGGGATATTTCATGAACTACTTAGGAAGTTTATAAAAAAGAGTCCCTAGATTATGAAGCAAGGGGTATCTGTTTTGTAAGGAACATGTTATGAAATGAATTTGTCTTTAGGCCTAATTTAATTATTTTAATGATCCCACTGGTGGTTGTTGTAGGTGTCGTTCTGTGTATATATTGTGACCTACATGCTTGTGATCATTTATAAAATCTAAGATTTAAAAATATATTGGGCCTTATTAATTCATTGCCTACTATCACTAAAGTAAATTGAGGTGGTTTGGATATTAGTACATTGGGCCAAATCTCTCTTCCAGTGAAGACAATGAGAGTTTTACTGTAAGCATAAATGGAAACAAAATAAGTCCTGTTCTTTTAGAAAACTGCCCCATATAATCCCTGGTGTAACTCTGTTCATTGCTGTGGAGTGATGCCAGGAATGTATATTGATGTGTAGACAGGAACTTGTCAAAGACATCTGAAGGTGTAAAATCAACAGGCAGGTGCACACGGAAGAGTCCTACCCTTACAGGTAGGTGCATGTGCCTTTCCTGGTCAGATGGCCTTCACAAAAAGAAGACTTCACCGGCTTTGAAGGAGATACTCCAAAATCGTACCCGTAAAACTGAAAATAGAATTAATCTATTCATGGGCTAATAAAGTCTTTAAGAACAAAGTGCATATTTAAATATGTAGGCATGCAAACACAGGATTCAATTCTGAAAGCATAGAGGAGGCTAGATCTCTCAAGCACACAGTAACAACGTGATGTGGAACATGCTAGGCTATAGCTAACACATGTTGTGCCCTAAACTGCTGCAAGCTGCATCAATTTTGCCAAGTTTCTTTGTTACATGAATGTAACAAATAGATTAATGTGCCTAGTCCTTGCAGCACAACAGCTTGCTCCATTGTGCTATACTGACATTAAATGAATAATCTGCTGAGTCAGAAACAGGTAAGTATTGCCACTCTCATCCCCGGTGTCAGTAACTTCATTGATACAGTATTACCCAGGATGGTGGCTCTCCTAACCTGATTTTGCAGCTGGGAGAAGCTGCAGAGCTAGAAATAAGCTCCAGAGTTATAAACTCATATCTCCATGCTCTGTCCACCAAGCTACCTACTCTTCTAACTCATCTGCTGTGATTAGCATGCATTTTATTTTCTAGTACTTAAAATTAATTTGCAGGCAAATTTTAAGAGATTTTGTATTTTGGTATTTTTTTGTTGTTGTTTTCACCTGATTTGCTCTTGCTTGAATCTGTGCTAGGAGGGCTGGCTTTTAGCTTAGCATGTGTGCACTTACTGCATTCCTCATTGATACAATCCTTGTGATGACTGCCTGCCTGTCAGAGCTGGGCACCAGACAAACAGGCTAAGCAGAGGTATTCCAGTGTTCATATGTACTGTATTGATTTCACTCTACTGTAGTATGGTATGAGTTCAAAGGCTAAAATTCCTGCTTTTTTATCTGCTGAGGACCACAAAAAGCAATACCTGAAAGGAATCCTGCACGTGGATGCTGGGAAGCTATTATGCAGCACTTGCAACGTTACTCTTGGTCAGACTCAGAAAGGATCAGTTGGCAAGCACTGGAAACTGAAATTTTCACCGTAAAGCTGAAACGCTGAAGGAATTCCAGTCCAAAGGGCAGGCTCCCGTTACGCCTCTGTCCTAATGGAGAGCAGATGCTACCAGTGCTGCAGGTAATCCGTTTAGATCTGGTAGAAGCTTTTGCAGCAGCAAATCTCTCTCTTGAGAAAGCAGACAATGAAAAACAGGGACTCTTCTTTTAACATTGGTGTCATACTGTGTTGATGGTGTTATGCCAATGACTTGTATGGGTATGATTACATCAGAGGCTTCAGATTTGGCATTTGGGGAACGTGGTATGCCTTCAGGGAAACCACTGCCTAAATTCTGCCATTGCAAAACTTATATATAATTTCACGGACAAACTTGGATAGTTGAACTCCATGGGAATCAGTAGATGACAGTAGAAAGAAACTTGGTCCTCCACTTGTGTTGGGGTTGTCTGGGAGGGAATGAGGGCTGAACTTGGGGCAGAAGTACTTATCACTGCTTTTGAAAGAGGAATAAATTCAGTTGATGGCTTTTTTTTTTTTTTTCCCCCCAGTTAAAAAGATGGATTTGTTGCCAGCTCTCAACATTTCCTCTTCTGTTCACATGCAGTTATATTCTGTTTGCAGATGCAAGGGTTAAACTGGGAGCTGCCTTCTGTTTTCAGTTAAGTCAAAGGATGTTTTGGCCTTGACTTCACTGGGACCAGAATCAAACCCATGACCATAGTATTGTATTTAAGAATGAATCTCTCTCAGTCACATAAAAAAGCCAGGTTCGACTTTCAGCACCTCTTCAGAATCCAACAGTTAACAGTTTTCTTATTACTTTCAAGTTTTCCCCAAGCTTAAGCCCAAAGCATCCTCTGTGCAGCAGGTATATTGATTGCCATCTCCCTCTGGGGTGCCATTTCCCCCTCTGCAATAAGGCCCCCCACTCTTTTCTTCCAGAATGTGGCTGGGGAGCCTGGTTCTCCCACTTGACATGTCTGTGCATCAGTGTTTCTCTTTACCTGCTCTTTCCCTGCTGTTGTAACAAAAAACTTACTGGAAATCGCACTCTGATTCTGCCTTTCACCTGCCAACTGCTGGGGCACACCAGCAAAAAAACTGTTACCCAAGTCTTCCAACTTGCAACATGCAGATGTAAGGTCTTTGTTAGTTGTTTTCCCTTCAAAATCACTTTAACAAATCATTATTGACATGCTCAGTTTCTCTAAGTGAGCCAGAAAAATACACTGAATACAGCATAATTAAATGCAAAAATAAACAGGAGCATAATTCAAGCATTGTTTTAAGTGTGACAACAAAAACACGGATAGAGAAAACTGGGTACAACTTCCAAATCACTTGCTTACAGAGAATTGCAAACAGCTGTGGCCTTGGGCGTGCCTGTAACTGCCCCTGGTGTTTTTGTGCCAGAGCAGTGGTGTGAGCTGCATGATGCAGTGTGGTGCTGGGACTGTGCAAAATAAGTGTAGCTTATTCACCAGAGTACACAAAGATGGAGTGTAGGAAAACCAAATAGGGGATGAATGTAAGATAAGCTGTTTTTTCCACATCATAATTCTCAGCAAGAGAAGAGTTACCAGTTTCACAAATTAGCATGCCAGCCAACTGCCAGTATTGCCACATGGCCTGAGTTGTAAGCAGAAAGTTAAATTATCCGTACCCAGAGTCACTGGTATCATTCTTGTTCGTGCCAGTGGAGAGCATCCTGTAGTGGAGGCAGGCAGTGGAGCTCCTGGCAGACTGTGCCCATTGACTTTTTTCTGCTAGCCTGGAAAGAAAGAAAACAATCATAGGAAAAAACTGCTCAGCTTTCACATGCTTGTGCTCAGAAGTGCAGGGATATGGCTTGAACAGATGAAATATTGTAGCAGTTTGCATGAGGAGTGGGCACCAAAGCATGTTAGCTGTCAGTATTTGCATTTTATAAAGGTGGTACAGACTATGAGCGCCTGCTCCCCTTACTCCCTCCCACTGTGGGCTGAAATATGCTGGTTTCACAGCACCCACACACGCAAAGGAGAGGAAGGTCAGACTTGCACCCTGAAAGGTGACTGAGTTACATCTGGAATTTTTCCTGCCTTCACTGAGACCCATTCAGAGTTTCTCTGTTGACTTCAATGAGCAAGGACTTAGGCCATTTACATTAGTATAAAACCAGCATCTGCATGTTTGCCAACCTCCCAGCATGTTGTACAAGGTTGATGTTAGTGGCAGCAATGTCCAGACGTACTCAGATTTGAAAATCTTTGTAAAAATGTGTGGTTGGCTCCCACTTGAAGTTATAGCAAGTAAGAAGAAAGAGGTGTGACATGCAACCCTTTATTCATCAAGTCCCTCATAGTACTACGACTTAGGGGTGTTTAAAGGAATAGCAAGAAAAGGCTTGTATAGGCAAGCATGTTTTACTTGAATTGTGCATCTTCTCAGGTATTAACTTAATTCTGTTGAGTGCCCACAACTCCCACAGAATTTGAACTGAAATGCAGTTCTTGCAGGATTGGGACCTTTGGGAAACTAGAGAGCATTAAGATGCTAGCTTGGGAGTTTGTTTGAAATCAAAGAATTTTTGTTCCTGCACTGATTTTCATGGCCAAAATTTACTGTAAATTCTCTACTGAGAAAACATGAAAGGCCAAGAACTCTCACAGGGCTCAGATAAGAGCAGCGGCAACAATGTTATAATTCACATAGGATACTTGTAGTGATATAAATTTGTATTAGTATTTTTAATCTTCACTAATCATTTGGATAGAAATTCGGTTAGAATGAACTGAAAGAAGAGGAAAAGTAACCAGAGCTTCATTCTGAAAAAAGTGATAGCACTGGAAGGAAATCAGGCTAATGCACTTGCTTAACTTAACTAATGTACTTATTTAACTCAAATGCTAATCCATCGTTTAAAATGAGATGAATTCCTAGATGCACAGATATTACCTATAGTGTATGAACTCCTGTGCACTCACCTGGACTTTGGCATATTTCACTGAAGAAAAAAAAGCCTAGCTCCTACCTGCAATGAATTTTGTGTTTCAAGCGTTCATATAATATTTTAATATCATTTGGTTGCATCTGTTAGAATGATGCAGTCAGCCAGAATGTCCCCCTCATGCTCTTCTCAGCCACTGCAGCCTGCGAGACCCAGGGCAGCTGACCGCAGCGATGCGTGGGGCTGCACTGCTGTTAGCACCAGCCAACCCAGCCACCCTCCCAGGGATGGCACCCACTTTGGTACATTGGGTTTGTGGCACCTGCATCATTCTGAACTGAATTAGTGGCTTCTGCCCGTGTCCCAGGGAGCTTTATGCCAAGGGCTCAGGGGGTGATGAGGATGGGCTGAGTCCCAGTTGCAGCAGGACCTCACAGCTTGCACCAATAAGGCAGGCAGCCTCCTGGGTGTGACCAGCAAAATGGTGCACAGCAGAGGCTGTAGGGGATAAATGCAAATGGTATGTTTAATGGAAGGCTGTATCTCATGTTCTCTGTTACAAAAGATTAAAAAGACCAGCGGAGCAGTGTCAGTAGCACACAGGGAAGTTTTACAGAGAAATGCAAATTCTACCTGTATTTGAAAGTTACATTTTTTTCTTGTTAAGCACAGCAAATGCATTTCACGACTGACGACTGAAATGAATGTGTCAGAATTATGATGTGTAGGTAAGATGAGTGCCGTTCTGTCCGTATGTGTCTCTACTTATCCAGCTTATAAATGTGGTTATATGCTGAGCAGAATGAAAGAATTCGTAATACAGCAATTAACATACTAGAAACTGTTTGTTTAGTAAAGTCTTTTTATAGCTGTTAAAATAACACACTAAAATATACAAATGCTAGTTTAATAAGGCAAAATAAAATCATTAGCTTGACTTAGGGCTGGATTCTGCCACCATTACTCATGGCTAAGCAGTGCTTTACTGAAGAACTGTTTATGGGAGATGGGTGGCAGAAGCAGGCCCTCGGGAAATGAATATGTTGCTGATAAATTTGGGATGAGCAGCCAGTGCTGATGGGCCTAATTCCAGACTTCCAGTGAGGTGAAGGGCTATGGGTTAATACCATAATAAACCTGGTGGAAATGAAACGCATGGAAATGAAAGCACTTGGAGTCCAGATCTCTTTGGCCACTGCTCTGCTTGCTCTGACTGTGTGACTGCTCCCTCCTGCTCCTTCCCAAGGAGCTGATGGGATGCTCAGCCATGCTGAGCAATGCCAGGCTTTTCATGACAAGAGAATTTCTTAACACAGGAAAAGACATACCCTTCTGTACCGGGATTAGTGCTTCCAATGCTATGTTATAGGCAACACCATCTCTATAAATTAAAAAATAAGAGATATATATATTATTTATATATATATATTTCCATGAAATTGTACATCAAATAGATACCTGTGAAAGTGTCTGAAGTGTGGAAACAGATTGTTAGCAACAAGCAGAGAGAAAGAGCTGCAAGATCTCTTAACCTTATCACCATGGATGCTTTGTGGTATTTCAGAAATAACAGCTCATTTATATTTCAGTGGATTTTACTGCCTGTTGCTTCAGTGGTCCCAGTTGACAGTAACATAGAACTGAAAATATTGTTTTCCTTAACTTTGTTTTAGTGACAAAATCTATTGCGTACTAATTTTGCTTTTCAGTTGAAAGTGCAAAAATTCTTCCAGAACTTTGTAAGAATGATTCTCTATGGCAGATGATAATGTTCCTTTTGGATTATTGACTTTTAAAAATACATGTTGGTACTACATACACTAGCTCTGACCTATTACAAAAATAGATATTCAAGCCTGAACAGCAAAATATGAAGTATTAAATCTAGATAATAGATCCTACAGTTCCTCCAGGTCCCAGTTAATGAGCGTAATATCCTTCAAAAGCATTGCAAAGTGAGCATATGGCTCAGACAACTCCTATGGCATTCCAGGGCCAATGTTAGAAGGCTGGCATGCGAGGTATTCGGGAATTAGAGGTGGATGAGCCTGTTACACTGTGTTACCTTACTCATCCCTCCACTAAGATAGGACTGTACTATTTGATACTTTGTTGGTGCTAAATCAGAGAGGTGCTGGTGGTTACAGGTTTACTATCTCCCTTCTTTTGTCACAGATCAGCTGTGTATCTGTGGTCACCAACCTGTGCCATCAGGACTGAGGGCTCCATGGCTGATCAGAGCATGTACATGCCCAGTCAGAGTCTGCAGGATGCTGGTATCTGGGAGACAGGGGACTCCCCCAGTCTCTTACTAAGAGCTTGAAGTCTGCACCCCCCTAGGGACACAAAACCTGTGCCTGAGATGGGATTCAGTGTGTGGGACCTGGTACGTGGAGCAGAGCACCTGTGACTGCTTGGCTTTTGCAATTTGCAGAGTAGTGGTTTGCACCCCAATTTAAGATTCAAACTCTTGCCCAATGCACACTTTTTCCTGTCACTGTGTAAGTAAAATATTTAAAAGATGCTTAAATCAAAATTCTCCCTGGCAAGAACACCCTCCGGGCCAAATGTATGTCTGGGGAAATCTGAGGTGATCAGGATGCTGTCTTCGATTGTAACAGAAACTAGACTCATAGAATCACAGAAACTTTTGAATTGGAAGGGACATTTAAAAGCTATCTAGTCCAACTCTCCTGCAATTAATAGGGACACCTACAGCTTCATGAGGTGCTCAGAGTCTGGTCCATCCTGATCCTGATTGTCTCCAAGGACAGGGCATCCACGACCTGGGCAACCAACCTGTTCCAGTGCCTCACCATCCTTACTGTAAAAAAGGCCTTCCTTATCTCCACTCTAAATCTCCTCTCCTTTACTTTGAAACCACTTATCCTTGTCCTGCCACAACAGACCCTGATAAAGAGTCTGCCCCCTTCCTTCTTATAGCCTCCCTTCAGATATTAGAAGGCCACTATCAGGTCTCCCCAGAGCCTTCTCTTCTCCAGGCTGAACAGCCCTAGGTCTCACAGCCTGTTCTCATAGGAAAGATATTCTGTCTCTTGGATCTTTTTTTTTTTTTTTTTTTTTTTGGTCTATATTGACCCCTGAGGAATAACACCTGTCTCTGATTTCCATCTGGACATTGACCAGTGACCACCACTCTCAGGGAATGATCTTGCAACTAGTTCCTCATCCATCGAACAGTCCACTCATCAAATCCATATCTTTCCTATTTGGAGAAAAGGATGTTAATGGGAGACTGTCAAAGGCCTTACTGAAATCCAGACAGATTAATTCAGTGGCTCTTCCCTTGACCACTGACACATACTATCATATGAAGCGACAAGATTGGTTGTTTTTTGGCTGGAAACTGTGGCAGACCCCTTCAATGATGAAGCCAGTGCAGCATTAGTGCAGTGAGCAGAGTTCCATGCTGTAGTCACTTGTTAGTGCTATTTTCCCATAATTGGAAAGGGTTTAAAATCACTGGTCATGCAACAGGTGATGAAAATATGCTATAAAAATAAAACAGCATTTTTTTAATTGACCTCCACACTAGTTATAGCTGAAGATTTAAACTGAGGCAAATCGGAAAAACTTCTGCAGCCATAGCAACCTTTAGCCACACTCCTGGCACTTTGGGGCATGAGGGAGCATGAGTCCCAGCTTGACTGCTCTACCATCCCTCCCTCCTGGCTGCCATTGGAGCAGGAGGCAGGGGACAGTGGCCATGCTCTCCCTGTCCCTCCTCTTGCTGTCCCTCCTGCTCCTTTGCCTAGGGACCAAACTGCCTGGCTGCCTGGATAGCTGTGTCAGATACTGTGGTACTCGCCGGTCTCTTGAGCACCTTTGCTCCCATTCACAGCATTTTTTCGCCACAAAGCAGATAACAATATGTATCATACCCACCTTGAACAAATATTTAGGAGATAAGCATCCCTTTTGGCTCAGCAGAAGCGGCTGGACTCTATTTACACACCCAATGGTGCTAACACATCCAGCAGGGTGGCTTCAGGTCATGCTGGACGCCGTTGCCCCGGCTCTGTTCCAGCTCTGAACAACCTCCTTCCTTCTCCCTATTGCACCTCGCACAGCTTCTCCTCCTGCAGCTCCACAACAGCCAGGAGCTGCATGCAGTCAACAGAGCCTGCATGGTGCAGGAGGAGCTGCAGAGCTCGGTAAGCCCAGCCATGTGTCAGCAGGAGCAGAAGGGAGCAGGGATGAAGCAAGGATGGAGCAGGGAAGCAAGCAGAATGCAGTCCCACATGCTGGAGGGGCTCACCAACAAGCATTCCTCTTTTCTTCCCCGCTCTTTCCATAAAATCAGAAGAGAGCCACGTTTACTGACAGTCCTCTGTAATGCACACTCCCTGCTGATGTGACATTGGGCAGAAAGTGTCTACAGAATAAATTTTTAATATATGCAAACAACTGAATTATGAATGACAAAAATATCACAGAACGGTTAAATATTAATCACATAATTAGTTAAATTAATACTTTTACTGCAATGTTGTGATAAAGGCTGTCACTCACGTGTTGTGGCTGTGCTGGCTGGGGGAGTGAGGTACAACAGTGGAGGCTCAGTGGATCTTGGCTTCATTTTCCTGCAGGTCCGCATGTACTTGGTGCTCCTCTTAAGGCCCCTGGGATCAGATCTGTTAGGAAAGAACTTCAGTTTTCTGTTCAAAAAGGGAGTTATCAAGAAAATGGCTAATCTAGCCCAAGAGGAGAAAGCACTACCACCTCCAAACACTCACCCAAATGCTATTAACTTCCAGCCTGGTGATGCGCAAAGCCCAGCTGTGCTGCACTGCTGGGCAGCAATCTTGAGAATGTGGGGTGCTTCAGAGAGCAAAAAGCCCTGGCTACTCCCTGATGGATTTGGGTGGGTCTGTGAATGAGGCTGTGTGGTGAGAGCTGCAGCTGGTTCTGGACTCGGTGCCCCCATGCATCCTCCCCAGCTGTGCTCTGGTGCAGGCAGCCTGCATGGTCCTGGGTGGACTGCAGGGAGTGAGCGCTGTCAGGGGTGCGGGTGGCAGTGGGTCTCTGTAGGTGCTCACACACAGCACACAGCTTCCTTCCCTGTCCAAGGAACTCAGGAAAGAATTTACTAGCACTCTTGTCCTTGTGGGTTGGCTGGCTGCACTGTTTGTTTTTGATCTAATAAAAAAGGAGACCTTAATATCATAGTGAAATAGGTATAAAGCTAGAAACTTGCCCCCTGGCATTTTGGCTAAACATTATTGAAAATGTAAAAGAGCCTTTAGCAGAAACAACTGAAGCACAAAGAAGCTGCAAAAATAGGATCAACAGGATGTGTTCTGGACATTGGGAAGAGGGGTTAGAAGCATCCAGCTGCAGGCTGGGCACCATTTCACTCCTCATCCAGCTCTGCAGGGCTGGGAGCTGGAGCCCTGTGAGGGGCTGGGTGGCAGGGAGGGATTCTAGAAGGCAGGAACAGCTGTGAGAGAAGCACGTGGCTGGGAAGAGTGCAAAGCGCAGCCGAACCTGGCCGGGAAGGTGAAGGCAATGGGAAAGCATGCACACTGGGACTGTTTTGCTTGATCCTGGCTTGTGCTGCTGTCCAGAAATGAAATATGGGGGTGGGGGGGGAAATTAAAAGCATTTTTAAATGCAAAAGTGAACAATCTCTTAAAAGGTGGGAGTACTGAAGAAACATTCACTGCTGAAACTCACCCATCTGTATAGGATCTAAGTGCAGCTCTTTTTGCCTTGCCTCAGTTTTCCTCTGCCTTCCACTTTACAAACATCACTGGGAGCACTGTTCCCACGCACTACAAGCAAGTGGCTCCTTGGGGAAAATGAAGTTTTAAAGTATTATGCACCAGGACTGCTCGTAAAAGCGAACATTTTGGGGTGACCACTGTCCAATTTGAGAGCTGCAGCAAGTCCCCACATCTGCATACAGTGGTGTGTGCTGTGCAGCCTGAGAGCTGGTTGCTGAGTGCATCTAGTAGCGGAGCTGTTGGTCACTGTGCTTCTACAGCTTTGCCAATCAGGAGTAAAGCCAGTGCATCAAAGCTTCTACTGGCAGCTGTCATTTGAGTTCACTTTTTGTTCTCACAGAACTGCATTTTCTGATAGGATTTTTGCAAGTACAGCTTGTGCTGATGAGGCAGGAGAAACAGGAGCACTTTCCACATGCAGTGTTTCAGAATGCTGCAGTGAAGCTTGTTCTTGGAACATAGCAGACCCCTAAAATGTCAAATAAATCCTCAAACTATTCATCACTCTGTTTTTGGGGTGGCAGTTAAGTCTTTCAACACTCTGCAAGTTTATTTCCCCAGCAGTAATTTTGCTGGTGAAGAAATACAGCTTAAGGCACTCTACAAAGGCCTCAAAATTCATGTTTTGTTTTCATTACCAAAAAAAAAAAAAAAAAGAAGCAGCTTCACTACATTAAAGAGCAACCCATTAGCATTTTGTATCCTGTCTTCCCTGCATCCTTTCTTTGTTGGCAGACCTTCCCCCACATGCACCAAGGAGCTGAAAAACAGCCATTGCTTTGCTTTTGCAGACTTCACAGAAGATGGGCTACAGCAGGAGGAGGTTTAAGCCATAGCCCAGCTTGTTTAGGGAGTAAGTGGGAAAGATGAGTTCTCAAAACTTTTGGTAGCCACACAAATAATGAGTGTCTTGTACTGAAACATTAAGTTACTTTATCAGCTTTTAGGCTAACTCAGAACAGCATCCAGGCTCTGTGCATGTCTAAGGAAATAAATTAACTGTCTGGTTCCTGGGTTGAAATTTAGCTCTGTACGAAGCAATATATTTAGCTGTCTCAAGCAAATAGACCTCAAATAACAATGAAAATGAAAATATTGAATGACTGGAGGCTTGCCGAACCTTGGGATTATATAAATTAAATGTTGCAGTGTGAGTTGGATTTTTCTGATACAGTTAGAAAGTTAGAGGTTGGAGAAAGACAGTAAATATATTACAATTAGGGTTTAGGGAAGCATTTGATTATTCTAAGTAACTCAGAGTAGTTGAATGCTAGCACAGATGTAAGGGAATGAGAGCAGGCAGCAAAACCTGGAGCTTACACTAGAGTGAAGGGTTTTTTAGCTGAGTTCAGTAGGGAATTGCTAACTTAGTATCTCCACAATTAATTTAGAAATTAATGGCATGTTAATTATATTTGTAACTACATCAAAAAGTTGGAAGACCAGACTGAGGGGCAGCTGCTGAGAACAAATTTCACCCACAAAGACTCCACAGTCCAAAACAAGCTGAGCACGGGGCAGCTGCAAGCATCTGCACTCCTGTGGTCAAGACTGTCCTCCAGCACATGGGCTGATGCTCACCATCCCAGCCATGCCCTGGGCACTCTCTGCAGGGCTGGGGAGCAGGAGCAGCCAGGCTGCAGCTGCTGAGCTCGCTGGCAGTGCTGGCCATCACCTCGCACAGTGGCTGGGTGGGCTCCTTTCCATGGCAGGGAAAAGCCCTTCCCTGGTTAGCAGTGGGGAATACTGGTGGATTGCACAGCTGAGCCTAAGGGACACTCGACAGTGAAATCTAGCGGGCTGTGGAATATTCTCACTGGGAAGTGGTGGAGTCCTCACTGGCAGGGTTATTGAAGACTCGACTTTGAAACACGAGACATTCTGCAGTTGAGAACAATGCTGCACTGTCAGAGAGATGGACTCAATTACTTAATAGGTCGTTGCTGTCTGTCTCCTGTGATTTTCCTTTCAAGAACATATATTCAGTTGGTTTATTTCTCATGGGAAGACAAAGCCTTCTGAAAGAAGCCAGACATTTGGAGAGGAGAGGCAAGAGGAAGTGTAGCCCAGCAAACACCCAGCCTGCATTGTGCTGTCAGGAGGACATGGAGAAAACTTGCACAGTGCAGCAGATGCAGTGTTTGGTTCTGCTTACACTTACCCAGCTGGACCTGTGCTCTCAGGCTTCATCCCTTGTCTTTGCCCAGGAAGCATTTGGCAGGTTGTGTTGTCCCGACAGAGGCCGGTACGTAGGGCACTGGTGGGGCTGTATGTACCCTTGCTGCTGGTTTGCCAAAACATTCAGCACTGAGGGGTCTGTACAGCTCATAACAATGCATGGGTATCCTCCCCTCTCATGTGGAAGTGCTTTGATGGTGTTGATCAAAATGGCAGCACAGCTGGTGAGAAAGCTCACATCCAGGAGCCCATCTCTGAGTGACATCCCGGTACTCCATGAATGGTACCTGTGAACAGGGGTATATAACTTACCCAATAATATGTTCTTCCAGACATTGTCCTGCCAGCCACAGGGTGAGAATTTCACAGGCACTTCCCTTGTTGGGGCTCTGAGCCTGATTTGCAGCGCTGATTCAGAGCAATGTGAGCTTTGTGCCAGGAGCAGTTGCCAACGGGCACTTCATGCGCGTGTGTGTGCACACGTATCCGAGGCGTCTGTCTTCCTGTGTTTGTTTGCGTTTGCCACCAAATGAAGACACTGCGTTACCTTATGCACATTGAATTGATACAGCTATATTGAGTGGATGTTTTTACACCCTGAGGGGGGAATGAGATTTTGTCTCTTTTGCCCACTTCTTTTTCTTTTTTTTTTTCAGAATAAGTCGTCTGTTTAATGGCACAGAGCCTATTGTCTTGGACAGTTTAAAACAACATTATTTCATTGATCGAGATGGTGAGATTTTCAGATATATATTAAGCTTCCTAAGGACATCTAAGCTACTGCTCCCAGAAGACTTTAAGGTAAGGAAAGCTATAGTCTGCAATCTATTTTTTTCCCCCATTCTGTCATTTATTTTGGAGGAGGTTGGTTTGTGTGCTTGACCTAAACACACTTAGCTAAATGTTGCTGTTTATTGTTAGGATTTTTAGTACTTGTTTATTACGCTAGGGATGCTATTATTTAATAAATGGACCAATGGTTGTCATGGATACCATAAAAAGTTAAATGATGAAGCTTACAGCTAAACCAGTTTTTCTAAACTAATTGTATTTTCTCACATTTTTAGCTTATTTATCGGGGTATAACAACAATTAAGAATCAACACCAGCAACTAGCATTTACCAGGGTTTAATGTTTAGAATCTGGTAGAAATGTTTTAAATTTGATACTTAGAGTAATTAAATGGTATAAATCTTTTTCTTGTTGGCATGAAAAAGAAACACCCTTAAACAAATCCATGAGGACTTCTGCTAGATAAATCCAGTTCAGATACTTCGATTTCAATAAGTAATCTTTTACACAATGTATGAATGTCAGAATATTTGTGGGAAATAGAATTTATTGAGAGACCTTTAAGGAGCAATAATACATGTTTTCTATGAAATAATGACAGCAAGTTGCTTTGTAAATCCTGATTGTTGAAACCCTCTCCTCCTAGTGTTGTTTATTTGCCTTTGTACTTATGAAACTTGCAACATTGTCATCCTTATGTATGAAAATTAGAAGACAAAACTATCCAAACTAGATGACAAGATTTAACAAAAGAGCTAACTCCAGGATGAAATTATGAATAAATTGGGATGCTAACGGGGACTTAGAGGACACTGAGTGTTACTGGAAAGTTCCCGTGCTCGGTAGTAAAATTTCATTTTTCATGTTGGACTGGGTAGGCAAGGTAATTTGGT
Organism: Meleagris gallopavo; assembly: GCF_905368555.1. Classification (NCBI taxonomy): domain Eukaryota; kingdom Metazoa; phylum Chordata; class Aves; order Galliformes; family Phasianidae; genus Meleagris; species Meleagris gallopavo. The sequence continues at coordinate 10,110,450 of NC_139416.1, forward strand.
CAGGCCTTCCTGAGTCATCCTAAATGTATAGTTACTGTGGCATACAGCTGATCCTCTTGCTGCAAACCGGTCCTCAGACATTTTTGCCTACATCATGAGTGTACTTGTATTTGACACCGGCATCTCAGCACTTACAGCTGACACTGAGCAGACGCACAGCACAGTGGGTGCACACCTCCTGTGCCAAGGCCAAGCAGAAGTTTTGGCATTCCCAGGCAGGACTGAAGGCCCAGCCCTACGGGGCTGTCTGAGCACTGGGCTCTGTGGGAGCGGCTGGCAGGCCAGGGCGGCTGCCCCGTGGGACAGGGTGCTGTGACGTGGGAAGAGGCAGAGCATGCAGGGGCGGATGCAAGACAAGAGAGATGAGAGCAAATGTGTGGGCAGGATTGAAGCTAAAGAACTGTGGGGTGCAAGATGGAACAATTAAAGAGGATGGATGGAGCAATGGTACTGACACAGCCTCAGGGAGGTGCTTTATCGGCAGTGTTTTGGACAATCTGGTGGCAAAAGAGAGACTGAGAAGAGAGTGTAGAAGAGATCTAGTTCACTCTGATCATGGTCTCGACCAGCAGCCAGGTGGATGGATTTCAGAGGTGCTGTGAAACAAAACCAGCAGGATTCAGTAAGAGCCTCGAGGGGAGAATGTCAGAGGATGCCAAGGACTTGCCTGCACAGCGAGCCGCTGGCAGGGCTGGGAGAGACTTGGGAGAGCCGGCACTGTGCCCAACTCAGTCCGTTGTTCCAGACCATCTCTTTGCATAGGGTTAACTGTACTTCATTTGGTTCCTCCCTGAGAGAGCTTTAGAGCAAACCCCAGGCTAATGAGGGCTCAAGAACAAAGCAAAGCATTGCTAGGTAGGGAGTAACTAAATAAAAATGCATAGAAGAATGCACTGCAAAGCTGTATTAAAACTGCATTGTAAACGGATTTGACTTCACAGAAATTGTGTAATTTTACCAGCATGATTAAAGTGACAGAAGACAATAATCAAAGGCAGCAAATGGAATCACTTGGTGTTTCTAAATGCAAAACTCTATTTAAGGTATAAAACCTGACAGGTTTTCCAGTGAGACTTGCATTAACTGTTCTTTATGTCAAACAAAGCATTATCAAGTGTTTTGAATATTTATTAGTTTTTACCCCTTAATTTAATCAAGCAGTTTATTAGCCTCAAGGTTTAGCCAAGTTGCTTTTCAACTGGAATTGCTGCTCAGATGGTTATTTTGCAAAGTTTGGAATGTTAGTACCACACCAACCTCACAGTGTTTGCTGTTTAAGCGTTGTTTTCAGACTAAGTTAACACTGAAATGCAGAGAAAGTGGGGTATGTGTTCCTAGGCTAGTGATTCTTTATTATCAAGTCTGACTGGTGTGTTTACAGTGAATATTAATTACACTTCCAACTACTAATAAGCCAGAACTTGAAAGTGTTTAGAATCTGACAGGTCTCCCTGCTGAAAGCAACATTCTAATAGTTCATATAATTTTCCTGGGCTTGGAGGATTTTAAGCCCCATGAAGTATGTTCAGAAATTACCATGAGTTCTTGGCTCGGTTCCGCTTTGCAGAGTCTGCTGAGCAGGGCAATGGCGGGTGGCTAGGAGCTGCTTACAGCTCCCTTCTCCTGCTCTGGTCAGAGTCCCATGCGTGGAGCCACTCCACCATAAGTGACACACGTCCTCAAGTGGAGCGTTGGGCCCGCGCCCTGGGTCTGCCACACTGCATGGCTAGGGGGTGTCCAGCACAGGAGCTGACCCTCATCCACAGCCCAAATATCTGCCTTGATTCCCCATGAGAGGTGTTTCCCCACGGAAATTATAATCAGCATTTCTCCTCTTCAATCACAAAATACATCTCCATGCAAAACCAGGACTAGATTGCCCATTGGACCTACTTATCTGGCATTCCCTGCTTCCAGTAGAAATAGATATAGGCAGTACGTACATCATCATTTGATGTTAAGGAGGAAAGGAGCCCAAATGCAGAGGGCATTTGAGTTTCACATGGTTTACTTACTGAGGTCACCTGTAGGGTCAGGTGGCATCTGCTTTATTATACAGTCTTAAAATTTGTATGCCTACTTTTAAGTGCTTTCACACTGACGTTAGCAAATGGTGCACTCATCATAGCAGAAGTGAAGAACTTGCTCCCATGTTCAGGAGTCAGATCTTCATGGCACTGAATTATAAAGAAAATGCTGAGTCAGGATGACAGTCTGTTATGTCATGGAAACAAAGAATAACAAGAAAAAATGGGTAGAAAGCCTGTTCAGGGGTCAATCTTATGTACTCACGTACATAATCTTTACTATAGAGAGAACAGCACCAGATTCATACAAGACATGTTTTTATTTTACAATTCCTGTTGGCTGCCTCTACTCATAGTTCATAGATGTTTACTGATAGACTGGCACTGATGTCAACTGCACAGCTTACTTTGAAGTCACAGTACCTGCCTCCTTCTTGGGAAGATGTGACCCTTGTGAGAGATGACTGCTGAACTTAGCCAACACGAAATCAACCACAAAAAAAAAAGCTTTTCTACCAAATTGGGAATAGAAAATTTTTTTGCAAAAGCAAAAAAACCTGCATCTTTGAATGATCTGTTGACCCTTCACCCAAAATCTAAATGCTGTTCAAAATTTGAGGATGGAGAGTCTATGTGCTTCCCAGCTGGCTGCCTGCTCCCTTTTCTGGGTGACAGCACAGAACCTGCCCACTAAGTCCTACTGCAGCCACAAGAAGTTGAAGGCTATTGAGGGTTTTTCACTATAGCCCCACCATTGCTAGCAGGGACTCAGGGATGGGAGATCTTGTCCTGCAGGACAAGGAGCTCCTGGATCCCACACCATATCTGCCCTGAGATGCTGCCAGCTGCTCAGCAAAACTGCTAATGCCAGCACTGGAGCCTCCATGAGAGAGAGAGGGTACAATACATGTATGCATTTATCATCATACGCCTGGAACAGAAGACACACCAAGCTGCTCTGAGTCTGGGTTTCAGTGAAACAGTGCACACTGCCATTGCACTAGGCAGTTAACACCCTGTAGCTACTCCTGTTCCTCATTCAGTGAAATGTGCCTTTTTTGGATAGATCTGAAAAGATTCGTGTTTGCATCTGCCTTTGGTAACTTATCCAAATGAACAGCATAGAGAAATTTTTCTTGCAGCTCTTGTGGCACCTCCTTGGCAGGGGTCCCTTGTGGTTAAATTCTTGTACTTGATATTTTGTGTTAAACATTTGCAAATCATCAGGATATGATTTTACATTTACAGTGCAAGGGTGGAAAGTCAGTGTTACCTGAGCATCCTGAGTGTGCCGTGTAGGCAGTGCAGAGCTGGGCATCACTGCCAGTTCAGTCACAGCTGCACACTTCTCTGACTCGTTTATAAAACCTGCACGAGAAAAGAGTGCATTAGCAGTGTTTTGAGTCTTAGGAGTGCCATACCTCTGTTTGCTTTCAAAAATGAAGGCCTGATTTTTACAAGGCTATACCACATCTTATAGCTTTGAATGTTGTTTCTACTAGCACACATTCAATTCACTGCCCTAACAAATAACATTTTTTATAGTAGCCACGAACACAAATATTGCAAAACCAAATTTGTGCAACTTACTGAAAACAGTGGAAGACTTTCCATTAGCATGTGAGCACTCCATGCTCCTGCTAACTCTATAGCATTACATTTCTCCTTAGCATCACATGCTTTCCTTGGCTCAAAATGGGTATATAGGGCCAGCAGATTCACAGCAAACATTTGACGCACCTCTGTAACAAACAGGTGCATGGGAGATTGTTTTGTTACAGCGTTCCTGCATGAAGATTTCAGAAAGTTTGGAGTAGGGGTTGTATTTTGCTTTTAATTTAAAACTCTAATGCCTATAGATTTAAACTGATCCCACATGCAGTAATCAGGGAGCTTCACAACTGGAGAGGAAAAAGCATGAATGGCTCAGCAGAGCATGCTGATTTTTCTGGGAAAAAAAAAACAAACCTTCCATTGGTGGCACCAGGGCTGGCACACTCTTACCTGACACCAGGTAGTGGCAGCTCTTTGGCTGGCCAGGTGCTTCCTAAAGCATTTCTCCTTTATCTTCCTGTTGCTTTTCATCTTCTGGATCCTTCTTAAGTGTTTGTTGCCCTCATTTCTTCATATTTGCTCTTATCACTCTTTTCTCTCTGCACCTTCTTCAGTCCGTTTTTCTCCACTAGTGGTGTGCATATTGTCCCAGCCCTAACAGACATCAAAGAGATGCAAAGGATCAGATGTCCTTTCTGTAACGTGATAACCTTGCTTGTGTCACTGTTAATTTTCATGTATCTCCAGGCTGAAGGCAGTGCTGGGTGAAGGAGCGCCTCTCCACTAGTGGCAGTGGCTCTGTGGTGCCAAATTTCAACACAGCTGACTGCTTTGGTTCAGTAGGCAATACCTTGCAGCAGGTTTTGCAGGTTAATTCCATGATGCTATGAAAAGTTGCACCTTTTCGTTCTGTATATTCAATGGCTTTTGATTCTCTTTCTTCTTTGAGTTCTGCAGAAGTGCAGCAGTTATTTCCTCATGCAATTTTACTGCCCATTTCCCAATAACTTCTCGTCACTCCCTTCTTTCCAGTCTAAATGATTCCAGTAGTTTCATTCACGATTTTTCATTCCCTCCTCTTACTGCAGTAGACAAGTTGCCTTTATGCCCAGGTGATGACCTACAGCATGCTCCAAAAAAGTCACACAGTGTGCCTGCACTTATATCTGAAAATGGGCAGAGGAAGCAAGGATCAGGTCCTCAGGGAGGAACTGCTCCTGTGCCTCTGTTGCTTCTCTTCCCTTTAGGAAGCTGCAGGAGGCAGAGGGGCAAAGTAAGCAAACCAGCCCTGCATGCTTCCCCTCTTGTTCAGTTCTGGCTCAGTCTGATGGTGCTGCTGCCACCCTTTTCACCATATTCCCATGCGTTTAAGCTGAGATGGGAAGATCCATTGAAAATCTGATGAAAAGTTATTAATGAGCATATGCAGATGACATCTCAATCAATTAAGTGGGAATTGGATCAAATTGGGAATTTGAATTGCCTGAAGGTCCCTGTTGGGTTATGGACAGCTAGCTGAAAACAGTGCTTTCTTTCAAGTTGTTGGAGTAAACAAAACTGAGCTCCCAGCCACTGGGTGGTCACTACAGCAGGATAATTTACCAAGCTCCAAAGTATGCTTGAATAATCATGCAGGGAGCAGCCCAGCTTCTGCAGCTTCGTTTCAAATGTGGCAAAACCAGGTGAGAGGTGAGAAGCTGAACTGCCATCTCTATCTTGTAACACATATGTGAGGGATGACAGCACAATCCAAGATCTTCTGTCATAAGATCAGAAGTGAATATCTGAGGTCAAGAGTGAAGATCAGGGCTCGAGACAACTTCTCTTAAGACAGTATGCTTTACTTACTGCAACCAGTTATTCTGAGTTCTTAATCCACAAGTAAAACCTTCTTGCATTGAGCTTGTGGGATAATAAATGAAAGAATAATTCAGTGCAATGGGAACTTCATGGTCAGCTCAAATAAATTCAGCACTAACACATTGTGGTTTTCTGTGTAGGTGTAAGATGACAAAATATGTGGATACCTGACCTGTTGCCTTTGCACTCTTGCTGACAATACATAAGCTTAAGTAGGTCAAACAGGAACAATACTCATTTTTAAAAGGGAACTATAAGCATTCCTAGTTTCTCTCTCCTTTCTTTTTTCTCAGGATTTTAATCTTTTATATGAAGAAGCAAAGTATTATCAGCTGCAGCCAATGATTAAGGAACTTGAGCGATGGAAACAAGAGAAAGAACAAAGGAAACATTTCCAGCCTTGTGACTGCTTGGTTGTAAGAGTGACTCCAGATCTGGGGGAAAGAATTGCATTGAGTGGGGAGAAAGCTTTAATAGAAGAGATCTTCCCTGAGACAGGAGACGTCATGTGCAACTCCGTAAACGCAGGCTGGAACCAAGACCCTACCCACGTTATTAGGTTTCCTTTGAACGGATACTGCCGGTTGAATTCAGTGCAGGTAACGGCCTTTTAGTGCTGGCTCATCTACATGCTTGCTTTTTTTTTTATTATTTCTTGTTCAATTATATGCAAATTATTTGCTTCTGCCCAATTACCTTTAGTGCTTATACTGCATGGAGACATTTTCTGCCTGGTGAGATCACAGTCTTTCAGGTTTTCCTTAGTCTAAGCAGAAAAATAGATTTAGATTTTGTGTATGTTAGTGCCATGCTGGTCTCATAATGGTGTTATACTGATAAATGCTAATTTTTTCATCAATGTATAGCCTGCAGCAGTTTTTTTTCCCTCCAAAGTGCCCTCAGGAAGAAAGAGAGAGTTCCAAAAACTACAAAAAAAATCTCCACACCATTTTATAGAAAATGCAACAATGTGTAAATGCATAATTTATGTCTCACTCATAATTAAATGATGGTGCCTGCGGGATGGACTTAAAAAAATTGATCTCTGCACTTTTTTTTTTTCAAAAGGATGTTCTATAAAAATTGCCCAGAGTATTTTAAACAAAATGTATTTCATTTTATACTCAGAGTTTTGACATTAGGTTTAAAATTAAACATATGAAACAAAAGAAGATAACTGGACAGATAGGTGGGTGGTAGCAGAAATAAATACGTGGTTTGTGTTTAGGCAGCAGCCTTCTGGGCAAGAAATGCCATTTCACAAGGCATCACCATCACTGTGGCCAGAGCTCTGGTGTAGCTGTCCTTGGGCTGAGGAGAAGGAACAGTGTTGATGATGCTGTTAACTTACTCCTTAATTAACATGGGAAAACACAGAGCTCTTGGTTTTTGCATGTATGCCTTTAAATTATGCTAGAAAGATTATCATTATGGAAATTGAAATCAACCTGAAGGAGCACGTTTCCAAAGTCACTGTGACCAGAGGTGCTAGCTGGGCTGTGGGAAATGCCTTAGTGGTCTTGATAAACTTCCCTATGGGCAAATATCCACAACAGAGTTGGCCTGTGAGACAGGCTGGCCAGACAGGCTCAGGGGGAAGGCACAATAGCAAGGGAGTTGGGAGAAGTTAGAGCACTTGCTTACCAGTATTGTCAGCGTGCAGCAAGTTGAGACTCTCTCCACTGACACCTTCCATTGGACAGCATTCACTGACTGGTAAGAACAGTATGGTAACAGAAGCTTTCATCAGAAACCATTCTAAAAAGCAGTGATTTACCTAATTTTTATTTTAAGACTTTCAAGTGTTTTATTTGGTTGAACTTAACAGTCCATTGCCTGTGGTTAATTTTGCACAGTCCTTAGCAATTTCACATTCAGCAAGGGTTGGAGTGGGCTGCCCAAAAATAGAAGGCTGGAGGTGGGTCAGAGGCAGATCCATTTTCTAGCAGTGGGAGTAGTGATGAATTCACCACTGAGCTGGAGAGGGGAGCAGCTGCAGTTCAGCTAAGGTGAGTGGGTAGAGAGACATGTTTGTGTTTCAGCCACACTCTGTTCGTGCAATATGGTCAGGGGCATTCAAGAAATTAGAGTAACTGAAACAATAAAGGGTCACTGCTGGTCACTGATAAGCGCAGCACGGCAAGCAGCCGAGGCTCACACTTGGCTCTATTAAGTGGCATGCTTTTATTACTATTTATAATAAAAACTGAATGCCAATTATTACTATTAGAATGTGTTTTGAATTCAGTCAAAATCAGTCAGAGTCACTTTGTAGGTTCATATTATGAAAGAAAATTTCTATGTCAGAGAGTCTACAGTCTAAATAATTTTATTAAATCACATCACTTTACTATATAATTAATAGAGAGTGTTTTCAAACACTTTCTGGAAAATGATGCATTGCTGAGACAAAAGCCTGATGAGATCAGCAAATAATTATCATTGACTGTGATGGACTCTCACTGATATATGGGCACTACACTTCCACTTCCCAATATTTTTTGACTAAACAATATTGAGACAGTAGATGGAAGTATGGTGGAGTAAATAGCATGGAGTTAAGGGAGATCAGTTATAAGGTGCAGTGGCTGGCGGAGCAGAAGCACACTGAGAGAATCTCAGAGTGCTGTGATAAATCTGCCTGCTGTTTACTGAGATGCATTGCTTTTGTCCCCTACTGTCCTGCTTAACGTATTTGGTAGCACAACTGCAATATTTATAAATCCTTCAGCACTTTAAAACAATTTTTCATTAAATGCTTTCTGTCAAGAACTATACATATAAAACACAGAATGTCAACACTGAGTAGGTAGGCAACCAAAAAACAGCAGCTCTTATTTAATGCCCACTTGTAATCGCAAATTGGTATAGTTTTCTTAAGACTGAGACTGTTTTTTCCAACACCTCACAACAGATGCTGATGAGATCCAGGAGCCTACCTTGGAGAAAATTCTCTGGTGTGTGTCTATGTTAAACATTGAGTCTTCATAATTAAGACTGCATTGTTTTAGTATTCTGCAAAATGTAAATAAAATGCAGGAAGTGAAAATATCATGTTTTCATCTGGAGAACCTCCCAACAAGATCAGAGCCCATGTCTTGATGTGCTCAGAATACTGGGAGACAGAGTATATTAAATCTTAGGACAAATCCTCTATTCAGTATTGTGTGCCTGTCTTCTTATATGTAGGAGAGTCACAGCTGATACTCATTTACTTTTTGGCATATTCTTTTGGGAGATTTATAGGAAAGTAGCTCACATTTTATTTACAGGCACTTACTGCTTTCCCTCCATCTGTCTATTACCTTCAAAAAAGTAATGCACATAGGGCCAAGTTCACTAAGTGGAATTTAAATCTGTTCATGTTCAACATGCCATTTAGTCTCATGCATGCATTGGTGCATACAAACAAATGCTTAAGGCACATGGAAAACAGCCCTTGGGAGACTTTCTCCATAGAACTGAGCACAACCTCATTCGAGTTATCCTTAAAACTCTACAGTATTTAAACATTTACAGCATTGTTTACAGGATTTGACCAGTTTTGTTTCTTGCCCAGAAAATTGATGATCCCACGCTTTCTAACCCTAGATGATAGCCTGCAGCCCAGTCCTCTGAGCGCAAGGGTAGCAAAAATGAATCGCTTTGTTCTGCATGCGGTGCTCTAAGGGTGTAATGCCTACCTGGACTGTGTGTTTGCACACAGCTGGCTCGGGAAAGAAAAGCCCTGTGTTAGCATGCAGCCTTCACTGCTTTGGACTGAGGCAAGCCAAGGGCACCCCAGTGCTTGTTTTGTCTTACAACCAAATTGATTTTTAAAAGTTTTTAGCAAGGTTTTGAAGTCACATCTCTCTCTGAAATTTTACCTGTCAATCCTCTGTTTCTCTGCCCAGTTAAATGGAAGAAGCCTCCTTTCCTGTAGCCGAGCTGCCTCTTGTCCTCATCTTGCCTGCTTGCTTGGGTTAAGAACAGGGACACACAAAGTCAAAGCACATGCCACCTGTGAAACAGCTCGGTGATGTTTTATTCCTCCCTCTCTAGCAAACTCCTGCTTTCTCTGAGCAGGAACAAGTGTTAGTAAAACTATACTGGGACCTGTGTGTTACCTCACTTCTGTCCTAAAGGCTGTGCACAGCCCAGAAAATAAGAGGGGTAAGCTTTTTATATTTCTTCTTCTTTTTTTTTTTTTTTTTTTTTTTAACCCTCCCTTCTTTTAATCTCTCTGGGTCCTTTTTTCTTCTGTATACTGGGATGCTTTTGTGCACTTTCATTTCTACAACTTTCAGGGAAAATATTTGGTTGGCAAAACTTCCTGAGCTCATAAGGCACTTTGTCCCAAGGCCAGGCTGAGCTCCTCAGGGCAAGCTCATTTTGAGCAGATTCTGCATGGCAAGCAAAGCACGCGTTCAGTCAGAAGGAATGCTCACCTTGGCCTCACGTGGGTTTGTGTGCAGGGGTGAGGGCAGAGGTCTGGTGTGCAAACATGGCACTATTTTTTAGTACCTCTGTAAGCAATTAGCTCAGGCCTTGAACCATTAAGACTGAGGTACCACTGCAGTAGGTATCGAAGTGCTTCACAGTATCGCTCATGGTGATACTAAAAAGAAATCAAATTATCTCTGCAGCAAAACCACAAAAGCACACAAGTTGTCTCCTTCAGGAGCAGGGGATATTGCTGAGACACTTACCTAAAGTTTTTAACTGAATCCCTGGAGTTGCTGGTTGCAGAGTCACGTGAGGGTCATTACTACGTTTGTCAGGCTTAGGGAACCACCAGGTTCTCTTGGCACTGTGGTGGGCACACTTGATGGCACAGCGGAAGCGGCACCACGGCAGAGCTGTCGCGCAGAGCAGTGCAGGAGGCTTCCCCTTGGTGACATTTTTCTGCAGAGAAACTCATGCAAACACTTTTCCTGCCTGTAAAATAAATGTTGGATCACTTAATTCACTTAATGGTACAAATTTCAGATCCAGTTCTGATTTTTCATGTATGTGCTGGAGTATTATTAGTGTTAGTAGCCTACATGGTAATTTGGCTTAGTGCTTACAGTGCCATGGCCTCTGGTAGAGCTTTGGCTGGAGGAGCACTGGATGGAGGGTGTGAATATTCCTGTTACTCCGCCAATCTTAACGTGTGGGTCTGGTTCAGCTCTATTGTATGTAAGGCAGCAGAGCCCTGCCCAACCCTCCGACCCCTTGTAATAGGAATCTCCCGTGCACTAAAGGGTGCCTAAGTGCCTTTTGTCATGCTGAGATGTCACTTTTGGAGACACTGTGCTACTGCCCTGGGCTCAGGTGAGCTGCCGGAGGGAGGGAGCACAGCATCTCCTCCAGTGGATCTTACACTGCAGATCTGCCCAAGGTGGATCTGGCATCCACTCTCACCTAATGCTGCAAAGAGTCTGTGTGCTTCCTGCTCTGCTGGGAAGCTGTATATCAACATGCTCACCCATGTGAAAACAAAGCCCCCGTCATATTGCCAAGATCAGTATATCCTGCAGTAATGTGCTGTGTGACAGTCTCAGAAATTAAAGTTGCCTCTGGGTTCCTTAAATTCATGCATCTAAATTGCACCAAGTTTTCTTTAGAAGGAGAAAGAGAAAATATATATTTGGGCAATACAAATTAACCTCTTTCTTGGGCCAGAATGTTTCCTTATTGTCCATGTCTTGGCTCCACATCCTGTCTTTGCCATGCTTTGCTAGAAGCAGCACTCCCTTCCAGCAAGGGAAAATCACAGCTGCGATTTCCGTGAAGGCCTGGTGCAAGTGTCACTCAGATTCCTAAAATCTTTTCATCTCCTAAAGAAGAGCTTGCAAATGCTTTCAGCCCTTATCTGCAAGACTGTTCACATTACTAATGAATAATGGGCACTTTTTATTATGACTTAAACCTGCTGTTGATTTGTTTAAGCAGTAAGAGATAGCATCGATATCACTGCAGTCCAGTATTTTACTATATAATGTAGTAAGCTGTTCTGTAGAGCACTTATTTGTTTGATTAATTCTTGTTTTCTGCAGAGGTTTGCTGAGAGCGAGACTTTAATCACAGTGTAGTCATTTAAGACTAAGTTACAGAATTATAGCTGAATAAAATCCGTTCTATGAAGACTGAAAAGACTAAATCCATCATTTAGATCCAGTGCTTCTAAAAGCTTTTATCACTAAAATTGCTAAATATCCAGCTGATTTTTTTTTCCACGTTGCAGGTGCTTGAAAGATTATTTCAGAAGGGATTTAATATGGCAGCCTCCTGCGGTGGTGGGGTGGATTCCTCTCAGTTCAGCGAATACGTGCTGTGTCGTGAAGACAGACGACCGCAACCTACCCCAACGATCAGAATAAAACAGGAGCCCCTGGACTAGACCCTACCTGTACTCCTTTGTAACCATAGAAGTGTTTAATAGTCCCTTATGTGAAACACTAAGGATTTGCAAAACAGTATTAGCAAACAGATTTTGACTTTATGTTGCCAATTAGTGGTATTCTGAAACTACCTGTCACATAGCCAGCCATGAAATGCATTTGAAAAATCAGTTGTCTGCTCTCCACGATGAAATTACTGAGCATGCTCAGCATACCAGGCTCGGTGGGAACATCCTTTGAGCTGAACAGCTGTGGTGGTGAAAAAGGCAAAGCTTCGTACAACCCTGACCCCAGAAAGGACTTCTGCAGAAAGAGCAATTAAAGCAATTTGAATTTATCAGCAGGAGAAGTGATTCCAACAGCCTTCCCAACGACACCCCGAGACGTGACGTGCAGGAGTGCGGCCTCCGAGAGGAAGATGGTGCATCACTAACTGCACTGAGAACCCCCCCCGGCTGCCATACCTCCTCATATCAGATGTGCTTTACACCTCCATACCGTTACATTACACTTCTGTGATTGTACTCATTCATGCTAGCAAATGGCTTATTTTTATATTTCCAACTGAAATATCTTTCTGTGGACAGAATTTAGAATCAGAAAAGGACCGATTTATAGTCAACTGGTGCTCAGTACTGAAAAACAAGCAAACAGACCAAACAAAAAAAAAAGCAACAAAAAATTGAGAAGGCCAATTATGGCAATACATGCAAAAGTAGGGATTTGGAAGCACAACATAAAACTCCGTCAAACAAGGGCCACATACCTATGGTGGAGCTGTAGCTCTCTCAAAGCCAGTCGCGTTTTGACTCAGAAACTAAGTTTTGCATCATAAAAGAATCGTGGCTCTGCCACCTCTTGTTGTTCATTTATGAACCATGTTTATGGGGACAACCAACTCTTTATGGGTCTGGAATTTTCACAAAAAGATGTTAAAACCCTCTACCTTCCACTGTCCGATGAAAGCAGGCCATGCTTTGTTTAGATCGTTTTTCCTCTATATTTTAAACTATTATTAAAATGCCAATTGTGTATCTGCCCTCTACCTGTTTAATTTTCTCTTCAAACAAGCCCACTGTAGGAGGTTACTGTTCCTTTCATGAATCAGTATCAACTCTCTGACTTACAGGGCTTCCTAACTCAGGAGACAGCACCATGTTTACAGGTGCAAGGTTATAAATAGCATTCTGCTAAATCCTCTTTATTGCTCTTTAGCACAATTGGTCCTCAATAACTATTTCACGTGTTAATCACAATTTAGTTTCTCCCACGTTCATTTATAGAATACTGTTGTAGATACTGAATTCTAATTAAACTTTTTAGATGCGTAAATATGGCCATACATAACAGTATTTGATGGTTAACAATTCTTAAATACCAAAAGATTACAATCAGGCAAAAAAAAGATTGAAGTTTAAGACTGATATGTTTGAAGTGATGAGCTGTACTAAATATGCAAAGCTGCAACCTTGGCAGAGGTCTGATTTTTTGGATAAATGTGGGATGCTTGTCCATGGAAAATCAGATCTCAGCAGGTTTTTTCACCCTGGTTACCCAAATCAGAAATCTCTTAGGAAATTCTTAGCCTATACATATTGACCTGCTAACTTAGCAAAACCGTTGAGCAAATCTGTCTACTTCAAAAGAGTTGTAAAGTTATTTTATTTTGTGGTTTTATACTTGTACGACACTCTAAAGTTCCTAGGCATTGCCATATTTGAATATATGGCACAACATTCACCTTTGTATGTAAGATATCTGTAGAATTGTATATTATACATTTAATATTGTAAAGAACTTAACGTATAATTGTCATGTATTTGTGTATGCACATTTCTTATACAGTACTTCATGCCATAAACATTTCTGTAAAGTAAATGATCAAAAATAAGCAAGTAGGGTGGAACACTCACTGTATCTCCCATGTTGTTTGAAAGGTGAGAAGTTCTGATTGCATCTCCTCTGGCCTTTTGCTCCATTCAGCTTGATGTAGCCACGTCTTACAAAAAGAGAAGGAAAAAACGGTTTTATTTATTACTTTCATACATCGAGTTGACTTGAAGTTCAAAATATCCTTAAATAGTCCATTCTGCTCCTTGTGTTTATCCTATGTACGCTTTTGTCCTGCATTTCTGACCAGGGAGACTTAGTACTAGCAGAGGCTGAACGCATGTCTGTGCATCCTCCTCCTTTCATTACCTCTCAGCTAGGAGATAAAGGCGAACATGTCACACTTATATTTAAAAACACCCCGATCTGCCATTCTTACTCAGGCAAAGCCACCGCAGAGGTGCACACGGGTTGTCTGCCAGCAGGAGCGGCCGCTGCGCACCTGCGTGGTGCTGAGCATGGCCCCCTTGCACTGAAGTTGAAGGCAGCCAGCTCTCTTACACGCTTGGAAGCAGGGTGCTTTTAGATGTATGTAGACAGTCACTGGAAGTATTCGTGGTTGGTTGGTTTGTTTTTCTTCAGTTTGGTGTTTACCATTCGTTTTTCTGCTCAGTAAGGCAGCTCCAGTACTGAGGGCAGTTTGCAAAGGTGGCATCGTGAAAAGTTCCAGGCTGCGCCAGCCGTGTTCATGTGAACTTGAGACGGAAAGTTTGAGCCATGACATCACAGCATTGACTGCGGAACAGCACTAAGGCAAGGAAGACATGTGGAAACAATCACTTTGTTAGAAGAAATATGCCTTTAAAAAAAAAAAGTTAAGCTAGAACATGTTTTTTTAGTTAGTAACTTCAGGTCACTTATTTAAAGTTTATTACAGTTTCATTTATATCTTTTTTACTTATTCCCTGTATTCTTAGGCAGCAATATCAGCAAAAACCAATTTGAATTTTTACTTCTGGCCTTAAACTATATCAACGTAACTTAATTAAGAACATCGCTTAGTGTTGCTAAAACAGGTTTTAAAATATCACAGAATCTCCAATAAAACTGTGGTGTGCAGCCAGCAAATGTTTTCATTACAAAGGCCAAAAAGCAAACGTAGCTTGGTTTCAACCTAATTTGATGGAACAGAATTGTTCTGACCCTTTTTATGCTGAGCACCGAAGCTGTGGCTTAAAGAACAGTCTTTGCAAGCCCTTTTCGTACAACCCCGTGGCACCGCTCTGCTCCCACATCTGAAAAGAAATGGATGAATGTTATGTTGTGCTTATTGGACCGATCGCCCTTGAAAAGGCAACTGTTGAGTGCATTCATTCACTGCATTAATAGCATCAAGGTTTGTTGACAATTTTATTAGATGTTTGACAAAGGATAAGAATCAGCACAACAAAACATTGAAGTATTTGGTTTTAATATTTCTTTGTGGGTATCCTGTTAATATTTTAATGCAAAATGTTTCTGAACAGTGCTTAAGAACTACCAGACAATGTGAAATTCATGTTTGATAAATTAATACTATGTCACTCGATGTGTTACTTTAGTAAATTGTTTTATTTCTTTACAAAATAAGTACAAATAAGGGAGTATGTTTTCACACAAATTGGGGGTATTTACGAGTATGTACAGAAATCATCAAAATAACGTAATTCTAATAAACACAGGGCCTTTATAAACAATATGTACAAATTATCAATACATTTAAAACATAATTTTACACTTCCTGGCCTTAAATACCTTATGAATAATCTTTTGGCTAAATAGCAGCAGTATAAATTTTCTTCTGCTTTTCATAAACCTTAAAAAATAATTAAAACTTTTGTTTTTAAAACTATTGGACAAATAGTTCTATTTGTGCTTTCGCTACGGTTTCCCATTTAAAAAAAAAAATATTGCCTCAAAAAAGTGGCAAGCATAACGTAGTAAAAATCAAAAAGATAAATAAGCAAATGTCTCCCTTCCACGGTTACCGGTAATACTGTCTGAAGTACGACTCGTGCCCACCTCCTTGCTGAGCATTCCTATCCAATACCCATCTAAAAAGACTCACACTAACTTTGCTTGGCTTTGGTGTGGGCCCCCGAAAATCCAATTCAGCAAAGTGTTTAAAAAGCATTCATCCCACCATAAGTACTTACAACTACCCATATGCTTTAAGTCATGCACTTGTTCATGAGCCTCTCTGGACTGGAGTCCTCAGGTCCAATCGTCCACGGTAAAGCACCACCAGTCCCCACAGCACCCGCTCCCAGGGCACACCCTGGCTCTCGTGACTGCCAAGAGGGAACCAGACCCCAAAAGCTTCCTTTGCAGTGACTTGAATAATCCATATAGAATACTCTAAAATCTTTCCCAAACAATACTCTTTTATAACCATCATTAAACCATACTCTTTGCAATAAATAAATTAAGATATTTGTAGAAAATAAAAAGATTCATGTTACTAACTGCTACAAATGTGCAAAAGGTTGAAGAGATTCAGAAAACAACGGGAAGCTACTCAATGGACTGCAGCTGGGACCCAAACGCACAGATTTCATACACTTAGGATTTGGTTCAGCAAATGGCTGAAGGAACACACTGTGCTGTAAAAGCGAAAATCCTAAATATATCAAATTTGTGGCAGCGTGCATTGGTTATTATTTAGCTGTGCAAAAAATTGCAATTATATCTAATCTAATAGGTATGACCACAGTTAGTGGAAACAGCGCTAGCAAACCTTAAAGGAAAACCATCACTGTCAGTGAACACAAAGGTTTTCCCCGTTCAGGTCCCGATTCTCCTGGCCATGACATCTTCGTGAGCCACTGCGCCATTCTTTCCATTTGTGTAACTTCAATGCCATCTATTTTAGCCTTGTCTAACGTGCCAAACGCAGTAAGCCTTTGAAGTTGGTTACATCTGTGGATTTAACATTTTAAAACCTTTTGCACATTTTTTTTTCTTTTTTACATAAAGGGAATTTATTGCATGTGTCTGACAGTTTTACAAAACAAAATTACCGGAACATTGACTTCTGAAAAAAATAGAAGGCACATTAAAATGACAGCTTTTCAATGCAAGTTGAATTTCTGTATGGAGAAATCAGTACAATTCTTGGCTTTATTTAAGCAAAGCTCGATAGAGCAGGAGAGAACGGCTCGTTTCTCTTTCCTGTTCCATGTAGAAGATGAAGTCCCTGAGGTTTACACGCGTTATTTTCTGTCGTGCATACTGCCTGGATGAAGGAGTCCCCAAGCCAGCCTGACCTCCACCGGACATACTGAGGCCCTACAAAGAAAGCACAGCAGAGTTCAAAGTCTTGCAACAGTAGGGAGTTTCCTCCAGCTACCAACTGCTGGATTATTTTAAATATCTTACATGTATTATGAACCTCATTCTGAAAGTATTACATAAGACTTCTTTTTCTGTACTTCTGAGTCTCACCAAGTTAAAGAGTGAGTAAAGAAACAAGCGGAAACAAGCACATGAGATAAAACTACACAGTGTGTGTTTACAACACAGTACAAACGTACTGATAATTCTCTTGCTACAGTCATGTGAACCACAGATGTATTAGGCCCCTATAATTTTAAGAGTCTTTTTGGGACAGAACTAACTGCAGTAGATAGAACCTTTAGTACACAAATGTGCACACAATCTTTATTCCATCTCCTGCATCTAAGACTGGAATGAGGTGAGCGGTGCATGGGTGAGTACATTGCTACTGCCATAACCTCAGCAGCTGCTGGTCCCATGTGGACCCAGATGCCCTCCTCTGGTGTCCTGAAGAAAAAGGCGTGGTGTGAGCAAACACTGAACCACCTTGCTGAGATGGACAAATCAAGAAGAGAAATCACAAGAAAGACTCAGACATTATAAGATGCTGAAGACAAGCATTTGTGTACTGTTATGTAAAACGATGATAAATTTTTGTTTAAGTTGGTTCGAATTGTTTATTTTGAAGCTCCTCAATCACTGAATACCTCATCCTGGTCTTCTGAACAGAGATAGCATCCAAAAACTACCTTAATTTCTGATCTGGGCCTGAGAACGAACAATGAACATAGTATATAGACTCTGCAGTCTGGCTGAGTTTATAACAGAAACTTGACTACTACATTCAACCTTTTTTCCATCCTTTGAAGACTTTTAATAATTCCAATTGATTTCTGGCAAAATAGAATGCTCTACCTTAAAAAAAAATAGGTTTTAATTTCTAAAAATGTATGAATTATTTTTAAAATCTCTAAAACTTCTGGCAAAAGTTCCCAATATTTTTAAAATACCAAGCCCACATACTACTGCTCTTAACCTACCTTTCTTTCCCTAGGAAATACTTCCTGTATGATCTTGATTTCAGTCACTAGAAATATGGTTCAGCATTATTTTAGTACTGAAAGGTTATAGGGAAAAAACATATATGGTATATTGCAAGGAAGAAGTGACACTGTTATCTCTATTGCTTTTCTGTGTATGTGCTGCCATCACCAGCAGAACAATACTGCTCAATATATTTCTCTCATATCTGATTATTAATTTACAATAGTGGGTCAAATCCTATTCTCTTAACATAGTCTTAATGTACTTAAATGAATGCTGCTAAGCTTGAAGGCAAGAGAAGGAGAAGCCCACAACCTTCGAGCACCACGAGCATTTGATCTTAGGGATTCTGCTCTCTAGTATGAAGTAGCTTTTGCTAATAGATTAATTGATTTACCACCTAGCCTCACTGCTCATAGGAAAAGCATGTGCTGCAGCTGCAAGGGTTGCTCATCCATGCTGAAGCCAGACATATCCCCAGTGCATAATCCATTTATTAGCAGTGCTCTGAATTTGTTCAGCCTTTACGCTAAAACACATTGCATCGCTAAATGGAATAGCAACATTTAAACTCATACTCTCTATCTTCCACAGGTTTGGAACAATGCCCCTCGTTAAGCTGCCTCTCATCCCACTCTGTTTAACCAGGGCTGTTGTGACTAATTGCAGCTTTCCAAGGAATTATGCATACTTATTTTAATTAAACGGACCCAAATATATTTTTCTTTTTTCTCTTCTTCCTACATAGTGAATCTCTCCCCTTACCCAGCAATGCTTCTGTCAGCTCCGCATGCACTACAGATACCGAGCAGCAGCAAACACACAACGTGGCCACCAGCCTCCCTAAACTCACGCCAAGAACTCATCAGAAATACCACCTGTACCTTACTGGACCAGAACCAGCAGCACATACTTCAATAAACCTAAATAGAAAAGCTACTAATTTTTTTTTTTTTTTTTTTTTAAGTTTTCTTCATCTAAAATGATTTCTTTAATTGTTGAGGTGCATACAAATCCAATAACTACTTTATATTTGTTGGACTGAGCAGCTGGAATTAAGATGAGGTAAGACACATTCAATGCATTTATCATTGAGGTACCAAATTTTTGGGTGGTAAGAGCATCTACTTGATGCAAGGCCATAATGTGACATTAAGCTGTGCAGATGCACTTGGAGCCAATCAGTGAGCCTGCTATCATCCTGTAATCCTCTTTTACAAGGTAAAAAAATGTTACAATGTCGTTAGAAAGTGGAAAAACACATCTGTGAATTGACAGAACAGTCATTTGTTTCTGTCAATATGATCTCCAATTTAAATTAAAGACTGATTTTTTGGTACTGAACTCAAATTACCGAGTACTACATTAAAAACATATACTACCAAATGCCACCTTTTAAACTATGTATGTAAATACAAGCATATTTCATTGGTAAGAGTGGTAGAATTGAAGTAATGCAGATTGTTCTTTTTCAAACTTTTTTTTCTTTTTAATCAGCACAACAGGCTTCTCATCAACACAAACAAGCCCTAGCTTGACTGTATCTATGGCAACTCGTAAGAGTTACAAAGATAAAAGCTCTAATAAAAAAATAAGTGGCTGTAAATTGTTCCCATGTTTTGTTTCCTGCCTACCACACCCAAGCTATTATCAAATCACACCCACTCAAATATACATCAGTACCAGCTTTTGTATCAGCAACATTCTATTTATAACTTAAGGGAAACTTAAGATATTTCAGATCAGAAAAAAAAGAGAAGAAAAACCTCAACAATTTATGCAATATATTTATCATATGAACCCTTTCTGCCTCTTCATTTTGAAAGGACCTACATAAATGAGTTACAGCAACTTGTTTCCATTCCACCTGGCCCTCCCTTGTCTCCAGCCATCTCTTTGCCCTTGCTGCCTTGCCATTCTTTCCTGTAACACCAACTTCGGTAGATGCAAATCTCACAGGACAGTAAGGAAGACAGCAGAGAGCGACTGCATTGCTCTGCATGCATTCCAGGCTGCAGGGAGGTGGGTGATGAGGGGGCTCTCCTGAGAGACCCGCAGCACTGCTGCTCCCAGCTGGGGCTGTACGCACAGTCAGGAAGCGAAACGCACCGAGAGTCAAAGGCAGGAATTGGCAAAAAAGGCCACGGTGCCATGCTGCTGTAAACCTGTAACCCAGAACCCACTGACACAGTCAGACTTCACCATCTTTAATGAGCTTTAATACAGTTCAAATACGTTCAGCTGATGTGTACGTACAACCTGCAGAATTTTAAGTAATGCTGGACTGTCAAGTTTAATTCAATTGTTGGAAGCTACCTAGGTTTAAACTATGGCTTAAGAAGAAGAGATGGAGCAGTAACTGGTTCAGTGTGCACATTTTGAAGCAATTCCGAGTTTACATCAGATGAGACACAAGATTTGGGCCACTCATCTCAGCTTCTTTGCTATTTTTATGATCATTTTCTGTGAGAAAACTCATGCTGCTGGAAAAGCAGAGTAATTTTTATTCTGCTCAAAATAAAGTAACAACCAAAGAGCTGGTAGATTAGTAGGTAAACATATAACCGTCTGCCAAACAAACATACACTCTAGAAACTAAAACAAATAGTCCTGTGAACAGAGAAATCCATGGAGCCTGATTTCTTCCAGATGTATTGCATTTCTTCCATATTACTTCTTACCAGAATAAAACCAGCTCCTCCACACGGCATTCATCACCTCTTACCTCCTCCACCAACATTCTCCCTCCACTGCAGCACCCTACACACCACAGATGTCCCCCCGCCCCTCAGAGCCTTTACCTTTTACCACATGGTCTCAGAGCACGGGCAGCTCTTCTCCCACCCTCACCAAGCACTCACCACTCCTAGCAGCCACCCAGCAGACACGTGGCCCCCAAGACAAGCCCATCCCAGGACTGCTGGAGCTTACACCAAAGCCTATTCCTCACTGCCAGTACCAGCACGTCTCGTTTTTCCTGTACCCAAGCTAACAGTTTTCAGAAAGATTTCATGGGCTCGTTCTCCAGCTCCTTGCTGCTTCCCTCCCCCTTCCACTGCCCACTCTCAGGTGTGATCAGTATTTCCCAAAAGGCTTAAAGGCTGCCAAGAGACTGGACTGAGAAATACAGGCACACCTCTTCCAAAGTTTTCATGGACAAACTACCCTACTACTCAGAAAGTAAAAATGTCTTTGAGCATTAAATTATAATTTAATGCACAAAGGAACAGGTTTCCCAGAGATGTGGTTGATGCCCATCCCTGGAGACTTCCGAGGCGAGGCTGGATCAGCCCCTGGGCAACCTGATCGAGCTGTGGTGCCCCTGTTCACTGCAGGGGAGTTGGACTAGATGACCTTTAAAGGTTCCTTTCCAACTCTAAGGATTCTGTGATTCTGTAATAGTTATAGCAGCAGGTGTATGAAAATTAAACTGAGTAACACTGAAAAGTATGCCGCTCCTTATTTGGGACAGAATATCTTTCATGTAACATAGAAATATTTGTAACAACATCTACTCTGATTTTTATAGCAGCAATTTCTACCATCAAACAATTAAATCAGTTTTTTTCACAGATCTGTATACATTTACATCTTTGAAGGCACTGAATTATAGAGCCATCAGAATACACTGTGATATTCTTGTCAAAAACACAAAGATAAGGGCAACTAGAAAATTGCATTTAATATTTTATCCATCCTTCCTTCACCAGAAAACAATTCAGTCCTGACATCTCTCCTTTGAACACAGTCTTGAACTGCGGCTATTGCTTCTCTGTGACCCAGAGAGACAAGGCAATAATGATGAAAGACCTGCTGGTTTTCTTCCCAGGCTACATGGCACATCCTTGTGGCAGACTTGCACTTCAAGCCCAAGTCTGAAAGTGGGAATCACACAGTAACAATTCAAAGCTAAGCAATCTATGGAGTAAAAAACACAAGGAATTTTTTCTCTCCAACCTCCATGAACTTGAGAGTGGGAATATAACGTATGTATTAGTCTGGCATTATGAATAAGACATCTCGGATCAGAAGAAATCTTCTGGAGATATTCTGCAGCAATAATGTTTGCTTGCATAAAGTCCTATTAGATCTTTGGCTGAGAGGCACTTTGTACATGAAAAACAGGTATAATATTATGTATGATTAGCTGTCCCACATAATTTAGAGTTTAATTCAGCACCTACTAAAGCTAACAGTAATGATTTTACTGATTTAAATGAAAGCTGAAACATCCTTAAATCAGTATTCCCCTGAAGTACAGAAAAGTAAATAACTGTTTGCCAGCCCCTCAAAGATGAACAATACTGCATGAAATGTAATTATACCTACGAAAGGGCTGTGCATCTTCATATGCACAATATGGCAGCGCCACAAATGTCTTTAGAAAGATTCATCCCAAAAGCTATCATTTAGGCCCTCAGATCAGCACCATTTCCAGGGAGGATACCATCATTTCTTAGGCAGTTAGTTATGTTCATTTGCAAACATTTTACCCTACACTATTTTAGTGCAACTGTTCCTACAGACTCCGTTTTGGCACACGTTCGCCTGCTACGCCCTCTTGGATGCAAATGTGTCTCCTTTCCCCTGGGCACATAAACACACACCTCACCCTGCAGACAAACATCAGAAAAGCTGATTTGCACAAGTATTTACAAGTACTTCAAATACCAACACAATTGCAACATTTCAAAGACAGCATGCAGTAATTTTTATATTAAGAAATAGTGAGAGGAAGGTAAATCATACTGAGACATGGATACAGTGAAAAAATTTTCTTCAGATGTGATCATTTTAGTTTATAATTACACACTGTTATTTCAACCCATATAAATGGACTGCCATTACAAGAAGAATGCTTTATATATATACTTGCTCTTTGCTTTCATTATGTTAAGGACTAAATCACATATGCAAGTACTGTTCTAATTGAAAAACTGCTTTGCAAAACAGCACTGCACCAAAACCTTCCTGCTGAAAGAATTCAGCACCTTCTGCCACCCTGACCAGCTATTCTTTCTTCTAAGTGAACACTCCCCCCCAAAAACTGAATAAGAACAGACAAAAAGCAAGTCATAGAACATCTCAGTGTGAAACAACCTGGGGAGAAGTGTGTCCCAATGGAAATAAATGACACGGATTAAGTGTGAAGCAGATACGGGCCATTTCATTTACCTGCTCGAGGGAGATAACTGCTCAACTGCCCAGTCCTCAACAGGCCAGTCTCAGGAAGGAATGCTAATCATTTCAGTTCTTAATCAGTTTATCCAGGCAGATCTCTGAACAATGAACTGTATTAACGTGGGAAAGAGAATCTCAAGTTTTCCCTGCACAGAGATACAGCTCTGCATTCTGCTAGGACTTCTCACCTTTCAAAGGCCTTCCTGTATCCCTGGTTCCTCACTCAGTGTGATAAAAACGCTTCGTGTCCTCTGTCACCTCGCAGCACAAGTTTTGCTCGGGTGGTGCAGTCTCCAGGTCTTTTCATTTAACTTTGTTCATG
The DNA here is from genome assembly GCF_905368555.1 of Meleagris gallopavo. Classification (NCBI taxonomy): domain Eukaryota; kingdom Metazoa; phylum Chordata; class Aves; order Galliformes; family Phasianidae; genus Meleagris; species Meleagris gallopavo. Next base: position 10,133,948 of record NC_139416.1, read on the forward strand.
GACCTGCTCTTCATTGCAAGCTACAGGCCTTTCCAACATCTTTATCCACAAACATCTCATACCTACCACAATTCACTGCATTACTTGGACTTAAAAGCAATGACAATTTTACCTGATTAAGAATTCTCAGTTTGGACTGAATTCTTGCAGTGGTAATTACAAGTAAAATAATCTATTTGTCCTGTTTCCATCATACACATATATTTTCATTTTGCTTGGAATGCTTCTCCTCCCATGCTTTCCAAATGCTTAATCAAGTGCTGCTCCCTTTGAAATACTAATCCTGCCAAATTTTTTATTGTTATTTTTCAAGTGTTGTGGTGCCTTTTCCTTCTCATCTTTCAGTATTAGCATGTGGGATTTTTCCCCTCTTTTTAAGGACTTGCCAGTTTTACTCTACTCCAACCACTCTGTACAGCCCCATATTCCCTCTCACTGGGAGAGGAGAAACGTCAAACCAACTCTGGGAGAAGCCCTACAGTGGAACTTGCAGGATTCACATTTTCCTGGAATCATACTCAACTCCCAGCTGAATTTTCTCTTGGGGTAATCCTTGGTATTAGTTCTAAACTACTGCAGTTTTACATAGTGGGTGGCCTTTTCTTTTTTAACCTGTATGATTGTGACTTTTGTTTAAACTTAAAATGATTAAAACATTCTTGACATTCGCCAATCTCCAGACACACAACTGTAACATTTAATTGTTTAAATATCTAATTAAAATATACTAATTGCTAAGCCAGTAAAGACTGTCTCTTATGGAAGACATGCTGAGCAGAACAACTGTAGGGGACAGGCTAACTGTGGGGGTCTAGATTCATTTGTCGCTGTTTCTGATTAAGGAGAAAATCAGAGCTAAGAAGTGCATCTTGTCCACCCTACACGCTAGCTACATCTCATCTATTTAAGATGAGACACAGATACCATATAACTGTTTCATATATTGTCAGTCCTCACGTGGAAGTGGAGCAGAGAGGGGGACAGAAAACTATCTAAATCTTAATGCTTGTGGGAAAAAAAATTACAAATGTGAAATCTAAACGCAAAATCATTTCCTCAACCCTTGAGAGAATGAATTGCCCTCATTCATCTCCACTGACTTTCTGTTCTTAAGCCTAATTATGATGTATAACACCCAGGCTTTAAAATAATTATGTTTGCAACTGTGGGCCATCTTGTGCACTCCCAGCAATTGTGCAAGTGCCAATCAAGTGACTTTATGCACTACTTGCCAAACAAAGGGCAAAAATAGCCACAGATCTACCAGCTCTTGGCACTTTTTTCTTCAGTGTAAAATTTGCTAGTACATTAGTTACAATCTAAGAATAGCGTTATAAACCCTTCCTCGTAATTACTAGAGGCTCCTCTGTGGATTGAGGGTAGTATATGGCCCTAATTCATACATCCAGTCCATTAAATTAAAAAAAAAAAAAAAAAAAAAAGCAGGCAATGCAGTTATCTCAGAATTGAGTGGCAATAAAATTAAGCCTTAAATGCTAATACTTCCAGCTTGCAGGATAAATACATTGTCAGAGAAGAGTCCAGTGTATAGGAAATAAGAGATCAACATTTGTAAATAACATATAGAAGTTGGTTAACACTTTCTGTTACTGCACATACCACAGAATACAATTAAGGCCTAGCGTATTTCAGACACTGGGAAAAAATTACAGAGTTCAACAGGAAAAGTCTGAATCATTTAGCGACTCATTTCTTTATTTCTTAATGTTTCTATTTCTTACAGCTAATTCTCCTGTCTGTTTTTAAGTTAGCAGTTTCTTCAGTTTCTTCTGTTCAGAAAAAGTCCAAAACCTTCGGATCATACCTGCACAAATAGCTCTTGAAAGAATGGCTCCAAAAAGGAAACTGTTTCCCTTCCTACAGACATCAGAAAATAGAAAGCAGCTCCGACTCAGTGTGATTCTTAGATTCCCCTTCCACATGATGAAGACAGTTTCTCACTCGGCACAGTCACAATTTACAATTTATCAAACTGCACTTCCCCCAAAATCTTTTTCTAAGTTCCCTTCTTCTGTCTTTCCTCAGAAGGTCTGGTCTGCAGGACTCGGTGCAGACAGGCTTCACAGCCTGCATGTCTTATCACTACCCTGCTGACCACAACTGGACCTGCTGCCCAACTTCCAATGGCTTTAATATACATACCTCAAATCTTTTTTAAAAAAATCAAAAGCCCACTACTGCTTCATACTCTCCTCTAACCTCCTAGTATCAACCCAAATTTTTCCTTTCTCTCCATTATGAGACAAGCCTTGAGTACAAAGCAGATTAGTTTAACATACAAACAGAATAACATCAATTTAAACTTTGCTCTAACATTTGAAAAAGCTGTAATCTCCCTTTCCTCAAGAATTCCAAATTGTTATTCTCTACCAGAGCCATTTCATTACAAAGCAAACAAGAAATATTTTAAACTCTTATATTCTAGACAACCAACAAAGAATAAGCCTCAAATTTCAAACTAAGCCATTTAAAGAACTTGCTTTTGTCAAGTTAACATTCCTACACTCTCACAATTATCTCAGATCTACCTCTTCTTATAAAGTGGGATCAAATCCAATAAATGCTTTAACCAACTACATTTTGCTGTAACAAAAACATGATGGAGCAATCCATGCTGATACGAAGGAAAAATCTCTGCAGCATACAGATACTCATGGAGGAGACGACGATGCACAAAAACACCATTTCCAGATGTTAAAGCTCTACTCCTAGTTATCTGTCATTTCTCACTTCTACTATCCTGGTAAATTTGGATACCACGCAGACTACCTTGAAAAAACTGAAAATAAATATCATTACTACCATAACCTAGCCTTCATTAGAAACTGTATATATACAGTTATTAACATGTATTACAGCCAAAATCAAAGGCTCCATTACGAACAACTATAAAACATATAATAGGAAAGAGTCTAAGAGAGACACAAGATCACCTATTAGCATAACTCATCTGATACACACTGAGACTGACAATGACCAATATATAAACTGACTGGTCTCACATATCTAATTACTCCCAAACTAGAATGAAAATGAATAATATTTAAAAAGCAACAACAAAAAAAGAGGGCTGTAGCTATAGGAGAACCTTTCCCAAAGTACTGGCCCAAAATGGAGACTATGATGGGATTTTTGGGAGGCAAAAAACAAAAGGCAGTGAAGTGTAATAAATTCCCTGTCTTTGGAAGAGAGCTGGCACAACCAATCATCAGCAATGTGAGAACTTGAACAGATGACGGAAGAGGGCAACAGAGCAGACATACACAAATGTACACTTGCACATACACTGAAGAGGATTACTAAATTAATTAGAGAGGCAAGTGAAAAAACAGTGTGGAATTCAGAATGCGCTCAATAGTATGGAATGATGCTACTGGCCTATTTTTACCATTGGCAATAAGAGACGAGAAACAGCTAGCTCTAGTAGAAGCAAGTGCATTATGATACAACACAACATGAGCATTATAAAATGCGAGATGAATCTCAAGCCCAGAGGCTCTTTAGCACCACTCCAAATCACAACTCTCTGCCTTCATTTTTCTTCTTTGCTACCATTCCACTTCTTCTCCCAGTACTTCTGACTTGATTAACCCTTTTCTCTCTCTTTTTTTTTTTTTCTTTTACCTTCACATTTTCATGCCATCACATCAGATTTTTTAAAAATGTCTGAATAATAACAGCAGAAATTGTAGATTAGGAGTAAGATTTTCTGAAGTGCTATAACCCAGGGAAGTCATAATTGTTTCCAATGATAAAATTATCACTTTGCTGTCACCTTAATAAGATTGTGTGCTCTTTTGAAAATTGGGTCCAATTAGAAGTTACAAAAATCATAAATCAAATCATAACCTGTTTTTAATTATCTGAATTTAAGTGCTGTAAATTTGTTTTTTCTTTAAATTCTTTCCTCAGAAATTCAAGCACAATGAGCCTGAAATAGACTTCCTGAAACACAAGCTTCATTTTAGCTTTTTGGGAATTAAAAATTATATGGTTGCATGCTATGCATAATTTCCAGTATCACTTTCTTGAATACTGAGCTCCATTGTGCAGTCTAACTAAATACAGTTCATTAATCTGGTCTGAAATTATGAAATTACTTTTTCAGGAGCTTTTCTTGGTCTTAGTAAAACATGAGTTAGGATCACTGATCTCACCACACGGCATATATAATATGCTACCTGAATGTGTGTGGCAGTCCCATGTGGTATAGTACGTTATAACTATTTTACCATCTGTTGTATCTGAACCCTAACCTTGATAATCAAATATCAGCTTTTCCCTCTACCATTGTTCTCAGATCTTGGCTTCTACTTACCTTCTACAATTTTACAACTGTAAGCAAGATGACCGCTACTCTTCAGTAGCCTTCACTGCTCCACAAGTGACATTATTTGGTCAACATCTTAAACAATTCCTTCAAAAATACAGGCCTTTTTTCTTTCATTTCAGTTAGCAAGACAAATCAGTAGCCAGAACATCCTTTATTCTGAAAAGTATTGCTCAAGATCCTGCCACATTCTTTACATACTCATTTGAAAAGTACTTTGCTTCTGTTTAGAGAAGTGCATCATCCTCAGTGGAACTGCAGTGCACTCAATACTTTCCAAGAACAAACTACAATCTGTCAGCAATGCTCTCCACGCTGCTTGACTCAGTCCCTCTCTAGCCACCTCACACTGTACAGTAGAGCAGTTCTAATTTGGCTTTTGCACACACAGCAAGATTACAGTAACACCTTACTGTCTTGTTATTGAGTCACCCTACAAATTAAACAGTGACAAGACCAATAGCATATTGAAAAATAAAATGTTAATCTGGTGGGAATAAACATAAATTCTCCTTAAAGTTAGGAAAATTGGACAGAGTTGGTAAATTGGGCAGTAATGCTTGAAGCTTTTATTAATTTAGCTTTTTATTTTGTTTGTTTTTAAAGACTTGCATCTCATGTCACCAAGTTCTATTTTCAGATGTTGGAGTTTGAAAGTCTAAGCTTTAATTCTAGGCGTTGCCAGAACAGCTCATCTGTCACACTGCTTTTAAATTTAACATCTGCCTTGTTTACAAAAACTCAGATAATAGCTACACAGTAATTAAAATCTATGGAAGATTGGGGCCTTACTATTTACACATACTCTACAAAACTAATTATACACATAGGCACATATAAATCCTAAATATGTATTTAATAAAAATGAATGGCACCCAGAAGATCACATGCACCTTCAGTCTTACTACACATGAATAAAGCATCAGCATTCGACAATACTAGTTCTTCTGGGTGATGAAATGGAAGAAAGAAGCAAATATGGTTATCACCAATTACTATTTCACAATAACCATTTTCAACTCAAAATATTAAATTATAACAGCTCAGTAAACTTCTCCGACTCATTATCAACTGAACCAGACTGTAATGCCTACATAATGAAAACTATATTTATAAAAGTATACCTTTATAAAATGATTTAACTTTTAAAATGAGTATCACCCGTGTTCATAAAAGGTATTCGTATCACCTCCAATTTGAAAAACAATATCATTTCTAGAAAAACGTTTCTCTTCTGATTTCTGTTTAGTATCTGAAGCAATGGGGAATTCGATTTTTTGAATGTGTGAAGAAATCAGTTCATGAGATATAATTTTGCTTTTTCACACATGAGTAGTTTAAATATGTTATTCAATGTTATCTTGAGGCACAAACATAAGGCATGTAGGTTAGAGAAGTCAAAACTACATGCTAGTCTGCTACTTCAAATGTCTTTTAAAATATGCAATTAAAGGACATCATGGAAACTATAATTTGATTAAAGTACATTGAATTTTAGTTGTAATTGGAGTTCTAGTAAATAAATAGCATACAGTGACTATACACACACAGAGTCCCTGAATACATATACCTAATTCCACACATGTTTTCTAACTACACAAAAGCATTTATATTTTATAACTGTACTTGGGGGAAGAGAGAAGTACTTGTTTTCTTCTGGAGTTTATGCTAAAACTGTCTGTTTCCTTCTCTATCCAATGCAAGAGAAATAAAAGCTTTAACGGATAACAGCTAGAGTTTACACTTCACTCTTCCTCTCCAAATGCAGGAGGACATTAGCTTCCCTATATATACACATAATTCTCTTTTGCATTCAAATATTTCCACCTCTGCATAAAAATGACTTTTATTATGCAGTTTCACAGGCTTCCCTAGGTTGGCACCCCAGGAGCATAAACCTGATTCACAAAACAAAAACATCTAATTACCCCAGCTGCATAATTCATTGGCCCATAAATAAAAGTTGGCCAAGCCATGATCTTATCTGACAGCCTCTACAGAGCATGTGTGAGAATCTCTGGCAGAAGCATTCACCAGGGCTGGCAGCAGCACGGGCGGGAGCTGGGCTCTGCAAGTCTTGGTTTTACCAGGGAGAGAAAGAAGAGATGCCATTTTGCAACCGGGAACTTCCACACTTGCAGGCAGTTCGCCCTGCCTTTGGTCGCTCAGTCTGTTCTCAGATGAATCATTTAACTAGAGGTTCCTTATCAGAGCTGTGATCCTCCACAGCCGCACTCACTGCAATGAACCACACACGCTTTGTGATTAACTGAGTTCCAGTAATAGAGAGAATGCTTGAACTGGAAATACCTTAAATACAAGCTACAGATTTTCTTCAATCACATTGAGATGTAAGACTGTAATTTGAAAATCAGGCAATATTCAGGTTGCAAAACCAAAACATACTTACTGAGTATTCCTTTACTTTGCATCTATTTTTCATACAATTTTGATGAAAAGCAATGTAAATTCACGCTATTCTGGCAAGCTTCCCAACAGAAACAGAAAGCTTTTAGACACTGTCTACAGAGAATCTCTGCAGTCCTTTTATAATTGCTTCTGTTTAATTTACAGAAGTTCTTAAGTATTACCTAACCCTTGAAAGACATCATTTTATTTACTTACAGGATCAAATATCTTAAAAGCACTAAATTACAAACAAAGATGGCGACCTGGGCCACACTTTGTACCAGCTAGCAAAAAACCTTGCAATCTTGCATGAGTTTCAGGTGGAAGGAAATCGTTTCTAATGAGTTGGGTTCCAATAGGCAACATTTTCCCACATTTCAGTGTTGAACAAGGTTTCCATTCTGCACTACAGCAGCCCCGCTCAGCCTGTGCAGCCCAGGTGCTGCCAGACCCTCAGCACAAACGTCATCTTGGAGCCGAGAAACCTCTTAACAAATATATTTTTGAAACAGATGTACTTTTGCCAAACATTTTTTATCTTTGATAAAATGATTTTGACAGAGAAAGTTTCATTGCCAATTTCTTCACTAGCACTAATGATGAGAAGCTGGACTGTCAGGGCCTGCATGGCTGTGCCGTGCTGATTTAGAGGAGGTCTCCCTGGCTGGAGCAATGCCAGCTGCCAGAACTGCAGTAATGAAAATACCTGTCCGCTACCTCAATTTACTTGACTTTTCAGTGCTCACCCTAACCCAACAAGAAGCAGGTCCCCTGGCAGCTGCATTCCCAGGCCTGCCTCTGTCCTCCTGAGCAGGTCTCCACAGCTCTGTTTGCATGAGGATGTCACGTACTTTAGTAATTAACAACAGAAATGTTTAGAATAAACGAGTAAGGACAGGGCATTTGAAAAAGAGTTAACAGATGTCCTGTACATTGCTACTGGCCTAGGATCATTGGTGCAGTAATTTATTTGATATGGAGTTTATTTAGCTGCTGCAAACATATAGGGTTGTAATAATCATAAGCATGTTGCGTTATAAGCACAACACACCTCAGATGTGTAACATAGTGTTAAAAATAATCCAAGAAACAGTATGCCTTAAAGAGAGATGTGCAATACCTTCTACAATCTGACAGTAAAAAGCTAGCCAGAAAGCATCATTCTGACTTTTAAATGATTAAAAAAGAAGAAAAAAATAATCAGGAGTTCATTTAAAGATAGTTTTGCCCATATTTTTGGATAGCAACCATTCAATTCAAACATCAAATCCTGGCATACTTCGGTAAGCTATCAGCACAGCAGTGCTGCCTTTTTTTCCTTTGAAAAATGAAAGAATTAAATTCAAAACAAACAACTTCAATTTAACACCAAACTACAGGATAACCAATCTTAAAAATGTCAAATTGTAATGGATCTTAATACCCATATAAAACACAAAAATAGTGGCATTGTTCCCTGGTAATGCATAGCAACCTTACAGAATTTCAGTGAAGGAGAAAGAAGGGAAAAACACCTTATTACTTCTAACTCCTGCGAGCCATTTTGGTCTCCAAAGGTTTTAGACTGCCTCAGGCCATGTGTCTGCAGTGTTTCGGGAAATGACTTGCCTTCGCACGAACACTGCTATGTTCTGCAGCACTGCTGCCCCCCAGCATCCCCGCTCAATTTCTGTTTAACTCTTCCTTACCTGTATCAGCCTTTTTCCCCCTTTTTTTGCTGTAAGATTTCAGAAAGGTTTTGCTTAAGAAACAAAAACCATGAAAGCACCTACACAAAAAACACAAACCAAAAACCCCTCTGCTTTTCCTAACAAGTTTTCTCATAAATAGATTGAGGCAGAATTTATCTCTATAAATCTTGGAAAGGAAAAAGGAAATAGATTTTAAACTAAAATATTTGATAACAAGACTAGTTTAGCTATCATCAAGGAGCTTTTAAGTTTGATATTTCTTAGATGCTTGCATACTTCACCTCAGTTAAATACTACATAGAAAACAAACAAAAAAAATCATTTTTTCCACAGAAAGCAGAGATATTACCAAAAATCTTCACCTATCACCATATTTAGATTTTTAGTTACATGCCAAGCACCACACTATAGGCTATGATTAAGTCCCCCTATAAGGCCTTACAACCATTAACTAATTTGTCTTAGCAGTGTAGTAAAGGCAATAGGAAACAGCCCACTTCAGAGGGAAAAAAAGATTTACTCCTCCTTATAATTTTTAACTCATTTATGAAGAGACGTTTTGTGTTTCCCTCAATTTTCTGCGAAGATTCAAGGAAAAGCACTACAAGCTATTTAGCTTGATAGCTTTTTTAAAAACCTCTAGAAAATTCTTATCCAAGGTCACTGCTGATTGACTCAAAATACGACAGCGTACGAGGCTACTAAAATATTCTGTTCATCTCAGAGGTTGAGTAAGCAGCTCTAACTAAGAGGAAAATCAATATAATACTTCACAGTGAGGTAGAAAATGGAAAATAGTTTAGCAGTTAAGTGGTTAATGCAATTCCTAAGTGTTCAGCAATCATTGCAATTTAGTGCCATTTCGATTATTACACAATAAACAGACCATGTTGTCTGGAAGCAAATTTTTATGAGTATAGCTGAAGGGGTTGCAACTTATTTAGCTGCTGAAACTCTAAGGGAAAGAACATTTCTGAATGCGAACACTACAGATCAGAAATATACAGGTACACTAGAAAGGTTATTTTTAGGTCACTACTATGGTAACTAACCACACTGACCTTTAAAATTAATATGCAGCTCAAGAAAAATTAAGTTCAGTAAAACGTTCTTTAAACAGGATGACTTTAATAAACAATGTGGCACATCCTTTACAGCAGGATGTTGTCATGTTTTGCAGCTATTAGTTTCACCTCTATGGTAACATCATAGTATAACATGTAAGAATATCAATGATGCAGAACTAGGAAAAAACATGCAAAATTCAGAAAACTAATCTATTATTACTAACCTACATTTTAAAATTATTATTATTACTACTTTTAAATTAAGAATGGTTGTGTTTCTTTGTGTAGAATAAAATAAAACAGCTAACTGGAGAAGGACAGTTGTTTTCCTATGATGTTATGGAAACATTCAAAATAGGTTTAGCCAAAAATGATCTTATTTTGTCTCATTTTGTTGAAATACAGAATTTTAAGCGGATTTCAAAAACAAACCTAGCTATGCAATTTATAAATTCTCAAAGACAAACAGGGAAGAGTTATATCCAGGGCAGATGAATGGCAGGAGATTAAGAGTATATGGACAACAGCAGTGGAGACTCAGTGAAGGAAATTTTGAACAGAAGTACTGTTTGAACCCAACATACTAATGCTTAATGAGATACAACTTCAATTAGAATCAAGTTTTCAATAAATAATATATTATGTGTTGGTCCATTAGGCAAGAAATTGAAATTAAATCTTGCCTGGTCATAAGGGTGTGCTGGCTGTTCAACAAAATCACCACTGCAGAGAATATATTAACAAATAGCATTCTGAGCCTTGGAAAGATCCAGTTTACCTCCATCAGCTTACCCCCAGCAAACACAGAATACAACTGTTCTACTTTCATCAAGATTAGTCCTAGCTATGTTTGAGACAGTGTGCAATGCTGTATCACATGTCTGAGAGCAAACCAAATACACAGTTAGAAAACATCATATATATATACATACATATAAAGAGAGACAGAGAGATAGATACCTCTTAATCTAGGTTATACTGTAGACCTTTTTAAAACTCTGGTTCTTCCAGAAGCATAAAAAATATATATTTTTTAAAAGGAAAGCTGTATCTCCATTTTTTCAGAACTCAGTATGCTTCTGAGTAACATTGCTCTTGAAATAACTTTTAAATGCCTTGATCACAATTTCTATGAAAAAGGGGAAGAAAAGCCCTCTACAGCTAATGAGATTCTGAGTCACCAGTCCAGTTTTCCCATCTACTTGAATACTGCTTTGTATCCACACCTCTTTGTTGGTCACAGGCGGGATAGATGGGTACCAGTCAATTAGTAACTATATCCACCTTTAAGTCTCATCTGAAAATAGGCTCTTTTACACTATGTACTGCACAAAAACACAGCAAGGAACAGGCACAATTAGCAATTTAACAAAAGGAAAAAAAAGAGAAGAAAGAAAAGGATAGAAGATAAGCTGTACTAATATCCTCATTTTACAAAAGGGGGTCTGAGTGCAGCCATTGCACCAAGGGAGAGCCAGTCCAGTTCCTGCCTGCCAGATAGGAAGCTTAGGCTCACATACATTTTGTTGAATGTTTATGTAAATGTTTTCCGGGTTTAAAATTCCATTGAGAAAACATAAAAATATACATCTTGTTGGCCCATATTAAAAACTGTACATTTAACCAAGCACACACAGGACAAGGTGATTGCTCCATTGGTGTTAACATAGCTATGCTCTTTTTTTTTTCTAATTAATACTTAGAATAACTTTTCCTACTAAAATAAATGTAAGCAGTTTATAAACATGTAGCGACATGACAACAGGATCTTGTTTCCAAAATGCAAAGCAAAATCCTAGGCTTAACTTTTCTGAAAATTTAAGACCTCCAGGTTAGCCTTCCCCCCTTTTCCATGGGGTAATTTCGCTGATAGTAAATAATCAAAATTGTCATTTTTTGAAAGACAACCAAGATTCTGAGCATTTTTCTTGACATCTTTTCAGCCAAGATTGCTTATAGCTGTTGGCCACTGAATGAGCTTATTTAAGGAATGGAAGGTTGTAAGAGTGCCAAACAGGAGCAGAACAAGCTAACACAACAGGTAGACTGCTGTGATGGAAGTATTTTTCCTCAAATTACGGCCTCTCGTCAGCAAAGACCACCAGCAATGATATCCTTTCTGCTGTACTGTACGTTACAATCTCCAAATCTATGCTAAAATAGATCCAAGTTCTGGCAGAGTGTTTTCCATTTTGCTCTCAGACTGGTATATAACATTCACAAAAGAAACAAATCCAAATTTTTGTTCAAATAGGGAAAAAAAAAAAGAAAAGAAAAGCTTGCGTGAGTAGTAGTTCAGAATTAAGAATGCAACATTACATATTCCAGTCTGACATAATAAGAGAAACAAGAAGCAGAAATAATTGCTGACACTAGTTACAACTGTGATGATTAACAACACAGATTTAGCCTTAAAATGCAGATTTCACTGCAATACTATGACCATACATGAGTATCTGCCTTTATAAAGAAACTGCTAATTCAAAGGATACAGGTAAGGGTGCACTTTTATTTTGTGTGTATGTGTATAAATATATATTCTTTTCATCCGTGTAGTGTGCAAATTTACTTAAAATACAATAAAATGATAGGCAGGTTTAAAGACTAAATGCAAAAATATAAGAATGTCAAATGAGCAAACTTTTAAACTCTGCAGTTTTTATTTTATTATTAGATGCTATTCCTAACTTGTTAAAATTGATCAAATAGAAAGCTGTGAATAGAGAAAAAATTAAGCCAACTAGAAAAGTGTGACTTGGATTTAATATTTTATAATTGCCAAGGGACATACTGAGATCAATGAATTTTTGCCCGAGATGAACGTCAGAAAGAGATGTACTTCAGTCTTTTAGGGAACATTGGTCTATTTAATTCTTGTGTCTGATGCATGTGAAATATGCCTGTCTTGGCCTTCTTTCTTGCCTTAAGGCCACGCTGGAGGCAGACATTACCACTTTTAATAGGCCGCCATCTGAGGAATGGCAAGGGATCCAATAACCCATCGACTCTAATGGATTTGCCTGTTTATTCACTTACACCTTTTTTTGCAGCTAATTTTAGTTTTGCATGCTGAGTTGTTTCACTTTAAATTAAATGAATAGAAACAAAGGGGAAAAGACTGTGCAGCTAATAAACCATGATTATTTTCGAAGTTCTTCGCAACAGGATCCCCCATATACTAAGGTGTATCACTTGAGAACAGCTTCACTGCTGTGTTTTTCCACTTGTAAGAATTAAAAAAGCTTCTTTTAAATTTTGTGAGACAAAAAATAGGTTAATATAAACTCTTGCCTATAATGTACTAATAATTTGTAGCTGTATAAAACATCCTGCTTTAGATCATTGAGGGTCATGAGCATCTTCAAAGAATAATATAGATAGGTAGAGTTGATGATTATGCAGTATTATCACCTAGAAAAATAGCACACAAATTAATTTAGCCCTTCATGTGTATTTTGAAAATTACATGCAATCCTTAATGTGTTACTTATAAAGCAAATAGAGTCCTTCTAGATACAGAGGAATTCTGAGTAATAGAATTTTTCATTACATTTGATACATAGGAAAAACATACATTACAAACTAAAACTAGGGGATATAATCTCTATATTTGGATTGCATTAATATTTGGTTCCTCTACAGAAAAGTTATTGCACCCTATCCTTGGGAGACAGCCTCTTTCATCTCAGCCCAACAACTTGCTAGCCCTCTGCAAGCACTCCTATTCAGCGGCTTCTCTTTCCAGTCCCACCATTTCAGTTGCCTTTACTTTATGAAAAAGGCTAAAAGATATTTATTTGAGAGCCATCACTGCAAGGCCTGGCTCAAAGATGCGCTTCACTAAGATATAAAGAAGCCTTTTCTCCAAGCACGGTTGAATCTCAGCTTTCCCAGCGCAATGCAGCATCCCTCAGCTAAGAGGGCCAGGTGTTGGGCTGGTGCTAAGTCACCTGCAACCATTTAGGCAGCAAATATTCACATCACATCAGAAGCCACCTTTAGAAGCCACCTTTTTTTTTTTAAAGGCATAGAAGTAACATGACTTCTGACTTCAGAAATAAGAGAACTGGATTAGTCACTGTGGTAAACAAAACAAAAACCTCCAAACAAATAGAAAAACCCACACACCTCTGTGGCCACCACAGAAAAACAACTGAGTTGCATGAACCCTTAAAGCCTCCTACTTCACCCATGTAAACCCATTTCTCTTTTCTCTAATACAGTTACATAAAACACAGCAACACTTGGTTGTTCATTCACTCTTCACAACAGAAATACAAATGCATGACATCTACAAAAGATCATAATATGCAGTGTGGCTTTGTCAGTGAAACTGCAGGAACATGGCTATGAAAAACCAGCATTAAAGCCAAAACCTTCAGAGGCTGTTCTGTGCCAACTGCTGCAAGCAAGGGCCAAGATGCAGCATATCCACTGCGGTTAGAGGGGAGCTCATGTACCCCTTGAGTTAGAAAAACACATTTTGTTGGGAAGCTTCTACTCCTGTAAAGCAGCATTTGTAGCACAAATGAGCTATAAACTAACATAAAAACTCTCTTCATAGAGAAAATGATTAGAACAAAAAAGCTCCTATCATTTAGAAGGGGCTACAAAGATACCAATTACTGATACAAAAGGAAAGGGAAGCAGCTACAAGCATTTTTCTTCCTCTGGCTGATGATGTTTTATTTTAAGGGATCACATTAGAAATCCGGCATCTCCTTATTTTTGTCATGAAGGCTTCACCTCTTTTTTTTTTTTACCATCTGCTGATCTCTTACAGATTTTTTAGTAATGTGGTATGACATGACATCAACTCAGACGCTTTACCAGGGCTTTTGGGCTGGATAAATGGCTAGGGTTTTTGTCACTCTGTGGCTTACAAGACGTGGCAGTATGTAATTCAAAGGATGATCCACCATTATGAAAATTAGCATCTTAGCTTTGCATTCATTTTTACTGCTAGCAAATCTGTTTTCTCTCAAAGCAGTGGGAAACCTTTTTTCTGACACAGAACTATCGTCAGTATCCCCAGAAATATACAGCAAGAATTAAAATATAGTTCCTAAATAATTTCAAACAGATCTTATCCAAAGTGTAAATCTGTTCATGAAATGAGTATTAGGGGATAGTTGTAAATCCATCTTTCTTTTTAAAACGGTAACTAAGGCCTATTATTTTCAAGTGCCTAAAACATCCACGCTAATAGGACATTTTACAAGCGCACAGACAAGTTAAAATAATCTGTCTGCTTCAGACATATTTAAGGGAATCGGCAAAGCAGAAGTTACAAAGCTGTTGAATAATTTTTTTTCTCCCAAATCGTATTTGTAGACCTGGATACCAACTCCCAGACACACTGTGCAAAGAAAAATGGGAACAACAGACTGAAGTTGGGATTGATTTACTTCATTAGCTGGGATTACAAGTTTAACTTACAAACCAGAGGTCAAAATTTCTCATTAACAAGGGGGCCATGAATCGCTGCAGGGCTTGGTTCAAGAGGAGACCACTCTTATTACTAACTACACATTTCAATCTGTCTTTGATGTTCTCCTTCTACCCTCCTCCCTTTTATTTTTTGGCAGAGGAGTTGATTTTAATTGTAGCTACACAACACAGCTCAGTTTGCCTGAGAGCCAGCCTCCACATCTGCAGTGAGTGCAGTTCTAGTGATATTGGGTGCAGTCCATAGCTTAGGGCTAATTTTAATGGCTCCCCTTTTCATACAAGGCTCAGATTGTTTTCCACGTGATTCCTGTTAATTTAGCTGCAGGAGAGGGCATCAGTTTTCCTTGTGAGTTTCTGATCCATACTTCTAAACTAGGTGAAATATATTAAAGAAGAAGAGAAATGATCACAAAACGAAAGATCCGATTTTCTACAACCCCTTTAAACTGATAAGGCAAATAATCCCCACTATTTTGATATCCAAAAGAGAAATACAGGTAACAACAGCATTTTTCTGATGTCTGCCTTTCGATAATCCTTTAATTTCTGAAATGCTGAAAAGAAGCTTCTGAAGTCTCTAAAACTGCTAAGGGTTAAAAAGAAAGGAATGCTTAAATGTCTGTACATTGCACGTTTTCAAAATCTATAGATGCAAACTACAATTTCACAGCACATTTCTCAAAACAAGTAATAGTTGAGTGTATTATGGCAGCAGATGGTGTAGTACACCATCAAATAATAAAATGTTTAATGCATATTTTCTATTTTTGGTGAATAGAAATAAAATAACTGAAAACAGTCAAAGGTAAGGTATTCAAACAGCTGAGAAGTACTTAGTCTACAGAACTTACTATAGTTTTAAAAGGAAAATCTGTCATTGATGCTGGTTAAACAGCAGAAATTTTCATATATTATGGATAGTTACATTTATAATCGAATTTGCCTCAGCAATCAGTTATATTCTGCATGGTTGTAACTGCCTTGAAGCAGTAGAAAATTTAAAAACACAGAAAAATTAAGCATAGTAAATATCACAAGTAACAATGACAGATTTTTACAGAAATATATTTTTCTTGAGATGCACAAAAAGCAATTGCTAAGACTTGATAGTTATCAAAATAATTTTTCATAGATACTCAGTGCCTCATTTTTGTTTACATACACCTATTTTGACTACAAAGAGTTATCATCTCCAGCTTCATACCTATTTATTACTGGTAATGAAAGAGAATTTTGCGCAGGGTAAATTCATATGGGTTTATGATGCAAAACCCTAGGGTGAAAAAGCAGGAACAATTAGGTGGGTTATTTTAACTTTGGACAAAACCAGATTTCTGCTCATTACAACAGACAAAAATCTCCTGCAAATTGCACAGATGTATGCTGCGATTCCCTTTTTCTATTTGGCCAGTTTTCACTTCACATGGAATACTTTAGGATAAAATACAGTAAATTACTCTTTTACTTGTTTGTATTAACAGTTATTGTTAGTACTCCATTTTTCCAGTTGCCAGTCAGTGTAAAAGCACTAGAAGGTACGCTTTTAATTCACACTCTGAGCTGAGCATTAACTTTTTCTGATGGTAAAGTCAGTCCCCTTTTGTGAAAGTCTATTACTAGTTTGTAACTAATCTGCCTGCTGGAAGTTTATAAAGACCCTTTGTTTGTTTCTGGAACCAGAATGCAGTGAGATGCAAGGCGAGGCAGGCTTGGCTGGCTATCGGTTTCATTCCTTTCAGCAGCATAGGTCAAGTCACTGGCCATGACTTCCAGTCACCTTTACAAAATCTGCTAAAGCGTCAGTAACGTCTTATCAACACAGGGTGCAACAGCTACCTTCAAGTTTCAACAGGGGGTTATCTTAACAACTAGACATCTTTAAAAGGTCATTACTGCAGTCTAATTTCAAACTGGCACCAAAATGAAGGGTTGTCTTTGTGTGGGATTAATTTGAAAACCTCAGGATTTGATGTCAGTGGGAAATAACCAGCGTGGGACTCATAATGCTGCCTTCTCCTGCTTCTGGCCAGCACCTAGGGCTAATTTCTTAGGAGATGAAAACTATGACAAGCCCTTCAGTTAAGCTGAAAGCAGGCAGCAGTCCAGTAACACCCACAGGCCTCAGAGGCATCCTGTGACCCCCTTAGAAAAGTCACATTCACTTTGCTCTTGAGAAAGGAAAAATAATGCTGGAGGCATTTTGTTTTAAACCATGTGAAATAAGGAAATGTGAGGATGTGAAAATGAAGTGAAAAAAGTTAGAATTCATTTCCTCCCTTTGCAATGGCTTAGAAGCAAAACTGGTTCATTTTGAAAGTGTGCGTAAAAATCTGATACATTCACCAGTAGGCAGTGACTACAAAATGCTTAAGGTAAAATATGTAAATATGTAAAATAATCTCTTGAAAACCATCTCCTTTTGTGCTTGAAAGCATTCTGTAAAAGCATCTTTATTTCTCAGTAGCATTAATAGACAGCCAGAATGAAAACTTACTTCTTGTTAAAACAAAAAAATAACAACAAAATTCAAGGTACTAGAAAAATATTTTGAAATAAATCCTCAGAGTAGTGAAGGGGAAGAAGATTAATGTGTAAGTTCCTTGGATGACTTCTGCCCTTTTAGTATTAATCTGAATAATAATAAAGGAATATGTAAATTACAAAATTCAAAATTTTAAATGGGGTTATTTTAACTATCATAGACTTAAGGC
Organism: Meleagris gallopavo; assembly: GCF_905368555.1. Taxonomy (NCBI): domain Eukaryota; kingdom Metazoa; phylum Chordata; class Aves; order Galliformes; family Phasianidae; genus Meleagris; species Meleagris gallopavo. Next base: position 10,151,628 of record NC_139416.1, read on the forward strand.
AAACCTAATCTGCCAAGTCTTCACTCTCATATTATTCTAGAACTGTGCCTCACTTTTTTAGTCCTATTATGCCTTCTAACTTAGCTGAGCTTTTTTGTCTCATACCTAGGCAGATCCAACCTAATTTCCTTTTTTATATTAAACCAGACTACACAAATGTACGTTCAAGACTGTTTACTACTTACTAGGACAGCTAATCTTGTTCCAAATTATTCTCATTAATAAAAGGCTACACTTCGAGGACCCATTAAAGTACTGAAACTAAGAGTGCATGAATACTTGAAACTTTTATTCTCTGGCCTAAATTCTTGAGATTGTATTATCATATTATCAACTGCATACTCAAAACCAAGTAACAGAATTCATTAACATTTATACAATTCTCAGAAAAATCTTTCAAAAATGAAGTCTGAATTCATGGAAATGTAGTCTCACATGAAAAAAAATACATTATCCTTGATTTTTTTTTTTTTTCCATATTTGAGGAAAGATAAGAAAGCAAAGATAATTAACAGGTAAGGAACAAGACAGAAAACAAAGGCAAAGGAAGGCCATTTTGCATTACTGCATCACACAGGTACTGAATGATCTTTCTAAATGAAGACTACTGGGAGCTGGCAAGAAAAGTTCAAAGGGCATCAGGCTTCAGCACAGCAATGCAACTACAAAAACATCTGTACTAAAAAAGGAAGCAGTGATAACTTTGAATGTTTGAGATAGGGGAATTTATACAGTTCAGTTTCTTTAACAAAATCTCTCTTTCAAATTATTTATCAACAACAGTAATATAAAATAAGAAAATAAATTATTTGGAGAATCACGTCCAAGTTCCACAAACAGGTTACTCCACTCACTCATTTAATATAGAGGCAGTTATGTGTACTATGTTGTGGAAAACTTCTCACCGCAACCCTAGAATCTTAAAATAACACTATAAGAAGTTAAAAGGAAATTTCAAAAACTGACAGTGCCAAAGGATAAGGTACCCAAAGCCTTCATTGCCTTTCCAGTTTAATGGATAAGCAGTAGGAAATGGAAAATACTGAATGTAAAAATGATAGTCTATATCTATATTAAAAGGAATCAAAACACTCTATTTGATTTTCCTCCTCCTCGTCCTCTCAAAGCTGTATTTTTTAGTAAACTGAGGATGGAAGGATGCATCTCAGCATGCTCTTAATATGAAGACTAAAGGTATGATTCTGACAAATTTTTAAGTCCTAAGTGTTTGTTTGAATTAAAGTGTTTAGTAAATCGGCATTTTTTTCTAAGACAACTATAGTTAATGGGTCAAAACATAATTTGCTCGTCCTGTATGAGCTCACAGACATTTGTACAAGTGTCACAATCATTCATGTGACACTTGTCTGCTTTATTATTCCATGCCAAATATAAGCAAATGCTTACAAGGTTTGTTTCTCTGAAACAAATACAGAATATAGAAGAAAAGGACAGGAGTAAGTGTATGCAGGAAGCTGAAGAGATAGAGACTATTACTTTGCAATACTGCTTTTTTGAGACTAGCTTCTCCACCCTGTGTTCTTTAAATTATTGTTGAGTTATTACAGGAATGTTTGTAATCAACTCAGTTATGGTCAAGCGTGCACTGGACTGTAAATTCAAGCCTCCTGTCATCCCATCAGCCATTCACTTCCTCACAGGCACAGAGGAGCTTCATGACTGTAGGAACCTGAAATATCTTGTGTATATGGGCACATGGGCTCTTTCTCATTAGATCTGAGAAACAGAAGACATATATGCATTCTTTGATGGCAACTGCAGCAAAACAGAACAGCTTCTTTCTGTAATTCCTGTATTTTAATTTCCCAGCTGCTCCTTACTGAGACTTGCACATATAGCCATTGCTAGAAAAGTATAGGAAAGTTAATAATTGTTAAAGGGTTACATGAAGAAGATAATTGTTCTATTTCTTCTGAATTGCCAATACTGATTTTGCTGTGAGGGGGGATTGTGGAAAGAAATGGAACACTAGAGACAGAAAAGTACTGTCACCAAAATAATCTAACAAATGCAAATACAGCTCAAAGTATTAACAAAAGTGTTGAGTCTAAGACTATAGACAGATGTTAGATTTGGATCCAGCTGTGCTGATCAAAGACTTTATGCCCCCCAGCTGCTCCTCACTGCCCCCTGCTGAAGTTATTATCCTGAAGATCTGCCAGCAGAGTAGTTCATATGAGCGCTCTCCAACTCACTCCAGGCGATATCAGCCGGCTTAATCCATACCACCTATTTATATTATTTAAAATAATCCAGTTGATTTTGTCTGAAGTATGAACAATTCTATAGTCTGACCTTCACTGTGGTGAGATCCATGAGAGGACTCACACAAAGATCACCACTAGTAGTTGTTTGCACTACGATTGTCTTTCTGAAGCCTTGGAAATCAAGCACTGCTAAAATATCATCTCTCTCAATAATTTAAATAGAAAGCATTTAAAAAAATCACCTAAGCAAATAAATGCCTAAATCCTGATATATTTTTTTCCACAACACAATAGCACCCACTGAATTTTCCTACTGAACTACAGATCGCTAACAACAGTATTTACATTTGAAAACAACACCAAGAGTAGTGATATCAACCTCCCTTAACTTGGAAAGTGTACAGCATCAAAACCACTACTTCAATTCAAATACACTTATAAGAGATTACTAAGAGTAACAACTTGAGAGACAAGCTAAACTACCATTTCGTTTAGTGATTCTTGATTTTGAGTGGATATATTATGCCTGATCCAACTTTCACACCGAAACAAGATGAGACCTTTGCTAATAGAGGCAAAACTAAATAGACAAATCAGGAAACATTTAGAGCTGCAGACTCTGTAGCTTTCTAATCTGTAAAATAATACTTTCATTTGCATGAGATTTTGGGATTATCTTGCACTTACTTTTTGAGGTACATTTGAAGCCATGCAACACATTTCCCAACATTGTCAAAACGTGTCTACCGTCACACTACACATATTAAAACAGACCCTTAAATATTAAATACTAATCATGACCACATTTTCAATTGGATTTCAGCCTGCGCTGGTAACTTTTTTCTTGAGGTGACAAACTGGCAGTACCTGAATTCATTACAGTCTGATTAATTATGCTGCTTTCATACAAAGGTGAAAGAGACTTCAATCAGAAACAGTAATCTTAAACAGTACCTGTGCAGCAGTGCATCAGAATATCAATCCCAGATTGCTGCATTTGCTTTGTGAATTCTTAGTAATTACTTCTCCATGTGATAGATACGTCACATAAAACAGCTAAACTGCAATTGGTTAAGTAACTAAAGGAAGAGGTTGGCAACATTTCAGTTCTAGGGGATGGAAATTATACATGCTAGCAGAGGATACTGAAAACTGTACTCATATTCTCTGCTTGCTTTTTACTACAACCTAGCTCTACTATGCAGTCAATTTTTTTCCCCAACTAAGCATTGCAGGAAATGGAAGAATAAACGGGAAAGGGAGGAGTGGAGTCAATGGCAGACTCCTCTTTTCTCATCCAGCTGAGGAATGCCAAAATTTCATCTTTTATATCTTTGGAAAACATTTCTTTAAAGTATCCAGAAAGAGAGAATCTTCTGGTTATCACCTTCTTTTAAAGGTCTATGACTATAACACACGTATGGCCCCAAGTAGACCTGGAGAGCAGTACTGTTTTTGCTTGCTTCGTACTCATACTTGTTAACATGAAAAGACAAATTAATACAAGACAAGAATCAGACATATGTGTCTAAAATACACACTGCATAATTAAACTGAGAATGAAAACAAATCAAAGGTATATATGTTCAAATAGTATTTATTGTTCCTTTATATAAAGGAACAAGGAAATTGGCAAATATTTCATATGAATAAAGGCCCATCTTCACACAAGTATGGGTTATGAATAGCAATGAATGAGATAAGAACACTAAGATAAAGTCAACTGGAGTAAGCCACAGACAGAAGTAGAGCCAGACTGACAATGGAATAATTCCCATTGCACTGGGCTAAAGAGCTTTCTCTATAGATTCATTTAATACCAACACACATCAGCATTTATACTGAAAGAGACACTTTGGAGAAATATTTTCAAATGCAAAGTTTGGGATATCTCTTTTTTTATACAGATGATACTCAAAGCATATTTCTCTCTACAGACTTAGGTCTCTCGTGCCTGAAGTCTGTAACATGCCTGTGTGCTCTGCTGCTGACGGCGATTTGAAGAATTTGCTGTACCTACAGAATTGTATTATGGAGATCCTAGAGGGTATAACTAAAACCTGTTGAATTAAGTTCTAAGAAAATAAATGTAGGTGATTGGTTAAGGTTCAGTTAAAAGCAGGAACTGAAGGTACTCCAAGATTTCTCTTTCATTGCCACTTGTCTCTACTGTTATGGGCACAGCACTGACTCTCCCTCTAAAATATCATCTTTATTCAATTTTTGAGGAAAAAAATCTGATTTTTAGCACCAGTAAGAGACTTAAAAGCACAGAAAAGCAAACAACTGGAAAATATTTTGTGAATTAAATGAAAATGTAAAACTCTATTATTAAACAAATTGATAAAACATTCTTCTACAAGTACATAAAACAAAAATAAAATTGGTTTATTTCCAATTATATAGTCGCCTTCTCTTCAAGATTATTTCTCAAGTACTAACCATGAAAATGTACCTAATTCTCTGAACAACAGATATGAAAAATACATTGTTTAATCAATAACTACTAACTCTTATGTTTATATAAATATTCATAAAAATATATGTATTCCAAAGGATATATAAGCCAGACACAAATTAATCTTTAAAATTGTAGTAGAGAAGATATCTCCTTCACATTTTCTTTGATTTGGCTGGCTCAACCAATCTGCTATGGTCATTCAACCAGTTAAATAAATTTCTATAATGATTTCACCATTTTAGGCTGCCTATCTGCAAGTTCTTACTGTCAACATGAATTACTCTGTACGCTGCAATTCCCCCATCAGTTGAGACAAAGTATGACTGTTGTAGTGTTCTGTTAACATGACATGCTTCTCATATATCTGTATTCCAAATGTCAAGTTGATACGGTACAGTCAGCCAGAAGTGTTCTATTATCAGATCTAGAAGAACAATTCACACTAAAGAGTAGACTGCAGAATAGGTAGGTAAAGCATTTTCTTTGATATGCAATCTCTAGTTTGGTGTCAATTCTGAACAAGTTCTCCATGTTATGGTGTCTTTCTATGCAACTGGAGTGTAAGCCGCTTAAGGAGGATTAATCTGACACAGCTTGATTTGTCTGTTTTACGTGATGCTCATTCTAACCAGCCATAAGTCAGGTAGCTTTGTCTTCAAAAGGAGAGAAAAGAGAGGATAGAAAAAGCTATCAATTAGTTGCTTTTGTTTATTTTTTTTTTCCTTTTTTTTTTTTTTTTGCCCAGGGGAAAACTATCAGAAATTGCAGTACAAATCAAAATTCTTGAGAAAAAAGGTATTAATTACACCAACTGAAAGTGGGAGATACAAAAATACCTCTGAAAACCCTGAAAAGTGTATCATTTTTGTTAAGGTTTAAATGATTGCATCTTTAAATTCAAGAGCAATGTCTCTCAATATACAGTTAAATGAAATAACTCACAACTAGATTAAAAATTATATGGCCTTGTTAAAGAATTCTAAATAAGAATAGCAAAAATCTAATGTTGTGGAATCTGTAGTTGTAAAGCATACTGAAAAGAACAAATACTGCTTTTCTATCTCCCACTCACTCAGTACAATCTAATGCATTTACCACAGCAGTATATAGTACTTAAATAGTAATGACAGAATGATAGAAAATGAAATTAAAGATCATTCACTTAGATCATCACTAGGATAAATATCAAACTAGGATAAATACAATAAATAACACTTTAAAATTATCCTGAAATCCAAAAAACTTTGTGTCTCTCTAATGCTAGTGTAAAAATTGTGTTTGACTTCACACCAACAAGGACTCACTGCTCAAAAATAGGTAGAACAAGTTGGATTACAAATTACATCACATTTTTTAATATATGACACTCTAGAAAGGGAACCCCAATATGCCAAACTAACTTATTAGTCACTACAGCTAGAATAAATACTGTGAGTAATGAGATCCAGATCTAGACTTATATTTCTCTCATCTTGGAAAGTTCAAGTCTTTCTAACACACATCAAGAATGTCAACTAAAAAAAGTACTAAAACGTTCATTAAACATTCCTAATTTTCCTTACTTGCTGCAAACTGATCATACAGCAAACTCAAATACAGAACATACATGATCTGCAGATTTGATACACAGAGACCAGAGTCAATATAAACAGAGTTGATGCTTCAGTTAGAGATTCATTAATAGCTTTCTAAATATTACAGAACCAGAAGAATTTTTGCTAAAATAAAGTATTATTGGTTAAGTGATTTAGACACAGACGAATCCTCAAATGTGAAAATGATGATCAGGCGTGGAATCAGATCACCCTTTTAAATTCTTCTTGCCCTTAACTAGAAAACCCACAAAACATGTCTCATTACAAGTAAGCTTGTCAACTGAATTAATATTAGAAAGTAATTAATTGCAGATTCAGATTCACAATATTTCTTAAATAATTTTTTTTTGTTACTTATAGAGAATTACTAATAGAGAGGACAGAACAAATGCTGGCTTTGGAGATAAGTATCAGGTACATTTTTCAGGTCCATCAGATTTAGCTCCCCCTTTTGCTTTGTAAAGATGTTTCTTTAAAAAAAAATACGGGGGGGGGGAAGGGGATGGGGTTTTACTTGCATAAAATTGAAAACAAGTGAAAAGAGAAGAAAGACAGGTATCAACAAAACCTTGCTAAAGAGAGAAATGCAGGTGACTTCTTTTATGGCTTGGGAAAAGTGCACCATAGGCCAGTGATACGGCCTGGGAAAAAAATGCCCTCTGCTGACACCTCCCTTATAGATAAAGTAGGATGCAGGGCTGCTGTCTTTTTGATCAAGAGAAGAAATCCCACACCAATGACTGTTTCTCCTGACAGACTGCTTGTCCTTTTTAATGTTACATGAGAGCACCAGCCTGAATTTCCCTCCCCTCAGAGCTAGTACCACCACCACTGATTAGAGATGCTGGTCTGCCTAGGGGTACTCACTTCTTCGGCCAAGGCTGTTTAACCTGTTGTGCTCCTTTTTTTATTCCCAACCACCTTCTTTGGAGATAGAAGCTTTGTTTTTCTTTTTTTTTTTTCCATGGATATTACAGTATGCTTATTCTTCTAACAGAGCTTCCTCTATACTGTTCAGGATCTGGTCCATCATACAGAGATTCAGCTCTTGTTATGATCCCAGCTTTACAAGAGACCGTAATGCTCAGAAAGACTAAAGAAATAATTTTTTTACTGATAAATGCAGTCAACACCATCTGCACATTCTAAGTCATGGAAATCACTATTTGTGATAACTTTGCTTTCTCAGAGATGCAGATGATCTCGTGATTCTCTTAATTTGCCTCCACACAACACTACTGTTCTTTGGGCTGTTGTTTGCTGAGATAATTATCATGCCAACACTACAACAAACAGAACAACAAAAGCACATTATCTCTTTCACATAGCTAATACATAGGCTCTGCTCAAAGTTCATGACAAAAATGGGGGTGAATTAGGGTAAAATTTCCTAAAGTGGCTCGCCTTTGTTTAACTCTTAAGGGCTTGGACTTTTAAATGACCTATGATTTCCACATACAACCTATATTATAGTTTAATTTAGTTTTAGTTAATTATGAGAAACATGTCTGTGTAGATTCATTTTTGCTTGGAAGAGTGCTGATGTGAAACTACCTCACTAGTTTGTAAGAGTACCCTAAGAAACTAACTTTGGATTCCCAAAGTGGTACCTATTAAAAAAGGGATAAAAATCATAATTTTATTTAAACTAGTGGAACTTTAGACATACAAAAAAGTGGGATTTGGGTCTGAATGTGGGAGTTAAAAGAAGAAGCAAAAAAAAAAAACAGTTTTATAAATCATCACAGTCCTGCTAGACTGTAGAAAAAAATTCCTTCTTTCCATTTTTTAACTTGCATACTTTTCTTTTTGACCATATCTCCCATTGTGTCTTATTTAAAAAGAGAAAAAAAAGAAGAAAAAGAAAAAAAAAATTTAAAAACATGCCAAGGTCAGGGAGCTCTGATTTGCAGTGCAGCTTGATGCCCTTCCCTTCCTATTGCTCCACCCCTGCAGCAACTGGCTGCAAGCCTGTAACTTGAAGGCAAGCAGTAACTAAGTAACTAATAAATAAGGAGTATACCACTAAAGTAAACAGTACCCTAGCTATAATTAGCTAGCACAGACAAGCTGCTGGTGGTAGATGTCTCTCCGAGTTCCCTCAGGCCCTCTCCAGTCCAACTCCCCCACAGAATCCCTTTAACCAGCATGCTCCTGTTTGACTGCAGGCAAAACAAAAACAAAACCCCTTTTTTCCTAGTCACTCACTAGAATAGACTCTAACAAAAGGAACACCAAGACGAAGATCCCCCTGTCAGATATTTTTACTATGTTAATTCTTTGAAAGCAAAGTACAGCCTGCAATATTGAAGACACACTGGGAAAGTTCCGAAGCCTGCCCCTAAATACACTGATAGTCCCAAAGTCTTTGGTGGTCAAATAACGTGAGACTTTTCAAAAGCATGCAATATGCCTGTTTCCCAAAAAGAAAACTGTTTTTTATCATGTAAAGAAAACAGTAATAAGGCACTTCCTAAGTCAAAATCAGTTACAGATTAGCGGAATTCATGCAGTAGGAAACACAAAAAAACTGACATGAACACAGAAATACACAGAGATCCAACAAAAGCTTCTTGCATGTAATTAATGTACTACACAAGGCATGTTACTAACTTCAAACAAACCAACCACTGTGCTTAGAGTTAAGCATGTGCACGTCCTTGCAGGTCTGGAGCTCAGATGCTTAACTTCTTGTGAACACAGCCAACCAGGATCCATTTTCTCATCTCTCTTACAAAGAAAGGATGTGTAAGCCATGCAAACTTGTCAAGTTTTTGGCTTTAAGTTCAAAGTTTAAATATTTGAGTCACTGCTTTCAATTTTATCATTGACAAATTTTAGCCAAATTCCGAAAGGGAAATGTGGACAGTAGCAGACTGGTCAACAGATGTGGAAGTAGTGTGAACAACAATTTCCAAATTAAACAAACGCTTGCTCAAAATGTTCTTACAATACACAATAGATTATAGGGGCTGACAACACATCATGTTCATTAAACAGCAAAATTTGTCAGAATAGAAAGCCCTGCACCACAAACTGCTGATATTTTGTCATTTCACAATGACATTGCTTATGAAAACTGTAATAGGATCTGACTCTGACATTTGTGCATAAATATACATGAATACTATGCATACATTAATACTTCCAAATTGATAAAGAAACCATTCAGACTTACAGTGCAATTTTGGAAGACTCATATGTGGCACGAGGAAACCATAATAGGCCTTCTTCCTTCCTCTTTGATACACACTGTTGTTAGGTTTGTTTTTTTTTTTGAGTAGAGCTACTTAAGATCATTTTTACTACACACAGTAAGAAATGTTTATCTGTAAGGTGTTTGTTTGTTTTAAAGCAAGATATTTCTCTTTACCAACAGAATATTTTTGCAACTGAAGCAATGGTTCATCTGATTCCTCTGGCAAATGGCCAGATCTGTTTCAGGAGCATCAATATAGAGTACCTGCAGGACTTCAGAAAGCTTGTGCTGATAACTTCACTTTCTCAAAGAGGATTTTCTCTTGTTATTCCAAGCTGTTTTCACGGTGTTCTGTATCATGAAATTTGTAAGAAACTCTAAGATAGACTTGATGCCCTATGAAGGTAACTTCAGAAACACTACAGAAGTAGTAGAAGCACTGCTCAAATACTCTTGTTTGGAAGAGGGACTCAGGTAATAGTTTGGTTTTACAGTTTGGATCAGGTTAAGTAACAAAAATTCTGCTCAGTACTTCAAAATGAACTGTTTATATTATAAGCTAGCAAAAAGATTCCCTTGAAGTTCAAGTACCTGCCTCAAGGTTCAGAGGAAACTAAAATGTTAAACGCTGATACCCTAATTGCCCCTCTTGGTATGACCAACATGCTACTTGACCTCCTTTAAAGAATCAGGCTGGAAATATCCAAGAACGGACATCTAATTACGTTTCTTAAGACTCTAAGAATTACACAAAAGTTATCTGATATTAAACAAGATGAAAGAGAGAAGGAAATAAAACAGTTTGATGATTCACCTGACTCTTTTGGAGAAGAGTCAGAGGAGAAGTGCTGCTGTTTTAAGATACTAAATCTTTCCATGTGTATACTGAAAAGTTACACCAGAGACACTTTCTGCTCAAGTTTTTAAAAAATACTTGCACAGACATCTAAAAATGTCACAGAACCTTGGGCCCCACCTTCTGAAGTCAATGGAGAAATTCAAGTCAATTCTGAAAAATCCTCAGCTAGGCCCTTTATTTTAGACTTACCAGTTTTACAGAAGAAAAATTCTAGAATTGTAAACAGCAGAAAAACAGAGGCCACAAAATATAGTTTATTGTTTCTCCTCTCAATATTGAGACACTAAAGGGAGAAAACAATTGAAATCACAAGGCCTACTTTGATAATAGTACCTCCTATTTTATTATGTTGTCCCACAACATCAGAGGCAGACGTTGTTGGTATGGCAATAGAGGCTGAATCTTCCCACCAACATTCTATTCCATTTTGTTACGAGGTGACAGATGGCAGCAGAGGGGCAGTCTGACAAGCTGGCATCTGACATGGAAGTACTATGAAGCAAAGGTGTGGAACTGAATTCCTTCATGCAGAAAAAATTGTGCCCAGTGACATTCACTGATGCTTGCAGAATGTTTATGGAGTGGATGTGAGCACAGTGAAGTGGAGGGTGGCACATTTCAGTAGTGGCCACAGTGGGTCACCTCCGCTGGTACAGATTTTGATTGTAGCATGCAGGCTCTTGTTCATCACTGACAAAAGCACATACCTAATAGCAGTGACTATGCTGAAAAAGAGTGTTTTGTAGTGATCTATCAAATTGTGCTATTGTGCTCTTTGCATCTGTTGTAGTTTTCATGGAAAAGACTATCTTGGACTTGCAGAGGACAGACTTTGAACTATTCAGAACACTAGTAGGGAGAATTCCTTGGGAACCTGTCCTGAAGGGTAAAGGGGTCCAGGAAGGGTGGATGCTCCTCAAAAAAAAAAGTCTTAAAGATGCAGGAGCAGGCTGTCCCCGAATGCCGTAGGTGAGCAGGAAGCTTTCACTGAGACTCTGGGACAAAAAGATAGCCTGCCTCCTGTGGAAGAAGGGACAGGCAACTTAGGAAGACTACAGAGAAGTGGCTAGGATATGCAAGGAGAAAATTAGAAAGGTGAAAGCCTAGCTTGAGCTCAACCTGGCCACTGTAGTAAAAGACAACAAAAAATTATTAATATATTAGTAGTAAGAGGAGGGCTAATGAGAATCTCCATCCTTTACTGGATGTAGTGAGCAACGTGACCACAGAGGATAAGGAAAAGTCTGAGGTTCTTAATGCCTTCTTTACATCTGTCTTTAATCATCAGACCAGTTATCCTCAGGGTACTCTACCCCCTGACCTGGACGTCTGGGATGGGGAGGTGGTCCCATTCTAGGGAGCAGAATAAACCCCTCATAATTCAGATGGAAACAGTTACAGACCTACTACTCCACCCAGACTGTCACAAGACCATGGGGCCAGCTGGGATCTACACAAGGGTACTGAGGGAGCTGGCAAAGGTGGCTGCCAAGCCACTTACCACTATGTATCAGTGTTCCAGGTCAACCACAGAAGTTCCAGAAGATTGGAGGCTTGCCAGCATGACTCCCATCTATAAAAACAGTCATAAGGAGAATCTAGAGAAATACAGGTCTGTCAGCCATGACTTTGGTGCAAGGGAAGTTCATGGAACAGATCTCCTTGAGTGAGATCACATGGCACATGTGGGACAAAAAGGGGAAATCATGTCCAGCCAGCACAGGTTCACAAAACGCAGTCCTGCTTCATCAACCTGATCACCTTCTGTGACTGGGTGACCAGCCTGGTGGTGAGATAAAGGCTGCAGACACAATCTACGTAGACTTCAGCAAAGCCTTTGACACTGTCTCTCACAGTATTCTCCTGGAGAAGCTGGCAGCCCATGGCTTGGACAGGTACACACTTTGCAGAGTAAACAACTGGCTGGATGGCTGGGCCCAGAGAGTGGTGGTGAACGGAGTTAAACCCAGCTGGCGACTGGTCAAGAGTAGTATTCCCCAGGGGTGGATATTGTGGCCTATCCTGTTTAATATCTTCATTGATGATCTAGATGAGAGGATTGAGCGCATCCTGAGAAAGCTTGCAATGACGCCAAAATAGGAGGCAGTGTCCATCTGCCTGAGGGTAAGAAAGCCCTACAGAGGTATCTGGTCAGGCTGGATCACTGGGCTGAGGCAAATGGGATGAAGTTCAACAAGACCAAGTGCTGAGTCCTATACTTTGGTCACAACAACCACACGCAATGCTACAGGCCTAGGGCAGAGTGGCTGGAAGACTGGGCAGAGGAAAAGGATCTGGAGGTGCTAGTCAATGCTCGGCTGAACACGAGCCAACAATGTGGCCAGGTGGCCAAGAAAGCCAATGGCTTGAGGAATGGCCTAACCAGCAGAAGTAGGGAGGTGACTGTCTGACTGTACTCAGCTCTAATGAGACCATACCTCAAGTACTGTGTTCAGTTTTAGGTCCCTTATTACAAGGAAGACACTGAGGCCATGGAGTGTGTCCAGAGAAGAGCAACAAAACTGGTGAGGGGACTGGAGCACAATTCATGTGGGGAATGGCTGAGGGAACTGAGATTGTTTAGATGGGAAAAGAGGGCAACTCAGAAGAGATCTCGACAACTCCCTGAAAAGAGGTTGTGACAAGGGTCAGCTTCTCCTATATAACTAGCAATACAACTACTAGAGGGAATAGCCTCAAGTTGCACTAGAGGAGGTGGAAGCTAGATATAAGGAAAAATATCAAAACAGTGGTCAGTGGAAAGGGCTATCCAAGAATGTGGTTGAGTCCCTGAAGATGTTCAAGAAATGTGAGGATGTGGCACTGAGGAACATGTTCAGTAGACTACATTGGTGGTAAGTGGACAGTTGGACTAAATGATCTTTGAGGTTCTTTCCAACCTTAAAGATTCTACAATTCGAAATAGGATGCATTACTTTCAGAGTGACCCATTTATAATAAAGAAATAAATAAATAACAACCCCTAAACCCTTCAAAAAAAAAAAATCACCCTAACAACAACAGGCAACTCACATACCCTCTGTCCCCTAAATCCTCAAAGTAGCTGCCTTTTGCAAGAAGAGAAACAATATTTTAGCAAATAACAGCAACGGACATCTATAGGGTCTGCACAAATAATGGATGAACTATTAACCACTCAAAAGTCATTTCGCCAAGTTCTCATGTTCCTTGCTAATAAGCTGCACACACTGACTACACTTCTAAAGTAACCATAAATGAAAATACTGTATTTAATAGTACTACACTGATAAAATTATTTTCAACATTAATTTCTTTTTCCATGCTCTAGCAAGAAGGAGAATTTTAGTTAAAATACAAAACACTGTATGTAAGGCTTCAGGAAGAAGCCTTTGAAAAGCAAGGAAATAAATGCTCTAATGGTCTCCTTCTGTGCATTAGATCAACATAACGCAGACGGGGATCAACTACCCTTTCCATCTCCAAATGAAGTAAAAATCAAATTTGTCTTGGCCAGTAAGGAAAAATGATTAATATCACAGAACGTGTGTCAGAATATTTTGTGTTCCACAGATCAAAGGAATACATACAGTATGCAAACCTGTTCTACTAGTAAAAAAGAATGTTTGCCTGGCACAGAGCCACTTCTTATTTTCCTGTATTGCCAACTGACTATTATTCCTCATGTCAACTGAGATCCATACAAAATCATTCTGCCTTCTTATTCACCATATTTCTACCTGTTTGCAACAGGCACAATGTATGCTAATAATTCTAATTTGCAGTGAATGTATAAATCATCAACAAAAAGTTGGCATTGCCCCTCCTATTTAAGACATTCCTACTTTCTATTACCAAGTCTGTGAAATGTGTTAATGCTCACAAATTCTTTTCACAAAATAAAACCACAATTATATGTATTTTTAAATATTCCTGATGGACAAGAACACTATTTGAAATTAAATCTGAAATACAGTAATTCATCATTGGGGTAAATTATTTGAAATCTCATTTATTTAAGAACGAGAAAAATATAGGTACAATAATTAGTTAGGATAATATCTGTAAAGTATTTTAAAAGACTGGTTTTCAAATAGATATTAATATATTTACTGTGAATGATGATATTATGTATTTTGAGTTTTGAAAACAACAAGCAAAACAAGCCACAAAAACTGAACTGAACTTGGAAATTTCAAAGCTTCACAAAGATGTATGCATTTAACTCCATAAAAGAGCAATAAGGACATACTGTTCAACTACATTCTGTCTACCTGAAAATTCAAACCTGTATTTTTTTTAACTGATAGCCTGCTACATCTAAAAGGGAAATTACAACTATCTGCAGGAGTGACATCCTACACCAAAACAGGACTGTGATATCTACTGCATTCTATCATGTCAGTGATGCATGGAGCAACAGTGCTTGAAAGGACAATGACACAATAAATCACAAAAAAGTTTCCTGTTCTGCTGTTAGTCTACAGGCTTAAAAGCGTGAAAAGTTGTAACTTCTTGGACCATAAACACTTGCAAAAGGCATTATGGTCTATTGTATCTGCTTTCACATAACTCAAGCTTAACCAGTATAAAGGTTCTTTAGATTCAACCACTTTCTAAACATATTTTGACCACTTAAAAAGTTATTTATCAAGAGCCAACTGTACAGACATGAAGACCAAGCTGATACTTGAGTTGTAGAACAAGTCATTCCAATTATTTTTTAAAGTGGGTGCCATAAAACTACCTTAGTCCCAAAAAGGTGAGGAAATATCCCAAAGATTTGTCAGAGCATGGCAATCCTACTGACTGGTGTTTTTCCCCTGAATAAAAGACCACACAAAGGTTATTTTTCAGATCTTTCAAAAACAGTTTTATGCTTCAAAACCATATTGGTTGATTTATAAACTTCAAAATCTGCACAACATACTTTGAATGGACATTTTGGAAAGAACCTACGACACAACCATTCTGCAACAAAGACTTTTGCAAGACAGCTTATGCATTTCTTTCTGTTTCAAAGGGGTGAGAAAAGAAGGAAACAAGGCTGTGTTTTCCAAGAGAACCTCTACCACACTTGTTTATCATGTCTAACCTACTCCAAACAGAAAATTAGCTAGTATTGAGATTTCTTTTGGACAAAAAAAAAATTAACAATAGGGTTGAGGAAAAACTGTAGGGGTTGCTGAAACGTCTACAGATAAACCACATGCATAAAGTGAGAATGCCAGCTGCTAACACGTGCAAGCAAATGAATCGCATTCAGTCTCAGATGAATGAAGAGTCTGGAGTCAGAAGTACTTTTCCCATTTACTTCATATTACCCAAGTGCCTCCCAGATAATCATGGATTCATCCTTACGCTTCCAACAACTAGTAGCATAAAGATCTGATATAGAGGAATGTGAAGTAATTTGTATATGCCTGCATTTTGGAGTCTCTGGTATAACAGATTTCCAAGCCTCAAATCTTAATCTTAAGAATATTAAAGACATTTTATACTAAATCTTAATAGGAAAACTGCTTTAAAATAATTAAATTACACCATCAAAACTGAATCTTAGAAAAAAAACATGGAATCTTTTGCTAGCAATACATCTCAACCAAGTTGGTAGCCACTCTGGCTTCTGAAATAATCTAAAGTATATTTTCAATCACTACAGTCCTTGAAAAATTAATTTTTCCCAACTCAAAATACCACTGCTTTAACTATAGCCACTTTGGGATATTCAAGTCAGCAAGAACATTATATTTCCAGGCTGTTTTAGTGGCTTGAATAAATACTGGCTGTGAAAAGAAACAAAATATCAGCTCTCCTATGAGTGCTGTTCCAACATACGCTCCTGCAAACGTTTAGAAGGTGGATTTTCAAGATACTTCGCAGAATATTCCTAAGATGACTGCCCTTCCACGATGTGAGAAAGAAGTTTTTTTCTTATCCCTAAAATGACTGTCTTCAATAAGTGGTGATTCACTGAACTAGCCCTGAAGCTGTCTTTGGAAGCTCAGTATTCAAAAACCATCTGTGCCAGCAAGTACCAGGAGAGGGCTTTCACTTGATGTTTAAACAAATTATACCCTCAGATATTTCAAACATCTACTTTCTATTTATGTATTTTGGGATACTAGCCATAGGTCTTGATGAAAAGCCACATTATTTAATTATTATTTTTCCTAAGTATAACACACACCTGCACTTAACCTCTACACTTTCATTCCATAGACAAAAATGAAAGATTTTAAAATATGCAAATTTTGCATTAATGCTATCTTAGCAATACTCAGATACTTGATTTTTTAAAATTACTATGTCTAGTCTTGTGATGGTTAATTATTTTCTTAAAGCTTTAACTCTTACACTTACACTCTTACATGAGACTATCTATTTCATAAATTAAAGTAAATTTTAATGCTAATAATTAAAAGCCTTACATTTCAAGAAAAAAGCTTGCAAATTTAAACTGAATAGATTAAAAATCCATAAGGTAAGCAAAAACAACTCAAAATCTATTAATATTTATCTAGCAAATGCTTCTAGCAAGGATACTAACTAAAGAATGTAAGTAGTTGCTGCTCTACCTCTACTGCACATTCCATCCAGTGCCCTACCTTTGCCACGCACTGCATTGTACGAACACAAGCATTAAAAAGATCCAGACAGCAAAGAAGAGTTGGGCAGTACTACGTCAGGAATGTTTGATATCTTACGTGGTAATCACACATTAAATTGCAAAAAGCAGCAACATTTAGAGATATTTTCCAGCTATTTTGCTAGTCACTATCAAATAAAAGTATAAAATCCTGTACATGTAATATTTTATACTCTGCAAGACAGAAAAGCTGAATTCTTCTAAATAGCGTCTCATTTCTCTTTACCCTTTCTCTTAAATTTTTGATGTAAACTGCATTATACGTAATAATAAATAGACTGAATTAGTGATGGAACTGCTGCCTGCTACATAGGATGCCGTTTTCAGCAGATTATTTACAATATGAGAATATAAGAAAGGTAGTAGACACGGCAAATGAAGGTGATAGCAGGAGATCTCAAGTTAGCTGCTTCTGCCTTGTTCTAAGCTCCTTTTTCAGTGCTCACTGGGCTCTAAGCCAAGCTACTTCAGCAAACTAAGCAGAAAATATTCACTTGTTGTTGTTGTTAGGTTAGTTTTCTGCCAATTTATCAAATGGAGATGAGTTAGCACAGTGCACAAGAGGCAAAGCCCATGAAAAAGGTAGGAATGCACCAGGACTGGGATAGAGATCACAGATCAGCTTAGGCTACCCTGTAGTCACATTCTGAAACTAGTTACATGTTTGGTGGAAGTGTTATTTGAGGAGCACCTTTCACTCCTGTTCATCCATTTTTCTTGAAAATCTTCTTCCCTGTTTTTCAGAAAGCAATTCTTTATATGGATGTGTCAAAGTACATATGCTAGTCAGTTACTTAAAACAAAATGTTTGCATTTTCCCCAGAACAGACATATAATAGAATTACTTTGACTCCCAAGTGTAGGCATATTTAGCAGAAACAAAAGTTGAACTACAACTGAACTATAGAATACAGGACTCAGTAAGAGTTATCCAAGGTAATATAACCACGTTACCACAGTTCTCCATGTTGGCTAATATATTTCACTTGAAGATTTTGCATTGCTTCGTGTGCTAACAAACATGATCCTAATTCTAGAGCATGGTATTCTTGTTGAAATTACAACATAATTTAGCATGACTACAAACTCATCTTTGCAATTGCAGAGCCATTCCGTAAAATGTTTGGACATATTTGTCACAAAAACTAGTATTACTACAAGCTCACAGTTTGGACTGTGAGCAAGACTACAGTTTTGTTTTTCCAGATTTTTCTTCATGCCTTACCCATTCTTCTATTTTCATTTGTACAATATAGAGGAGAAAGCTGGTATAAACAGAACATTTGTAGGGAGAGACCTACATACTTCAGGTTTAGCTTTCCTTTTAAAATATTATTTAATATCTGCTGAAAGACAATACTTGAAAATACAACTAAGTGAGGATGTCATTTTAACTGTGACAAATACGATAAACTGGACTCACAGTCTTTCTAATTCAGTAGTTTGTATCTCCTTTTCCAAATTACAGTTCACTGAAAACATCAGCATGCTGTATCTCTAGTTTCTCTTACAAGCTTTTGAAAGAATCGGGTCTCTTACTAGGTGTATAAACAAATACCTCTCCTCCTATGGTAAGCAGTCCAGGTGAATCAAGTTTCCGTTTCTTCCGGGGACCAATAGCTGCCAATGCAGTTAGATTGGCATCTCTCTGTCTCATTTGTGCAAGTTCTTGTTGCTGCATCTATTAGAAAGAAAAGATTAGATTTTATTCTGCTGTCATAACAAAATGAGCATTCTCCAGACTTGTGAGCAAAAGGTGAAAATCATACGTGAACAATTACTAACAGTTTTAAGCTATTCGTAGAAAAACCATTTTAGCAGCTCAAGAATGCAGCATTGTAGCAGAGTAATAATGAAATAGAGAAATTCTCTTGACTTTCCGCAGAATTTCTGCTTTGCTTATTTCAACTGTTTTAGAAAACACACTCTCAGCCTTGAAAATGTCTCACCTAGTAAGTCCTATATATCAGATTTACAACTCCAGTTTAATATCAATATGGTGAATGTAAATATTGATTTAAATTCTCAAAAAATACATTTTCTTTCATCTGAGATTTACTTTGAATATTACAAATACTCGCTTAAAAAAAAAAAAAAAGCTAAATAGATTACCTCTATCTGAACACTAGATGAAAGTATTACCGTAATAAAAATCACAAAAAATGAATCTACAACTGCTTTATGGGATTGGGATTTAGGTAACAACATATTTAGCTACTGTTGAGCTAAGACAACAGCCTGCCAGTTTCATTATGTAACAGCGTTGTATGCTACAGAAAGAGAAAATACTTCGGCTACCACATGAAGAGGTAAGATTGCATACTCATTTTAACTGTATAATTCCTTTAGAGAATTAATGATAAGGGACACAGTTCCATGAACAATATTACTTTATTAAAGATTCTTGCACAAAAATATCTAATGAGGTAAGCAGCATGCGATTTTAATTAGATAAAAGCAGTCATAATTCTTAGTAATAATAATAAAACTCCTTCAACAAATTCAGAGGAAGTATTTGTTTGCAGATCCCACTGATGTCATTCCTTCCTCAACAAAAATGCATAGAAGGCCACCTCAAGAAATCCAGTAGTGGTAATGAAGACATTGTACAATACAGGCACATTCATTAAAATAAAACTGAACTGATAGGTCTAGATAGCAGTGTCTGACTTTAGGTAAATGTGAGCTGCATATACAAGTGAGGCCTAAATTACCTGGCTGATGTTAAAAGGAAGGGAGGTTTAAATAGACAAGAACAGTGTATGGTATCTTTTCTCCATTCACTACTGCCTAGAAAAAGCAGATCTGCTTCATAAATCTTTCTTACTGCATTTTTCAGCTTTATTCATTTACTAATGCAACATTCTGATGTTCATCAGAAAAAGCAAGTTTAGTACATTTGGAGTTTGGAAACCCATTTTCATATCTCCAATTACTATCAGAACTTCAATACAAAACTATGTACAAATAAACACCTAATTAATCTACAGGATAAAAGAATTCTTTAAATACAAAAAAGAAACATGGAAAAATATCTAAATAATACTGCAAAGGTCTATACATACTTTCCTTTGCCAACTCATATTAGGTTTTTAGCTCAAATATCTTTGGCTCTCTTCCAGATTAAATGCCAGTTAGACAGACCTGCCCGCTTACCCTTTCAAGGTAGATAGCAACAGTGGTGAGCTCTAATCATTTACAAAGGTCATGATCGGGAGCTAGCCCGTAAGCAGTCATTTAAAATTCGATTGATCCCTATTTGTAGTCAGGGAAAGAAAATGGACATTTCAGCTGTATTGTAATTATGAGGCTTCAAGGCAACTGTAAATAGATGTGCAAATCCAGATACCGGCAAATACCTTAGAGAAGAAATTATTACTATAGTATAACATATATCCAGGAAAGGTTGAAGATAAAACTGCATATAAAAAAAGATCTATCATCTTTTTGCTAATTTGCCATGCTTGCCAGCCTATAAGGGTTATCACAATTATCAGAAGTCTGATGAATATTTAAGCTAGGGCCAACTGGCTTCAAGTGATCTCAGACGAAGCTGCAAAGTGGATGGCTTCACAGAATAAGAAATTTTGCAGCAGAGAAGTTTCAGTTTCCTGGGAGACATGAACCAGAAATACAGCCTGATAGATAACTGGTACAATACAAAGGTTATTGTCATATGATCATCCTTTCCGATGCCACCATTTCTGGTGTATTACACCAAGCAAATATTAAATAGATTTGTGAGTAAGCAGGAGGGTTTACACTCATTTATTTCTCAGGTTGTCATGTTTTTTTATTCAGTTGGAAGAGCTGAAGATAGTTTTTGATATCAAATACTAATTTTTTGACAAATGCATTGACTTAGCACTTGTCCAAACAAATGTACAAGATTTTCAGCTAACTGTAATTTAACAGATGACAGGAAACCTGGCTCAGCAGACAGAGCCAAAGGAGCCGGGCTCTGTTTCACTGACACTCTGTGTAAGTACTGGCAAGACCTTTCCCTTCACTTCTCTGTGCTTCTCACCTCACTTCACCCAGATAGTCAGACTATCAGCTCTCCAGACATGGATCCTTCATACTACATGCTTTACTTACCATCTAGTGCCACTGGGACTGGTAGACATTACTTTAATACAAATAAGGAATATCTTGTCAAGTGCAAAAACTCCAGGTAAATACAGAATACAGTTGCTTATACTGGCTTCACAGTATATAACTTGGTATATTTCAACAGAAAATAAGAACCTTCTTATGTAAACCTAAATGAATATTGGTCAAAACGCGTCAAATATATCAAAAGATATATATACTATCAGTGAGATCACAGTATCCTGAAGTTTCATAAAAATGAGGAGCTGAAATTGTGAAATACTTGATACTGTATTTTTCATATTTTCACAAATTTTTATAAGTCTTAAACAACAGTCATCAAAAAACACTGATGTGTTTGTTTTCTGTTTTTAAGAAAAGCTTATCTGAATGCAGATAATCATAAGACTACAGTTGAAAATAAATGAATTATGATCCTCATACTGATTACCAATAAAGATATTAATCTTGCAGCAATTAGTGCACTGCAGTTGGCTTAAGTGAACATCTTTGAACACTCACAATCAACATGTTTACAATGAAACATCTTTGCAGTTTATGAACACTTATGAGTGAGATATTCAACAAAATTTCTAGGTGATATTTAACATATTGAAGCATCCTAGCCTCCATTATTTGTGCCTCTTCATTCCCCCCATTCCATCCTTCATACATACATACAAGTTACATATTTTTCCATGCTCTACAACAGATTAGCTCTACCAGCTTCCTTCCTTCTCATCATCTGACTCTTCATCAAAAATATTATCACCAACTGCAGTCTTCACTGTTGGAGGAGAGTAAAAAAGGTAGTGTTCTGACTTCAGTTCCAAAGGAGGGGACAGCACTTTTCAGAGACAAGCACACAATATGTCTGACTCAACAGGAGTTCTCAGTGAATGCAAGAAAAGATGCAGGCTGTTTTTAACAGAGAGAAAACTGCATATAGTTATTGTGGGTTTCTTGCAAGAAGTTCAGGAATAACTGATATTTTTCAGAGAGCTGTACAATTCACAAAGAATTCATATTCTGCTTTGGCGTCAACAGATTATTTTTAAGATGTGCCTCTTGTACCACCACATGCCAAATGCACAACGCAGACCAGCAACAGCCCTTTTCCCCAGTATACTCTGGGACTGCACTCTGCATGTAGTGGAACTGACAGTGCAACAAATTTTGCGTAATTCCAAAATAATCACCCTCTGCTTTTTCAATCCTTAGAATAAGGTGAATTAAACGTAACCAACTTCAGTGTTTTTGTGATTTTAAAGTATTCTTGAAAGCAACCACGAAACTAAAGCTGCTTAAGCTTTACACGATCAATTATATTTTTAAACTTAAAAAGCAACCTCTTATTACAATATAGTTTATCGCTTAACTCAGACAGGTAATAAATTTCTGGATATTTAAACAAATGAAACACCTGTTTACAACTGTACATCCTGATAAAATAAATAACTTTCCTATCAATTAACATTCTTTAGTAGAAATGAATCCAACTCATTACATCAACCAACACACGATGCAGCTGCTTCGTTGCTGCATTCACATTTACTGTCATTTTCATATCACAGTTCAATATCATTCTTTAACTTGCCTTCATCCACAATTAATATGGATATATTTATCAATATTAAAATTTCTGCCCTCTGGAAAAAAAAACAATGCTTCATTTGGAACTACGCTAATCAACAATTAACTTTTTTGGAAGTCAAAATATTTATTTAAAACAGAGATGAATATTTCAATACGTTATAAAAGAAAACTGCTTACAAATGAAATTCTATTCTTTGCTCCTGATCTGCTCCAAATTTATTTTTAGCACACCATTTCCTTCCTTTGTGACAGTTTTAACTTAGAGAGATACCTTTGATAAGAAGTACAGCACAAGAATATCAATATTATTTAACAAAATGAAATTTTCTTCTTTGCATAACACCAACAAAAAGAACATTGCACTACTACGTTATTAAAGAAAAGCTAACAGATTCAAAAATTTTGGTTTGTTTTTCATAGGTTGTTACTCGTTACATTTCAGAAAAGAAGCACCACAAGCCATACGCCACAAGGAAGACAGCCATATGCCTATCTGAAGAGTCAAAATTCAATCTTCAAAACCTAGGTTTAATAACTTCCAAAGCACATCAAGGGCACATTCACGATGTTTGGTAAACAATTTTGCAACAGAAACCAAGCATTTATTTTAAGCTGCTTCTGCACTACAAGCCATTGTGAGAACAGTCACTGAGACAATAATAAATTAACAAATGGTGTCAGTAAATGTTCAGAAGTTTTTTCTTCTTAGATTTCTATTTCCATCAGCACGTGTAGAGCCCATGCGGATGGAAGAAGCCGTCTGTTTCAGAAATGAGCATGGATTCTTTATCAAAATTTCTTAAAGAACTGAAGATCCCAACCATTACTGTAATTAGTACTGTAACAATCCACTTTTCTATGACATCAATTAAAATAAAAGCAAATTCAGAATGTTATGGCTAGAGGAATACATCATTATATAGATTTGTTCAAGGAATTAGTTTTGTCTGGAAAGGTAATAATAAAGCAAATGGCTACTTGGTACAAACAAGCTCTCCAGTCAAGCAACTTCACTACAGAAAAAAAAAAAGTGGTCTAGCTGTTGCTGTTCTGTATTGAGTCCCTTGATGAGTCCCTTACTTCAGTGAATACAAAAGTGAGTATCCTAGGAGAAATAAGTCTGTTAATGTCAACTATGCAAACATTTCCTATGCTTGAATCTACAGGGAAGGGAATGCCAAAAAGCAAATGAAATGCTGGACTACTAATCAGAAAGACAGGAGTTGTTCAAAACCATGAGCTAAAAGCATCTTGATGTGAAGGCAAAATGTGCTCCAAATGGGGGGCAAAAATTATGCAAATAAATTACCTTTGCTTTAGCAGAGATGTAGACCAAACATGGGGCTGAGCTATAGTCATTAAGGACTTCTGCATGAGAAACTTACTTCAATATCATCAGAAAGTAAGAGAATTACTGGAAATCTAATGATTCAAATCTACACATAAATACATTAAAAAAAAAAAAAAAAAAAAAAAAAGGAAAAGGAGAGAGTGGTATCATATCAGAGAAAGAAAGGTTGAGTGTTTCTCTAATTCAAGATAGAAATCAGGGGTGCTTTTTGGCCTAGAAGAAAAATAACCTGATGACAGAGAAGATTGTGAAAATAAAGAGAAAGGAAGAGCTTGAGGAGATAGTCAAGTACAAATGGATACTATCAATATAGAATTTTGTATGGAAATAGAAGTAGAGCTGTAACATTAAGTTTTCTTTAGTTACAGAACCAATTCAGCACATAAAGAATCAGACTTTGGCAACTTATAATCCCCATCATAGTTCAGAAATAGTCTGAAAATAAGAAAAGTGGGCACAGAAGGGACAGATAGAAACTATAAATACTGACAGACTGTAAACCACAATCGAGAATGAAGACAGGCAGCAATGAACACTGAATAGGGAATTGGCAATGGAAAGCACTGAATGGCAGAAATGCTTGATGAAAGGAAGATCATATAAACAATGACTTAAGAACTGATTTCTAGCCAATAGGCATCAATAGAGATCCTTCCTAATTCTGTTTGCAATGAATGATTTAATTCTTGATAACAGGGTCATATGCTGTGAAAAGCCTGCCTTAATTGATGGTTCTGCAACATATATCTATCAGTCTCAGACAGTGATTACACCCCCTGGAAAAACATCTTTTTTGCTGAGGAGAGCCTGAAACGTGGAACCATTATACATGTCCTAAGATGTCCACAACAAAAGGCGCAATTAAAAAAATGAAACTCATTAAAAATGCTGGCAGTAACCTCAACGAAGTCCAAGACAATGATCAAGAAGGACTAGAAAATCAGTTAACTTCAGAGAGAGCCTTGAAAAACAGCTAATGCCTGCAGAATGCTCACGCTTGGCTCCCTGCTCTCCTTGCATTACCCAAGTCTCTAAAGGTCAACAGAACTCCTTCAGCAATAGCACACTGCCTAGTAAGAAACCAGTAGTAGCTAAAGTGAAGAAGTAGCACTGTAATAACACAATACACAGAAGGTTTACATGTGCAACATCAAAGCATTCACTGAACACATACTCATAGCTCTACGAAATTATATCTTGTTTTCTTCAGTGCAAAGCTGGATACTACTTCTCCACAACTGTTCTCCCCCACACAGTAAAAACTCCAGTGGTCACTTGTGATGGCTGCACATCTGTTTGAAGATGAAGTCATGAAGGCTCCAGTGTACTGAAAAAGGGTGGGTGTGCATGTTTTTCCTTTCTTTCACACACACCAAGTGTCAAAAACTATTGCAGTGTTGAAAAAATCACCCTGAATAAACACTAGACTGGGAACACTGCAGACCCCAAAACGAACATCTCTCTGACTAATGAGCATGTGAGTATAGTTCTGGAGCCTTAACTAGGGTACTTTCGACCAGATGTCTTTCATACAATAGACCTATGCCGTTTATTATTTCTAATTTCATTATGTTTTAGAAGTTCACTCAAAATTTCCATTAACATTTGGCCCCGTTACTTTTGTGAAAATGCATTAAACTTCTGATATGGAAAATGTCAGGTGCATCCTGCCTTTCTTTTTTACTTTTCCCTGAAGACGAGCCTTAACTGTAATATTCTTGAGTCACATACATTATCTACAGTTTTTAAAAAAACGATCAGTAAAACAACAATCTTATCTCCTCATTACATGCTGTCTGAACTGTTTTATATATATTTATACTTGTATGGTCTAATTTCCTCGCAAGTCTTCTTAACACCTTGCTCATAGCTTATAAAACACGAAAAGTGTGAAGAAGCCACATACAATTCTGAGTAAAGTCTTCAGGGTACTTCGTTCCCAATATTACTTTTTCCTCCTAAATACTTCGAAGAAATTCTCATCCCATTAGTCTCTGATCAACAGAGACAGTCTAACAGTCTTTACAGATGTCTATGAACTTTCTGTTAATGTCATATGTTCTCAGTCATTTGACTTTTCAATTTTCCATATAAAATGTGCTATTCAAATTTAACTTAAAATCATTTATTTCTACAACTCTCCAACCATTTCTTAAACCATATTCATATCTGTAGTACCAGACTGTATACATCTTTTAGAAAGGTGTCCTTCAGATTCCTCTAGAAGTGTTCTACAGCAATGTGTTTTGTGCCTTTTCTCTAATGCTGTTCATTACATTTTTTTTTACTCTTAAAAATCTTTTCTTGAAACTGCAGCACATTTTGTCTGGTTTTGGTCAAACTACTCCTCAAACAACTTATCTCTGTTAGCACCAGTTCCAGGCTCTGCAATATTAAGCTGTTATTTTAAGCCTTTTGTTAAGTTCCATAATTGTTCTTCTCAGCTTTGCTGGTGCAAACACGGAGAAATTGAAGAAATGGTTTCTGAGGCACAAATAATACAAAACAGCATTATTAGAGATGGCAACTTTTTCAGATGCCTGCAACTTAACTGTAGTAAGATTCAGAAAAAGTTCTGAAAGAATTTCCATAAGGTTTGCTATTTTGTTTTGGAGCAACCCAGCAAGACAACTACAAATATTCACAAACTAGTTTTCAAAGGAAAATAAAACATTCGTGCAGGCTGGGAAGACAGAAGGAATGGTAGGAACACCACATATTGAAAAAGCTTGATATCTTTGACAGCAAACTTGTCGAGCTGTGGTTTTGGTTAAGGAGATCTGACAGTGTTGGGTATATTGGGATAATGGGAGCTAACTCACCTAAGAGATGTGAGGAAAAATGCTTCATCTTTTTAAAATAATGTGTGGGAAGATACAAGGCTCAAACGAATCTCTCAACCAAGCTTTCTAACAACTCCCCACACTTGAAGCTGGAGTGCACACATCAACTCCTAGAGGCTGAACTCCCTATTGTAAGTAGAGTTTCATTAGAGAATTAAAGGTTGTACTAGAATGTGTACCAATCACTATAATATATATATATTTTTTTATGATTCAGTATTCCTGAAATAAACATTTTGGAAGCTATCCTTTAAAGAATCTTTCATTATATCTGAGTAATAGAACAACTAATTCATCACTGAAAACTCTCCACAAAACACCAAAATCATAGAGAAAGTACAATTTAGTTAGTACGTCAATGGAGCAAACTGAAGGATGAGGTACACAGGAAGATCTCAACTTTGAGGAAATTTAGACAGTGTGTCACACTGTCAGATCTCAAGTCAGACTAAAGCATTTACCTCATCCTTCAAAATAAATATTTCTGACTTTTTGGAAAATTTATCTGCCTATGTTCCATTACTACCAAATTTCATACCAGTAAAAAGACAACCAGAAATTGTGGTAAGAGGCTTTAGTAACTAGATTATTTAAATTAAAAAAATATATATAAAGCAGCCTGGATTTTAATACCAGTATTCTATACCACTCCTATGGCAAACCCTTATCTCGAAACCGCCAGTTCCATTTGAGGAAATGTGGAAAATGCAGCAGTCTACTAAAATCATTTGGTTGTAATAAGTGATTCTAATCAAACAGTTAGAAAGAATGCGATTGCAGTTAATTTCTATAGTGTCATAAACAGATGGGAAATGGGTAGTGCAGAGATCAGTCGTGCACTTTTAACACAACATTTTTTGCAGTCTGGATTGCAGTTCGATCAAGTCTAAGTGACAAGATGAAAACAACTTTAATTTATTCTGAAACTATACTCAACTAAAGAATACACAATATAGGAAGCATGCTACTCTTTTCAGAAGTGGGATTTGCAGCAATGCAGAGTGAGGAACAAAAGTAGCCAGACGCCCACCTTCTTCTTCCCCTGAAAAGTTGTAGGGGTAGTACTGGGGCTTCGCTGGCAAAATGGAAGTTCCATTGGGGATGCAAAACAAGCTCGAAATTTAAATAATCTACATCTTTTCTATTTTAGATTTAAGTACAGCAAAACCTCTACTGCTCATTTCTCCTGCAGATCAAGGGAAGAAAATACTAGTGTGGGGACAAAATATTTCAAGCAATTTTTCATACACTGACAAGTAGTAAATTAGGGAATCTTGTAAGTACAATACAGTAGTCATCTCCTTCTATTGATCACATATAATTTACATCTTACAAAGATGTGAATTCTTGCATTCTCACTCCACAAGGAAAATCTCAATGATTTATTCATTTCAAATAAAAAATAGAAGGTAGATGAGAAGAATTACTTCACAGGCTGTAGCTTTCTCAGGGCACTAGTGCTAGGCTCTTCTTTCGCACTGCCCGAAGGCCCTTTGTGTGCAAGTCCCTCTAATTAACAAGGTGAATCATGCAGCAGTTCCCTAATTAGTGAACATGACAAGCCAATAGAAACAAGCAGACAGACCTGGAGTACAGATATGGTCAACAAAAGGCATAGCAACATGCCATTAAAAAAAAAACGTATATTTCATGTAAATAAAATACAAAAAGTAAGACATCTAGCATAATGCCTAATTTTCCTTTTCATGTTTTATGCTTATACCTCATTTATTGCAGACATAAATAACGACACAATAAATAAAGGGTTCCAACTGCAAGTCACTTCACCTCACCAAAATCAAAGCGCAGCTATCCTACATGAATAAGCATCTGCTTAGGGGGCATTATTTGTTTTCTTTCTTGTTTTTCTGCTTTAAAGAACTGCAGTTACATTAAATTTAGCACTTTAAGAGTCCTTTAATTAATTCATTTTATTCAAAGTTATTTTTTCTTGAAAACCGATATATTAGTAGATGAAATGAGTGCAATAGTTGTACTATTACGTGCATTTTAAAATGGCTACATTCCCAATATGCAGAAATTGCTAAGTTTTATATAAGGATAAATAAATAAATAATAAAAATGAATAACCAAGGCATCAGATTTGCATTAAAAAAGAAATGAGATGATTTAAAGTGTACCTCCTTGTATTCACCTTTTCAAGTAAAATGTTTTTCAGTCTCTCTCTCTCCCTTTTGCTTTTCTCAAAAACGCTCTCCCCATTTCCAAAATAACACATGCAGATTTATTTTCCATTTATTTCAAATTGAATCTTTGATTTAGATCTTAATGATCGTGCAACACATTACAAGTCTAAAATGTACACCATCAACAGCAGAATAGGATTAATCACAGAAGAATTCCACTAGATTCTTTGTTCTTTATTCCTTAGCACATTATAATAAGCAAGAGAAACTACAGACTATCCCTTTATTATACCTTCATCTTCCTAACAATCTTGAAAACAAGTATTTCTTCTTTTAATTGGGTAAAATTTCAATTTACAACCTAAAATTTACATTTAAAATACCAAAAATGCATAAAATGTCTAAAAAAAAAAAATCTGTCTTCAGACTATAGTAGTTTAAAAAAAAAAAAAAACAGGATTAGAATACTGGCGCTTAAGCAATAATGGTTCTACGTGCCTTTAAAAAAGTTCTCTTTTGTATATAAACTTGAATAATATTTAATGTTGCTCTAGCATAGAACTGATTAACTACCTCCTGCTTCAGAGCGATTATAAATTCAGTACAATTCACAATACCAGTTATAAAGGATCCTGAATGGAAAGCTGAAATCACTACAATCTTTATTGTGCTCTTTTTTCCCTTAGCAACCATGAACTTCCCCAAACTTCTCTTAGATCCCATTCAACATAGCCATTCTTAAGACAGTGCAGAACAGCTTTAAACATAGGCTGAGAGGTATTCTCTTTTAACATCAAGGCACAATGGATAATCTGCTAACAAGTGAACTATGATCTGCCATATGCACAGAGGAAGTATTCAGCAAACAACCTGTCACAAATGCTTATTGTTTCAGTAAGCAACCCACCAAAGGACTCTGCTCTATAAAATACATCACAAACTCTGAAACACAATTTATTATCAAAGACATTGGTAATTAAATGTGAAAAAAGATTTGGTGTATTAAAAAGCTTTACATTCCTCTTTGTATCTTCAAAAAAAAATCAAAGTAAAGGGTTTAGAAATTTATGTAAAATATGCAATACCAGAATTCAAAAATAATAATTTTTTAGTTGATTTATCAACAAAGAGCTCTATATAGACAGATTCTTTTATACATAGGTAATTACAAAAATATTTTGCTTCTAAGTAAAAGTTTTGAATGCAGCCAGCAACAACAAATCACAGTTGTTCACAGGGGATGCTTTGATATGAGATTATATTTAATATCAGAGAGGTAAATTCTGTTTGTTTTGAATAGTGCCACTGATGTCAATAGATTTACTATTCCAGTGTTGTAGCAAAGTGGCAAAGAAGAATTCAATTTCCAATATTTTAAATGTTAGGAACAGACATTTTAAAAGTGATGGAAATTCACTAAAATGCAAGCAGGATAAATATAATAATCCCTTAGACAAAAGAGCAGGTTATTCTATCATTTAGCATATAATCTATCACACCATCTTCACATTTCCAAATGACGTCTAGCATGCTAAGCCAGACATTTCCTTCTTCGCTGGAACACCACATTCAGAGATTTTGTGTTTCAAACTTCAATACTAACAAGAGACAATCTCTCCATACAGACAGATGGATAGATAAGATTATTATTTTTTTTTTTTACTCAGGAATTATTTTTAATGCCTCAGTTAAAATTACCAGGGAATATCTGTGAGATGTACATTTATTTATTTACAGCTGGGCAGATCACAAAACACATCATAAACTGTAATAATTCTGGAGTCATAAATTAATGGATGACAAATTTAAGAAACGTACATTTTAGATAATACTACTATTTACAAGATATTTTAATTTGTCTATACCCAAAACATTAAAAAGAATGAGCAGAGCACTATCACATACTACTGAAAGCCCATCTCGTACTGATCAGTTGTGTGACTGCACACAACACACACAAAGGTTTAACTCAACAGCGAAGTATATTTTATCTCTGTACAGACATTAAACCTTGACAAAACTGGGATTAATTACTGCCGGAGAGTTTCTCATGACCTCAAATTACCCAGCTCTGAGGAGTACAATCTCTAGTACAAGCCAGACTTCTCCATCCTAAAATAAGATTTTACCTGAGACTAAATGAGAGTAGTTTATAGAGTTGACAAGTGTAGCTTCATGCTCTTTAGATGTCTTCCATCCAGCTCTGTATCACCTCAGATTATTGAAAAGAATACATGGTTATAAGATGCAAACATTTGAAGGATAGTCTAGTGACATGAGAGGGAAAAAATTATCCCATATTTTTGCTTTCTGATACACACTAGTAACCAATAGACTTCCTGAACATAGTGCTCAAGAAGAAAAAATCAGCAACTGCTAATAACAGACCATTATTAAAAGAGAAAATTATTCTGCTGACTGCTGATAACTTAGACTTCCTCAAAATAGGAAGCTGAAAGTGTTCTAATGAAAGAATTAAATGGCAGCATAAACTGTAGCAGTAAAATATATTCAATAACTTTTTGATTATTACCTGTCCTAGTTGGACAGATATCCTACATATTTGGCAGATCTCCCATGCTGGGGACCTCTCATACATATCCAGAGCTGGTAGTTGTCAACTAGAGCCACAAAGTGCTGGGCTGCATCAAGGTAAGGTCTCCTGGTGAAAACAAACATCTAACTTTCCAGAATTTAAACAGAGTCCTAAAAATAGTTCTTTTCCAAAATTATACATCAATAGGGCTAACTTCTTCCACCTCATCATTTACTTTTAAAATAACAAGATTATAAGTAGAAGAGTAAGCAACTGTATATGAAAGATTGAATTCGTTTCAGGGGAGGAACAAACATCCTAGTTTCTCCAAGTGTTTTGGTTTTTGTTTTTTAAAGATCAAGAAAAAAATTACAACTAAAAATACGATTCAAAAAGAAATAGTCAAAATTATGTATATGTCAGAAAAATATTCTCAATCTGTTATTATTTTCCTTGTAATGTGAACATTCTCTCTCTCAATTAATAGACCAGATTCAGTCTAATCCCCCATTTTTTGTTTTTGATGACTTCCCTAAAGCCTATTTGCCTTGCCTGACATGTTTACCAGATGTGAACACTTCTTTCAGGGTAGTTTTATTATTATTATTATTAACTTTTTAAGGAAATAAACAGATTTTCATTCACTTTGACATGTGAATATTACATTTAGACATACATGGTGAAAATCCCTATAAAATTTAAGACTCTTATGTCAAGAAAGATTAAGAGAGCTCTTCAAAAATCTAAATGTTTTGGTTTCAAGAATACAAATGTTTGTTGTGAATATAAAGAGATGTATACCTGTTCTAAAGGGAAGGAATGCAGAAGTGTAAGGAAACGTACTCTGTATTTCCAATTCCTGATGCAGATTTTCACATGGCTATGCAGAGATATCAAACATATGAACTGCAGTTGCATTGGACTGCTTTCCAATTTGTTTCACTTAAATCCTACGAAATGCTAAGATATCAGAGAAGCTCTGGCATTTCAGTGTACAGAAACTCATCAGCACAAACTTATAACGTACTTCCATATTCCACAAAAAACTGATTCAGAACTTCCTCATCATTTCCATAAAAATCTAGAAGTTAATCACAAACTCACCAACAAAAAAGCAATGAGGCCTTTTAAATGTTTACATTTTAGAGAGAATCATATCTTTGCTTGGTAAACACATATTTGAGGGAAGAAAACCATACTGCTTTTATCATGAATGGCAATAACACTTTTTATTTTTTAATTTTTAAATATACTACTACTAGAGAGAGAAATAAGTTGTAGGAGTATGTTGAGCAGCATCTTTTTATTCAGCTATGATGATGCAACTACTTGCAGACTCTTCCACAGACTAACAAGGGCATTCTGATAAAAAGACTGAATTAAAATCAGGCAATAGATGTTAACCACAGCTTTCGTGTCCTCTCTCTGTTACTGATCAGCCTGATCTGACTTGCAGTCTAGGAGGAAAGTACACACACACACACACACACACACACACACACACACACACACACACTCACTCCAGCAGCCATGGACAGAAATGTTTAGTATTTACTAAGTCAAAACTGACACGTTTCACCCTAGTGTTAACTGTATCAAAAATTCAATAGTAAAAATTCAACCACAACAAATCACCTGACAGTGACAACAAAGCTGATGTTCACATTGCTCCGTAATTTATACATATATGTACATAAACATAAATTGTCACATCCTAGCACGCACACTCTGAAAGGAGATGCTGACGAATAAGAAAATTATAGCACAACTTTACAAAGCAGACTTACAGAACCAGATTACTGCTTGTATAAGAGGCCTGTAAAATTAGTCTTGCTTATCTTATAAATTACTTAGAGATGCACAAAAGTATCACATACACATACTTCACAATTCTCAAAAATGTGTTGGCAAAGAAGGCTAAGGTTATCCTTTTAAAAATGTTATCACTACAGTTCCAAATTTAACTTTGCTTCTATAAACTCTTTCATTTCCCCCTAACAGGCTAGAAACATCACACATTTTATGAAATGCAGTAAATTCCACCAAGTGTATGCACTTCAAACAAGGGCCTTCCATTGTAAAGCAAGGGAAGATGCAAATGCCCTTCCTGACTACAACAGGGAGTAGCTGTGGATCTCGCACAAAAAAGCAATGGAAGATTTGTCAGCAGGAGGTATGCAGCTGATTGCTGATGGCCAGCTGCCTGCTGCCGGTGCAATGTGCAGTACCCAGACTGAGTGGGCAGAGGAACAGAAGATTTAGTAGGTGCGTCTCCACCGCCGCGGGTCACGCCATGTGACTGGAGCGCCCCGAGGAACTGGGGGCAGATGAAAGCTGGCAGCTGTGTGCTGCCTCAGGCCCTCGGAGGCTGCCAAACAGGGCTTACAAACATGTTAGCTCAGCGGCAGAATTAAAGCCCTCATTCGGGCTTATTTTGGAGCAAGAAACCAATGCGCATACAGAGGATGAGGGAAAACTTGCCCTGCAGGCTGGAGCCTAAGTACACCTTGACCTCTCCCTGCGAGCTGCAGTATTGCAGGGCAGACTTGATGAAGGGACCAAAATAGCTCATAATTTGTATTGTCTTCTCAGTAACCTCTCCAGGTTCTGACAACCAGACATAGCTGACATTTACTGCCCTCTACTTATTTAATAGGCAACTGTATTTTAAAAGCTAAAGCATTATCATTTTTCCAGATCAGCAGGGGAATAAATCTGTTGCAGTTTAGATAAAATAGTTAGGTGATTTTTTCATATTCACATCTTGCTTGAAATGAATTCTTTTTTTTCTTTTTTTAAGTTGTGACAGAGTCACAAATTAAGCACTCTTGTTTTTCCCTGAAGATGACCCATTTTAGACAAAATATCACTGAGGCAGAAAGAGAACTGGAAACTCAGTCTTCATGTCTTCTGTTAGGAAATTGATCTGATACATATCTACATAAGTATATATTCAAATACATGAAAGAATGTAAAAATGTTTTGGAGGAGGAAGTATTGCTGAATGCATTCCTCTCTGCCTCTCGCAGAACCTCTGGGTGCCATCGCTAATACAAAGCAGAGGCAAAGCCAAACCACCCTTACGGCAAACGTCGCACAACAAAGGTGGAAGAAAACTGTTCCCTTTGCTGTTCTCTGAGCTCTGCAGTCCCTGCACCCAGAAGCAGTTACAAACAGAGGGGTTGTCACCCCCTTAGCCACCACTCCCTTGTTTAGCGCAGCCAC
Source organism: Meleagris gallopavo (assembly GCF_905368555.1). NCBI lineage: Eukaryota > Metazoa > Chordata > Aves > Galliformes > Phasianidae > Meleagris > Meleagris gallopavo. The sequence continues at coordinate 10,186,388 of NC_139416.1, forward strand.
AAAACGCTAAAGCATTAATTTTTCCTCCAGACACTGAAAGAAAATCGCAGGGGATCTGAAGGGTTGAAAATTCCACTGTTTCTTTCCTGCAATGGAAAAATCAGACACTACCTCCAGAAAACTCATTTTAAGGAGAAAGTTTCTACTGAATTATTTTGGTGAGATTCTAAAAAGCTTCTTCCAGCATCAGAGAGTCCTTGCAGAAAGCTCATCCCATGATCAGCCCAGGTTCTGTACATTTGTATTTAAGTAGTCCTGTTACTTCATAATGACAGACTGCTTGTTACAATTGTTACAACAATCTTGTATGAAACAGGGCTCCATTGCTCTATATATCCATTTCCTTTTCAGCTTGTCAAAAAGGTAAAACACATCATGTTTTTGTTTTGAAATACCCTAATATAAACGAAGTATGTTTCAGAACAAAGTTAAACTTCAATTTGGGAATGAGTCTCAAATCTTCCTCATTAGTTTTGTTGGAAAATCAAGTACTCATGTAACATTTTGTTGGGAAAAGTAATAAGTAAGAATCTAGAAAAGAAAAGCTAACATTTACAAACATAGGCGACTGTTATTTGTTCTGTGTTCCCAAATTGTAGGAGAACCACATGAGAATCTTTCAGTAAGAAAAATACTGTAACTCATTTGCCTACATAGCTGCTAACGCCTCAACTAGCAGATTGCATCAGAGCAGATGCATTTGTCATACAAAATCTAAGGATATCACAATGCTGCTGTGTTAAATTGAAGACTGCCGCCTATCAAATATCTCCTCTAGAACCACTTCTACCACAACACTACACACCAGGTAAGTAATGGATAATGCTTGACTCGACAGTTTTCCTTCTCACTGCTCTCTGCCCTTCTGATCACTTGTTGCATTTTGTTTGGTTTCTTTTTGCATCAGTCCCCATTCGCCACCTCATTTGGCACTGCTCGTAAGTACTCAGAATACAAAGATTCAGGTCTGACAGGGATCCTCATGAAGTAGCAAAACAGATCAATAGATACTAATGATCCTTCTTATGCAATGCATTCTAATTTGTACGCAACTCTAGCAATGGAGCCTAACGAAGTACTAAGATTTTCTAGATAATAATTAGTGAATTAGTGTTCTTAGCTTATTATAGAAGGTATCAAATATAGAGTTAGGTTGTTAAGAAAGACCATAAATTTAGCTTGTACATAAGTGAAAGAGAATTTCATTGCATAATGCTAGTTACAAGCAGTCACACAAAAGAGCTTTTCCTTCATTTTTTTTCCTCTGTAAAAAGCAAACAAGAGCTAGGTACTGCGTGCACTAAAATTGTGCATCACTACAGAACTCCAACAATGTGATTTTGAGCAAGGAAATTACTATGTTGGACAGGATTGGATTTAATTTAGATTTGTGCTAGACTAACGAGGTAATCTTGGGTTACAGCTAGGTCAGAAAAAAGACCAGAAGAATATCTAGTCCTTGACCCAACTCTAATTAATATAAATTTTACCTAAGCAGGAATAAAACAATTTGACTTAGTTGGAAAGTACTACGGCCATTCCCTTGATTTCCTGGCTTTATTTTTTCTTTGTCAATTACTCAGTTTTCTGAATCTTTACAGCACAGGTAGCACCACACTTCACCTTCAGTCAAACACCTGCCATCACTCCTGCTCCAAGCACAGGGAAACAGGCTGGAAGTGTCATGGTCCTCAATTTTACAAAAAGAGTTCTGCTGAACAGTAAGACTACAATTGCATGAAGCTCTTAAGTACTTCAGAATTCATGGCGGGGTAATACCTTATCCGCAGAAACACAGCTAAACTTTGTCAATATTCACTATCTTTAAACTAATAAACCATAAATTGGTTAAAGACAAATCATGTCATCATCACCTGTTCCTCTCCTGTCCTTCCCAGAATCTCATATCAACTCCAGTTATCAGAATTTGTGACCATTATCATAATATCTATATATCAGAAGTAATCTCTGCTCATAAGGAAAAAAGACATTTCACATAAAAAGCAATAAGTTGAATAACACAGCAGGATTTTCATGAAAGTATTTTAATTGATAACAGGACTGCTTCTTTCTGAGATGCAAGTTCAGCATTAATATTTAAAGTCATTACAACAGCTTTATAACTTCAGGAAAATCTCTAGAGCCAAATCTGCAGTAGCCTTGCACAGGCCTAGAGAGTACAGGAATAGTCTAAGCATTTTTCTAGGCAAAAAGAACAGAATTGTGGTAATGACAGAGTGTACACAAAGTGACTCTTGGATAGCCTTCTGCATGTATTGACAAAAACACTGGCATTCCTTCTGCATTACAGCTACAGGACTAGTAATGTAGCAAAATATTTCTGAAACAACCAAGTTCTGAGGACACACTGTTGCATAAATATCGGAATATTTCAGTTGCAGAAATTCATTACTTCATTACTATCACGTTCTTAGTTATTCCTTGCATCTTATGATCCACAGGTGGATTACACAGCTAAATGGAAACTTAATTCAAACTTATTTCAGTTACAATGCTCAATTTCTCAACAAAGGTTTTGTAAGGAACCATTTAAGAGAAGATTGTTGCTTTTGAATACTTTTATGTCAGGCATGGTACAGCAGAAAACTTGAGACATCTCATCACAAAAGACGCTGTGTTACTAGCAAAATCTTTAAGAACTTTGTTTTTGCTGAGGTGAAAAAAAGAACTTACTCAACAAAACAAAGTCTTTTTCATTTGCTTCTCATTTCAGTAATGCCTTTTCAAAGCATGAATGACTGCAATAAACTATTACTTTTTATAAGAAACCACACCTATTGAGTTGCTACATAGGTATTAATGTGGTGACAAGAAATTATTCAAAGTAAAATTGATTTTGTAATATAAGTGTTCCATACATAACACTAGAGTTTCAGTACTTTCGCTAATAAAAGTTGTTTCATGATTTTAAATTTCTAAACATTTCAAGAACTACAAAATACATCACGTGATCTACACAATACATACATACTTCATTAGTGTTTTCAGATGAGAGATGGACCTTATGGCTCTAACAGTCCAGATGTTTTTGTGTACGTACCTCAGCAAAGGATGCGTTTCAAAATCTAAAAACTTAACCAAATAAGTCAGTTACTACAAAAGACAAGGAAGATGACGGCACCCAGGTGGAATGAGCACCACAATGATGTGGAGAGTATGGAAAAAACCTGCCTTTGGTCTGCTTACACAAGAGCTGGGTACTCCCAAAGCTCCTCACCAGCGTAACAGTCACAGCAGCAACCACTTCAATATCAGTGCTAAAGGACTTCAGAAAAATGGGATACCTGCATGGGTAAAGGTAAGTGGACAGCCTTCTGTCTCCCTATGAAATTAGTAAGGCTTCTATTATGAATATCAACAGCCTTGTGATTTCACTTGCATGGTTAACAAGTACATCTGAGAATAGATTCATCTGAGTGTTATCGAAGCTGATCTAGGTCCTGGATACGTGCCCAGACATTTATGGTGTCTGGTTTAAATTTTTATTATTATGCAATATTCTTGGTTGGTGATGACACAAAGATTTTAACCAAGTTAATCTTTCAGGATCAAAGCACTCAGCTACTTCACTTTTAAATTAAAAGATTTTTGGCCAACAGATACTGAATATGCAGAAAAATATTCATGACAAAGGATATTTAGGATCTTACCTCCTCTGTCTTTCTTTCAAGTCATTCACATGATTAACTGCTAGGTGTTGACTCAATTATTCCTAATCTGGATCAATCGGCTATATGGCCTGTTTTATGTCCTATTTAATGAACCTTCTGAACGGAAATTAGGGAACACATTTTCTTTAACTTATATTTGTGACGTTCTATTCTTTCAGTCAACTTCAGCATATTTTCTAAAACTTAATTTTAAAAGATTCAGCCATACAATATGAAATAGACTACTCACAAATGATTTTATTTCTTACATTAAGTATAGTATAAAGTTAAACATTTCAGAATTTGTTACAAACAATGTAAATAGCTTCCTGACAGAGTCTGGATGGAAAATGTGTTTTACAAGTTTGTTAAGTAAGTCTAGCATTAAAATCATGTAATGTGCACTGGCAAATCCATAGAAAGCTGGACTAATTTAAAAGTGCGAAAGAAATGGAATTTTAAGCAATAAACCCTTCCCACAGGTGCATTTTCCTACTGCTTTCACTCAAATCCATTTAAAACAGGCTAATGCTAAATCAAAATAAGTCAATCAAACTGAAATAAGAGTGGGTTGCACTGACTTAACTGTAACAGTGCTAATCAATGTGTGAGTGAAACCTGACTGTTACGTCTGGTTTCTGCAGTAAGACCTTATGTACGTAGGTTGCTCTGTAAGTAATGCCTCCTAATTAACTTCTTTTGTCAAGTTTTAGTTTCCATTTTTTAGTATTTAAATATTTCATGTGAAAGTCACTAAAACAGCTGAAGAGCCATAGAACTCTAATTACTAAAAACAGATACATGCCTAAATTTCTTATGGTTTCAAGTATGTAGAATAAAATTCAACTTCAGAGAGAGGCAAAGTGCCAGCAAATTACACACTTTCATTAGAAGGATGGGAAAAAAGGCAGGGCTAATGTACAAGAGAAGAGAGTGCAGCACTCAAACAAAAAACCTGGTACTCACTCTGCATTTACTCAAACATCTTAGCATTTCCAGGAACACTACTTCTCTAAAATCATAAAACCTAAACATTTCTAATAAGATTATCACCAAACTACTTGCTATGTCTTCAATAATACCAGTACTACAATTACTTATAATGCATTTCATACACATGCTTTTATTCACATGTCAGCACTCTGTCACTCCCTCTAGTGGGTAAGAAATGCAGCTCAAATGGAAATATCAGATTTTCATACAAGAAAGAGATATTCCAGCAGCTACACCAAAAGCAAGAACATTGGCTAGAACACAAGTCTTCCATCACAGCTATAAAGAGAGCCAATAATTCATTCTATTAGAAAATGTATTTTCTAGCCCTGTTGTTTACTTTGCTGTTTCAGGTTTCCAGTTATGAAGAAAAGAACTGCAATGAATGGAAATACTGTTGCAGCAAGAAACGCACTTATTTCTAGCTTACTCTCATTTCCAGCAGCATGGTAGTTTTAGTTCTCAGCTCAAATGCAAGCCTTGCCAGCCAGCAATTATTTTCCACATATTTTCAGATGTGATTTCCTTTGCATATATGGGCTGATTACTAAGTTCAAATAGTATCGAATCCTGTCTCTTCTCCTACCAAATAACTTGATCCCTCTGTTTCATTTGAAAGCTTGACAATTCCAACACAATTCCAACAATTAAGTTTACAAGACCCATCATTATATAATGGAAGGAGACAAATAAAGTTAACTGCATCCTTGATTTTTTTTTCTGCTACATATATTAAAAAAATCTGTATACGTAACAGAACTATAGAGTACTGCCAAAAGGAAAAATAAACTGGAAGAACAGGTAAATAGAAAAAAAAAAGTGTTATATGCATTTTTCTGTATACATTACACTCTAATGTATTATTATTACCTTCTAATGCACATATCCAAATAACTTAGCTAGAGAAAAAAAGCATCAGTTTGCTCTATATGATGCTAATTTCTTTTTCATAGGAACAACTTTCCATTCATAGATACATTTTAGTCTTTTTAATTGATTTAAGTCACTAACTGATCCTAAGGTATAAGATGCCTCAAGCAAAGCATTGTCATGCTCATTTACAGCACATTAAGGTAAACTAAGAATAACATATCAAAACTTGAACTGAAATTATTTTATATTTGTTAGATTATTGTAATTTAGAACAATGAGTAAATGGTACACTGAACCACACTGTACAGAGAATGACTGGCAATTACATTACTTGAAAGACTGTTGCCAGAACAGAATTGTTAAATAACACATTTCTAAGAAAGTGACATTTTAAAAAAAGACAAAGGCATATATTCTGCACCAAAATCTAATGCTGCTGTCATCAACAACCCAACAAAAGCTAGAGCTACCTAAAATGGAAATGAAAATGTAATGTATGGAAATATTCTCTTATAAAATCTCCTTAGGCTTCACATGTATTAATGTATTAGTTTGCAAACATTAAGATCAAAGGCAAAGCAACAAATACATCCTAAAAAGTTTTTAGTCAGATTTTTATTAACGATATACAAGTAGCAAGGCATAAAAAATTAATATGTTCAAGCCTTGAAATGTCAAGTGTAATGATCTCTAGCTCTGCTTACCTCCTTTGCTTTTTGTTTCAGTCTAGCTTGCTCTGGGTCCTCTTGCCTTGAGCGACTCTACATGTTAAAAAAAAAAAATGGGGAAAAAAGGTTAACAGATGGTTTAAGAACCCCTCATCTGTTGCAGTAAGTTAAAAGATAGCAAAGAAAGAGGAACAAGACACAAGGTGTCAAATATGGGATACTTAAATTCACAGGGGTGCAATTTCAAATGCACAGGCCTCACCAAAAAGACTGTTAAATACTTAGTTGTAAGCAAAATCTACTTGACATTTAAATTTAAAAGCAAACAAAACCAACACCTTTATGTATCTTTCAATTCTAAAGTTTCCATACAGATTTTGATTTCAATTACTTAATACAAACAAATTAAAGCGTCTGAGAGCAGAACCTTTTCCCAATATCTGATCTTTTTAATTTAATTGTTAGTGAGTGAGGGAGTTATTTTAAAATAATTTACTGTTTGCAACTTTTTTTTTTTTTCCAGCTGTTGGTAGAGAATGTGTTGGAAACAGTTTTAATGTTGTTCTTCCAAACAACAAACCTTCAGAAATAAAGACAATACAATTTGTATGAAATTACAGAGGTAGATATCATGCATTATTATGCTTCTTCAATTGCACAATTTGTCAGTATTTAGGAGTTCCACAAAAAAATCTGTTGTCCCAGGTACTTGAAAGATTTTATAGTTTTATTTCAGTCTTTGTTTCAGATTTAAATTGATGATCTTTAGATAAGTCCTAAAAGAACACTTTCTTTGCTCTCTCCTTTCTCTGCTTCTCAAAGTTGAAGACAGACCTGAAACTTGAGAAGAGTATTAAACTGTAAACCTACACATACTCAATTTTTTTTCCTTTCATTTTAATTTTCATAATATATTACGTTCACAAGTGACAAATACATGAACCAGACCAGTTGAAGATATGTTTTAAGGGTAGCGGGATGTGATGCTGCAGACATACCTGGAGAGTCTCGTTATCATTTCAGAGTGAGAGTAATAATGACTGATTTCTCTACCCTTTTTCTTGTGCTTTTATTTACTTATTTATATTTGAGATTACTTTTTTTTCTGCTAATATGGCACACACATACAACACAAATGGTAAAGAAAACTCAAACAAGCAGGAGATTTTTAGAAAACATGCACAGTGCAAGAGTCAAATGTGTTAGCTGCATTTTCCAGTGCTACCTACCAGTGATTTTGTGCCTGTTAACATAAAAGGTAGTTTGACAGGACAGTGTCTGTAGTAAAGCAATGAGATATCAAAAACTGTAGATAGCTGATGACTGAATTAGACTCTCGTGTTATAGTTACGCCAACAAGGAAAGAAACAACTTTATGTAGACAGGTTCCTTTGAAGTGTTGTGGTCAGACAAAAAGAAAAATGCAGAAATGCAGGCAACCTGATCTAGTTACTGTTTAAAGAACAAAAAGACACGTTCATTAAATACATGGACATGCCAGAGAGCTGGGACTCGTAGAGCAATTACTTGGAACTTGACTATGCTTATACCTATTCAGGGTGGGGAGAGATGGATGAGTTCCTTCTCTAGGAGATGGACTTCACTATTTAAGATCTAGGCTGAATCAGGTCCTTGCTCTGTCATTTTCTGATGACAGTTCAATCACTGCGTGCCTCAGTTTCTCCAGTGTGATGTTTGGGAAATCAGCTTTAGTTCTTTCATGACTTTTTGATGATAAATTTATAGAAGTACAATGAACTTCTGTTGCTTTCTGAACCTCACAGAGAAGGGAGTACAGAAATACAAAGTGTATTCATACTACTACATGAAGCTGAATCATTTGCCAAATGCAAAGCACAAGTTAAAAGCATTTCAGCTGAAGGAGAAAGCATGGAGTCCTCAGAGAATCAAGCTGAGACTTATAATAATGTTACCAAGTTTCTATAAGAAAGTGACAGAATCCTGGAAAACATACCAGATCTGTGTTGCATTCAGGGACACTAGGAGAAAAAAAAAAATCAAAGCAACAGATACAAAGTAACATCTACATTTCCTGTCTCCATCAGTGAAGGAAAAACTCAGAAAGTGCAAGTTTTTTATAAAAGTGTTTTTTGTTGTTGTTGTTTTCTTTACATTTAAAGATTATTTCCGTGCTTTCTTTCTTTGTTTTCAGGAACTGACCAAATAAAAGTAGACCTGGACATCAGGATAGCAGACTTTTTATACAAAAAAATAAATAACAAATTGCTACATAGGTGAAAATGAGCATTCAGATGCTGAGTGACATAAAACACAGAAATTTCATCACTAATGGAGTTTTAAAATACCAGGTGATGTTAGATATCAAAATGCAGACTAAAAAGTGGGTTTAGAACTACTTTTACATTCAGGATAATGCAATGAGTTTCTGGTTATTCCTTTAACCCTTATGAAATGTTCTTTTCTAAGAGCTCAAGCTAGCTCTTGCTTCAAATAGGTAGAATTCCAACTTTATACTGGATGTGTCATTTCTGTTGTAAGTACCATATTAATAAAATTAAGCAATTTCAAGTGTCATTTTATGTTTGTTGTTTTTTGGGTTTTTCTCTTTCTGTGTATGTGTTCAAATAAATGCTAATATGGTTTTTCCAACAGATTGTTTAAAATAAAATGTGCTCCTGCAGACTACTGCGTCGGCTTGAAAATCAGTAAGCCAGTGAAATAAAATCAGCATACAAAAACTAAAATGTGTTAAAGGAAAAGAAAAAGGATAAGCAATAACAATTGTATTAATTCTTCATTTTATGATCTAATGTAACTCACAAAAGGCTTCTTCAATGCTGAGTAACACAGATTAAAGCAAATAGAAGCAAACGAAAATGTCAAACTTAATAGAGGTGGCTAGATAAGCTTTAAAAATGTCACTGGCTTCTCTTTACACTCCATTCCACACGTAAGCATCTTTTGCTTCCTCTGAAGAGTTTGAACAATTTTGCTGCTATTCAGCTCTTGCAGTGCCTGCATCTCTCCTGTTATTTTTATTCACCAATTACTTTAATACTTTACACTTACTTTCATCAAGCTACTAGCTAATTGTTCCTTTCTTTTAATTCTAGTTTCAATTTTCTCTACTAATTCATCTCATACTGTTGAGTTTGTCTTCCTTTCTCCTTTAGCACTAACCTCCAAAAAACTAATATGCTGCATCTCAATTGATTTGTAAAAAAAAAAAAAAAAAAAAAAAAAAGATTTTCACAAAATCCTTTAAGGCACCAATGTCTCCACCATGTTTCCTCTAAAGCTTCAGAAACCCCCACCTGTCACAAACCCAGACCCCTCTACCCAAACACTTCCAAAGAGTTCATCGTGACTCTTTTCCTTCCCCCACTCTATTCTTCATCTCCATATCTGTAAATAATGAAAGCTGGATTCATGCAATACATTTTCATGTTGGTGAATAAACATCCTTAGAAGCAAGCTCGCTTCCCATAGTAATTTTAGAGAAACCTAGGACTGATCATAACCAGATAACGTACTTTTAAATACATTAAATGATGTCTCCTACTGAGAATGTATCCACCAAGCCAGGTTTGTTAACATTTCTCCCAAACAAGGTACTTTCATTAGACCAGACCGGCTGATATTTTAATCGTTAACAACGAAAGTGCTTTGTGTTAGAGAACTTGCTATCTTATTTAACTGAAAACTGCATAGATCACATTAGCTCTATGGAAATAGCAGACTTTGAAAGTATGAAAAGCAGCATACGTTAAATGTGTGCATTCAAAGCATATTAGAAACACGGGGTTTCATTTACATGTTGCAAAACTAATGTTCCAAACCTCAGCTTTTCTCCTTGCTTGTGTTAAGGAATAATGCCACAAAAACAGACATCTAGTTACACACACAACAGTGTAGTTTTAAGAAGTGGGCTTCATATTTCTTACAATTGTCTTACATTAGAAATCAAAAGTATTTTTAAAGGAATATCTATACGACTTCAGTGTAATACGGCAACAATTATTTTTAAAGCTGAAGGACACCTGCATCTGATGCTCTGAACAATTATTCCATTTTTTGTTGTCATTTGCAATGTTAAAGTTGCACTATTGTTACATCTTTTTCCCCACTAAAAACAAAAGGTTTCTCTTAGATTTAGAATAACTGTGATGTCTGCTAAATCCCTGAAAAACTCTCAGGGTCTCCATTCCTAAATACTTGCCTGTTGTCTGATCACCAAAATCTGATCCCAGTTAAGGTACTCACACCTCTTCTCCCCCTACCCAATACATGTCCTGGGAGTCGTTAATTCTTCAAATTCATCTTCTTTCATTAAATAAAGTGAAGAGTCACAACTGCAGGTGCTGTACTATTGAGAGTCACTGCTGTGCCAACAGTTTCAATTTTAAACCTATTTTTCCCCATTGATGACATTAGAACTTCACCCACGGCTGTACCAGCTTATAACTTTCACTTTTAATTAAAGAAATTAAATTGGCAACATGAAACACTTTGCTTTCACATTAGCTTTGTTAATAAAAAGTGAGAGTTAAAAGCAGCATAGCTGAGGGTAAAACCCTGTTTTGAGCTACGACCACAGTGAGGAAGATTGCAAGAGTGCAGGTCTAAAAGAAGATTCATTTTAAAATCATTAAAATTGAAGTAACAAATTTTTTAAAATTGAGAAAATTATCTCAACGCAATAATTCACTCTTTGCTCTCCTCTCATCAGAATTGAGTTACAAGTTTCAGTTCAGAAAGCGCTTCATCTCACAAAAAGCTGCATTACATCTACTGTAGTCTCAGAAGAGAAGGAAAGGATTAAATTGGCATGACGACTGAACTCATCTCTCACTCAGGGAGACAGGCCCTTCAAGTAACGACAGGAGGTGCACGTGACAGTGCTCTGTAAGGAAATCTGCACGGCCAAATTTCAACGATCTCTCTCCAACAAAAAGTAAAAAAGCACCTTCAACCTACTGCACTATCAAAATCTCCATCATCCATAAATGTTGCTTAACTGTGCAAACACCACCAAGCAATTTTTCAGTTTACTTACTGATACCATTCATAGAATAGAGGCCACACTCCTATGATAGCTGTAGTTATATTTTAAAACCCAAAACTAGATAGGCCTGTGCTATTAATACAGAATACTGATAATAGACCACAAACTCCTTTCTGCTGCCAGAAATACTTCCGTTATTACACTCGAATCAGAACCTCATTCTATTTGACACACACAACCTACGTTTTCCAGTTTAGGAAATCGCCATGAAAGCAGCAAGGATGAATCACTATGAAAGCATCTTTTACTACAGCAAGACATGTGCCTTGTGTTTTCAGAAAGTCCACACAACAAACACCACGTCAAATGGAAAGGTAAGCTCCTCAAGTTATTTCAGTCTGGCTTTTGACCTTTCTGCTGTCTTAAGACTTCCCTTAGCTTCTTTTCTGATTTCCCATATCAACCACCAAAGACAGATTCAAAAGACCTTTGCCTCTGCATACAGTGGAAACAATGGCCAGTGGCTTCGTATTAGGAAAACAAACAAGGAGAAAGAGGTGACTCTCCAAAATAGTTTATTTAAAGAGACTGCACTCCACATGTGTGTATGTATATATACACACAAGATAGCCCTTCCTTGTGTCATTATTCCTTTACCCTATTATTTACATAACAGGAAGAAAATCCAAAAGTAATGATAATCAAGGCAGTCGTAGTACCTCCCCATACAGCTTCTGTATTTAAATCATCACATCTGGTGAAACAGGAGTTGTTCCACCAGATGGCAACTGTGGATCTGACAGTTCTGGGGACCAATATATCATCTTTAAGCACTATAAGTAGAAAAAGTATCACTAGAAAGTAAATTAGAGAAATGTTTTGGGCCATACATTCTAGGTTGGTACACATGTTATCAGACATGATGCAAAGGTCCTCAAAGCAGAAGTCCTGTTCAAAATTTTTAAGTGTTTAATTAAAAATAAACAGTATATTGCAATAACTTTTTAAAAGTTCCTGAAGCCTTACTTTTTTCTTTGGTCTCTCCATCTGACTTTATCTCTCGTTCCTCCCAAGACACCTCCTGCAGCAAAATCCACCCCACCAGGGTACTTATGAATTCTACACTCATATCTTACAGTAGTAGCTGAAAATACAGTTGCAGGTCAATCAGAACACAATATTCCCTTTGTCAGTATTTTATTCTTCATGAACACGTGTACTTGGTTGCTAAAGAGGCTTCACAAACTAAATACTTAAAAAAGAACTTTCACTAAGCAAGTTAAACCTGTATATGCTGTTCCATACCTAGACAACAGACTAGGTACCACAAGCAGGCAATTTCAAAACTTTTCCTAAAATTATTCTGCTGAGTATCTTTAACAAACATTGAAAAATAACGTGCTAAAACATGTACAGGATTAAAAAAAAAAATCACTGTCTAAAAGGCATATTAAGCAGCAGTAGCTTTTACACTGTTGGTTGTTTTTTTTTTTTATATATGATTTTTAGATTTAAGCGCTTATAGAAAAATAAGCAGAAGCAGAAATTTCATCTTAAAATCCCAAGGTTTCTAACTTTCAGATACACAATACTATCAAGATGACAAAAGTGCCCTGATCTGTGAAACAATCTCTTTGCATAAGAGGTATTTCAGTCTCCAGAACCAGTTTAATCATTACCCTCTTTGCAAGCACAAATAGCAATCAGCATACCACAAACAGACATGAAACGTTTTCTGGTCTGTATCACCAGTTACCAGAGGAGATGAGGTAGATTTTAACTGTGTCCATTTAATAACTGTTTCATTGCAATTACTGCATCCTCTCCACAAAGTATTCAACTCAAACAACTAAGGATGTGAAAAAAGACCAGAAAGACCAAAAAATCCTGGCTAAGGATTTAGTATGTAGGAATTCAGAATAAAGATCACAAGAGTTCTCTCTGTTGATGTACAGAAGACCCTGCATTTCAGCAGCAACCTAGATTCTGAGGAAATAATGAACAATGTATTGTTTAGAATAAAAAGCTGTAATTTGAACATGCTTTGTCAAACTATGTTCTATGTGAGTTTTGAAAGAGGTGATCAATCCATGGGAACAGCATGGCAGAGAGCAGACACACGCTCCAGAAAAGACAGATGCTATCATTCTAAGTTCAATTCAAAGCTGGCATTTAACACTTAAATCCCAACACCACATAAGCACCTTTCAAAGGTTTCATAATATCTTCAATTTCTCTTCCTAAACATTAATGCTGGTAAATCAGCATTTTTCTTCCATGGTTACTTTGTGGTTTTTGTTTCTTTTCCATCATACATATTTTTTCTAGTATAAAATGTCTTTATGTCTAGCTGTCTGGTTATAAAGCTGATTTACATGCGCATTATGTTAATGAAAATGATTTCTTCAAGTCATGTAAAAGACTCTCCTTCAAAGTTTTTTGGTGTAATAATTTGAATTTGCTCTATAATCTATTAGAATCAAACTTATTGTTAATGTATTTATTTCCTAAAACTCCCATGAAGTCAAGATAACATTAACTCAAACTAAAAGAAAAAGAATCCAGAAAACATGGCATCACAAGTTTGGAAGTGCTAACATCTAATCCAGCCCTTAGATCAACTTGCATGCAACTTTGTCCAGTTGGTGAAATGTTTTTAAACTAAAGACTACTGAACTGTATTCTCCTCAATGTCCATTAAAAAAAAAAAAAAAGAGAGAGAAAAAAGAGAAAGACTTCAAAAATCAACAAACAAAAAAAGACACAGAGAAACAAAGCATGATACATCAAGATGTATTCATTCAATGTAGAAAATGAAATACACAAAAAAAGCATTAAAAATGAAAAATGTCTCTGCTTCCACCTTAGCATTTAAAAGGCATATATATCTTCTGTGGAAAACTGTGGAATACCTAAAAATGTGAACGATTATAAATTAAGAAAGAAAACAGAACAGATAAAAGAAAGATGAAAACAGTCAAATTCAGAAACATTTTTCTGAAATTAGCAAGTCAGGTCCTGTTGTTGGGTTGGCTTTTTTTGTTGTTGTTGTTGCTTTTAAGTTTGCAAATGGAAAGGTCTTTTAATAACACAAAGTTTTACTGCTGAACACTGAGTTGTGCCATATAAACTCTTTAGAATATACAATAAACAATTCAGTGAAAATGTAAAACAATGGATGAATAACTCAGAATAAATAAGGAATAAACTTATTTGTAATTTGATTAATCAGTAATACAATTACAGTTGCAGTTTTGGATAGGAATTTATCTAGAGATATGAAAGGCATTGTCTCCCATAGTCTCAAGAATCCACCATATTCAGAATTATATCTTCCTGAGAATGCACGAGCATTCCAGCCAGCTAGGTGTGCTGTCAAACAGAAATATTTCTTTGGTATATGTAATGCTGTAATGCGATGGAAAGTATAGCAATAATAGTGGGATGGCAAATGAGGTGAAGCCCAAAGGAAGCAGCCATAGATGTAGAAATGAAGGAAGAAAATATGCTTACCTTTGGAAGGCCTCAGGTAGGCAGGGATCTCCAGAGAGATACCCTCACCTCCACTGTCAACCCTTAAATGAGGGCTGGGAAGGGGTGTATCCTGACTTCACCCCTTCTGATCACACAAGTGCACTGCATGCACTGAGCTCCCCTGGGTTGGCCCTGCCTTCCCACCAGGTGCTCAATCACTGCTTCAGGCTGTGACTCAGCATTTCTGCTACAGTTTAAGAAACAAAAACTGTTCCAGAAACAGATTTCAAGAGATTAAGTAATTGTTTGAAGATTACGAATTGCTAAATAATTTTAAAAAATAGAATAAATAAGATACCTTGGCAGCCTTTAGCAAGATTTCCCTCTCTTGTTCATCTTTCCTTTGCTTTTCTAAACGTTCCAACTGTTCAAAAAACTTCAATTGTGATCGGACATCTGTAGCTTGTTCATACCACTCATCATCCTATAAAGAACAATATTTTATGAAAACAGGCATTTTCATCAAGACTGAGTGCATACATTAAAATCTTTCTACAGTACTAACAACAAAAAAATATTAAGCTTGGTGCAATGAAGCCAGCCGCCTACATGCTTTTGTATTAGTTTAACAATTACTAGCAATTTTCTTTATTAAAAAAAAAAGTAACTCATTTCTAATAGTAAAACATATTTGACTTACCTGAATTTCAAACTGGTTTGCAGTTTTTTATTACAATTCTCCTTCTGGTTTAAGATATCTAAACTATTCCAATTTTCTCCAAGAATACAATCACTAACAATAGTATCAGAATAACTTGAAATCTTTTTTTTAAAGAGAATACTGTTTAATTACAGTGAAGAATTTAATAGTTGAATTCTTTAGTTGCTGACTTAAGACAAATTAGTAGCTCTTCCCTCTAATCTGAAAACAGTTTTATCCCTGTCTTATCATTATATTCTTTAAGTTAAACATCTAAAGTTTTGTGCTAAAAGTTTTAAATGGCAAGCATAGAAGTATTAGTATCTCACACAGTCAAAGACATGTATAGCTACTGCAGATTCCTAAATATTGAAGCAATTTTGGACCAATCAGCGGTTATCCTGGTCAAAAGAGAAGGCATGAATCAACAGTCTTGTTCACAGAAGGTGAGCAGAAATAGCTTAACAGGTGAACCAAGCTAGACACTTCAGCATGCAAAGATGAATACAGTTTTACACACAAATTCTATGACAGAGAAGACAGGTCTGGCAAGCAGGGTCATCATCCCACTACTCTCTATGCAATGAGGTAGATAAATTTGTGATTAAAATGTGCTCTGCACATAAAATGAACACAAAACATGTACCATGTACTAAGAAAGAAAACTGTGTCAAGTTGCATCACTATATGACTATCACTATATATATCCAATAGCTTGATTTGCACACTTACTTTGTATGATTCCATGCGGTGCTGGGTTATCACTGTTACTTTTTCTATCACTGTTCTTAATCTGCTTTGTGTTGCATGGGAAATAAAAGTAACCACCTCAGCTGGCACATCAGTAATTCCTAATTTTTTAGCTAAAGCAAAGCAAAAGAAAAGAAAAGAAAATTAGCTGACCTTCCACCAAAAAAAAAAAAAAAAAAAAAAAAGCCCAACCTGTAAAGAGCACAAAGTCACAATGTTATTTTCCTGAGCATATAAATCCTTGATAGTAAATCTCTGAAGCTTTGGTGATGTATTCATTACCTCTTGAAAACAGATATGGTCACAATTTAAAGTTTGAGATAATCCAGAGTTGCTTCTTTACCCTTCAGAGGACTCTGAGGCTCCTTACCAGGTTTTATCCCAGTACAGCGATAGAAGGTAGAAGTTGAGGCAATATGAGTCCTCAGAAGCAGCAAATCCTTTGCTTTCAAGATCACTGCTGACACTTACACAATCCCAGGCTGCAGCCCACAGCACACTGCTGTGTACTTCAGCACACACTACTAGTTTTGCTTTAAACAAACATAACCTTAACAATGCTTGAATATGTTCACTTCTGACATAATAATACGTATGCAAAGCATTCCAGGAAATTAAAATACTCTGGAAAGTGTTTCCTGAGTGACTAATTAGAGCAGTCGTTGCCTGTGGGAGTGACCTCCACACAAATACAAACCTGAGAGGCTTAAAAATGAGCCTATTTTATGACGCATTCCTATCTTTTTCCAGCCAAGCTCGACGGTAAAAAAAAAAAAACCATAACACGTCCGAAAAACGAAGACGAAGTAACGAGCAGCGTTCTGGCATGCCTACAGCTTTGTTTCAGCGGCAGAGCAGCCGGCAGTGTACTGCACCACCGCGGGGCGGCACAGCCCTCCCTGCAGGGGGCGCTGCAGCCACCCATCCCCGCGCAGCAGCGCGTGGGGAGAGTCCACATGAGGCGCCCAACTGCGGCGGGAACCGGCCGTGCCCGGCCGCCTGAGCTCCTTTTTTTCTTTCTTTTTTTTTTCTCCAACCGTTCTGTCTATTTAAATGTATATTTTATTACATCACTACAGCACATCATCCCCACGCTTCCCAGAGCTGAATTCTGTCATATATTTCTGATATTAATTTTTTTTGTAATGATTCTTTGAAGTCGTTATCTCTTTAACTTAAGCTATCACTGCCTTCATACAGTACACGGTACCTTAAGGACTTCAGCAGTATGTATATGACTTCAACTGATTTTTGCTTTGCCACTAAAAAAATTCCATCTGTCTTGGTGCCCAATTTGTCCTCTGTAATAGAGATGGAGCTCCACCGAGGTTGCTGAAAGCTGAACGCATAATGGAAAGCAGACATTCGCATTAAGATCCCAAAGCTGCAACTGTTACTCATGCAAATTAAGTCCTTGAAGTCGTTGGGACTATTCACGTTGGTGGGAGCTTGCAATATCCACACATATTTGAGCATGCACCACTTTATTATGCAAACGTGTAAGCAAAGCTATCAATCTGAAAATAAAAAACCTAGTCTGAATGATAAAATACAAGCAGAAAGGGAAATTTAATTAAGTGCTATCTAGAAAAGAGGTTTGAGATGGAAAATTCTGCCAGGTATTCTAGTTACAAGTAGGAATGAGTAATCGTTACAATAATAATTCTTCGAATTTCAGCTGTTTAACTACAGCTACCCAACTTCTCTGAACACACAATGCTTTCATAATAAAGAACCACCATCTTTTTTTTTTTTTCCTCATGATAAAAGTTTTCCTAATTTTAAGCACTTTTGCCCTAAGTCAACTCAACTACTATGCAGCTTGTTTTGCCTATTCAACTCTTTGGAACTTCATCCATAATGAAAGGATCGTTTCCTGAGATGCCCACTTCCCAAAGAGTCATGCCCTAGGCCCTCCCCACCAGCCTCCACGATAACCCTGGGAGATTTCCTACTCCTGAAATCCCTCCGCACAAGTCTTCACAATTTTAGAAAACTACCTGAAAGCCAATTACAAATGGTGGCCCTCACGCCTGTCCTGGGACTTGTCCTTTTGAATACCTTTTTCAGGGATGTAAAGGGACATCTAAAACACCCTCATCAAGTTTGCAGATGACCGCACAGCGAATGGTGCAGAGCTGATGGAAAGCTTATGGTGGGCAGTCAGCCAGTCATGATTCAGCAATGCATCCTGGCAACAGTGGAGACTATCAATACAGTTGGTTGTATCAACAGGCGGCAAAAGCAATCAGTACATCAAGAGAGGTGACTACTCCTTTTCTTTTGGTGCAGCCCACAGCTCAGTTTTGGGTACCCCAGTCCAAGAAAGATTTGAAAAATTTGAGTCCAAGGACAAGTCACCAGGGCTGGAACATTTGGTCAATACAAGCAGAACCTGAGGGATCTTTATCTGGGAGAAGACAAAGCTTAAGGCAGAGGTTATTTAGGAAGATTAATCCAGTCTCTTTATTGAGATGCCTGGAGTAAGGATGAGAAAAATTCATAAACTGAAACAGTAAAGGTTCTGACCAGACTTAGGCAAGAATTCTTCATTAAATGTTAGAATACTTTACACAGAAAAACTATGGAATCTCCCACCTTGCATGTTTTTATGACTCAGATGGACAATAACTTAGACAATCTAGTCTGATTCCCTGCTTCTCTTGAACAGCACCAGTTTCTTCGCACATTCCTTGTTATCCCTTCTTATCACAACATCCTAGCTCCCTCACACATCTAGCATCATCCCCCGGCCTATCTTCCAGCCCACATTTATCCAGCTTGCCAGCTGGGCACAGCCAACTCACCACCCTGAGGCAAGTCTGTACAAGAATGCTGACTGGCAGCTATCCAGTCAGAAGGAAAGAAAAGAAAATTTGATTTTCCCCTCAATTGGAACACATAAGGGCTATCTAGCTGTTGATTTATCAATAAATTCAAAAGTTATCTGCAGGGAGAGAGAAAGAAGGCAAATAGACTGTTCCATCATCTAAGGCTAGCTTTCTTTGGAAAGCAGGCTAAAGAAGAAAGAATACAGCACAAATTTTCCCAAAAACATCAAGAAACCAGGCTACAAAAAGATAAATGTATAAGAAGTCAACTCGTCATTCACAACATTCATCATGTGTGGAAACAACATGTCTTCCTTGCTCTAAATTTATACCAGTCATTAGTTCTGTTAGCATAGGACATCAGAAGCAGGGTACATTCCAAAGCTGTATACTACATGAAGATTTGGCACACTACTGAAATACTTGGGCTGTACTTGGGGCAAAGATGGGAAAATTACCAGCATGCTCCTGAAACAGTAGTTTCATCTATACTTGGAAAGGTTGCCTAAGTTATACTCTCATAAACAGGCATCTATACAACCTTACTGATTTTCTGACTGAAGAAAAGTTTTGATAACATTCTTAGAGACTTTTAAAAATAGCTCTTACATTTTTTTTCTGCTATTTAAATAGATACTTAAAAGCAGCAAAAGTAGCAAAATGACACTATCTCATAAAGCCCCAAAATGCCAAGAAGTAGAAACTGACTCTGTGCAAAAGGCTGGGAAAGTTAATACTTGTAGTGGTGAAGAAAAAGATAGTAAGACTTCAAAATAGGAACTTACATCTTCTTCTGTGCTTCATCCACTCCTATGTATATAAAAAAAGCATACTGGATTTTTTTTTTCCTTCAAAGGAAAATTACGCTGATCTTCAGATAGGAAAATACCTGAGACCCACTCCTAAAGCACATAATTGTTTTTTTCCAATTTTAATTCAGAAAGGTTTATCTTCCCTTCACAAGTATGCTTGTGCACACACTAAAATATGACAATAAATATCAACTAGATAGTTCATATTTAGTTTGATAGGGAAAAAGAAATATGAAGTTATAAAATATTTGTATATGCAATTATATGAAAATACTTCATGTTCTTAACCGTATCATGAAGCACAAATATTATCATATACAGTTTATCTTTCCAACCAGGTCACAGGATAGCTGGTTCAACTGCAGATATTTTTAAGTCCCAGCATTCTAGATTCCTATCTTAACTGCTAACTGGTCATACTATGTATGTATGCTTACACACAAAATATTAAGAGAAAATAAAGATTAAACAAAATAATTAATGTTGATCAACAAACTGCTGTCACATACCTTTGTTTGTAACAAGAAGCTATAATTATTTCTGACTTTTTTTTCTGCTCCTCTTTATGTGCTCTAAGGTTGATACTGTGGATGTCTTAACTTGTAGATTCATAACCCAAATTCTGCATTATAAAGCAGTAAGGAGCTACACATTTAAAACATCAGGAAATACATAGTTTGAAAAAAATTGCTTGGTATTAAAAAATACATTTGCTAAATTTAAACATTTTCAACATCAAGCACAATCCTTAAGCCTTTAAAATGACTTTAGCAATGTAATTCTGAACTTTTCCTAGAGCTATGATAAAAACATCATCAAGGATAACAACAAAGATGGAGATGGAGCAAAGCAAGGCTCCAAGCTGTAATTTTAACCAATCTCTCCACTTGAATTTGAGTTCTTATGTTTTAAAAAGCATAACTAAGGTCATGTTTTTCATTCAAGCATTCTTGCCAGTACACTAGAGCTATAAAAGACCATGAAGAAGCAACGAATGATAGCATGAACACTTCTATTCTTTGTGACAGAACTTAAGTCTCAATTGCTTTCAGGGGTATCACTACAAAGTAGTTGGTGGAGTCACCTTGTCATATGTGAAAAATATGAGGGATCACAAATTAATACTTCCAAAATGAACAAATTTCTAATCTGCCAAGCATTTATAGAACAGTATAATAAGGCCTGTCTACATATTAAATCTTAATTACATGATTGGAAGCATTAATAGCAAACCCATGGTTCAGTCAGCATTTAGTAGAGCTCTACAGCATATGAAATGGCATGCAAAGAAAGTATAAAAAAGCACTGAAATATTTTTGTTACAAATAAACTGTTTTCTACTTAAAAGTTCGCAATATTGCAAGAGAATTTCTATAAAGTTAGAACTTGTATATAAGTTTCAAAAACCTTGAGGGAAAAAGCATTCAGCAATATTATTCTGATATTGGCATATGTGTCACTAGCACAAGGTTGTTTTTTCACAAACATAAAAGTGCCTAAACCTTGTCATTGAAAACTTTCAGGTTCCAAGAAGTGAAAATTTTGAAGAGTGCTATTATCTACTTCCATATTTGAGGGGTACCGACTTCGCTGTGCTTTAGAAATTTAATTATATTTTATTGATCAAACAAACCAAAATAAATCATAAGAATACTGTCCTACTTGAGAAGCAGGACAAAACACTATCGTTGCAGATAGGCTTTCAAAGAATCAAAAAGTTACTTGAATAATTTATACTTAAAGAGGACTGACAGGACAGAGATCAAAGATAAAAAAAATTATTTGTAAAACATTAGGTCTAACTTATTACTGATGTGATAAATTATTGAATGCCTGTATAAAATCTCTTTACATTTACACTTAAAACAAAAAACTTTAAAGAATTGGTTTTAAACTATTAAACTGCATATATTTAGGGCTTGAATTTGTCTCGTCCTTCAACACAAACACACTGGGAGAGAGCCTATTTATTCTCTATTTGCTCTTAATCACAGGTCAGCCAGAAATGCAGAACACATTCACTGCTATCATCTTAAAATTAGAAGAAACTTAAAGTTTAAGTTCTTTACGTTAAACATTGGCCACAAATGGAACCAGATTTCTTAGGTCCAGGCCTCATCTGCTGTTACAACAGGCTTGCATAGAGCAAGATGGAAGGAAATCACAGAAATTCATCCTCCTTGCATCTGGGATATTCCCTATTTGTCTAAATTTCTATTTTACCTCATTTAACAGCATCAGATGGGGAATAATAAAACAGAGATGCATCTGGCCATACCTATCTACCCCATCCCCAGAGCATAAAAAATACCTGACTGTGCTTTGGATTGCACCTATGATTATAAGATCAAGCATCCTTCCTCCTCATTCATCCCAAACTATTCACCACAGTTTACAACCCCGTCTCTCTGTAATTTTCCCCATCAAGAAAAGTAATGTTTTTGAAAAATTACCCCCTAAATTGCTGCAGCAATCTTCCAAATCTTTAAAACGATGTAATTCTTTAATTATTTCAGCCCTTCATTTTAATAGCATGAAAGAAAGTGATGATTTTATAGTTCTGCTGAAGGTGTCAAGTCCTATAAAATTAAATATCTTTAAAAACATCAGGACCAGTTAAGTAGTCATCATTCAAGACTTAAGCTGTACAGAAACTTCTGACAGCTAACAGCTGACGAAAATGAAAAGAAGAGGTGAGCAGTTCCCTTTTAAAACAACACAAACAGTATCTGCAGGTCCTAAAACATACCATGTGTTCTCTACAGAATGCAGGTCATGAAATCAGCAGAAAGCAATAGGCACTTTCCCTAATACTAAGACATCATTCATTCTACGCTCAGCAACAACATTTAATAGTCAGCCTGCCTAAACACAGCGAGGAAACAACTGTAACGCACTATGAGCCCGAGGAGCCATAAAATAGCAATTACTGAACTTAGTTGTCCCCTGTCCTGAAGCCCAACCTGATTAGACTGGGACATCTCCCACACAGCAGTGTCCTCAGCCATCAGCACTGCATTCAGAACTCCATCAAAGGGAAAACTCGATCTTACACACTAAGGTAGACAGTTGGGGATTGAACACAACAAAGGAAGAAACTGAGGAGGTTGGCTGGGTACAAAACACTCTGGAGTTGTCTGGAGGGGCTGCCAGAGCCCCAGACTACCTTTTAGTATTAAAAACAGAAAGAAAAGCTGGTTAAATGGAGTGATGTGCAAATAGTAAATCACTAATTATGATGATGGGAATTAGAGATTCCTAGCAGTGTAAGATAACCTAGTGATCTCAGGCAAAACAAACAGTATCACGATTTTAGCTGTCATCCTAGGTTTTCAGTCCTTTAAATAAAAAGAAGCTTCAAGTCTTACTAAATAAACAAATAAATAATTTAATCAGTGTTGATTTGCTCTACTGTTAAATCTGTCTGGGAGACATGATGAGGAAAGGTAAAACTACAGCTTTAGCTGCTTCCTTCACAAAATCAGCAAATCCAAAGTAGTTTGAGCAGGTGCCTCTGAGAAACTTGGAATCTGGAGAGTGTTTAGGGAAACCACAGGCTAGGGAATGCTTTGTGCCAAACTAGAGAGTATTGGTGCCAAGTGTTTTGTGTTTTGGTAAGCAATTCCCTCTGGCAGGTACAAACCAGCATCCCTTCAGTGAGGGGCAGATGGCCAAGATATATTCACAGCTCCAAATCAACCTTGAACTATCTCAACTGTTATGGGAAAGATTTGGTTAAGTAGCACCCCATACTGTTCAACACTATACTTCTAGTTCACCTTCACATAAACTGCCTATGCTAGAAATAATGACTGTTTATCACAAACATTATTTACAAAATAATGGAAGGCTCCACGTTAGTTACTTTAGTAAGCTTGTTTATATAAGAACATTTTTCCTTTAATAGGATAAAATCTCATGAGCTCACTTCTGGATAAAAGTGTATGATATATTTGAGGACTCAGGTCTTGCTGGGGCCTAATGTCTTTTCTATACTGTTTCAGAACTACAGACCATGAGATGATTCTTCAGGAATAAATTTGTGAAACTGAGAAATCAGTGAAACACTAGTTACTTTTAAGTATACATATAAATAAATCCAACTTACAGATGAAAATCCTCGAAAAACATAGCTCTTTTCAATGCAAAACACAGCAGAAAAGACCAGCCATACAATTCTAATGTAACTTAATATTCTGAAAATTGTAATACTCTCTTCTTTTGCTTTCTCCAAAATAAGTGCCAATCGAATTATTTTAGCAAAGTAAGGTTTAGCTAAGACTCAATCTCTGCAGGACAATGCACTGCAGAGAAAAGCACTCAAAACTTTTTTCAGATACTACAGTGGATTTAACTTATTCAGTACAAATTATACTATAATAAACTTTTTGCATTTCTGCAATTGTATAAAAAGTTAAGAAAGGTTACACTGAATAATACAGTCTGGCACCCATTCTCTAACAGTAGTAGTGTGAAATGCTGCTGAAAAAAAAAGAACAAAAGAGCATCCATGTAAAACTGCAACCATATACAGCTTAGAACCACCCTAAAGGACCTACCTTACTCTTCACTGCCTCTCAATGGATTTTTTTTTCCATTAATTTTTCAAGTCATTTCTTGAACCTGCAACATCCTAAAATAAAGGTTTGACAACTATTCACTTTTGCTTGTTTTGAACTTTCACCTCCTAATTTTACCTAATAATCTAATTCTTACAAAACAAGACCAGAGTGAAAAATGGCTCCATTCTAGGGAGCCATAGCAGTATAATTATTTTAACACAACAGACACAGAGAAACAGCCGCATAGATCAAAAATCCACACATAACCAGGCCAAAATGCCTATTCCCTTATTCAAAGCTATTATGCAAGTCAGTGAGAGTCAGAGCAGGGAAAAATATCCTGGAAACAGAAAAAGAATTACTAGAGAAACTGTTTAACCCTTCTTACATGATTAGCGTTTTTTGACAAAAGTAATGTAACAGTGAGAAAACAGAGAAGCCTTATTTCTTTAAGAATTCTCAGCAAGAGCATAAGTCCAGGATTACAAACATAATTTTTTTGGCAAAAAGAAAGAACTAATTTGAGAAGAGGTCTGACCTAAAATATTTATAACCAGACAATCCAGTTTCCAAAATTCTGTCTTTGAGCTAAGTAATTACAGAGCTAAAAGGCAGCTATTAATCATCCCTGAAGAGTATTTCTATAATCCTAAGCAGTTTGTCTTCAACAGAACCATGCTAGTTGCCAAACAGTATTATGTACAGGTAAGCAGAGGCCTGGAAAATGGAAGCAGTTGCCATGAATCAGGAAAGCACTAACAGAAAAGCAGTGCATCTAGCAGTAGAACAGAATATTTGGTATTCAGACAGACAGCAAGCCTGACAGCTTGATCAGAGCGGACAGAAAGATAATGCAAACTCTGAGGAACAGAAGTGGACTACAATTATTTTTTTCCTCATTTTCTCTGTAACTAAACTGTATTTTATCTAATTCCTTGTGGAAGAAATAAAAATCTCAATGTCTTAAACAGAAGATGAAAAGATATTAAACCATTACAAGACCTCAGGCTTAAGTAAAAGAACAATATGATTACGGGTTTATGTTAGGTGAGCAAGACATGGGAAAGAACTGTTATAAGAATGTCAGAAACGACAAGCACAGATGCCAGTATACTGTGACATGGTCCTTGCAATAGCAGAACAATCTAACTCACGTTCACAAAAAGATAAAATAAATACCACGAAAAAGAATTTGCCTATATGCTTCTGTTTTTTTGAAGCAGATTATGGAAATAATGTAGACACTTTGGCAATTTAGTTTTCCTGAAGAAACTCTAGCTCTGACTCTACAAATGTCTCGTAGGTTACATGTCTGAAGAGCTATCACAGATGTTTGCTGATATTAGGCAGACTAGTTCAACATGAAGCCATATCTTAAGGAGGCAGGATGGGTAAGTCACCTGGAAAAGATACATGTGCACAAAGAATACAGGAAATTATAAAAGATACCAGAAGAGTAAACCATAACCTGAATTTCAGAGTGTCAGCAACATTGTCTGTGTACGTCCAGGATTAGAGGAAAAGTTGTCAAGATCAGCCATATTCACTAATTAATGCTAAACCTATGTATTACCAGATCATCCACCACTACAAAGTGATTCCAGATCAGATATGGTCACGTAATTTTTTTCAAAACAGTTGTGTTTTATGATGGTTTATATCAGATTCATACATTTACATTATTGTGCAGGAACAGATGGTACCTCATCTGGCACAACGTCCAGCGATGAAGTTACCTCCTTGAAAAAAAATAACCTTTTGTTATCAGTAAAATGTCTTTGTACTGGTTCAATACTTTTCAACATTTGGCTGTGGCTTACTTTATTTAACACTAGACAAACTACAGCCTAACACTCTTGATATCTTAACCACTGAAAAAAAGTGTCAAACTGCCAGTGTGTTATTCTACAACATGGACTTTGTGTGCCGTAGTTTCGGTAACATAAAGACGACTAACAAATGCAATGTATTAAAACAGAGAGTGACATTTTTACCTGCAGAGCACTGAAGTTTTTAAGCGCAAATTCAACTTATATGAGAAAGAAAGACTAAAGATGATGAGGTATTTCAGTAATTTTAAGAAACAAAAACATTGCAACCTTAGTATGAGCAGCAGGATTGCCAAATAAACATAATGAACAATCATTGTGATATTTTAGAAACTATTACCTTTTACTTTTCTCCCCGTAAATGATCCTCCAAGATACTGCTCACTGATCAATGACTTCCTCCTCCACAAAGATGTTCCAACATGTGTTGAGTTTCGGGACATTAGTACCACCTCTAGAGCATGGAGCTTGCCTACAGGGATAACGTAAGTCAGATTTATTGCAATATTGAATGGTTCTCTAAGGTTTTCTTTTTATTGTTCTTATTCTACATCCCATGTTTATTACTAGAAATCTATTTATGAGTTAGACTTCATGAATGAATCTGACAGAGAATGAATCTCCATGGAACAGTATTCATTTTACCCTTCTTTGCAGAGACTGAGAAATTTAAATCACTCTGTTTCCAGATACAAACTTATTCTGAGGCTGAGAGACAAATTACAGCTTCATTTTCCTCACAAATAATCATAGTTTGAACAAATCTTCATTTATTTCTTGTAGTGTTGCAGAACCAATTAGAGTAATAAAAAGAAAACCTTAGAAATACACAAAAACATTGAACAGAGGCTGCCTTACCTTTCACAGAAAGGCAGACTCCAAGCTCTCAGGTGGTACTGAAGTTATCATCCCAACACATGTTGGGACATCTTGTAAAATAGGAAGTCTAATCATGGACCTATTAGAGAAAGAACAACAATACATTTTAACACTCTTCTGAAATATTTACTGGCTATGTTTATTTGGCAACACTGCTGCTGATACTTAGATGGGAATTTATTCCCACCTTTTTTTAAAAAAAAAAAAAAGGAAATAGTAAATGTAAGCAACATAATATAATATTATATTTTAACATGAACAAACAATAAATTGCAGTACAGAACAACAAATTTGTTGCTAAATATAACATAGTAAACTAAACGTTCATAGATATGAACATTGATGAGATAAAGAAGCGCACACCTAAATGAAATTTCTAGTAATTTGCTTGTATTACAGAGTGGGAGAAAAACTCTGTACTTACTAAGAAAGCCACAGAACTATTTCATATGTCAGAATTTATATACATTTCCATATCTGTCATGTCTCCCTACCTGTGACATAATTATGTTCATAGGAACTTTAGAAAGTCAACATATTTGGCATGCACAGTAAGTTGCAGTATGTGTTACACAATACCTAGCACTTTTTTCTTTTTTTTTTTCCCCTGGGAAGCAGCAACTAAAGTCACAGAAAACCCCACTCTAGATACAGTTCAATTGGACTACGTATCTTGTTAGGACAGTGAACAACTTCAAAATTCTATGTTTAAGGAGAACAAGGACTTCATGGGCTGATTTGCACATTAGAACCATCTCCAAACACAAAAGTTATGTACACATATTTAAGGAGGCCATCATGACAGAAAAATGCTGTTGAAAAACAGTGGTATTAAAAGGAATATTTCAGTTTGAAGAGAAATCAGCTTATGGATAACAAGTTAAAAGTCAATAACGAAAACAACTAGCATCAACAAAAAGTGCACTGAAAACAAAAAAAACATGTTTGCAGGCAATCTGATGGATCAGAATTTCAGTACCCACAACAACTGTAATCTTAGCAGCTATGAAAACCCTCTAAAGTAAACCAACCTCAGAAATAAGTATACTTTTATGTTAGAACTGCTCCATATGTGAAAGAGCAATCATCAATAGTAGTTTCATCTCATTCAAACATGAATACAACTTTTGACAAATAAACAGATGAAACAGGGATGACAGAATGACACTATTATTTAACTAGTAACAAATGCTTTAAACAAAGGCTCTGAAATCTACTGGCCCAGTTCCATGAAGGATATTCCAATCAGTTTTTAGTTGTTTAACAATAAAAAATGTCCTCCAGAGTATTAAAATTATTTAAAATACATACAGGTGCATACAACTCAGTTGCCACTGAGATGTCATAAAGTAGATTCAGTATACTACAGAATACAGAAAGATAGATAAGCTATTTGCTTATGTTTTAGCATACATTTCTATAGCAGACATAATTCAAATGTAACTGAACAAAGAATCAAACAGAACAACAATCAACATGTCATTAGACAATTAAAAATGCATTGCCAATAAAATAACAAAAAGGTAAATCTATGTATTATGTTGAACCTAACCCTACAACCACTACACTGGCAGAGACAGTGGCTTAAATCTATAAAGCTGAACTGTTCTGAGGCCATTTTAAGAATGACTGTAGACCTCTTCTGATCTAGGAGCATCTGGATTCAACAGTGCATTTACAAGTTTCATAATAATACACCTGCACCATTACATGTGTTCTTGACTAAAAATCTATTTGGATGAGTAAGAGAATCCAGTGCTAATTATTGACAGGAAATGTCAGAGGTGTATGCTATTTTGCCAATGTAATAGATTTTTTAAAGGAAATATGTAACAGTACTTGCTTATAGACATAAATCAAGAACTTAATAAAAACACGTTACAGAAAGATTGATTTCTTAATGAAGATATAAAAATAATTATGAATTAATGTGAAATAAAAAAAATTTGTAATTCTTCCATACATTTTTATCACACATTCAAGTAAAAATAGAAATACAAGATGGACACTTAAAATGTATTAAATATGGCCAAATCAGTCCAACACTTCTTACAATGTCACATTTGTAATTATTCTATTTATCCAGAGCTCTGTAACAACACAAACTGAAATAGAAACATTGGGTGAAGAACACTGAAGGTGATGTGAAAGAGAGAAGGAAAGAAACTAACTCAGAGAGCACAATATAGCAAAATTATGTTTAATTATTATTGCTTTCAGACAGTTAATTTATGGTTAACAGTCTGCTCATAAAATGACCTTTTAGGGACAGCCACGGAAAAAGCAAAATGGCATAATCTGGTTGGAGAGGACGTAAGAACTGAAATACTGCTGTGGGAGTTAATATTCTGCAAGCTCTAAACTTGGGAGGATATTGTGCTCTGGTGACCACAAAATCACAAGCAAAGCTTTTGGAACTGCTAGCAGAGTCCTAGAGACCACCAGTCCTCAGTAAAATGACTCATATCATTGTAATGAGTGGAAATTTTAAAAGTAACCTGCATAAGAAAAGCAAACTTCATCCCACTGTACCATGCTGGGTGGTACCAACAAGACATTCACAAGGGCTTCTGCACACAAAAAAATGTACTGCGCTATGAAAAAGTCCCATCTTGTTAAAACCAAACACAAATGAAGAAAAAAACAAACAACAAAACAATCAAACATGAACTGCTACAAGGTATCCAGAATAGACTCACCACAGTCTGGTAAAGAATAAGGTTAATGACTGTTATTTAGGTATTAGGCTGATAATTTAATTCTCACAGTATACAGTTCTTATTTAAAAACAATTCTTAGCTATTACTTGTTAATGTTTTACAGTATTTTTCCCCCTTTCTCTTCTATACATGTTCCTTTCCATGGACTTAGTTATCACACAATATACATAGGATCACCTTTTTATCCCATCCTAAAGTCCCGATAACATTCACTGTATTAAAAATACAGTATAGTCTAATTCTTATCTGATGAGTCTCGGGAACAATGCTGTAACTACAATAACTCTTGAATCAAGGAGTTTCTATTTTCACAGAACAGTTACAAACCACACTTTCACTCTTAAAACAACCTGCTACACCATACCATCTTATTAAAGTATTGCCCTTTTTGATAAATAGTGAAGACTCAATACCTAAAACTAGTTTCAAAAACCTAATAAAACAATCCAGCATTCTTACCCATGAAGAAATAGCTTTGATTGAATTGTATTGAGAAGTGAAACATCTACAAAATTATTTTTCTTGTTTCTTCTCCACAAAAACAAAACAAAACAACAACAACAAAAAAGCTAGGATTTTTCAGTACTATTCAGTTTATCTTACCCACTCACTCTGCTAATGGAGTTAAAGGCCTAGAAAGTTTTTGAAGTTTACACACACATTAGCACATGCATGAAGAACATCAGTCTCTACCTCTGAACTTGCCAAAAGAAACAACAGTGTTACAGCTCTCTGCATGTGTTTCATTGTGCTGTTCTGTCACACAGAAAGATCTGGGTTTAAATTTTTATGATCCTGTATGGAATAGCAAAAGAGATACATTATCTGCTCAGAAATATCCACTCTTGGTTTCGCATCAAAGAAATTGAAACAGTCACAATGCTGTCTTCCTACAATAACAAATGGCAATGATTACCAGACAAAGACAACTAGATATCAGATTGGATAAGGAAACATGTGGAAAGTGGATGAATATTTTAGCATGAATTACCTTTCAGTTACTTCCTCCATTTACATGGATCACTAATAATATTGTTCATTTAGATTTAATATAAACTTTGGATGATAACAATGCCAAGTTGAACAGTACAGGTAAGAACACACAATAGATTAAGAAATCTCTTTCACTATAACTTTGAGGCATTTGGCTGGTGGTTACTCTCAAAGACTGAGAAGCATCTGCTCTCGCTTTAGCAGTTTATATTCTGACTCTAGTGAATGGAAGCACAATCTCTGAAACACCCTTTGGGGAACACTACTGAGTTGCTCGACAGAACTGTTACTCAGAAAAAGAGAGGAAGAGATTAATATGACAGAAAACTTGAAAGATCTAGCTTCTGAGAAGGGAGAGAAGAGCAGTTTCCTAATACTGTACATACCACAAATCTCTCTTTTACTAAAACATTAAAAACATGCCCTAAAACTAAAGTGATCATTAAATATGAATAGATTTAAAGGTAGAAAATAAGGTCTCTTTAAGTCATACTCAGGTTAAAGGAAGAAGATGTATTTTATCTCATTTGTCAACAGGCATAACAAAAACAGAAGATTGAGGACTCACATAAGACACTTTCTTTTCCTAATATGCCTGAGAAGGTCACAGCCTCCTGTGCTTGATCCTGGTGTGTCTAGGCACAGCAACACATGGTAAAACTGAGTTTCATCATGATCTTACAATGTCGTTATTTTAAGTGCCCAGTAGCTCACACACTACTAAATTTGTGTGGTCCCAGGCAATCAACAAATCTGGCCACACACAATGAAAACCAAGCTTCTAAAACTTCAAAAATCAGCTGAAGGAATTCTCTTCTCAAGAGCCATAGATCCCAGATAGTAGCCACTAGTGAACCCCACAGACACTTTCAAAACTATAAAAGGCTTCATATAAAGACAAAATAAAGCTCTAAAAGTGGTTGCAGGAGATCACTAGGAGTGGCCGCTCTTTTGGATTCATTGCTTTTGAGAAGTAAATCCCTGCAGCTGCTTTTAAAAGCTTTGAAAGTTTCATTTCAATTATCAAAGCCAATAAAGCTTCAGAAACAGCCATAGGGATTTGCTCCTCAGAGGAGCAAACCCCAAAAGGCAGTGATGAATAGTGTGATGGGTTCTGTGGTTCTTAAAGTATGTACAGATTCCTGCAAGTCCTGCACTTGTAATTACAGCTCCATGTTGTGCAGCAATTGTTACGCCCAGACAGTTCATTAAGGATTATATGGCAAATTTATTACTGATTTCCCATTCTTTTTAATGGTCTCCATTTCCTTTTTGTTTTCTAACACCTGTATAATGCATTATATGAGCATCCTTCACAACATTTTCTCAAACCAATTTCACAACAATCTTTCTGCCTTCCCATCTCAGCTGGTAATAAGCCACTTCACAAAATATTGCACATATGCTTTCCCACGCTGCATCACATAGTGTAATCGCCATATCATTTCAACGCTAGCTAAAACATGCAAAATTCATTTCTCACAACGGCTTCAACTAATTATAACACAAAAGTGAAACTCAATAGTAAATTAATGAAGAAACTTGCTGTAACTGCAATACGAAAAGGCTTTCATTAAATCAGTGAACATAAACGCAATATTTCAGAAATGTCCTTCAAACCTTAAAACCCTACAACCTTAAAAACCATGAGGACAGTGATTCCCTACAGATTTTCACAAATTTATGAGTTTTTGTTTTGTTTTGTTTTGTTTTTTAATAAAAGCTTCTATACGCTTGGAGCTCTGTATCTTAAGACTTTGATGTACCTGAAAACATTATCAAAAATTATGGTGAAAAGATACATTTAGGTAACAGATCATATACAATATATTAATTATGTATGTAAAATAAAATACATAATGAGCATGCCTAATAACCTTAAAGCATCACTAATTTTGACTAATTATTTTTTCTACTGAAATTTATAACATTCATTTTCAAATGACAGAATAAATAAATAAACCTTTTGGAAAAATACTACAAGAAAATCACTGTGAACTTAAATAGATACAAGTGTTAAGAACTGAATTATTGGTTTGCATGAGGAAAAAAAAAACTTTGACAGGTAACTTCAGCAATCTGTTATATCTTATTCACAGGTGTCCTCTGTGACCTGAACTACTTAATTTACCTCTCTGTTTCAACATTCTCATGTGTAAAACATGAAGAAGGATTGTGAGAAATAATTAATGTTTGCAAAGAGCTTTGAGATCCTTGGATATAAAAAACATGGGGAAAGTATGAAATATGAAAGGACCTATACAATGTTTTTTTTTCCCATTTGGTATAGCTCAGTTACTTCTATCACAAAAACCTTGAAAGTTCAAGAATACAAGATTATGTAATAAAAGGCATAAGCTCTCTTATTTATAAAAATCTTAAGTGCTAAGCATATTCTGTTACTCAGAACTATATAACGAAAAATACCAAAAAGAGAGGACATGTTTCTCACCCATTTCAAGTATGCGTTTATGTAGAGGTATAGCAGCAAGAAAGGGTTCATCTTTACATGACTGTATCTGGGTTCCAACCAAGTCAGAGTTGGTAGCCATAATTCGGGCACTTTCTTCATTTAGATTAACACCAGCCATAGAGGCAACATCATTGATGTCATCATCATCTCTACAATGAAAATACAAATAAAAAATAATTCTACATTTGAAACATTCAATTAATACATACAAAATAACTCCAGAGCATGCAATAGGCTTGCTGTCTGGGCCAATTTAAGTCACAACTACCACGGTCTCAATTCTCACATTACATATTCTAGATTCAGAGTTAACTATTTCTTGATCACATTCTGAAGTCCCCACACACAGGGCCATTTGCCCGGAGTGATGGAGGTGCCTTTTCTTCATTTTTGAGTAACAACAATGAATTCACAGGTAAGTTTGGTTTCCAAGCATCATTTAACTGTACAATACTATTTTCCCTAGCAACATACAAAAACAGTTGAACATGTCATCTAGTTTTAGAAAAATGAGCTGCATTTCAGATGATGATAGCAGCATTTCCCAAGCCACTGTTTGCTCTGCAATAGCCTTCCTAACAGCTTGACGAAGGACTAACTGACAAATTTGAGTTTCAGAAGACAGATCATACCGGTATCTCCCAAGCATCTGTTATGTCCTACCTCTATAAGAGATGGCTCATAACTGTGGAAACAAACCATCTGTTTTCAGCACTTTCTGTTTAGGAGCTATTTGTGACACAGACACTGGATTTGAGTGTATTCTAGGAATGACTACACAACTGTTGAGAATATACATATGGAAAAAATCCACGTACATCCAACTTCACAGTTCTACTGCATAAAACAAGCAGAAGTTTAATTTAAAAGATTTATATAAAAACATACATACATGGCCATCTACATGCACTAGAATACTTAGTTTCACCTGTTAAAACATGTAATGCCACAGTAAAAAACAAAACTACAAGTAAGGATTAAGAACAAAAGTAACGAGAGGAATCTAGAAATCCATGTCTTCCCTGTCCCCCCCATACTCTTCTAGATATCCATCTCAGAGTACCTAATTTTCTTGCAAGACTTTGATAGTTTGTTAAGATATTGGTTTTGCTTTCTTTTGAAGGAAGAAGAAGAGATTTTTGCCTGTATAAGCCTGGAGAAATACACTGAATACTTGAGGCTGAAAATGGCAGATTTTATAATGATTGTCAGAAAAAGTTTGTTACTTGCACAAGTCAGTTTTTGTTATTTTCCACAAGCACTAAGAACTTCATTTCTTCTCCAAAGTGAAATTCCTGAGGATACTGTCACTTTTCACAGAGGTGGTTTTTTTTTTGTTTTTTTTTTTGGTCTTTTTAAACTTCTACTTCGATTACCCTGAGATTCCAAGTATTACCTTTTCTTTTTGGTAGGCGGTATCAGAAAGATAATTCATTTCTTTATTTGAGCACAAAATAGGAATTCATAGAAATGATCAAAATCAGCACAACAGCACTTACGAAGAAGACTATTGAGGTAACTCCTGGACAGAATTATTTCCTGTCAACTAACATCAGCAATTTGCTACCACCAAGTACATTTGTTTTTATTTTATATCAGAAAGAAGATAGATGTTGAATATATTTTAATTAATCATGATTAGCAATACAGATTTTCCAGATGGTAAAATTTCTATCAATATCCTTTTTTACTTTGAGGAACTTCAACACAAAAGAAAACTTGGTTTCGGATACTGACATAAACACATCTGTATACAAAAGAGGGCTAGCATTTTTGCCATATCATTTCCTACAGAAGTCAACTTCTAACTCCACGTGTCTTCAAAAGCCATTCTGTGGAACAAAGATGCCATCCAGTGGTTGACTAAATTGATGATTACTGTCTATCTTTCCTTATTCATCCTGGCACATTATTTAACAATTTCATGTTTCCTGGCAGAAATGACTATGCTTATATTAATTACTTCTGGCTTTACTGAGCTAAAATCTGAGCCTTATCAGATAAATCTAATATCTCAATATGCATGCTATTTTTAAGTAGGCAGCATGGGTTTTCAAGCTGTTTTCAAACACAAGGTCATTTCTTCATCCTATATTTAACCTTTTTCAACACCTCCTCTCCCCCTCTTATTGATGAAAAACACTCATGCAACTACAAAAAGCACCTCCTTGAAAATAATGTTCAGAAAAAATGAAGTATTTGCACAGTTTTCTATAACACACTTCAAAGGTTTGTTTAAATTAAGACAAGACATTAAGAAAATCTGGAGGCATTTTACTTATGAATAAATCTTCAATGTGTGAGTGCATAGTAATACATTTCCTCACACACTTTTTAAGATTTGAGCTCATGATGTCCAAATCTCCAATACTGAACTATTCCCAAAGAAGTTACGTAAAATAATATAAAATAATATATAAAACAGTTGAAATAGCATATGCCACAGATTCCTCACTTTTTCCAAAGTAAAATTTCATGTTTTTATAGCAGCCCATGCACATATGCAAGACACTAAGTCTACATATTAGTTGAGCAGAGATCAGCTACAACACTGCATGGAATCTGTCACTTGAAATTACAGCAACAGCCACTACTGTATTACACTTTAAAATAGCATCAGTTTCGCTGATGCAAATTCTATTATAATGCTTATTCTGACTTTCATAGGGATGAATCTCAAAATTAAACCTATCACTGCTTTATCATACAATTCATCCATGAAGTCTACATTGGATTTTACCATGAAGTCTACGTTGGATTTTACCAGTGACAAGAAAAAAAGGATGACAGAACATATTACATTTGTGATCAGCACTTTATTTTATTTTTACAAATGTGGAAAAAATACAAGCTCATCTCAGAGCCTGAAACGTTGATCTGGGAAAAAAAAAAAAAAAGAAACTTAAAATTACAGCTTAAGTATACCATTTAACACCTGCATTAGCTTTCTTGCTTTCCCAAAACAGCACAGTGCTTGGTGCTTTATCAGATATATCATCAAGCATTTTGAGGTATTTTGCCAAAATTATGTTATTAAACTTGTATTTAAATAAAATAAAGAGGCAGAAACAGACTTATCTGATTCAGAATGTATGTCTTCTGGGCAGACAAAAGAAGACTGAAATACAGTTGATTATTTATTCCAGGGTATAGTCTATTTCAAAACATGGCCACTCAGCAATATAAGTACAAAGACAAGGTTCAAATGGTACCAGTCATTTCATGGCATGAATTCTCAAAAAACAACAAAAAAAAAACCCACAACACTGAGGCTGCAGAGATAATTACAGGCTCCAAAAGGTCACGTACAACTTCATATTACTGTCTCAGAAATAGTAAAGTTCCTGTGAAAAGGAAGGAGCATCAGCCTAACAGGCACACTCAGGCAAATGATCATCATCACACACATTAAAGGAATGGTTCTGCCCACTTCCTGCTCAATTTTAAGTACAATGCCTCTGAGTTTTACTCAGTTCTGTTAGGAAGCGATAGGACAATACAGGTGTACAAATGCATACCTCTGTCCTTGTAGACAGGCGGAACTGGGCAAGTTCCTGGTGTAACCAAACTGCTCTGACTCAGAAGCTGGAATAGCTGACCACCAACGTCCCTTCCAACTAAAATGATTTTGACTTAATTTCAGGGGAAACAAATGCTTCCACTTTTTCTTTATATTGGCCACAATCTGAACTGCAGGTAATAACTACTTCAAGAGCATGCTATTTTCATTGTTTTCTGTAGTACGTAACATTTGTGGAAGCTTTAATGTTTCTAAATGAGACTGGTGATGCACACAGCAGCTGCAGCACAATATACAGGCCCCATGCAGACTTCAAGGGGCCGTCTGCTTCATTTCTCCTCTACTTGCACTTTATTATGGTACAAATATTTGGATATTTACTATAAGAGAAAAAATATTACAGAGAATGGAATTCCCATTTCCATTCATTTATGTAGTAGAAAAGTCAACTAAATTGAATGGTCTGTATTTTCTACTTAATAATGTAGCAACAATAAATTTTAATATCAAAAAGGTGACGTAAGATTTCAGATTTACATCATCTTTGAAGTGCAGAAGCCTCAGGGCTGAAGACTGTACGTCATAGAGCAGCAACCACAATATCTGGTGAACTCGTGTAAGCAGTCGTACAATTAATTAATTAATGCTGACATTAGAGGCTAAGCTGTAATTTGTGACATTTCTAATTGCTACATCTCTCATATAATTCCTTCCACTGTTTCTCAGTCTAGAACAATACCATAAGTTTAAGAATGTGTATGACTACAAGAAAACAAAAATAGCCAAGTTCACATTTCCATTTCTAGTGACCAACACCTTCCTCACAAGAGTAAAAATAAAAAAGTAGAATATAGAATAATGAAACAAATATGCAATAATGAAACACTAAGGGCAAAATAAATTTATACATAACACAACTATTTTTCAAAATTCTTGCTTTGCTGTAGATGCCAGTTTGCCTTCTGGCTAAAAACACATTCTTCACACACGCTGGGAATGTTGAGGAAAACTAGTCAGCATTCAGAGGATTAATACAGATTTCCAGCTCTGTGCCTTTAGGCTTAATAGTCAGACATCTATTTGTCCTCAGGAGAGGTTAGGGGTTGAAATGCAAATATGCAAACAACTGAATTCTTTGTTAAGATATCAAGGAAAAGCTTGATCTTTGCTGCTGTTTAATAAATCCCTGCAATTTTATGGACTTATTTAAATGCAGTATTGTGTCTTACTATTTGAAGGAGAAAACAATGCAAGGAAACAAACACATTCATTCTGACTAAAATTTGTTCTCCAGAGGAAAAATGACATACACCCTTGACAGCTTATTTACCAAACTCACTAAAGATTTATTGATTTATCAATCAGTGCCTTGAGCATTTGCTTCTCCCCAAGGGAAAATTAACAATTCCAACTAACCTAATATATTCTATGTATAAACTAAGTGAATGCAAGAATCAATCCTGGCACAGTTTACAACATCCAGTTAAAAAAAATGCTGTCCCTTTTGGTGTCTGTAAAATTGAAAGCTATACTAACGAAGAATAAATGCTCATGTTGCTTACAAACATAAAAAATACTTATTAAGACAGTACAATTCAACCCATAAGACATTTTAAATCATTTAAATACTCAGTGGGAGGCAAAAGCATTGGAAAATAAAAAATTGAATGATTTTGCTTCTAGATTAATACTAAGTACTACCATTATTAGTTGCAATACTGACATGCCTCAAAGCAGACATATTTCACTAAGAGCTACAAAATCTCTTTTATTGCACCTGAAAAAGTCTAAGCCTGCAAAATTAATTACTGGTTTCATGACATCAGAGAGCAGCATAAGAATTCCTGGATTTTCATTTCCTTCTGGATTACTTTGTCATTTAGCAAAGAAACAGGAAGAAGAAGAAACTGCTCAACCATTACATGCACATTAAATGTACTCCCATCAGAGGGGAAAAAGAAAAAAAGACAGAGAAATCAAAATGCAATAAATGGAAGACCAGTTTTTCACTACAAACAGCTAACATATCCAAAACACTAAAAAAAAAAAACAAAAAAAACAACCAAACACAGAAGTTTGCAGTACAAAAGAACTGCAAATAGCAGCTCTATGCACCAGTGCTCCTGTGCTGAACTTTGCAGCACTAGATTACTATAGAAACTCACAGAACACCGTAATCTCTGCCACAAAAGTAGGCACATGAAGAAAAGATAAAGCAATGTTTTCTTTTCTCGTAAAAGTACACATACACATAGAAAACATACTAGTAATAACAGTGTTTGCAGTATGCTTATGTGGAGATGGCTGCAGCTTAGCAGTCATCTATCAACAGGATGCCTTGTCATTATAATTAGCATCTTCTCAGCAAGATATATTCCATATGAACATTCAAATCTCATACATAAAAGCAGTAGTGTATTTTTTAAAGCTTCATATGCACTATTCCACTTGCCAGAATTTTTATTGAAATCCACGGAAGTGAAGGCTTTATTAAACATTCCAAAGTGTATTTAGAGAAAAATCTTCAAGTCCCACCACTCCTTTTTATTTTCTTTTTCCGATACAACTAAATAAGAAAATTATCATCCAATCACAGTAAAAAAGCCAGAAATTATTGTAAAACACTGCCCTCTGGTGTTAAACCAATTCTGAATTTTACATTTAAGATCCCCCCCCTTCCAGCCACCCTCCTACAATTTTTATTTTTATTTTTATTTATTTTTTTTTTTTACCTGAAAGAACCACCTCCAGGGTCATTCAGCTTGTTTTTCTGATTTGCAGAGACCTGAACACCAAAGCCCCCAGGACTTTTGCTGGCTTGTATTGTTGGTGCCTTCCCTACTGTGCCTGAAAAACACCAAGCGATGTTATTATGAGCTGTCTTAGACAATTTACATCAAAGAACCTTCTGTCCAGGAACTAAATTTAACTGTCTGTAAATTGCAAACAAAGGAAGTTATTATTTTTAAAGATTACACTGCTGAAGAAGAACAACTTTAGACAAAATTTGTATTAACATTACAGTATGTCCTATATTTACAGAATACTGAAGATTCTCCATACATGAAAACCGTTGGCCAATGTTGGTTACAATACACACAAAGGTTATGTGTTTCAATTGCCAGTAAACCATTTTTCTTTATATTCTGCACAACATATAGAAACATAATTTCAAATGTTCTTAATATAGATGTGTTAAGTCAGCCACTCCAGCTAATAACTACACCTTTTACATTTTCTTACAGTCATTTTTGATGTGTTGCTGAGTTCAAAATGTTACTTTAAGTATTTTTAGATATTTATACTGTATGTAAAAGACCCCATACCATTTTAAAATTTGACATACCCTCCCTCGTAAAGGTTTTCTTTTACTTTCTTATTTTGAAAATGCTTTTTTGTAAGTAATACACATCTGTTTCTAGACTTTATAAGTCTCTGTATACAAAAAATGGCATTTCAAACTGAGCCAAATTGTGGTGTACATTCAGCTTGTTGTGCAACCAAATTAAGAAAAAAAGATATTAATTCCTGACATTTGGAAAATCTAATAAAAAATAATTATAAGCTTATGTTGCTAATTGGTAAACCAATGAACATAATTATTAACTGTCATTAGAAAACATCGAAACATTATGTGACTCAAAAAGTACTGATAAATGAAAAAGACTTACTATGTCTTCCTTTAATATTGAAGATTTTAAGACATGCTTAGCTCAGTTATATTTTGTCCATTTCTTTTAACCCTACTTGTATGTTGGCATGTGAAAGTAATTAAGTCATGTGTTTACTTGACTTAAAGAGATTTTACTTTTTTTTGGGGGGGGGGGGAGGCAGGGGGGTATATCATTCAATTGTATTGAGTTACAAACTATAGTATTTAAGACTGAGAAGTACATGAAAGTTCTTCCTGCACATCTGTGGATCAATTACCTAAAAATGGCATGGTATGAACCTTAGCAGAAATAAGCTATTCTTTTCTATGAATTCTGAAAACCACAGAAATTCTGAAATCACATCTATCACAATAAAGCCTTTAAAACACTTAGCTGAAACAGAAGCACTAGCTGTACATGAGCCCTGCATTCCTCTTTTCCTTCGCAAGTCTTCATCTAGTGTAATATATGCTCTGAGAGCAAAACTTAATTGACAGTGTTCATTCAGTTATTCAATCAAGATAAAAATATTTTTGCTTGAACCCTCAACATTAACAAATACAAAACAAGATTCATGACTTTGAGTTCTAAGTCTGGGGAATAAAACTACTTTGTCATCAGAAAATTCAAGGTCTGTGAGATGTCACAGATAGCATCATTTCACAGCCTGGTCCATTTATCTATTTCAGATTAGCTGATTGAAAGGTTTTTACTAAGTGAATTGAAAGGAAAGAAATTATAAAATAATAAAAACGAGCAATCTCTGCTTTCAGCGGCGAGTTTTGAGGAAATTGAAATGTGTTAGCCTTGAAAATTATTGCAATGGCTGAAGTAAGGGAACAGCAGTACTTCTCCAGAATAAACACTATATTCCTTTGCAGCTAATATCAGCATTTTCTTTTCCTCAGATAACTTTTGACCCCAAAAATTAAGGAAAACGTACAACAAGAGAGCAGTTAACTTGTTGGTTGGAGGAAAACTGTATGTCTACTTTGGAAATTTAAAAAGTGTCTCACTTTCTTTCATCCTATTACATAACTCTATTCAAATGGATCTGACAAAACTAATATAAGTTTGGGGGTGACACGCAAGTCTTACAGTTTAAATCACAACCATGTGTGATTAAGGAGTTAAATAAAAATTTTGGCTCAACTAACAATTTACACTATGGCATATGGAAAATTAAAATCACCTGTGGGTCTAGATTTTTCTCAAGATTGGTAATGACGTACAGAGTCTATCAACACTGTATCCTTGCTTCAAATTTCAAGTAGCATGATTCTGAGAAATAAACCTACATTCTGGAGCTCCTAAGTTCCTAGTTCTGTCTTTGCATAGGTTAAATAGCTGCAATGAACACTACGGCTAATTATTTTACTCTTTGGCTCCATTCCTCCATCTGAAAGATTCAATTCACAGATATTTTGTACTGATAACTGTTTTGATAAAAGAGTGTGACTTTTTCCTTAAATAATTATAATGTTACTTCCCCGGGTGTGGATGCCATTTACTAATACAAAGTTATTAAGAGTCTGCCATCTACCTATACTATAGTTTTGAAAGCATTACAGTTTGTTCACATGGATGCATTAATATTAATGTAAAATGCAGCACTCTGTGGAAGTCAGATCAATTCTGACATAACCATCCTTGAAAAATCACACTCCACAAAATTTTACTGCTGTAATTTTCTATTCAGTGTTCTATTCCAGTATCTTACCTTTTTCTATGGGAATCGTTAAATCAGCATAAAACACAATTATACTGGTGTTTACATTAGAAAATTTTAACAATACATCACAATCAAAATGTACAGTTATCTGGCAGTATGCCATAGGCATTTCTTAGAGCTGTGAACACACAGGCAGATTTTTCCCCAGACATGGGCAGAATATATAGTCTTCACAATGGGATATTTTCTTAAATTTCCATTCTGAATGCTTTGTATGTGTAACTAAAACAAGGTAGTGGCAGGCTTAAAAACAAGCTTGTAAATAGGAATAACCTCACTTGAAAGCACAGCTTCGCATGAATTGGCCTTTGTGAGTTTTTGTCTTCCTTAACCCAACCTGCCAGTTAAGTTGTATTTCACTGGCCAGTCAATGGCTACCATGAATAAATTTGTGACCTGAATTCACTGTTTGTGGTGATGTTGATACTATGCAAATTTTTCACATACTGCTCTCATTCACAACTTAAGAGATAGTATACTAAGAACAGAAATTAAATCAATCTTCACTCTCAGACATTAGTCAGAAGTGAAAGTCTGCACTCTAAGACACTGAATACTCTTCCTGTTAATAAACTCAGGACACGAGTGTCAGTGCTATCAAGTAAA
Source organism: Meleagris gallopavo (assembly GCF_905368555.1). Lineage (NCBI taxonomy): Eukaryota > Metazoa > Chordata > Aves > Galliformes > Phasianidae > Meleagris > Meleagris gallopavo. The sequence goes on from NC_139416.1 coordinate 10,229,114, forward strand.
TACCTTTTATGACAAGTAAATACATATCTTTCTAACCTGGAAAAAAAGCCTACAAAAGGAATACACTGACAGCTTGGTCTCCTTGTCCATTCAGCCTTTGGATTCCCTGAAGTGAACTGAACAAGAAATCAACTGCTACTGTGTGTTTTTTTGTTTTGTTTTGTTTGTTTTTAATGCTTCCTTTTCCCAAGACAAATGAGAAAAATGAAACAAGTCTAAACAGGCAGCAATAGCTTCCATGTGCACTTTTGATTTCTGATTCAGTACCCCAAGATGATAAACTCTGTATTCCATTACAAATCCTCAATCATCTAAATCCCCAAATCCAAAACGATACTCTTCCATGTAATTATACACCAAAGCTAAAAGGACTAGTGGTAGAAAGGAACAAAAAGATATTTATTAACAAAAGAAGGGTTCAAAAACCATCTTTAAAAGTGGGATGCATCAGCCAGACATCCACCCACCTGTGTACAAACCCGTGAGAAAGTTGTGTATACCACCAGACCTCTTTCTCCCCTGGCATGTCAGGTTGCTGCAAACTGTCTCTGACCTCACCAAACAGTAAGCATACTGGCAGAAAAAAGCATGTGAGTTGACAAATTTCTCCAACTCCTATCTTTATCTCTGGAGCTATAATGTTCTGTTTGAAGAGCAAGAGTTAAAGTAGGATGATTAAATTCAGGAATTCTAGAAGCTTCAGGAAAAACAAAGCATTTCTTTCTTGGCCCAAAGCTACAGTGTGCAATACTAAAAGTCAAGTTCCTTACAGCTGAGTAAGGAACTAAGCACGTGCAGGTTGAGTTCTAAGTTAACTTCAAAACAGTTAACTGCGTAGGTCTGAAATGTTCAAACTGCACAGTGAAAACATGCGCTCCTCAGCCAGTATGAAGTAAAAAAAAAAAAAAAAAAAAAAAAAAAGTGTCAAGCCTGCTAATGTCAGCACTGCAAGTTTTTCCCATGCTACCAGTTCATAATTACAATGAAATTCATACACAGGTAACAATCTCACTAAAACATTTAAACCCATACCTTGTGGTCTAATGGTCTGAGTTATTACCACTGGCATCCTAATCTGGGTAGTCTGGCAAGCAGGGTTTCGTTTCACAGTTTGAGCAGATGTTGACTGGATAATCTGCTATTATTAAAAAAAAGTATACTTATATTATACTCTTTATACACAAACACACACAACGTAAACATACTAACACCTGCAGTTACTAATATAAGCATATGGATCTCTACAAGCACAACCAGCTAGTGACAAAAGTCATATTCATGTAATGCATGTGGTTGTGTGTGTGTGTATATATACATATTTTGCTGTTATGTTAAAAAAGATAAAATAATACTTGACACAAATGTTGTACGTCACAACCTTCATAAAAAATGTGAGGTAAACATCAAAGTTCAGACTTTTGTCTTCACAAACTTTACTAGCAAGAAAAGTATTTGCAGAAGAAAACTGCAATAATTTTATTGGTATACATCTACAGCAGTTAGGTCTCTCACTATAAACCTACGCTTTTTAAAGAAAATACATACTAAAAGTAAAATCCAAAATATTATGTTCCAAAGTCAGATGTACACAAGAAGGGAAAGTAATGTTTTGGGATTATTAATTATCTTTTAAATGTTAACTGGATATTCTCGTGGGTTTGTTTACTGAAATTCTGAGGTTCTTACCCAAAACAGAAACTGGGTCAGGAACTTAGAATTCGGCTCACATATAAATTAAAACAAAAAATAAAATAATAACAATAAAAAAAAAAAACACTGCAAGGGTCATTTCTAAGGATAGCTAAAAGAAATCAGGGACAAGGTATACATAGACATAGGGAACAGAAGATTCAATGACACACATGGATGCTGCAGAATGGGAAAAAAAATCCATAAACTTTGAAAACAAAACACAGGCAGATAGCTGCAAATAAATTACAACCACAAAAACCCTGGAAGTCATGTTCTCTTCACAGTCACAACTATGTTAGTTCCATAGCACAATACATCCAATTTCTGAATTACAAGTCGCTGTCTTGCACCATTATTACCTCCAAGAAGACAGTATGCAATGTCATGTACCACTACATGAAGTGAACAGGAAAAAATGCATCTTTATTTAGCATCTCCAGATGTTACTCTTACAAAGTATATGCAAATATAGCATTTAGCTGAATGAAAGGCTAAATTTCTGACTTCAAAGTATGCTATGGAGAAAAGGAAAAATATATACATATATACACACAGATATGCATACATATATACACACATATTTTCAAATGAGATGTAAAAGTAGAGAATAAAATGAGCTGGGGACAGACAAGCAAGTGTTCCATGAACAGGAACCAGGGCTGCCAAATCAGAAGGAGAAAACTACAAACAGGAGAGGAGAGTAGTGAGGGAACAAGAATTTTAATATAATCTGGAGGAAAAAACAAATAGGGACATTTTCAATTAAGGAAATTGCATTCTGTACAACCTAAAATATTAAAAGCTGTGAGATCATAATAAACCTGTGGATGTAGAAGTATTAAGAATTTCTAGCTTGCAGAAAGAGAAAAGGGGAAAAAAAAAAAAAAAACATTAAAGATTCAGTTTCAATTGTAGACACTGAAAGAAAAGTGAGTATTTGGAGTATAGAAATGGAGCAAGTAGACATAAACGTACTAGGTCAAGACAGGCAGTGAGTAAATAGCAGCACGCAGAATAAAGGAGCTACCAAGTTTCAAACTAGAGAAAAATATAGGCAATAAGTGTAAAAGAGGGAAAAAGTTTAATTAGACTCCATTTTCAGGCACAAAAATTTCCACATACAAATATATTTTCATAAGGAGACATAACAGCCCAGAAGTAAAAAATTGGTATTTTATAGAAAAGAAGAATGTCACCACTTCTACAGTGATTTATTTTATTAGATGAGTCTTCAGAGAATAGTGAAGGAAAGCAGCCATACCTTAATTGGCCAAAAGTCAGGCCAAAAAGGAAATGTGTGTGACCTGTGGATAGAAGTATCATCTACTATTACAATCATCTGTTACTAAATTCTTTCTCTGTGAAGCAAGCAACTTCTAGAATTCAGGATCAAATTCTGTTTCATTTGATTAATATTTTCACACAAATACTCTACAAAGTGGGTCAATTAACACTATTAAAGATAGGCTAGTATTTAATATTTAAGATTATGTAAATAATGATATTATCTTTACTATTAAAAAAATTGATGAATGTATTTTGAATGCATTAACAAGTACTATCCTAGGATCTCAGCATACACAGAAGTGCTGAAAGAATAGAAAATGACTGAGATATAAACTTTTCCATGGGGTACAGATCAAACTCCACATCTTCAGTTCTATAGTGAACCTAGTCAGCAGCAACACATTCTCTAAAAGGAAAAACTGCACTTGAACTCAGAGCTTAGATTTCAGCTTCCATATGGTTTTACGGTATATTTCAACGCAGATGTGATCTTCAAATCTGACAGCAGTTAAGGAACAAACATTACCAATTTGTTTTTGAAACAGAATGTGCAACTTTCTTTCCAAAGATAAACAAAGAACATAGTAAAAACTGATGAATCAGAGATAGATTACATTGCGTGAAAATTCATAAACAATCTAAACCAGTCTTCATCAATTACACTAATTTAAATTGTTCTAATCCTCTTGCCTATTTTCCCCACAGCATAAACATTATTGTTTCATCCAGAATTTGGTCTGGAAAATGTAAGTAATGAACAGGGTGCTGGCATAATAATCTAGGAGATGATTTACTTCACCAATTTTACATTTCTCATAGCCTAAAAATATGAACATACCACATCTGACATTACCCATTCATGTGCTGAATCAGTTCACAAGCACCAACATCTTAAACTAGACTGATACAGAAAATAGAGAAGTGGGTGTTTTTAGTAAACTGAGGTTATCAGAGATGTTACTTCATGTTTAGCAGAAGGGGAGCTCTTACTGCTGTCTCCAACTACCTAGTGGGAAGATGTACAGAAGACAGATCAAGACTCTTTTGGTTAGAATAAAGGCCAAGAAAGAAATGAGTCAAAGCGCATAAAATGGATTTAAGTAGAAAGATGGCAACTTCTGTTTCCCTTCTATCTACATGAGAGATACCAAAAAAAATGAATGCAAACCATTAAAGAGAAAATTCCTTTGTGACAATCAGATTACAGCTCACAATTAAGAGTTTCAAGGAAAGGAATTCTGCAGATTTCAACAATCCAGGTGCTTCTTTGCAGATGCATAGGATCACAATGACCTGCAGCCTGTATCTTGACTGGAAATGCAAAATTAATCTCATCTGATTCACACAAAACAACACTTTGCAACAGAAGCATCTGATCCAAAAGCATAAGCATACAATATAGCAATAAAAACTAACAACAAAAGAAACAGAAGCTTCTGCAAAGAATTGAACACAAATTTCAAAAATAAGTTTTATTTTTGAGCATTTTTTCTCTTGATTAATTAAAAAAAAAACAAAACAAAACAGTGTGGAAGGAAGAAACAAGTAAGCTACTTGTTCAAAATGCAGAATGGCTATGGACTGATATGACATCCATCTTCACTCATGAGTAAACACTTGCTAACTCACTTGTGGCTATGCCACTTGTGATTTATCAGTCTCCGCGCTCCTGAAGATAAATGTCATATCAAACCTCAGCTATCATGTAATCTGGCAGCATTAACTTAGAATGTTCATGCTTTCATGGGCCTAGAATTCATACTTACCATTACTGAACATGCTGTAATAGTAAAAGAATTTTTCAACATGCCTCAAAATTTACGTACACAATTACTGTTTTCCTCCCAGACAAATAAAGAAAAAAAAATTTACTTTTTGAAGGAGCATATAATTTTTAATGTTAAGATGACAGTGTTGCTCTATTGAATTTTCAAATAAGCGATGAAGTAAATAAAAATAAAAGCCATTGGAACACTTGTCCCACCTGCCCCCCAGTGTAGGAGGGCTGTTCTGAAAGTAATGTTGGCCCACGATGGCAGAGGTGGATGCTGGTGTGGCAGTAGTTGATGAGCCTTTCCGCCAATATTGAATTTCTCCATGCAGAAAAAAATGTCATCCACCAACACTCATTGACATTTGTTGAACATTTATGGAGCCCAAACAGAGGATGTGAGCACAGTGAGGTGGTGGGTGGTGCATTTCAGTAGTGGCAACAGTGACAGGGAGTCACCTCCACTGGTGCAGATTTTTAAAAGCACAGCATGCAGGCTCTTGATCACTGCTGGTGAAAAACACATAGCTGATGATGGTGACAACAGCAAAAAAAAATAGTGTAGATGAGAATTTGCTATAACATTGTTACTGTGCTCTTTGTATCTGTTACAGTTTCCATGGAAATAAATAGCAGCCATTACTTTCAGAGTAACCTACTAAAAAGTCACTGAACTGTATTTCAAGCAGGCATACAACTTTCCAACTATAGGTTTTGTTCCTACTGAAAGATCACACATTTTTATATAAATTTTCTTGTACACCAAATTCAAAACCTGCAGCTAGTTATTTATTAGTTCATTAATATAAACCACTTCTATCCAAATAGACATCTTCTACTCTTCCATTTCTAAGATGCCTTGTATACAAGACAAGAACAAAATCATTTCTTGTGAGCACTGAGAAGTGTATGAATTACATTCCTTTAGAACCAGAACTGATGACAGGAAGGCTTCAGCAGCGAAAACAAAGCACAGCATCCCCATATAACAGGATACTTATTCTGCCACTGTATTTTATTTGCATATTCAGTTGCTCTATCCTACCTTCTTAGAAGACTCCAACTAGACCTGCACAGTCTTTATGTTACTTTACATAATTAGATTATGTAACTAAATTTGTTTTAATTAAGACGAATCACTTCAAATTTCTTTGTTTTTTTAATCATATAAATTTAGTGAGCGACTTCAACCTCCAGAATCCTTCTTATAACATAGTAACAACACAACATGTAAGGTGCAAATCAATCTCCATTATTCAATCTATTTACAGCTTAAACACTTAAATAAAAATAATCTCTATCATTCACAGAAATCACAAAAACAGAATAGATAGGCAACGTCTGCATATATCAGCATATAAAGAGCTTTTGCCTACTAAGGATGACAATTTAGACAAACTTTGAACATTGCACTTAGAACAATTAGAAAAATTGATTGCTAGCTTATCTCATTAGTGCCTCATCAATAAAATATTAGCCCAAGACTTATCCACATTTCCCCAGCCAGTAGTAGCTACCATTTCTAATAGAATTATCTATCTCTTATACAACACTGATTTGTCATAGTTTTAGAAAAGGATGCACACCTTGCAAAATAGAAAAATATAATCCCCTCACTCATCTGTGTCAGCACTATAGATTTTAATGATTAAGTCTCTTTTTGTGCAATCTACATTGCAAGCTGAGCAGTATACAGAGAAGTCTCTACTTGTGAGAAACCACAGTATATCCGGGAGAAGTATCACCACATGAGAAGAGCCACAAGCCACGTGAACTAGCACTACGGACAGAACTTATATACAACAGGAAGCGAAGATGACTATGATTGAACATCTCAGCATCTTACACAGTACCAGGTTCACTATACGTATAACAAATCAGGACAGTAACAGCTCACACATCTTAGCCACATTGCTGAGTTGTACAGTGTAAGACAAAGAGCATGTCTAACTTCTATTTAAATTATCAGCAGAGATGCTTCGTTAGTAATGAATAACAACATGTGAAGACAATGCAGCTTTACCTTCAAATGTCTCAATTCTGCTGGAATACATTCTTATACAATTCATATTGTTTTTCTGGAAATAATAAAATTCTGCTTTGCCATCAATTTAACGTTCTTTGTTTTACAACAGCAGAATCATAAAAACAAATCAGAATAACTTCTGAATAAGCTTACCAAAAATGCTAAGAGATGGAGTATCTTGATCACTACTGAATGCAGAAGGGCAGTTTTTCACTGACTAAAAAATAACAGCATTTACCTAAGGTAATGCTTTTAAACAACTCCATTCTGACTAATGTAATTCAAAACTGTAAGATGAGTTGCTCTGAAAGACTCAATATATGCAACGATAAAGATTAATATTGTGTCTTTCCAAAAGTGCCATGGACTATCTCCTAACACTGACCCCTTTGTAAAACAGAAAAGTAAAAAAAAAATGAACAGCTAACAGATTATCCATTTTTTAAGATGAAAGTGGATACTGTAAACTGGCTGGTTTGAGAGGATCTATATTCCAAAACAGGCTTGCCCTTCTGCAGCTGGACAGTTTGCATAGCCAGCTGGAACTCTCTCCAGTGAGCTTCAGGCTTGGAGAGTCTGGAGCTCAGCCAGTTTCCTTCATCAGTGCTGGCTGCCCTCCGGCAAGCCAGCTGTAATCTTCCTCTTCCGGAAAAGTCCCAGGCAAGATTGCCAGGAGCTCTTTGCTGTGCTCTGATTTTGGGGAGCACTAAGAAGTGTGAAGAGTGTTATCATTATCACTACAAAAAAAGTCAATACTTACAAACAATTACTAGCGTGATATGAGATGATGTTGGGTTGTCTGCTTGGCACATGAGCCGATGGCTATTGTGGAATATAGCATTTTTTATTCAGTATCTCTTATTATCTGATGCTGCTTTTGTCTGTACAGAACTAATCTGAGGGACATTAAAAAGTGTTTGGTTAATGTAATGTTTGGTTCTATTAATCGGTTTTGTTACTGATAAATTAAAACAAATACAGAAACCCAATTTTACAATAAAGCTGAAGAATTTTCATTTCTTATGCATTCATTCTCCATTAAATATTTTCTAGAAATATTAAGCATAATTTTGCTCCACAGTTTGCCACCTTAGGAAAATTGAAATGCTATCTCACATACCTAGTAAGATTAAAATTTATTCCTAGAATTATCAGCTCCTCATAGACTGAAAATTTTCTTTGCCCATTAGACTCATTTCCTCAATGCAGTTGTCAATTCCCTCACGTTGCATATGTACGTTGAATGACAAAGCAACTCTTCACACTGTTAGTCTCTACTCCCATTAATGTCACAATTGCTTGTTTTGTGTACCCACAGGCACACTGGAGAGGGAGAATGTATGTGAATGTTAAGACCTGTCTTACATGAATTTGGATTTATTCTATTCAGAAGATATTTCAGAAGAGCTATAATCATAAAAAATCTCCATGAACTTTTCTTTGTTCGACATCAGTGTTTCTCACAAGTGGAAAGTAGCCTGCCTAGCAGTCACAGGAGTGTTCAGAGTGAGATGCAAAACACTGGAAAAGGTAGTGCTAGCTGGCAGTGGCTTTGCCCTAGGATTGTGACATGAGAGTAGACTAGATGTACTGGCCACAAGCATTTATACCTGTAAGGAACCTGCTAGCTGCTGTCAGAAATTTGCTTTCTGCAGGTCAGAGAGTAATTTGTACACCCACTGCCTGTAATCAAAACCAATTCCTTTTCTCCTACCTTGAAGAATGAATGCTATTGTCAATTCATTCTTACAGAATGTAGACAAGCAGGACCTAAAGAAGTCTAAGGAACACTTTTCTAAATTATAAAACAGTCCAGAAAAGGTGGAGAGAAAACACCTCAGAAAAAAAATTCAGATGGCTGGATGGAAAGCAGTCAAGTTAAGGCGCAAAACATCCACATCTGTGCATTACAAAAGCTGAAGCAGGGTGTCTAAAAACCAAATCAGATGTTCTTACATCTTAAAACTATGCTCACAGTAAGCTGGTAAAATTGTATTAATTTCATTTTAAATTCAGTAATTTAACTGTCAGAAGGTTCAAAAGACCACATTTTCAAACTGTGTTTGAAAAACTGCCACTTTTAAATTAAAAATAATGAACATTCTCCCTCCACACCTCCTGAAACCTATTTCCTTTACAGAGCCTATAAATTCAAGGATAGAAGGTGTTACAACATCATACCTGCATTTCTGAATCTAGATAATATGCATTGTTCCAGCTTGACACACTTTCTGGAACTTGCTCATTTAATTTTGAAACTTAAATCAAGTACTTTGCTCACCTATACATAGAAACTACAGACCAAAATTCTCACATCTTTGTTTAGAAGGATGACAATGCCTGTAAGAACTCAGTGTCTTGGTAAAAACTCCAATCATGTTTTAATTACAAGTGTACACACCCTCACAAGATCTTATGCAGCAATAAGACAAACTCATCATCCACTCAGTAACTGAATATGCTGTTGCCCTATTGGTAATACTTCTGCAATTAGTGAATCTTATCATGTAACATTCCAGTCTGCACAGTAAGTTTCAGTAAAAAAAAAAAAAGTACAGAAAACAAAACATACTGATATAAAATTTTATAACTACATAGTTATATAGATAGTTTAAAATGAGCTAGTGAATTTTAATGTACTAAAGGAAGCAAAGAAACATACCTAAAAATTATACTCTAGCCTATAAGTCTTGTTAAGTTTTCAGTTCTAAATCTGTAATTAATTCAAATTCCACTATAATCACCTAACATCCATATTTCAGAAAAAAAAGGCCAAGAACATAGGCTTTTCTTAAATTTAAGACATGTTAATAATATAACCTAAATTAATGGTTCAGCATGCATATAAACAACTGTAACATGAACTGCTACTGCACATTGTAGATTATTATATAAAAACTATTTCCCAAACAAATTGAAATAAAAATAACATTAAAAACTGCTATTTAGTCTGTATATTACAGTACCTACCAGTTGAGAACTCTGATTTGACTGTACCACCTTAACCTGAGGAGGCTGCACTGTATTTGATACAGAGACTGTGCAAATGTTGTTTGGTTGCCTTATTCCTATTGTCTGCGTTGTGACAATGGAGGAAATACTTCCAGAGGCAGATTGAGGTATAACTTGTGATAGCTTGGTTTGTTGAAGCAACTGCTGAGACGGCTGTCCTTGCAAAACTGAATGTTGACTATTCAGTAAAGATTGTCTCAATGCAGGTAGACTTTTCTAAAAACAGAAAAAAAGTTTATGAAATACCAAATTTACCAGGTTGCCTAAAATAAATTCTCCTGAAATTTGCTGTAAACCTATAAAAGATTACATCTTTCTTTTCAATTGTACAATCTACTTTTTCATGAAAAAGAAGTAATACTGAACACAGAGAAAGCTCAGTTTATAATTTCAGTAAGATTTCAATTTGTATTTAGTAACTGCAGACTCTGATATGCCTCAATTCCACCAACATGGTAAACTATAACCCTCCTCCCCAAGTCAAGACCATCTAGAACTTGCAGCTTAGCTCTTTGGAAGGGCAAAAAATTGAGAGAAAAGACACAACTGTAGCAGCAACCTACTTAATGCTAGAAGTAGGCTGCACCAATTTACTTCTCCTGACATGCCTCCAATACCTAGAACAAGATGATTTAACTGTTGATGCCCTACAGCAATAGTTGTTTACTGTATTACTACTGATCTAATGTATTCTGACTGCATTAGAAAAGTGTACTATTGTATGCTTCATGTTCAGACCAGTTCAACCAAAAAACACAGTTCCAAAAGGCTACACCGTACCTTCATGAATAAACTTCTTACTTTAAGTGGTAGAAGTGTTCTTTTGAAGTGCTATCCCTCAGGCAGCTGTAGAACACAAGTGTTTAACTCGAGCTATAGCCCTTTCTAAAATTCTAATATTTATTTAAAATTTAATGTCTGTTGCCAAGAAAGGACTTCAAAGAAAAGAAACAGTTAAAATTTGTGTTCAAGCTGAAATGGCTGTAGCGTAAGAGCAGGAAAAAGAAAAGAGTTAATGATAACTTGAAAAAAACAAAAGCAAGGGGAGAGAGTTCTGACGAAAAGATGAACAGAGAAAAAAAAGAGGGAATCTTCCCTAAACTGAGAATTTTTGGATGAGAAGAAAAATGTTTTCAAAACAATAGCTGTGGCTTTGTTAGAGCATAATTACATTTGTACGTGTCTAATCTTGCATATGGAAGCTATTTTAGGTAATGCAGGAAAAAAAAAGTTAAATTTACCCCTACATTTACTACTGCAGGATCAATAAATCTGTTTCGAATCACATTAGAATTTCTGTATGAAAAGTTGCAGATTACAGGCAGAATCAACTTATCAGTTATTTCCATAGCATTATCCAGGTCAGTTTTTCACCATTGCAATTACACATGAATTGAAAGTTCTTAACATCTCAAACATAGATTACAATAAATAATATGGAGAAAGTCTAATTATTTGAAGCATTCTATAGACCTTGTAACTCTTCCAGTGGACATGGTGTACTTTACAGAAATGGACTACACAGAAAGCTTAATGCAAAGAAACACTACAGAATAAACAACGTATAATTTCCAAACAAAGCAGTAACAACTTTTATAAACAAATCTAATTTCTAATCTAATAATCTAAAAATCTAATTGTTGTAGTTCAAGGCTACTCAAGCAGTAAGCTCCAGATCAGCTCTGGAGCACACATAAATTTTGCTTAAGCCTAAACCAAGGTCTCAAACAGGAGATCTCCCTCCTGTAGGAAATCCCATTTTCTTACCATTCTCTTAGCCTGCTGGGTGCAGCTAACTGGAGTACATAGCCAAGGCTCCCAGTCAGGAAGGGAATAAGCAGCACCTGGCTGGCCTGACAGTGGTGAGTATTGCATAAGTTTCAGCTGAGCAGATTTCAGGAGAAATCCTCACCACAAAGAAAATATTGAGTACTCCTCCTTTAGACAGGTGAAATTAATTCCACTTAAAAAAACATTCTCTAAAACTCAAAGTACTAACATTTACACTGAAATAAATTTATCTAAACAATATTCACATTACCTTAAGGAAAGGTACAAGATATGGCTGAGGAGATGATTTGAGTTCTGATTGAAGGCGGCCTGTAAATTCTTCTGGATCAATCTTTGCATCCTTGGAGGGGAAAAAAAGAAAAAAAAAAAAAAATAATTTTAAAATATATATAAAACCATCACCAATTCAGTTCTGTTGTTTGGTTGTTTTTCCAGATAATGAGAACAAGTTCATGTATGTAAAAACGTCCATACACGGTATACATGTGTGTCTACATACACACACACACGCACTTACTTGATTATTTAAAAAAAATATTAATTCAAAAAGAGGTTGTTGAAGTAGACTGACAAGTGATTATAAAATTTGCCAGCTCTTATAATAAGAAAACAGCTTTACTTGACTCCAAAGACAGTTTGAAGGTCTAGTTTAAATTAGAATATAGGTACACGCTTACATAAAGCGTATGTATGAGCATATTAAAAGCACACATATGTAAAAACATTCACCTGTACATACATATATTCATAAAATATAACCTTATAAAAATATAGATTATATTATATATATATTTACTAGTTTATTAAGTAGTAAATACAGGAGAATTGTGTAATGCAGATATATTTTTCAGATACTCCCAGTACAATCAGGTTGTTAGACTGACAGAGAAAAAGAAACAAACCAATACAACCTCCACTAAATAAATCTATTTCTTACATACGTGTCCCATTATTTTAAATACTCTAAGTAGCTATCTTTATTTAGTTACAGTTTCTTAGTTATCAAAACTTAAAATGAATTTTTACTGGAACTATAGAATATTACTGTCTAATTGTTCCTACTTGAAATGTTTTAAGAGTTGTTTAAACTATACAGGTTTGTGCCAATTAATTAAAAGAAATAGGTATCAACTACTTTCAAGTGCAAGTTCTTCAAAGACCTTTTAAGAAGCTCGACCATTTGTCCAACTCCAAAGTAGCACCTGTTTGCAGTGCATTTATGTCTGTTGCCCTGAAGACTACTCAAGTTAACCTTTTTTCCAAGCTCACAGGTTCTGTTCAGCTGAAAGACAGCTTTTCCTCTAAAAATTAACTCACAGCTAAGGCTCCATGCAGGGGCATCTACCTGGAGAACTGCTCAGACACTGTAGCTTAGCAAAGTACTTTTCCTACAGTTCTTGAAACTCTCAATCACATTGTGCAGATTTCTACATTCATATTGTGGTTAAAACATTAATTAGATTTTTACTTTTTCAGAAAAGGTCATGGTTTGGAGGAAAACAAAATGAATCCTCACGGAAAAAAGGAAAAAAAAAAATTTTTTTTTCTTCTAAATTTTCCACACAGACCAAAGAATTATCTATCAAAACAAGATTACTTTTTAATCCATACTAAATATTCTGTTGTATTTCCCCTTTCAGAATATAAGAGAAAGCCTACTTTATCAGATTTTTTAAATATACTGAAGAACAGAAAATCTGCATTTTGATGCAGCCCAACTCCTTTCCTTATATGATAGCAGCAGTTTTCAGCATGTTACTCATACTTAAATGACAAGCTTAATGTAATTAACATTAGTGAAAGGTAACTAAATACTTACCAACAAATCCTGAACCAGAGCTTTCACATTGCGGGATGTTTCTGGAGAAGGTGAATTATGAGAAGCAAGTTTTATAAGAGTAGCTAAAAAGTTCTTGCATTTTTTCACATTCTCTTGCATTTCCTGCAAAAGCCAAAGAAAATAAAAATCAGACACATGCTACTTTCCAAGTATGATCACTGTACATTCCAATTACTATAGAGAAAATGATTAAATTGTTCTAATTCAAGCAGGAGATACTGCATGTACAACAGCTGTTATTTTGCTACTGCTGTTAGTTACCCGACATCATCTTCATTTCTTATTTAACTGAACATCATACTTCATTATGACTAACAGAAATCAGAGAAAGAAATACTTAATATCTTACCTTTTGATTTGATAGAAATAAGTATAAATGCAAGAACTAATGTAACAATTTGTTGGACATGCATTCTCCTTTGGAATGCACAATGTACAGCATTCCCTAAATTATCTTAATTTGTTAAATTATTGATTCAGTGTTTTTGTACAAAGCAGCTACAACAATAAAATCAAATTAAAATCATTCAAATTCTATCATATACAATGTTTTTCAACAGCATAAGATCAAATGCTCTTATGTTTCAAGATATTTTTATATGTTGTAATTTGGTCCCAGAACTCTGAGAATCAGAAACAATACACTTCAGCTTAACCATAGATTTTCACTTATTTACAAATATATGGCAAGATGGAGAAAGTTGTTCTTCCCTTTCAGAATTTGTATTCCACTTAGTTGAAATGAGTGGAAGGGCTTCTGTTTTGTAACATAAGTGTTTCATCACAGGAATTAGGCTTGCATGGAATTTTCCACTTCTGAATAGATCCGAGAAGTTCATAAAATACTAAGAAAACCAAATGACTAATATTTTAATACTTACCTGTGATACAACTGTAGTTCCAGGTACAGGAGAGCTTGGTATGACTTGGGGCTGTGCTGGCACTTGTGCTGTTGTATGAGGTGGAAGTGGGAGCCGAGGCTGACTCTGGTTTTGTGCTGCAGTTTGAGTTTGTCCACCAGTAATTACTGCAGGCTGTTGAGACGTTGGTGTTCCCGTTGATACTGTAGTCTTGAACAAATTTTGAGCATTTGTTGTAGCTACTGACACCTATGAGTATTTTATGTTGGAAAACAGGTCATTCTTTTAAATCTTTCATCTAACCACAAAGTTCTTAGAAATCTGACAAGAAAATGTATTTCCTTTCAAATACACCTTTACTGACAAAATAAAAATGTTAACTTTATTATAACTCTAATTTTGTTACCATTTAACCACATGAAGTCAATCTCATCTAAATTTCTTTTTATTACAAAAATCAATGTACAACTAAAAATGAGTTATTACCCAGTTCTTTAAGATGATTGTTCTGATGTTACTTCTTTACCTCAACTTTTTGTAGATTTGTCCCTTGACACAAACAAGATAATTCCCAATGATCTGTTGTCATGTCATCAGGTTTACAATGCTCTATATCACAGTTGCAGCTCAGATCCAGATTACACAAATGCATCACCACAGTTTCACAACCTAATTTGAGTCCAAGGGCTGCATATGTGCTTTAGCTTTTGCAAACAGAACTGTCTCTGATGTAGCTTGGCTGTATGTAAAGATCCTGCTGCACCGTCCTCAATCTCAGAAGGCTGGAAAGTTTATCAGGCTGAACAGAGGACCACATACACACACGGTCAGTCCAGTTCAGCCACTGACATGATCTGACTAAATATGCCACCATCCCAGTGCCAAGAAGTCTCAAACTGACACACCAAATGGCACTGCAGAAACTAGAGAGCTCAGCCAGGCAGCATAGCATGCTGAGCAGAACCTATTAGAACTTCTTGATCCAATCTACCTGCAGAGTTTTGGCACAGACACAGAACAAGCTGACCCAGGCACCTGCACTGCAATGCATGGTCTACACTATGGCAGTGGTGCCCACACAGCCATAGACACCACAGCTCTCGACAGGGGACAAACCTAGTGCTACAAGTCCACCACTGAAGTACCACTAAAGAGCCCAACTGATTTTTTACTTTAAAAGAGAAAAAAAAGTGAAAGTATACTACCCATTTTTTTTTTTCTATTAGCTAGGAAACAACAAAATAAAATACAGGCTATCATCCAACACCTGCATGGAACAGACAGATGATCAATTCACTACTGATTTTTATGCTTGTGATAAAAATAAACATATTAACATTTCTCATTAAAATTCACATTATAAAAACCAAATGATTATAAACAAAACTTCTTATTCCATCTTTTGCTTTTTATATCCTCAGTACTTACTGTGGTATGTGAAAGAATAGAGCCTCCTGGCAGAGTTGCAGCAGCTGTAGCACTAACAGGTGTTGCAGTTGACTGAACAACTTTGGCTTGCACTGGAAGTCCAAGGCGGACAGTAGATGTGGCTACAGAAGTTGGTTGCTAATAAAGGAAAAATAAGCAATTATTAATTATATGTAATATTTACATGTAATTATTCATCAACACATGAGTTTCTAATTGGCAGGAACACATATTGATTCTTTTTATATACATTTGCTTTTTCTACGAATTCTTCTGAAGGGAAATTAATACTGGGAGGAAGTTTAGACAGAAAAAAAAAAAATATTTTCAGGCCAATATACCAAACAGTCCAGCAACACCAGCTACTGAATATCTATCTTCTGTACTTGGGGGAATAAATAAATTTTAAACAACTACCTGATATCTGAGGAAAAAAAAAAAAAAAAAAGCAATTTTTTTTTTTTAAATTTCTGTTTTGCTTTGTTTGTTTGGATAGCTCTCAAGATTTTTCTCTCTTGAGTTTGGATTTCTTCCATGCTAAGGTAGCCTAGAGGCAATAAACAGCATCATCACAAATAGGTAGAATTGTGTGTCTCTGTAGAAGAATTATCGTAAATGCTTTTTAGGATTTAAAATGCCATGTTTCTTTTCTCAAATGTCCAAAAGACCACTAGCTTCAATTTCACTGGTCACATGAAACTATACGTACCTAAAGAATGCTTGCATTTATAAATATGAATACTGCATATCTTGTTCATTTACTTATGTTCAGTTTCTGAGCTAAAAATCCCTATGCTGTCAGCCCCCTTCTTGTCAGTGACTGCTTACAGAAGTGGGGATTTAAAAAGAAGGGAGGTAACCAGACAAATTTCTGAATCACTCAGTTCCAAGAAATATCTGCAGTCAGAATTCTGTAAATACATACATAGCTCAGACTACTCGCTACAGAATTTTCCTCAATTAATAAATGTTCTCAATTCATCATAAGAATATGCTCTGGGAAAAAAAAATCACATGTAATTAAAACATGACATTTCAGTACCATAATAGTGTGTTATCTAAGTGTGCAACATATTCCATACACAATTCTTCACCGTGCCAGACCACATGAGCGAGCTGTGAAATGCTAAGACTCAATGCATCCTATTTTAAAAATCACTAGTGATAACAGCTTTTGATACAAAGTTGCAGCAAAATCTATTAATAAGTAGGACTTGAAGAAAAAGCCTTACTACCAAAGAACTGCAAAGAAATTAATGCAACTTTTTACAACCAGGGTTCCAAACCTCAAAAACAATAAAAAGTCAAATGTGAAATGAGTGGATCAAAAACATCAGAATTTCCCTACATTATTTGCAAGCATCGTGAAAATTGCATTAGAATGACAACTACAAGTTGTCAGAAGACACCGTAGGAACTCCCAACACAAACACATCAACAAATCTAGTAAAATAATCACAATTTAGAAGCTATCAGCTGTATTTTCTATTAAGGGAAAACTGTAAATAAAAGTCAAGGAAATATATGGGGGAAAAAAAAACACAAAAAAAAACTATCAATGCTATGAAATAAAATCATAAACCAGTGTATCAAGCTCCTGCAGGAACATAACAGATTTTGTAATGATCTTTAAAGAACAACTGCTAAGGTTTGGTATGAGAGTAATTATATTCCAAAATTCCTACCGAAGACCAAGAAAGGGATGTATTTTCAAGTGTAGCTGTATTATTTTTTTAACAGATGCATCGTGCACTTTGCACTTCCTAAATATATAAATGTAATGTTTAAGAGGCCTTTCCACTGCACCTGTAAATTAATACGCAAAGAAACCAGGACATGAATGAATACTCCACTACAAATCTCCATAGGGACACTTGAGAATACGTAAGATAGCCTTCTGTATGCAGACATGAGCTGGCTCTTTCCATGCAAAGAGCTTAACTGTTCTAAGCAGGGCACAGCACAGTGCAGATCTGGAAGCATGGATTTCAAATGGATCTGGCCAGCATGGAGGGTGGATGTCCCAAGATTCTTTCTGTCTGCACAAGTCATGCAGATAACCCAAGTTACTTCACTTCCAGGGTGCAGTAAGTCACTTCCACAGAAGCAGTCAGTGCACACTGTAATCGTTCACAGAAGGAGTCAGTGTGGAATTACTCTGAGTACTGCAAATTCACTCTTTAAATAACTTAACTTTCCTATGTAGACCTTCTCACCAGCTGTCTGGACCCAAAAGTAGCAAGGCAAAGCTCAAGGCAAAAACAGGAGCAAACTGCTTTGTATCTTCTGTGCACAAGTGAGCTGCTGTTATATTTGAAAGAATAATCAAAACGGTGCATTTTAAAAAGCAGGCCACATGAATATGGAAAAACTACATTGAAATACACAGGAAATATTTGCCACTGCTAAGGCACTTTGGGAATTACTTTGTGTACTCGCAGCTTTTTAAAATCAAGGCCATTCAAACTGCCACAGTTAGTACACTGATGACGGTAAACCTCTGGAAAAAAGTTGGTGGTATAGTTGTATTCTGTACCACCTACTGATGTACACTCAGGGTGCCGGTGTTAAGGAACACAACTAAGGGACACAGGCCTCACCTGATACCACTGCTGGAGTGCATTTAGAGGAAAAAAGAAAGAAGAAGAAAGAAGAAAAGAAAGAAAAACACAAAAGGTAAGTAGGGCATGAGGAGAGGCACAGCAAACCAAAGAATCTGGTGGGTAAAAAGTAGGTAAATTTTGGCCCTAAGGTTGGATTTTACTTCTACCTCAGTGGCACAGCTGCTGCACAAATATTCTATTGCATGCAAATACAGATAACCTCATGTGAATTCTCCCATGCCACACACATAGTGTGCAACTTGAAAAGTAGAGTCAGTGATGTGGTGTTGTCATGGCTGCAGCTGGAAACAATAAAGTCAAAATAAACACAAAAAGTTAACCAGTATATTTAATTATTCACTTAATATCTTTATTTTCTACTTATAAAAAGAGGCTAATAATCCCCTCGACTGTATTGTTGAGAAAGTTATTGTAGGGGTAAGCATTGCAAAAGAAACCCTGCTTAGTTATTAATACCCACTTCAAAAAGATGCTTAGGAACTAAGCAGCAAATAAGCCTGAAGCAATTCACCAAACAGTTGAGGATGAAAATATCACATAATTCTTCACAAGGTTGTTGAACATTTTAAAAATTAAGAAAAATAGTAACATGATCACGTAGTATAATGCATATGGGAGCCACTACTGCACTGCTCAGGAATTCAGCATTTCCTAATCTTTGCAAGCTTAATTTTAAAGCCTTACTAATGTTTGGCAGTTCTATAGGCATGATATTTCAAGAAGTTGAAAAATTGTATGTTAATACTACAAAAGGTAAGCAGTAGAATGCATGGAAGGAAAATGGTTTTGTGGTTGAAACACAGCCAAGATATCGGCATTTCAACCTATCTGCCCTGCTAACACAAATGTCTTTTCCAGAATTCTCTGTGAGAGGAACAACCCTCAAAACTGTCTATACAAAAATACTACAGGATAGCTAATGTGATAAAAAGTTGATACACTTCAGGAAACAACAAAGATTTCTCAATTTGCTTACAATTTACTTCTAAGAAGCAAAATAAGCATTTATCAGGAAAATGGGAAGGATATGAAAAACAGAAAAAATAAATACACAAACCAGAAAAAAAAGTCAAAATTGTAAAAGAACAGAAATACAAATACAGGCAAAGTGTATCATCAGAACTATCTCGGACTTGAAAGGCTCAGCTTTAGCAAGAAGAGTTTCTCAAACATCAACAATTTGAGAACTTATGATGGTGAAGACCAAGCTGCTGCTTAACACTGCTCTTCTCTATATGATGCTCACTTCTTTCTTCTTGCTGTCCAGAAGCACTTTAATTTTGAAACTAACTTGAAATAATTTTAATTGAAAAATTTATGTTTCTCCTTTTTGGGTTATGAAAATAAAACTAACGGGTTCTGAAAACCAGCAAACAAGTATGTGCCACATCAAGAGCATGAAAAACCATCAGCTGTACAAATGAAAAGTGTAGATAAACAAAAGAAACTCACCAGAGAAAAACTAGATGGCAGCACCTACTCATTTTTCATAATTTTACAAGCACAGGCTTCCAAACAAGACATGGAAGCAAAAGTGTAACACAAACTAAATAATAATTGCAAAAGTCTTCATCTCTGAAGTATATGGTGATGCAAATAAACCTGTGCTTTTTTGATCTACTTGTGGTAGCAGTCTCTACAGGAAACTTTTTTTCTAAGACAACTGAAGTTCCATCAAATAATAGCTCTTTCTTCACACATTGTTTTAACTAAGGTCATACAGCAGGTACAGATCTGCCACTATTAATGATTTAATACGCAGAAAAAAATGATTTTGATCAAAACCAAAAGGAAACTAAAACAAATGTGTAGAAATAAAAAATTCAAAGAAAATTATTCACTGTTAATTCAAACCAATATTCACTATAAATTTATCATCTTGTTAAATGCTTTCTTCAAACAAGCATTATCAGTGAGAAAGTATTCACAGTGTAACTTAATGCATCAGAAGTTCATAATAATTTTTCATAAGAGTAAATTCTTCCTGGTAAAACACGAGATATTTTTAAAAGATAAGATTCTGCCAGCTACACCTACAAGATGAATTGTATTCCTAAACCAAAAAATGTTTTGTTCTTCTACGTCTGAATATCTATATCTGGATATTTGGACATATAATTTCCCTTTTCTAAAAAAAAAAGGGCGCAGTTAGCTGTAGTCACAGTCACAGTCATCTACAACCTTATTATCGATCTAAACTGAAATTTTAATATACAATTTCAAGCTTTTCTTGAATTCTTACTTAAAGAAACCACACAGATGCAAATTTAGAAGATCACTGAAATATTACACATATCTTCATACTACAGGTACTTGTCTCCACAACTGCTTTCTCCATACTATTCTGTTATTTTCAAACGCTGATTCTTCAGCCTGAATCCATTCCACTACTTCTGACTACCCTTCAAACATTGCACATGCTTTTGTGACACTCCCGTACTCTATAGCCTTTAAGCTCTGCATTAAACTAATCAGAATTGAGACCTCTCCCACAAGGTACTTGCTTATCTGATTTGTCAGTTTCCAGAATGTTAACAGAAATGGAATCAAGGTGCTATAATCAAAAGAAGTAATTTAAATAGGAAAGCCAAGCACCCCAGAGAAAGAAACACCAAATTTAAGTTTGCAGTGCGACAGTAATTGCAGTAATGGTGTGCCTGCTCTAGCTGATGCTTTTATCTTTGTGCATTTATCACAGACTGCAACTCACTGCACAGTTAAAGAAGAGATTACCGTAGGATGAATGGGAATTTATGTGTCTCAGTTTTCCCGAACTTTTCTGTTTGACACGGCAATCACAATGCTTACTTTTCTACCCGGGGAGGAAAATACTCTTGTATGGAGATATTTGAGCTCTGAGCCTTCAGCAAGACAACATGTGCTTGTTTTTTAATCAAAGGAAGGAATTATGCTAAGCTCATATGCTAAATCCTGAGGGAAATTAAACTACGCTTTCTTCTGCTACTCCTACAGAAAGTTGGCTCTTTCCTCATAGACTGTCCTGGATGTAAGCACAGCTGCTGAAGTCACAGGAATTTTCCCTCCCAAACAACGGGGAGATCTATCAAATAATGGTCCTGGGATACAGGAAGGAAATCTTGATACATTACTAGGCTAAAGAAGTAACCCAGAGTCTGCATAGCTGTATGTATTGATTAAGTCAATTCTATTTAAGAACACTTAAAACATTTATTTATTTTCCCCACTTTTTTTTTTTTTTTTTTTGAGAGGGAGAGAGAGAGAGAGAGAGAGAGAGAGAGAAAAGAGATTCACAGAGCTTCCAATTTTAGAGGCACACTCTGTTAGTTTTGCAAACTATCTTTCTTGTTATTTTTAAAGTTGTTCCTTTTATATTCTGCTGCTCTCACTCTCAGCACTCACTGAGTTGCCAAAGCTAACTACCAGATTTTACAATTTCTTTGTGATATAATTTAATAACCCTTATTTTACATCTAACTACGTAGCTCATAACATACTTTTTAACATAATTTTTTAAAGTGCACATAGAAATTACATCAGTAACACTGAAAACAATTACTGAGCTGGTATTTGACGCTGGCTAGAAATCAGTACAAACTAAAGAAAAGCAAACAGAGGAGCTATGAAGTAGACATTGACTAACACGTTCTTTGTAGTAAGATCTGATATCCTAGAAAATACTTTGAGCACTAACTCACTGGATGAATTCTTTTTCAGTACATACACCTCTCTGCATTTTAGCGCTTCATCCTTTTTCTTGGCTAACCAGAATGACTCCTCAAATAAGTGACACTTCCAAAAACTCAGCATAGTATTTATCACTGGACATTGCCTCCAAAAACTTCTAGTTATAAACTTCCACCTGACCAAATGAAAGTCTAATATCTAGTTCTGATATGATAAAACCTTTAGAATTTAGATTTTTACAGTGTGGCTTTAAAATGCCTCAAGTCATTATCTTCAAATTACATTTCAATGTCAAACATATATACAATAAGCACTGTAAAAATCAAAGAGTCAACATACCACAGAGTCATTATTGTACAAAAATGTGTATTTTTGAGGGACATTGTTAAATATTTCTTGTCTTTCTTAATGACAGCAATTAAAGAAACGCAGTACTGCCTGGGCAGTGACTACAAAGGTCTCTCAAAGCAGATGAATCCTGACTGGCTACAATATCATGATTCAAATCCCACCACCTTAAAAATACCTGAACTATTGCATGCTGTAAGACATTTACCATTCCTAAGGCACCGTTCGTCTCTATTCTCAATCTGTTAATTAACACAAATAAGTATAAAGAAATACCTTTAATGCTCTGCAGGCTATCTAGCTACTCGGAATCCTGCAGAAAAACAACTACATCATCCTAATACTAGAACTAGCTCCCTCATATTTTTAGCATCTCTACCACACACGAACATGCAGTATCCTCAGAGCTTAATTTTTACAAAAACCCAGCACGTCAGATTACACTATTTCCACAATCTTAACAGCTTCATATAACTGGAAAACACCTGCCTGAGGCCAATACGATCAACTCCCAGCATCTGTTGTGCACACATACAAATTCCAATCTTCTAATAAAGATTGAACACATGCAGCCAAGCAGAACTGCATTTTTGTCATAAGATTCTACGTACAATAAAGATGTACTCCTCATATGTTCTCAAATAACAAACTATTTGTTAATGTGTGATTTCCTATGGATGTTTCCACTCTGAATTTTAATTCTGAATGCTACCCACAGCAATTAAAGTTGCACGAAAACTTACAGTATGAAACCAAACCAACTAAACCTAATTCATTTTAACAGACTGAGGTCATATTCTTGGTGCAGTCCCATCCCATGATCTGTTATGCATTTATGCTATACACTCATCTCAGAATCCGTTGCTAGAGTATGCACTGTATATTCTGTTGTAGTCAATAATAAAGAAGTAATGCATTTATTTTAAAAGCAAACAAACAAAGCAAGAAAGCAAACAACCAATAACAGACATACAAACTAAATAATGAACATTATCCAGATTTTTCTTTGTGTCAAATCAGTAAAAAAAAAAAAAAAAAAAAAAAAAAAACACTTGAAAATCAATATAAGCTGTCACTGTGTTTATTTTCCTGACATCTCATATTTATCTCTGAAGGATTTTTACAAATCTTCTCATCCTTTCAGATCACACAAATTTAGATATTAACCAGCTGCCCTTCCCGCAGAGTTCTTTTAGAATATTCCATCTAATACTGCACTTACCCTTTTTTCTGACAGCATAAAGTTTTTCAAACGTTTCCAGGCTTTTATCTCTTCTTGAGATACATTCTGTTGAGCTACACAATATTCCTATTACATTCACATCTAAAACTTGCATTTTACTTGGCTACTCTACGGTTTAGATTACCTCATTTTCAATTATGCAATTCTATTCTGGCTTCCTTCTCTTCTGAAAAATTTACCATTGCTTTTACTTTTTAACTTAAACTACAAACATGATGTAAAACACAAAGCATATAATGTGACAGCAATCAAATATTAATATACATATTTAAGATATTTCAACCAACCAACAATCAATCAGAAATTATAAAGGCATATTTTTCACCTGGTTTCATTCAGAGTTATCTCTTTTATAAACAGTGAACTTAGGCAAAGCTACCTTTCACTCTGCCTGTAATTATCATAGCACAACAGCCCTATACATCTGAAGATGCTTACCTCTACATTCTAGTAAGATAGTTAAGCACAGGTCATACATAGTTTGAAGCTAACAGCATCCTTACAGAATTTTAAACAAAAAAAGTTTACAAAGTAATTTTAAATAAATAAATAAATAAACTCCACACTTTCATCCTTGAAAATAAAACAGAAGTGAACCAGAGGAATCAAATCTTTCTCCCAAATAAAGTATACTACAAAAATTTAACTACTGTGAATTCTGGCATAGAACATGCTTTGCTTTTTCTTTTCTAATTACTAGTGAAATCTAGTGATCATGTACATCCATTCACCGTGCTGGAATATCACAATGACTCAGAGAGGGAACAAAGTCATTTACTAAGTCAGTGGCACAAATTCCAAACTGATTTCTGTCTAAGACTGAGCCTTCTGACCTCCAATGAACTCACAGCCCAAAAAGGCTCTTGAGAAAGCCTGCAAAGTAGATTTTTCTGGAAAAAAAAAAAAATTAAAAAAAATTCAAGCCACTGAAAATAAACTGTATTTGAATAAGTATTTCCTGGTTGTCAATTTAAAAAAAAAAAAAAAAAAAAAGTGTGTGCATGGGAAGCACATTTGTCAAAGAACTGATAATGTACAAGACAGAGGAAAATGAAACACACAAAAGCAAGGTGAAATTGAGCCAGACATACCTGAGCTGTTGTTAGGCGAAAAACTGGGCCACTTGTGGGCACTGAAAGTCGAGGTGAAATGCTGGTAGGACCTTGTCCCTGTGTCTGCACTTGAGCCTGCATCTGCGCCTGGGCTAGAGCCTGCTGAGGCACCATCACAAGTTGTCCAGCATCCGTGCGCACCAAGACCATGCCTAGTAAGAATAAAGTGACAATAACTATAGAATAAAGAATAACACGAATTATAAGGAATCACATAACTGTGAAATATAGAATAAAAACAACAATAGCACTGTCCCTTTTTCTTTATCCCGTACCTTTCTTTTTACTGGGGTGCAATATGAGATTTTACTTCAATGAAGAAAAGGAGCTTCCACCAGCAGACAGAAACTACTCAAGTTAGTTTGAAATTCAAACACCTGTAGTTTATGGTGACCAAAACAAATGGTAACTTGAGCATATACATGTGCAGTGATGCACAGAAGTATAGCTAAGTTTTGGAGAATAAAACTTGAAAGAAATAGTCACTAAAGTAAACTATAACAATGGTCTATTTGCTGAGAACAACATTCAGTTTGCACATACCAGGGACAATGACATGAGAGCTTACTAAAACAACAGCGTTAGGGAACGTGTAGATGCAAACATTAAGCCAGACACATTTCTGAGTATACGATATTTGAGATCTAGTTAATGTTTGAGCTCTGACACATGAATTTATTCAGCACCTACCATCACTGTACTGGGAGGTTTGGACATGAAGAAAAAGTACTGTCACACCCAGAGGCCCAACACAATTAGAAGCATGGGTGTTTGAGGAAAAATTCCAAGGAACTGTTTTAAATGAAGAGAGTACTTTCTGGATGTAAATGAAAATACTTTTATTTTCTCATAATACGCCTCACAAATACGCCCTTCTACACATCCGTTCGGTGCCATCCAGGTCTGCCCTTAGTGTAACTGCCCTGGTTTTCCACTATCAGCAGGTCAAAAAGGAGCTCCCAAAGGCTAAGCTGGCCCCTGGATCACCTGGACTTTTACACTTATTCCAGGTCACTGCAAGCATGTAGTGCGTTTTTTCTAGTTCAGTCAGAACTAAGAAGCCACTTTTCAGTCTCTGACATAGAAACACAGAACCCAGCCCCATGATGAACACAATTGAATTGCAGCTGCAACAGAAGCCCTCACTCAATGAGTCCTGGGTGCTCCCAGCCACCTTCACTACAAAAATCATAAACAGAAAACACATTTCTGCCACTATGAACTCAAGAGCTGTGGGAATTGAGTTTTAAGGTAAAAAGCATACAGAGCTACTGCGAGGACCTCATCCAAAGGATACGATCACATCTCTCTCAAAGCCTGATGAGTAATTTTTAAAAGAAGAGTTCAACAACAACAAATCTTAAAAAGGTAACTTTCTAGGTGCATCAACCCTTCCAGCACCAGACCTAATGATTTGTAGAAAACCCCATAAGCAGATGATGTATTCAATATCTGCTGTTCTGGACAAACAAATATTAAAACACTGCTCCAGTGTGCGGAACAGATACCATTCCTCTGAGCGTCGTGAACCTAATGGTAAAAATCCTTAGAGGATAATGCATACCACATAAAAAAAAGTACACATTCTATTGGCATTACACCAATTCACATCTGTCTTGTTAATTACTTTTTCAACCTTGTAAAATTCAATCTAAATTTAAAAAAAATGAACAGGATAGACAAATTAATTGCAACGCGTGCCACACGGTTTCAATACAATTTGCAGATATAAATACTTCTACAGACGCATACATGTTCGTGCAGCAATTTTATATTTTAATCCAGCTTTGAGGACTTGAAAATTCTTTTATTTTGCAGCATGCAAGAAGCAGTCAGATTATCAGAATTGAGTTAAACAAGGAGATTAATTCTTCCTTATTGTCAGCTTTAAAAGATCCAACTCGTGAGCTGGTATGAAGTGCTAGAGCTGGTGCTGGTTATTGTATGCTAATTAGTATTATTTGCTAAAATAAACTCATTCTAAACTTCTGTGTTAGGCAGAAGATCACAATAGGAGAGTTTCAATATCATTTAATAATGATGCACAAACTTAAAGAGTAATTAATCAAAAATAACAAGTATTTTCTGAATTACTCTTATCCTTCGAACATGCTATCCTCCTGTTAATGCAAATTCAATGGATTTCAAGCTATCTAGTAACAAAATTAAATTCAAGTAATGCATTTTCCACACACATTATTTCCAGAACTGTCTCTAAACCTCTGACAAGATTGCTTTCAAGGGCTCTGTTTTCCCCTTCTGTTTAAAAACTACAAAGCAGAACAAAGGCAATAAGCTGCAGAAACTTCATACAAAGTCATGCCACAACTTATCACAGGTAGTTAGTATTTATCAAGCATATTAAAAATGTGAAATCAATGGCTAAAGCTAACAATATAATTGGAATATAGCCACATATTTTTAAACTAACCCCTTATTAGTTTTGAGTTAGTCAGGTCTTCATGAAACCACTGAGCTTTATCCAACTGGAGCATCAGAATTTGGAGCAGGAGTTTCATAAGCTGCAGTCAAATACACAAACTACTACAGCACACCCAGAAGCACACTTCTATTGCATTTTGCTCAATTTATCTTGGCTAACAACAACAACAAAAAAAAGCTATTAAAAGAAACATGGTGAAAGAAATAAATTATTTCAGATTGCATCAGTATCTCAGGTAGTACCATGCTGTCAACATCAATAGAAAAAAGAAAAAAAAAGAAAAAAAAATTAAATGTCAATTCATCTCCTAGATCTGTAACAAACTTGGCAACTTTTTGTAATGTTGCAATCTAAGCATGGGAGCACAGACTGCGACCCTGTAAGCGTTTAAGTAAGGCAGTACGCGGTGAAGTAGGAATTACCAGGATGGGGAGATGCTGCTCTGATTCATCAGCCAAACTCACATCTTTACAAAACAACACGAAGAAACTAAAAGGGGAACAAGCAGGACACGGGGGCTTCTACAGGGCTGGAAACAAAATGCAGTGATGGCACAGCTGTGAATAACCAGCAAGGAGTGACACAGTCACACACACCAAAAGGAAGAACTTTACATTAAACCGGACTGCATAGTGGATATGGTCACCCGGTCCCCATCGAAGGCACTCCCTGAAAACAGAAAACTTTTCTCCATATCAAGAGTACAGCAGATTGCAGAGCACTTCAAGGGAGCCGTGATTCCCGGTTAACGCGTTCCAGATTGTTCTGGTGCACAGCTGTTTTTACACCGTTACAAAATAACTTACCGTGACCACGACTCTCCCAAAGAGAGGAAACAAGTACTCGTCAAACAAGAGACACAACTACTTTGCACCAGCAGCAAAGTACCCTAACCCAACCACATCCTCGCTCACGCCAGCCAGTCGGCCAGGACTCGCCCTCAGACGGGCGCCCGTCCTTTGGCTCGCAACAAGCGGAGCAGCGGGAAAACGCCAACTTTGAAAAAGCTCCGCCAAAGAAAGGCCGAGCAAAGAGCCGCGCGCCCGCCCCGCCCGCCCCACTTACCGGGCGGGATGGTGAAGCCCGGCGGCAGCTGGATAGTGGTCTGCTGGGGCGGCCTGACGATCAGCTGCGGGGCCACCAGCCTCGGGGCGGCACCCAGCGCGGGCCGCGGCGACAGCGCCTGCGAAGCGGCGGGAAGGGCAGCGCCCGGCTTGGCGATGCCCGCGGGTTTGGCGGCAGAGCTCGGTCCTGGCGGGGTGGCGGCGGGCGCGGGGCTGGCGGAGTTGCCGAGCGCGTTTACTGCGGGCTGCGGGCCGTGCGCGGGCTTGGGCTGCGCCGCGCCGCCTTCCCTGCCGGCCGGGCTCTGCCGGCCGCTGACTGGTGGCACTGCCGCCGCCCGGCCCCTGGCGCCCTCCCCGTTGGGCGCCGCCTCGCCGGGCAGCGGCGCGGGCTCGACGACGTCGGCTCCCTCCGTCGCCGCCCGCCCGCTCCCCACCGCCCCGCTCCCCTCCGCGGCCTCGTTGCGCGGCGGCGGCTCCGCGGCGGGCGGGCTGCGGCCGGGGCTGGGGCTGCCCGCGTCCCGGGAGCCGGCGCCGGCGGCCACATGGTTGTTGACAGGCGGGGCGGGCGGGGGCGCGGCGGGCTGCGGCGGGGCCGGGGCGGCGGGGCTGCCGCCGAGCAGAGCCGCTCCATGTGATTGCTGCACACTACTACTGTTTACACTCACTCCCCGCCCCGCCGCCGCCGCCGCCGCCACCGCCGCCGCTGCCGCCGGGGGAGACGGGGACGGGAGCGGCCCCGGGGCGGGGGCTCGGCTCTCCGCGGCTCCGGGACGGCCCGCCGCAGCCTCCTCCGCCCCGGTAGCGAGTGGGGGCGCGGGGTGCCCCTGCTGCTGCCGGACGGGGCTGCCGCTCCCCGACAGGCTGCCCTGGCGCTGCTGCTGCTGCTGCTGCGGCGGCTGCTGCTGCTGCTGGGACGGGGCGGAGGTCCTGGGCTGGGGCGCCTCGGCCGAGGCCTGGCCGCCGGCCAGCTGCGATTCCAGGGAGCCCACCAGGTCGCTGACCGCCTTCTCGTCCACCTCCTCGGAGAAGAGCAGCATCTCTTCCAGGGGGTCCGAGGCGCCCGCCGCCATCTTCCGCTGAGGTGGGAGCCGGCCGCGCAGCGCGCAGGCGCGCCGGCCTCTGTCGCGCGCGAGGCACTCTGGGTGGGGCCGCCTTCCTGCTCCCCCCGCCGCGGGGCGGGCGCTCGGAGGGCGCCGGCGAGATGCCGCGCTTGGGGCTTTCGAGCTCGCTTTTTGGCGTCGGGGAATATTCACCGAGATGCGCGGGGCTCCCGCTGCTCCTGGCCGGCAGGGCGTGGGCAGGGCCTGGCGTCCTGCCCGGTGTGGGCGGGGGACGCTTCGGCGGTGCGGGGTTTTTGACGCCCGGCGTTGGGAAAGCCTGCCGAGCCGGCTCGGAGCGCTGTGCGTTTGCACGCTGTGAAACGAAGTGTCGTACGATCGCGTTACCTGGCGTTTGCAAGGCTGCCATAACCGTGTGCTTTGCCTTCAAGTCAGTCATTCCTTGTGAAAACAATCCCAGGCAGCAGGTCGTTCTTAGCGAGAAACTGAAAGCAGACAGGCTGAAAGAAGGGCTCAGCAGCCCAACGCAGGCATTTCTTCCAAGGCAGTAACGTAACTGCTACTGAAGCTGCTGGAAGTCCTGATACCGGCAGGCTGTTGTGTCTGCTGTAAAGCTTTTGTGTCCAAAACTCCTGCATTTCAGCGTTAGCAGAAGGCTTGTTACCAGAATGCTCTCTGCATCACCACAGCAGCTGCCCTCACGCTGTTCCCTCAGCATCCCCACTGGAAATTTGAGGCGTTTCATTCTGTTTCTAGCGATTTTGTCATTGCTTTTCTATATGTGCTTTTTCCATCACTGCTTGCTCATGCATTTGGAAATTTCCAAGTGGAAAACGGTAGCTCTAACCTGTAATTTCTTCGACAAACGACAGAGCTGTTTATTTCACGGGACCTGCAGAGAAAGTGATTTTGCCCACATGCATAATCACTTTCCACGATTTGTTACATCTGTTCTTGCACACAAGTGATAACCACCATGTATTTCTCAAGCTGACAGCAGAGAACAGCTTGTATTCCAGTGGCTGTCTGCTGACCTATGATAGCATGGATAGCAAACTTGGATGCATTTGGTCTGCTACTCGGTGGCCTGAAATGGTGAT
This sequence comes from Meleagris gallopavo, assembly GCF_905368555.1. Classification (NCBI taxonomy): domain Eukaryota; kingdom Metazoa; phylum Chordata; class Aves; order Galliformes; family Phasianidae; genus Meleagris; species Meleagris gallopavo. The sequence goes on from NC_139416.1 coordinate 10,259,479, forward strand.
TCACTTTCTGATTTTTTCAGGTCTTTTTTTTATGATTCTCCCCCAAACTGAAAAATACATATCAGTGAATAACCTACCTAAGCACAAAATGAGCTTGTAGAAAAGAGTGATGGTCTCACTATACCCACACACACAGCTGAGAATCCATTTTCAAGCTCCAAAGCCATACACTGTATGATCTGGCTGGAATCACAAGGCTAAGCTGCAAATCGCTTGTTACCATCCAGGTTACATGTTTTTATTCAGGGTAGTTTTTCCAGATTGTACATTCATGCTTTTAGGAACAGGTTTATGATAAATCTAAATAAACTACATCTAAAATGCATTCAGAATATCCAAGCAAGGTCGTGTCTCTTTAATGAGGGAAGTTCAAATGTCTCCTGAAGTTAAACTAGTGTCCAGTAAAAGAACTGGCAGCATCGAGGGATGCTCAGATGTACAAATGGGAAATTGTGCAGTAAGTGCACATAAAAGCACAGAAGTACACATGAAAAACAGTACCCAGGAAAGAGCACCTAGGAACAGTACAAATCAAAAATTTGGTTGATAAATGAATGTTGCTTCTATGGAATACTACAGGTGAGGTTTGGACTTCGAACAAATGTTTCTATCTGGAAATTTAATTACAGTACTATCACTTTTCCACTTGCACAAAAATAAAGAATATTAACTAGGGTTTGCAAGACATCAACATCTATCCAGTATTACTTTGTTCAGAGTCCCCTGTTTTACTTATTTTTTTAATTAAAAGAAGATTCCATGCTTTCTTTGCTCATTGGGACCTATCCTGCACTTTGCATACTGCTGTCTCCACAGTTTTTATAAAAGAATGTCCTGTTAGACACATCCTCCAACTAGTCCTGACTGTGAAAAATGTTTCAGCATATATTTTTCTACTGCCATTAAACTCATGTCTCCATAAAAAGCACCCTAGAGGAAACCTTTATTGCTACGTAACTTCAGAAGATAAAAAGTAAATCTTTCAGCTGGAAGGAGAAAATTACAAGTCATGATTTATACTACAGTTTTCAAAACTTCAAAAATGACCTGCTTTTAATTGCAGTCTTAAATACATCTGAGGATGAATAATCTGTAATACATGAATTCATTCATATTTCTTCCCATTCACCCCTTCTTAATGTAGCCACTTTACATATATAAACACACAATAAGGAAGTATAATAGAATATTTTATTTAATAAAACACCATCTACTGTGATAGACATCAGACTCTTCACAAGTCAGAAAGCAATAATGTTAAGAATATACATGAACTTGTTGCTGAATCTATCTCTGGGCTTGCGCTTCTATGTAAGGAGCATGAGTTTTAGGGAAGTACAGGATCTCTGTGAACTTTTGTATTCATTCTTTTATCATAAAAAAAAAAAACTTTTTAAAAATATTTACATACTTTTCATCATAGAAAAGTATAGAAAACATTTCTGAACAAATCTATTGCTCTTTCATCTTCATTACTTTATTCCATACATAGTTAGCTCCTAGAAAATCACAGACTACTGTGCTCACCTCATTACACCTCTTCAAAAACAATCTTTCATGAATTATTTTTTTTGTTTGAAATAGATATTGGCCAGAAGCAAAGCCACATGGGGATCTGGGGAATGCAGATGTATTTCAGTATATTCCACTTACTCCCCTCTCTGCTCTTAGATCAGCATCTCCAGGCCAGGTCTTTCCTGAAAACTCTTCCAAAGCTTTCCTTACCCTCCCCTGAAGGGAATATCTGAAGCTTATTAATCTCCTTCAGTAAGGCGGCAGGAAAAATGTAATACACTCAACCTGATCCTCTCGATGGCTATTAGGCTCTCCACCTCCTCCAAAAGACATTGTTATTTTGACACAGTGAGCAGCAGCTCCAGGCCATTCTCTAAAGGTCAGCAAGATTCTCTCTTGCCTTGTAAGGTATCATGGGAAAGGTATCTTTATTTTTCTTATCAAACGCTTTACGTAGAGCAGAGTTACAGATACTGATTTCAGCAGTTGCCTCCTACTGACTTTACATGGCCACCCACCTCTTGCGTCCTCCACAACATCCTCAGAATACATTGTATTGCTGTAATACCTGCAGGGCATTAAAACCTTCCATGACTTTACCTTGGCATAAAGTTTCCAGAAGTCTAGTACAGCTCCTATTTACAAACATCTCAGCTCTTCCAGAAAATCTGGGCTTTCTCTTGTGTTCCAAAGCCTTTTCTTGAGAAAAGTGCTTGCTAAACCTCTGTAACATCAGTGTTCCCTTGCTGAAACAAAATCTATTACCCTTTTCTGTAAGTTCATTTTTACTGCACAATATTACATAAGATATACATGTTAGGTGTAATCTCAAAATAATGTAGGTATTTTCTACTTGCTTGTACAAAAAGGGTATTTTCTCATAAATGATTCCGTACCGAAGTTGGGATTTCACCAACAACTGTATTAGTGAGTATTCCTTGCTGGTCTGACCGCCAGCACTGCCCACTGAGCACAACAAAGCTGAGTAGTTATTGTTCTGCATTCTGCAGCTTTCTGAATGACTACATCCTGAATTACTAATTAAGGTACTTGAAAGCTTAGTATGCAGTGATAGGTGCTTTGGGCATCTCTGTCTCTCTCTCTCTCTCAAAAAAAAAAAGAAAAAAAAAAAAAGAAAAAGAAATAAAGAAAAAATACCACAGAAACATAGAAAAGAAAACAAAACCATATAAATCACCCAACCTGCTTCACACCATGCCTGCTGCTCTCAGGCAGGCAGAGAGGGGGTTCCAAGCTGAGAAATATCTCACTAATTTTCTGAGGCCAGGACTCATACAAAGTAAGTTTATTCACAATTGCAGTGGTGGGTATCCTGTAAACAGGAGCACACTTGCAGAAGCAATATCATATCTTTTATTCCCTACTGTCCAACACTTGTTCCCTCCCCTGGTTCCTCACAGGCTGAGTACTTCAGTTTCATAACTTACTTGACCCTCGTTATTAGCCATAGTCCACTCCAGTTAATACACTCATTGTCAGTGTTTTCCCAATTGGACAGTTTGTATCTGAATACCTAGTTTCATCACTCTCTCTGCAATTAGATTAGTCCCTGCTTTAGGTATGTGAAACAACTGTCCAGGGATTATTTTATCCCCTAGTTTCAATTCAGCATTCTTAAAAAGCGGTGCTATTATTCCAGTCCCCTCTATCCATGCCACCCACCTTCAGGCACAATTCCACAGACTTCTTCACCCCACCTCTCCCTGGAGTCTTTGTTCCCCATCTTCCCAGCCCCTTCCAGTATACTGCTGTGAAGTCCAGTGCTCACAGAGATACTGCACACCTATGCTTGGGACTTGGAAAAACTGAGCCTGTACTGCTGAGCACTCTTCTGCGCATGGCATGCCATCACACTTACAGGCTCTCTGATTCCCTGCAATCATTTTAGTCTCATGCTTCATCCATCTCTAGCTGTGTCCCTCATGGGATTACAGAACTGTGGATTAGAACTCCACACTCACTTTGCACTAATGCCTCAGTCATACTTTATGCAAGGGTCTCTCCCGATCCCCAAGGCAATATTTTAATTTTCTTACCTTGATCCACGCACAGAGATACCGGGTCTAATTTTCGATGTTGGTGCTTATAATTCCCTGAGACTTCGCAGAGTCTGCCTTTCAATAGAACAGCTTTGGTTTTCCATCAGCTGTGCTGGGAAGTCACCCCATCACCTCCAAGAGGACCACTGAAATCAGCGGGGTGTAATCAGGGACTCTCCTGATTACAGTGGCGAGATAACCCCAACAAGTGTCTGGATCCTGGACGAGCTCCCAGACTGTGAGAAATGTCTCAGCAATCTTCTGAGGCAAGGTCTCATACAAATTAAGTTTCTTCGTGATGGTAATGCCAGGCATCCAGTAAGCAGAAACCTGCTTGTGGGAGCAATATCATCTTTTATTCGCTACCATCTGGCACTAGTTCTCTCTCCTGAATCCTCACTGCCTGAGTACTTCAGGTTCACAACCTACACAAAGCTTGTTACTAGCCATATACAGGCAGAGTTATATTACCAATCTTTTTTTTTTTTTTTAGGAAATTCATTTGCCATTGATGTTTCACAGCCTTTGTTTTTCTCAGTTTATTTCCTAATCTCTTGCAATGGAATTCTCTGCTGCCTGCTGGCTTGGCTATCTCTGAGAGAACGCACCGTTAGTGGTTTGCTTGTGTAAGTGCCTTTTACAACATGCACAGCTAGTAGAATTTCCAGTGCAAAAACACAGCTGTCACCACACAACCTCCGGGCCAGGCAGGCAAAGTGCAGTCGACCCAACTGGCCAAACGAGCCGTACCACACAGCGCGCGAAAGCGCTCAGAGCCCCAGAGGTAATTAGGCGGGCGGCCCGAAGAGCGCTCCCCGCCTTCAGCCCCTCCTGGCTCTTCTCGCGAGATCTGCTCTGCTCCCGGCATCCATTTCGCTGCCGGAGAGGGGGGGCGCCGCTGAGGGAAGATGAAGGCGGCGGCCATGTTGGGAGCTTCAGGGCGGCTTTGGTGCGCGGTGTGCTGAGGGAGTCTGCGCGGGGAGAGCTGTTGCTGGAGGATCGGCGAAAAGTCAGTCCCGAATCGGGAGGAGAGGAGCGCCTTCTACGTTTCTGATCCGAGCTTGTTTCGTTGTTTGTGTCCGGCTTCGGGAGCGCTCGGCAGGGAAGGAGGCGGGGAGTCCCTGACCGAGGAGGCAGCACCATGAGCGGGGGGACGCCCTACATCGGGAGCAAGATCAGCCTCATCTCCAAGGCCGAGATCCGTTATGAGGGGATCCTGTACACTATCGACACCGAGAACTCCACCGTGGCGCTGGCCAAGGGTAAGGGCCTGGCGGAGCAAAGGAAGGGTCCCGGAGACGGGGCGGGAGAGAGCGGGCAGCCCGCGGGGCCCGTTGGGGCCGCGCAGCCGTGGAGTGAGATCCCGAAGCGGCGGCGTTGCGGCGATGAGGAGGTTCCGGAGTAGGCCTGCAGCCTCAGAGGGCTCAGCGGCGGCTGCGAGGGGGGATCTTGGGGTTCTGGCGAGAGCCCGCGGCGTTTCGGCCGGAGACGCAATCTTCCGCCCGCTTCCCCTCTGCGGAGCCCTGGCGGGGGAGCTGTGGCGGCCGCGACGCTTCGGAGTGGGGGTGGAAGTGAGGGAGGGGATGGGAGAGCCGTGGCGGCACGGCGCGGCCCCCGATCCCGCCGCGGGGGGTGGGAAACCCGGCGGTGCGGGGGGACCGCCGCGGAAAGGGGCTCGGAGCCTTAGTTGGGCGGCCTGGGGCAGGAGGGGCTGCTGGAAGGAGTCCTGAACGGAGGGGAAGTGAAAACCTGAGTTAGCAAGAGAGAGTAAGAGAGGAGGCAGGAAAAAGGATTTATTTGCATTGTAAAAATGCCAAATTTAAAGAGGCTGCGCACTGCCGAACTCTTCTCATCCCGCGGTGGGAGATGACTGGAGGCAGCTGCAGTCTGCAGAAGGTGATGTGAGTCCTAGGTTGTCGACAAAAAAGCTGGTCGAGAGTGCGTCAGGGATTCTTTGTAAGCTGTATGGTGCTGTGTAAATTAAAATTGGGTACAGACATAGGTGAGAGAATGTGTAAGCCAGAGAATGTGTGTGCTGGAAAGTTACGGGGGGTGTTTACAGAGTGAGTGCTGGAGACCAGCAAGTGAAAAAAAAGTTTGAAACTGCGCAAGTGAAAGACTTCAGTGTTTCATGTACACGATAACGCACTCTCAACACGAGTCTGGTAGCCATCACAGTGAGTGTGTAATGTTCAGGTCAAAAATTAAGTGAAAATCTTCTTTATTCTTAAAAACTCTATGGTATTTTAGTTTACACTTATTCAGTCTGTGTAAGTAATGTAAACACATGCATAAAAACACATTTTATCCAGCTGATAGATAAGGAGAAAAATTGCTTCTTGTGTAAATCAAACTTCTGGGAGAAGTTTGAGAATATTCCAGAGTTCTGTTCATGTTCAGTATAATAGGCTTGTCATTTTAGCATAATCACAGTCTGTAATACAAACAGATATAATATATTTACATAGTTGATGTAGATACTTAATAGTTGTTCTGGAGTTTATACCATGTAGCAGTTTGTTTGCTTTCATCACTCGTTGGCATTTATGGTATTTTTCTGTTTGTGTGCCATGTCACTTTAAGGCTTCTCCCACCCTCTAGCATATAGAAATTTATTATTTAAAGAATAGATTGCTTTATCCTGTGAGTTCTTGTATGTATGTTTTGAAACACTTCATGTTTGGTTTGGTTGGCATGCATAGTTCGTTTACTGGGCATTTAGCTCTCTTGATGTGATCTTATTTCTAAAGTTGCTTTCAAGTTGATTTATCTTGCTGGAAGTGAATTATCTGTTCAAAAAAGATAGTATTTCTTTATATGAGAAAAAAATGAATACTGTGATCAAAAAAAAGTTTAGAAATTCTACTTGAATGCTATGGTTGTTAAGATTTATACAGAAGCTCTTAGAAGAATCCTATTGTTGTGGAGCTTGTGATAGTTTTACCTTAAATTAGATTTAATGCTGAGCAGGCCAATCTTGCATGACTTCTCAAGAGTGATTAAGTCACATTATGGCGTATCTGCCAAAGTGTAGTTATTTAAGATGGATCAAACTACAGTTACAAATCTAATCTAGTTTCTTCCTCTAGCTCTAATAAAAAACGTAAATCTAAATCATTTCATTTGCTTTAATAGAACTTGGCGGAGTTAGCTCAGGAATGTGTGTTTTGTAATACAGTGTTATGATTCAGAAAAAAATAAAGCCAGTATTTCTAGGCCACTAAGAACCTAAAATCTGGCAATTAATCTGATAACAACCATGTTAGGCTTTGAAACTGCTCTCTGCTCCTCAACAAAATGTTCAAGTCTGTAGACAAAGTTTCTGGACAAATGAAAGCTTAGGTCGTATGCATGTGTTAGAACAGCATGTTTGTATATGAGGTGACAAGTGTGGTTAGTTATAGCTAGATCTGTGAAAGAAAAAGTGCATCTTAACTGTCTGCATCTGTATGTATGTTGATCCAGGTAATAGCAGAAACAAAAAAAGGCGCTTTGCTTCTGTGGTTGGTGTTGTGTGGCTGTTATCTGGGTTGAATGCATGACAGTTGGTCATTATTCATTTATTATCCATTTTCATATTATTCTTTTTCTTAACTAAAATAGATGAAATTGTTTGTGATGCGAAGTATAAAAGTAGAATTAGATTCTGTTCTTGAATAACTACAGATTTGCTTGACAATATGGCTTTCAGTGGGCTCAGCTGAAGTCAGATGAAATTGAGGATATGCTTGTGAAATGTCTTCAATTATCTTAAATCTTGTGTGATTTGGGCAGAAATAAGATTTTTGGGCTGATAATAGAATACTGATAGTATTCTTCAGTTCTTTGAGGGATAATCTGTTCACGTTCTGTTATGTTAATTTTGTTTGCAAAGCTATTAAGCTGTGGCAAAAGTTGTAACTTCTCTTGTGAGTTAAAGGAATATAGGAACTCTTTAAAAATGTTATGACTGATAATGGAAGGCAGTGCATCTTTTCACAAATTGCTTGAGTCTATCATTATTTTATAAGTTAAAACTCCAACTAAAAGTATTAAATTACACGATTATTTGCAACTTCTATATATTATTGATGCATGTGTTTCCTTTGGATTTGTAGCTTCCCAGAGGTAGTGTGTGGTAACAAAAAAACACCCTCTCATTCTCAATTTATAAATTAAATTAGTTTGACATGTCCTTCCAATTCTACTTTTTTTTTTTTTAAATAATCATTTGATCCAGACACTTTTGGAATAGACTGCTAGTGAACCACAGATAGGGTATGTAAAGTGATTGCTGCCTTGTCTAGGAGCAATTGTAGAATAATCATGATCATTTTTTGTTGATCTTATATGTTGCAGCATTAAAAAGTAGTTCTTATCTTTCAAGGTGATAATTCATATCTTTCTATTTCAAGACACCGACTTAGGAAAAGAGATTTTTAATGTAGGTAAGCCATGTAAGAACAACGAGGCTTTGTTCTCTGACAGCTAGCTAACAGTAGGGAATCCTTAGGGATGTGGATATGAGGAAATGAGATGTGTCTTTCTGTTGTAATGCATCAGTTTTCACTATCTGCTGCTGGGACTTTGTGTGGAGTTGCATTGGACCATTATAATTAATAGATACTAAATTCATGAAAGCAACTTCATTAATAAGCAGTTAATGTTCTAGTATTTTCAGCTGGCTACGGTAGTATTATCCGTAGTCTGATGACACATGCAAGAGCAAACTGTACTTTGCAAAATATGTAAGAGTGAGAGGAAATGAAAATAAGCACATGAAAAATATTATCTTGTAAGACTTAAAAGGACTGTGGTAAATCCATTCAAAAAGGCAATCAAACTTATTTTGACCAACTTCAACATCATTACTATATAGCATACTTTAATACATCCTGCTGTATTATACTATTTCATTATCCAAGGAGACCGTCAGTCATCAGAAAATCCAACACCTGTTAAATGAAAAAAATACTCTGCTAATCAAAAGCCAATTTGTGTAATGTACTAGCAAAAGAGGACTCTGTTCTCCTGTAATGTGAATTATGGCAAACATGGAGTTCAGTTAGTCTCTGCATACAGTGCTTAGACAGTCTTACCAGCCTTACTTTGTATGTATCACGTAGATAAAGAAATCAGCCTTTCTCCACTGTTAAGGGATCCATGAGATATTTGGTGACAAAAGGAAGGCTATAATTACCAGAACAAATAATTGCAATTACCACCTCTATCCAAAATCTCACCACCTTTTCTCTGTAACATACTTGGATGGCTGCACACCATTAATGGAATAAGATTAATGTTAAGGAGTCAGCTTGTAGAGGGCTCATACTCATTGGAACATTAACTCAGTCTGCATTCTCTTACTCATAGGAGTGTTAACAGGGAGGCAAGATGTGGCGGAAGTAGACATGAGTGGGCTTCATTCTGCACACAGAGTTGATCTTGGCACACAAAGTTCAAGACATGTAGGCAGTGTGTTCCTTAACTGACCCTGAAAAACAACTTGATAAAAACTTAATGAAAACCTACCCCTTGCCTTCTTTATTGTCACTCCTGTACTGAAGGAAATGCTCAGGTCTTTGCAAGAGTTTAAGCTGCTTCTGTCTTTGTTTCTGACTCTTTTGCCCAATTAATGTTTGTAAAAGTCTGAAAGAATCATAGAATTGCTCAGGTTGGAAAAGACCTTAAAGATCATTAAGTCCAACTGTAACCTAACCATACTACCCTAACTCTAACAACCCTCTGCTAAATCATGTCCCTGAGCACCACATCCAAATGGTTTTTAAACACATCCAGGGATGGTGACTCAACCACCTCCCTAGGGAGCCCGTTCGAGTGCTTAACAACCTTTCCTGTAAAGAAGTTTTTCCTGATATCCAACCTAAATCTCCCCTGGCTTAACACGAGGCCATTTTCCCTCATTCTGTCACCAGTGAGAAGAGACCAATCCCACTCTCACTGCTGCAATCACCTTTCAGCTATTTGAAGAGAGCAATAAGGTCTCCCCTCAGCCTCCTCTTCCCCAGACTAAACAGCTCTAGTTCAAAAGTACAGGTGTAGTCTGAAATGTCCCAGGAGACACAGCTGGGTAGAGCTCTAAGACTGCTGCTGCTCCAGTACCTTACCTTTTTGATACTTTGCCATATTAGTATTTCTGATTATCCAAAATTATGGCAAAAAAACTATTTTGTTCTATTATTCTACTGTATTGTCCATCTTTAGTATTAATTTAATATTAATAAAATCAACTTTGGTTATACTTACACACAGTAGATCAAATGATGCAGTGAAGGGCCAAAGTTACTTTACTGTTTATGTAATATGTATAAATGGTTAATAATCAATGTTGAATCTTTGATCACAACTGAAATAAATAGGTCATTCTGAAAGTAATGCTTCCTATTTATTTCCATGAAAACTACAACAGATACAAAGAGCACAATAGCACTATTTGATAGAGCAAGTTATCAGCTACCAAACACTATTTTTCAACGTAGTTATCGCCATTAGCTGTGCATTTTTGCCAGCAGTGATCAGGAGCCTGCATACTGTGCTTGTAAAAATCTGTATCAGTGGAGGTGGCCCACAGTTTTACAGCTGCTATAAGGTGATAATTGCCCATGCAGTCCATCTTTTATCAAACAGCTGGAAGTCAGAAGGCTCCAAATCTGGACTGTATGCCAGGTATGGTAGGACAGTCCAGCCAACATTGGCAGTGTGCTCCACAGTCTTTAAACTGATGTGTGGCCCGGCGTTATGTTACTGGGGAAGGGTTGTCTTCCTGTCTGCCCTGACTCTGGAAGTTCAAGCCTTCAGATTAGCATTACCATGTAGTGGTCAGAGTTAGTTTGCCTGGGTTCTCAGTCTTTTTTTTCTGTTGAGAGAGAAGAAAGGTTTGTCTTGTAACAGAGTTTTGAAGTTGTCTTGAGCAGCATCTGTCTTTTGACAGCTCTTAAACACTACAGTAGTGTTTGGAGCAGGCTTTCAGATACATAGAAATAGAGAAGTTAATTGTAGTAGATGGTAAGAGTATAAGCTAGTAGTTATAACTATTTAGTATTTTTCTCACTGTAGTGTCATGTCTTTAACCCTCAGTTCCCAAGCAACTTGTAATACTTGACTGTTCATGCAGGACTAGAAGAAACAACAGTGATGGAAGATGGTATAGCCTCAGAAATAACTTGGTATCTCTTCATACAGCTCTGTAGGAAACTCTTCTTGTGACTGAAGGTTTTATTACTGAAAATAAATACATAATAATGTCTCAAAACTGCTTATGTATCTGAAAAAGGGAAAACTTATTCTAGTAAATTAAAGCAAAGTACAGATGCATAAGTTCTAGTATGTTACAGTGCAAACAAACTTCTTAAAAAGCTAGAACAAAAAGTTGTGGTATTACTGAAGCTACTGCAAGTTGATGGTCAGTAGAATTTGAGTGTACTTTATTCTTAATTTCTTTCAATTCACTGATTAATTTTTGCTTTTGAAGCTCCAGCTTTTGTAGACATATTTTGTTCCATCTTGTTTTCAGCAAAGATTGGCACAAAGGTGAGGAAAGGTCTTGGAGGAAGTAGCGATGTGATGCTCTATTCATGTATGCATGCAGTGTTTAGTGGGAAGGGAAAAGCATGATAAGCATCATTACACAATCTGAATGTTGGAAGTCAGCTAAGTGCATAGAAATAAATGTAATTTCTCAATATGCTGTGCACTATGTCGATATGCTTAGGAAGATAATTCTGACCCAGTTAATTTACTTAATTTGGTGAAAATCATGTGAAACTTAACACCAGCAACAAAATACGTTCTGTTTCATGAAAATTGTCTACATATACTGCAGAGAGCCTAACTTTGACTTGAAATATTCATTCAAATCTTAAATCTACTGGAGAAAGTTTGCTTTTGGTCCTCTTTAGTATCTTAATTTCTGGTAATTTTGGCATGATTTTTTTTTTCCAATTTGCAAATCCATAACATGAAGTATAAACTCATGTAACCCTTAATTCACAAGACTGGTTTACCGACTTTTATTGCTACATGACATCTCTGCTGTTAAAATTAATGTCTAGAGAGTGATAACATAAGCAAAAACTGCTTTGCTGCTTCCCCTCAACTTCACTAAGCAATGAAAATATTCAGCCCATGACTGCAAGCGGTGTTTTAGTAAAGAGCCAAGGAGGCACCTTTCTGCTTCAATTTTAACTGAGATTTGCAAGATCAAATTTCTTGTTTATGTCTGAGTAGTTAATAATGGTAAAGAGTATGCTGCCTGTATAATAAGTTTTGTGCTCAATAAAATCTTACTCTTTTTATTTAAAACTGTTGTTCTGTGAAGTATATTTGAAATATTGGTTAAATGCAAGATGGTTTCTGTTTTTGCAGTTCGTTCCTTTGGTACAGAAGATAGACCAACTGATAGACCTATACCGCCTCGAGATGAAGTCTTTGAGTATATTATATTCCGTGGTAGTGACATTAAAGACTTAACTGTCTGTGAGCCACCAAAGCCTCAGTGTTCTTTGCCGCAAGACCCTGCTATTGTTCAGGTAAGTCAAAATATATTTTGTGTATTTGTTGCTTAAGATATAACATAGCAGCTTTGAGTGTTCTCTAGCTGAGAGTGCTTAAAAAATCAGATCTTTGTTGAAATTCACAAACCAGTGTTTGAGCCAAAGAACCCCTTTTCTGAATCACGTTCTTCACTATGAAAAATCAGGGTTGAAATCTAACTCTAGCACAGTTCACTGGAATGCAAAAGTTAATGTGTTTCTAATGGTTAGCTGGTTGATAAGGTAAAAATCTGGATTATTCCTTGCAGATTATACCTACGGTCCTCTAGGATCTTCTGGTAAAAACTAGTACAACTGTTTTTGTCAGCATTTATTGAGATCTGTGGAGTTGTGTTAATGTTAACCCCAGTGTTTGTAATAAACTCACTGTCCTCTGGTATCTTAGGGTCTTTCATTGGTCATATGTTTTTGAAACTTTAGGAAAAACATGTAGCACTTCTCATGTTTGCTGACAGAAGCTTTTATGGGTGTGTGACAAAAGTGAAGTCCAGTATTGGAGGTAACAGTGAAGAGATTGCACATCTTAGGGTACTGTTTTCACAGGTCTGTGGTATTGGTATGGTGGAAGCAATTTCTAAACTGTACGCATGCTTGTGAAAATGTTTTCTGCTGCCAACTGCTTTGAGGTTTTTCATGCAGAGTAATTTGCATACTTAACTATTTTTGTGTCGCCTTTGCTTCTCCATTGAAGTAAAATAATTGCTATGAAAACAAGCTCTTGGAAGTTAAGGTTTTTTTTTGTATGTTTAGCCACAGCTGTGGTGTTAGGATAAATCTTAATGAATAGTTTCTGCATTTCTTGCTTTATAGAGCTATTTCCTACTTGTGTTTTTTGTCTTTAGTCTTCACTAGGATCTTCAACAACATCTTCATTCCAGTCTGTGGGGTCCTATGGTCCTTTTGGCAGAATGCCTGCATACAGTCAGTTTAGTCCAAGTCCGCTTGTGGGACAGCAGTTTGGCACTGTTGGAGTTGGTATGTTTATATTTATTATTTTGTGTTTTCCTATAAGTGAAGTTGCAGGTATATGTGTACAGACAGTGAGTGCTTATAAGTCCTTCAGTGCTTTATCCTAGGGGGTAGATCCAGAGTATTCAGTCTGTATCAGTCTCACAGTTTAGCTGAGGAGTATTAGGTTTCTTATAGTCTTTGCACCTCTAATCAAAGTATTCATGTGATTGAAAACTAAATGCCCTCAGAGGGATGAGTGGTGAAGGGCTCATATATTCATGAAGTCATTATATTTCATATGTATTCATTACACTCATCTTGTATTTGCTGTATCTCACAAGTGGTAGAGGCAGCACCTCCGTAGAAGTCTCAGCTGCTGTGAGTACCTGGTTTCCTAGGCTGATCAAGGTAGTGTGTGCCTCACCAAGGGTTTGGATTACTCAGCAGTCCACGGGCCAGCACGGTCCTCCTCATTCATGAGATGTCAGTGTGGTACAAAGTCCATTGCTTGAAGTATTTGTGAGTGGCATGTGTTAGTACATCTACAGCATAGAGGCACAACTGCTAAACTCACCAACTTTCGTTCCTCGAAGTTTCTTCAGTAAAAAGAGAACTGTTTCCAACACTAAAAAACAGCAATTAAACCCCCCCCACGTGAGTGTGTAAGGACCTCATTTTACAAAGAAACAAAATAGGCATGAAGCTTGTTTCCATTCAGTGTGTACAGGTGAAGGGAATTTGGGAGTCAGATGATGAAGCTGAGGTCTTGTATGCAATGAAATGTAGTGATGGGTATGTGTTGTGCTGATACAAATGCAACTGTAGTAGACTATGGTAATGATGAGTGATGGCTGGTGTTACTTACACCAATGACTAAAATATTTAAAAGTAGTTAAAACACTAAACTCTTCTTAGATTCTTAGTTCTTAGATTTCTAAATAAACTATTTAGAATTTATTTTTTTAATCTTCTGTAATCAAAAATATATTTTCCTAGTATAATTGGAACCTGCATTTGTATTTAAGATACTAAAGATCACTAATGATCAGTTTATCTCTTTAGTGAAAAATATTTATTTTTTTTACTGAAATGTAGTAGCTGTTGGCTTTCAGTAAGCACGAAGGTGAAAGCCTTCATCTCTGTGAGTGAGAAAAGACCACAGAGATGCTCCTGAGGTGGAGTTTCAAAGGATTTTCTTTTTCTTTTTTTTTTTTGTATTCTACTTTGTATTTTATCTCCTAAGATCTTATATTCTTGTAACTATTACACTGACAATGTTATTCCTGTTACTGAAAATGTTTCATATGAAAGGAAAGCTGCAGAACTGTCTTTGACTATCAAGTTTTACTTATTTAAGTTATATTTTTGTTTGAAAGATGGGAAGTTGAAAAATATACTAGTACTGTTTGTTCTTTACTGTGAGATGCTGATCATGCTCTGTTAATGCTCATGATATTAGCTTTTTTAAATAAAAAAACAAGGTATTACAACCTGATCAGCTTGTTAAGTGAGAAGGTGATTGTCTAACATGCCTTCACTCATCATTTAGTGTTAACTTTTTTGTATTTTTTAGCTAGAGAAAAGTCTGAGGTCTTAAAACTGTATTATTTCTTTCAAAGCAGGAGGTTCGTTAACGTCTTTTGGAACAGACTCTTCAGGCAGTGCTAGCATGTCCCAAAGCACTGCAGTTGGTTCTGCGTTTACAACAGATGCAAGAGCACTAAAAACACAAATGTCTCAAGGTAAATCTTTTTTAATAACTCCTTTCTTTTTGACCTATCATTTTTTTAATTTCTGTTATTTAGGTGGTTGCCAGAAATGTAACCAAACAACTCAATTCTGTCATGAAAACATTTTAAAACAACAACAACAAAAAAATCCACTGTGAATATCTGATCTATAAATGTTTCCCTACATCTAGATATGCTGCATATGCTGCTTAAGCAACTGTGTTAGTATTGGCAATTGTTAGACATTGTTCTTAAAATGCCATTATTGTGGAGTAGGACTTAATTCAATTGAATAATTTTAGCAGGTGGAAATTTGGATAATTTTAGCATATGGAAATTTGGCATGTAGTCTTATTGATAGTATGAAAAAGCTGAAGGTACTTGACACTGATATAGTTGTGAAGTCCGTCAGTCTACAGTTCTTTATTTTTATTTCTAATGTGTTTAAATAATATTTACAGCAGACTTGAATGTCTGTACAGAGAGTGATGTTGACAGTTAAGTCTGCTTAACACTAATAGAAACTGCATGATTTATTGTGTAATATGGCATAAAGAAGAAAACTGCATTAAGGTTAATACTTGATACTTTCCTGAGTGGCAAAGAGAAAAGAAACTAAATGTTATGCAACTTAGCCCTCATTTGTCCTGAGTATCTGTTAAGTTTGCTCCCCAAATCCCAAAGGCGTATTTCTTGCTCTTCCAGTTTTCATTGCTGTGACTAAAAGTTGGCACAAACATAGGGTCCTGATGCTATTTTCAAGTGTATTTCATTACGTTAGAAGACAAAACACTTTGGTGTTTCTAAATTCTAGATGAAGTTTGGGAACCAAAAGGGACTGCTCTCATGGATTAGTTTTATGGATTACCAAAAACAGATTCTAGTTTGTTTAATTAATTATTCTAAGCATTTAATTTTTTCTCTTGAAAGTGTAGCTTGGTTTCCTGTAGAAGTTAAACGTGTATGATTTTTTTTTTTTACTTAATACAGTATGTTCCAGATAAGCAAACATTGTTCCACAAAATTTACAGAGGACACCAACAAGTTTTTTAGTGTATTTTTGCTTTTGAAAGTAATTGTTTTAGATCGTGTGTTGTTTAATTTTTATGGAATGCCTATTATTTTCTTTTTCTTTGGACTTCAGTCTTATCCCACTAATTTCTTAGTGTATTTATCAATATCATATTATAAATTTGTGAGATCACATATCTCAGTTGTAAAGATGTTTCTGACCCCAGTCACTCATGTTGCAAGCTGAAATGTATGGGCAGCAGTTTATGGGGAAGCTTGCGTGATTTCTTCACCTGCAGTATGCCTGCCACTAGCTATAACTATTCATTATTTTGTAGTGAATGCAAAATATTGTGCTAGATGAAATAAAACCTAAGTATCATAACACAGTCTCTGCCTTTGGGAGTAGTTGCTCTCCATTTGGCTTTCCAGGGATGCAGAAGGAGTACGTATACTTCCAGGCAATCCAGGAATTTCATTCCAAAGTTAAATGCACATCGTGGATGTGTTGGTAGGGATTAATTGTCCTACCCATTTTTTTTTCTTTTAGATTAGGGGAAGGGGAATTGATAAATATCCTTCATTCTGGATTAGTGGATCTGAGGGTGCAGAAATATTTATTTCTCTGTCAGCAGTCTTGACTGATAAGGCAGATAAACCTGTCAGTCTGGATTGGTTGGGACCAGTAACTTGAATTTATGGATGAGAAATGATTTTTGTTTGCTTGTTTTTTAAAGGTCGTTCAAGCCCTCAGATAGATCATTTGAGAAGGAGCCCCACCATGGAGCAAGCAGTACAAACAGCTTCAGCCCACTTGCCTACTCCAGCACCAGTTGGGAGGAGGAGTCCTGTGCCAGCCAGACCTATGGTGTCTGCTAGCCAAAAATCATTGGAGAGTCAAGAGCACAGACGAGGTAGCTTTGGTTAATTTTCATGTGGGTTCTTTTCTTCCACACGCAGCTTAAGTGCTGTTTTTGAGGTTGACATGTAGGAATTTTCCTGCTGCCCTTTACTAGTAGACTGGGTAGCAGAGACCTGGATTTCACCTATTGCTTTTTAAAGTCATTTATTTATTTATTTATTTACTCATATTTTACTTTCATAGGTTTGGATTTTTTGCAATTCAGAGCCATATAGCAATTTACATAAGTATGGTAGAAAATACCAAATTGGATAAACAAACATCTTTTTATTTCCAACTTTAGCTGAAGCACACAAGGTTTCAAGATCAGAAAATGAACTCAGAAATGAAAACAAACGACAAATTGGTAAATCTTATTTTGAGAAATAGCTATAATTCTAGTTTCAGACTTGAATTAATTTTTTTTAAAGCCTGCTTTAAAAATTGCAGCATTATGTATACTTTGCAAAATGCTAAGACTTAGTTTTTAGTGTGCAGAAATCTTAGTCTTTCAGTTCACCTTATAACATAAAACTTTAGAATTTAGAATGTTTTCACAGTATTGTTTACAGTGCATTGATTGGGTCATGGATTTGTAAACAATAGAATGAAGCAAACTTGGTATCTTTTGAATAAAATACTCAGCTGAAGAGAGATGAGCATTTTTAAGTCTTAAGAAGGCTTTCAATGACTTCTAGGAAGTCTTTTAGTACACCCCAACGTTAGAGCACTATGCTTTCAGTGTCACTGTATTCACTGTAAGTGAATTTAAAAATTGTAAGCTGCTCCAGGGCTTGTAACAACAGAAGTGCAGGATGCATGAAGTCCCAGCTTCTACTCCAGGAACTTTTTTTTTTTTAAAAAAAAAAAAAAGTTTCCCCCTCTTTAGTTCCAGGTGCTCCTTCAGCACGGAGAGGCCGTGGAGGTCACCGAGGAGGCCGAGGAAGATTTGGTATTAGGAGGGATGGTCCAATGAAATTTGAGAAGGACTTCGATTTCGAAAGTGCAAATGCACAATTCAACAAGGAGGAAATTGATAGAGAATTTCATAATAAACTTAAACTAAAAGGTAAACCAACTCTTGTTTTAGATTTAAGTGTGGGTGAAATAAGCATATCTTGCTGTTCAAGTTTTGTTGCTGCCCTGGGGAAACAGCTTTTAAGAAGTATTACCTTCAAAGTCTTGTTCGTGGTAGTGGAAAATAAACCAATTAATAAGTAAACTGAAATTGCCTATTTAATTCATTAAGTATTTGGTTAAATACTGAAGTGCGGGCTTTGAAGGAATTGTGAGTTGAAAGTATGTGGCATACTTCAGCAAATCTGTCAGTTAAAAATACTTGAGCAGAAGTCTCAGTAGTGTAAGTGTTCTTCTGGAGAAGATGCAATAAAAGAAAATCCATATTTTGTTTTCATTTTGAAGGAGAGTGCAGTGAGGTTTTCTTTGTGTAAAGTTCCTGGTATTTCTTTGCCGTTACTCCTTTCTAATGAAACACCAGAGTAATTCATATCCATGTTGCTAGTATGTTTATTTTGTTTTCTGACAGGATTCTGTTTTTATTACCTTGTTCTCTATGACCAGACACCTGTTGGTTGTTACGGCTGCTAGTTTTTGAACAAAATGCTGTAAAATAGACTTTTCTATTTTAGGAAATGATTGGCTAAAAGTATGTCAGGTTTCAGCATAGAGTAAAATCACCAATGGAATCCTATAGGATTTGTTCTCTGGTGCTTGCTTCTTCTGAATCTTTTTTTAACGATGATGTGACACGCAAATGATTAGCTTAATGTGGATACTAAATTTTTCAGAATAGTAAGGAGAAACCTTGAGAAATGAGTTGGCAGACAACACCAAACTGAGGAAGTGTCAATCTGTCTGAGAGTAGGAAGAGTCTGCAGGAGTGATTTGGACAGGTTGGATTGATGAGCTGTGGCCAATGGGATGAAGTTCAACAAGACCCAGTGTCAGGTCTTGCACTTTGGTTGCAACAACCACATGCAGTGCTACAGGCTTGGGGCTGAGTGGCTGAAAAGCTGTGTGATGGAAAAGGGTTTGGGTGTCTTGGTGCTTGGCTGAACATGAGCCAGGAGTGTGCTCAGGTGGCCAACAAGGCCAATGGCATCCTGGCTTGCAGCAGAAATCATGTAGCCAGCAGGAGCAGGGAGATGATTGTCCTTCTGTACTCAGCTCCTGTGAAGTTGCATCTTGAGTACTGTGTTCAGTTTTGGGCCCCTCATTATAAGAAAGACATCAAGACCCTGCAGCATGTCCAGAGAAGGGCAGTGAAGCTATTAGAGGGTCTGGAACAGAAACAAGTCTTATGTGGAGGGGCTGAGGGAAATGGGATTTTGTAGTATGGAGGAGACTCAGGAGACCTTATCACACTCCACAGCTCCCTGAAAGGAGGTTGTGATGAGGTGGGAGTCGACCTCTTTTCCTAGTGTAACTAGTGATAGGACAAGAGGTAATGGCCTCAAGTTGCATTGGGGAGGATCTGCATTCAGATTGGATGTTAGGGAAAATTTCTTCTCAGAGCGGTTAGGTGTTGGAACAGGTTAGAACAGGGAAGTGATGGAGTCACTGTCCCTGAAAGTAAGAAAAGAGTAGATGTACTTAGAGACATGACTTAGTGGGCAGTATTGGTGGTAGGTGGATGGTTGAACTAAATGATCTTAGAGGTTATTTCCAACCTTAATGATTCTGTGATAAAGAATTACAGAAACATCTTATGAGACATAGCGGTAGTGTGTGTTGTGGAAGTTTGAGTGAAGAAATAAGTTCAAATGTGACATGAGATTTGAGCTCTAAGCAATTAAAATGTAATTTCAGGATGATAAGTTCTGCGGAACTATCAGCTTCTATTTCAGTATGAGTGAAAACAAGAAGTAGAACTTCAGACATTATTAGAGAAAGAATATAACGTAGAGTCAGTTAAAGGCATGTCTTGAATGCTGGCCCTTTGACTCAAGATACTTCAGAATCAGAAGACAATGAAGAAGGGTAATGGGGGCAAACAAAATCATGGATAGGCCTTGGTAAGAGGACTGATGGAGGCACTTAACTGTAAAAAAAAAAAAAAAAAAAGGTAGCTAGGAGCTTATAAAACAGGTGACCGTCAAATCCATTTTGTCAAGGTTTTGTTTTGTGTATTGTTTTTTAACTCAGAAAAACTATTGTTTTTAACTTAGAATGTAGGGGAGATCAAACTTCTAGGCAACAGTAGCGAAACATTCTAACTCATGTTTCAGATTGATTGACTTCCACATTCCTTTTAGGAGGGCTTACTATATTTTTTTAACATTCAGGTGTTTTTTAGGGGGGGAAGGTGTGTGTATATATGTCTTGGAATAAATTAATATTGCTGTACTGTTTAGTCTGGCCTGGAAGGAATCTGTTTACTGCTTGTTTTCTAGAAGACAAGCTTGAGAAACCAGAGAAGCCTGTAAATGGAGAAGACAAGGGTGACTCAGGTGTAGATACCCAAAATAGCGAAGGGAATGCAGATGAAGAAGATCCACTTGGACCCAACTGCTACTATGACAAAACCAAGTCCTTCTTTGATAATATCTCCTGTGATGACAATAGGTATGGCCTGTAAGGGAAAGCTTGTTAGCGTATTTAATGTGTCTGTGTTATGAGTAGTGCCAACACAACCTTATTACAATAAAGTCAATAAAGGCTACATCTGCATGCCAAAGATAAAATAAAATGGGAATACAGAGCACTTCTGATTGTATATGCTACAGAATCTCCTTTTCCAGTTTAGGTTTTTTGCTTTACTATGCAATTAGCACCTTAGTTAAGTCAATTACTGTTTTGCTTTTATAGTGTTTCTAAGTAGATACATAACTTAGCAAGTAGTATTGTTTGAATGGGAAGATAACATTACAGGAAGAGAAAAGCTTATCTTTCCTGTGGGCTTTTTTATTATGCACGTTGATGTGGATTGCTGAGTTTGAAGAATGGGGGATGAGAGGGAAGGTTGGGTTTATTTTACTAACAGCTAGATAAGATTAATACATGCAACTGTAAACTCTTACTTTCTTGTTCTCTGCTTTAAATTGCAAATGACTCTTTTTTTAATATATCATGTTGTCTGTAGAGGTTAGAGACTTGGCTATTCTCTACAGGAAACTTAGAGTGTTTTTGATTTATAACCGATGTTGTAACACACTTCATTTTGCTGAGTGAAGCGAGTTGTGGCAGACATCTAGGTTCTTGCAGAAGGCATAGTTTGTAAATTTGATGTGATAATGCATCATTTTTTATTTCACTGCCTTTGTGGTGGTTCTAACAAAACAGAGCAGCCTTCATTCTAAAGTGTTTTAAAAACAAAAACAGTCTTTGTTCCTATGTATGTGACAGGGAACGTCGACCAACCTGGGCTGAGGAAAGAAGATTGAATGCAGAGACCTTTGGAATACCACTGCGTCCTAATCGTGGCCGTGGAGGGTTCCGAGGCAGAGGGGGGATTGGTTTCCGAGGTGGAAGAGGACGAGGAGGTGGAAGAGGTGGTTTCACTACTCCCCGTGGTTTCCGTGGTGGTTTCAGAGGAGGTCGTGGAGGCAGGGAGTTTGCTGACTTTGAATATAGGGTAAAATACATTTAATCTTACACTAACTTGATCAACTGTGTTTGGAAACTAGTAGTATAACTTTTGCTGCTTTTAGATTTGATATCGAACTAGAAATTCTTGAATAGTGTTGTGCAGATAGATTCAGCTACTTAATGGAAAGTCTTTTGATTCTCGTTACTTATCATTGTTTGGCTGTCAACAGCAACCAAAAGCTGCCTTTAATCCGATGTCCTAAATATTTGTTCTGTAGCTGGATTTGAAGAAAAATATGAGAGATCTGTAGATCTAATAGAAGAGTTAGAAGAATTGCAGGCGTTTTTCTAGTCAATACTGAAAAACACAAAGAAGAAACTTGTAGTGTGCAAAGAAGTTCTTTGACTTCTTTGTGAATGAGTTGGCACAGTGCCTACGTACTTGTAATATACTACATAGCCCTTAAAATAGAATAATTGAAGTTAAGTGTACAGATGACCTTTTGTAAAAGACAGGTCAAATGTTTTTGACGTATGTAAGTTTGTTGCACAGTTTGTAATTATATTGTAGCTCAGTAGCTATTGGGAAAGCTGAGGCAAGATTGACTTTTTTCAGCCACTCATAGAGCAAAAAGAAACTGGGAGATAAATCAAAATCTTGCAGAAAAGATCACTACCCGTCCCATAGATAAAATATTTTCTAAAAGGTGAAAATAAGTATTATTACTTTAAGTAAATATGAACAGCATTATGCTCAAGTTGCCATAGAAGTCTGTTAACCAAAGTAGTCTGATGCACAAACATGCTTTTATCATCATGTAATCATATAAATAGTAATTTGCTCTGCAGAAGCTATGGTGGCTGAAATCACTGTTTCTCTTTTAGAGTATACTTTTGCAAAACTATCAAGGCATGCGCTTTCCTCTTTCCTGTGGAAGATCTTAACTCCTGTTTTTATCAGCCATTCCAAGGAAGAGAAGTTGGATGCCACCCTCTGCTAGTAAAGCAGTGTATTCTGTGCTAATGGTATCTTAGGTGCACTTCATTTTTCTTAAAAATAACCCCAAATCCACCTCTTATCAGTGCTAATGGATCAGACAGATTATATGAATTATGAGAGCTCACTCACTTGCAAAAATAAAATCTTTTCATAATTTCAGTGCAAGCTATTTTTCTAGACATCATCTTCAACTTGAATGCCACCCTATGAAGGAGCAGAAATAATGTGTGTTTAAAATCAGTAACAAATATAATTAACTGAATTAAAGCAAGTAAGTGTAGACTTTCACAATTCTGACTCAGACAGAAGAACTTCTGGTGGCTTATCTTGTGAGCAGTAATTTTTACAGAGCAAAATCATTGCATTCTGGTTGAAGATCCAATTTTTTACTTTAAAGCCTCTTCATAATTGCAGATGTCTGTCCCTCAGCCATTCCTTCCTTAAATTGCAAGAATTAGCCCTGTGATTTAAAGAAGTTTAGTAGCTGAGCATGAACTGAAATGAGGAGTTGAAGATCATAAATAGGTTTTTGTGAATGAATGTTTCACATTTGTCTGGATAAGTAGGAGGTGGCATACAGGCAGAGGATTTGTGCTACAACTTCAGTCAGTGAGCTATCTCGGTGTTTGCCAGTATTTTGACCAGCTGCTAATGTGGAGATTGGAGAAGTCTCTTTTCTGATTTCAGAAAATCAAAAGTAGTCGTTGGAGTGTATCTTCTCCCAGCGCTGTTCCCCGAATTAACCTGTCATTTTTTGTTTTGCAAAATTAATTGTAACATTCTACTGTTGTTCCCTCTAGAAAGACAACAAAGTTGCTGCATAGTCTACAGGAAAGCTGAAACTGCGTGAACGTCTAGATCTTCTTGATCCAGAGAATTAGTTTCAATCTCTGCAAAGAATGAAGTTAATTTGCTGTATACTTGTCACCAGCACTGGGATTTAACTATTTAATTTCAAAGGGGTGTAATGCAGTTACTTTTTGAAAAATGGCCATCTTTGAAAACAGTGAGCATTAAATATATTTGAGACAGAAGGATAAGTAATTTCTTATGTATAGTTAATTATAAAGCAGTACTTCGATGGAGTTTAAGTATTTTTTCATCACTGAAAGGATTTTTCTTATTACTAAACTGTATTTGATAATTGCTTCAAGTTGTAAGGACAATTGTATGCAGAAGGCCGTCGATACTGTGAGTGTTTTGATCCACTGAAGGTTGTTTTTTGGAAATCCTGTAATATCCCTTTTGAGATGGTTGTACTTTATCAACTAGGGTGCTGGACAGTAGAAAACTTGCTTTGTCAGTCAGATATGTACACACAGTAAATACTGTTTCTTAGGCAAAGGAAACTTTTTATATAGTTGTAAAATTCCATTATATCCCATTGCCAAAGAAACATTACAAACTTTGTATAGCTGTATAAAAAGCAACTAATTTTTTAAAGAATAAACATTTTTAAGTCTGCAAACATACTGTGTTATTGCAGAAGTTGATATGCTGAAGAACACTGAATTAGTTGTGTTTTTTTCTTTAGCAGCTTTTTGGGCTTAAATTTGATTTTATATTTGGAGTATAATGAAGATTTCAAATGTTCTTCCATTACACAAAACTGGATACACTCTTCGCTTCTCTTGCAAGCAATTGATTTTGTAGTTTCTGGCATATCACAGGATTTGACCAAATGAAAGAGATATTTTTCAAATGAGGACAAAATAAATTTCATATGTCCAAATTTTCAATTAATTTTACTTAGTGATAAATATTAACTTTTTTTTTTTAATAATGGACTAGGCACATGAGTTAAAGCGATTCTTCTGGAATGCCTGGGCCAGAAGTATGTCTGCATTTGTCAGTTTTTGGAACGTTAACTTTGTTGTAATACCTGTAGACATAAGCAATTGAGGAATTAGTGTTTGGAGTTGTTTGCATTTGATAGGCCATAGCTTGGAGAAGATGAGAACCTGGTTCTAAGATATTGCATCCGCAAATGACATAGTATGAACTTTTTGCCAGTTCTGATGCCTAGTTCCACCTTGTGGATACGCTGAAATAGAGACCCGGTCATTTGTGTCTGTATGTGTATGTGAAGGCCACAGGAATAAAGGGATCCAAAGATTAAACGTTTTGATCTAATTTACTGATTTTTTTTTTTTTTTTTAACTTCAAAGTACTCAGTGGTGATAAAGATGCGGAAAACTGCACTGTTGGAAAATTGGAATATTTAAAGTGGGTGATAGAATCTTAATTTTATAACTTTTGTATAGCACTCTGAGGAACTATTTTGTAATTGGTTTCCTTATTAAAGTCAAGTATTTGGCAGCCGTAGAAGTTAGATAACATTGTTAGTAACGTTTTTGCATGTGAACAGCACTGCCTTGTGGGGGCCGCCGGGGCTGGCTCCGAGCAGCTGCAGCGCTGTGGGAGCGCGGGGCTGCCGCACGGCTGGGGGCAGGAAGCGGCCGTACGGGCGGCTGCGGGGCGGGGGCTCTGTGCGCAGGGAGCGGGCAGCGCGGCCACCGGCGGGCTACTTTGTTTCATGGAAGCGAGGGGTTTTTATTTTCAACCAGAATAAACTCTTCAATACAACGAGGCTGTGGGGAGTTATTTCGTGCCCTCGCAGCCGCACGGGACAGGGAGGGAGCGGCTGCTTTCGCTCGGGCGGGAACCGGGCGCGAGGAGGGAGGGGCGCGGGAGTGGGGGGGGGGGGGGGGGGGGGGGGGGGGGAAGAGAGCCGGCAGCTGTTGCCTCAGCGCGGGGCGGGAACGGCGCTCCCCTCAGCGCAGGCGCAGGGCGGCGGTTCCCTCAGCGCAGGCGTGGGGCGGCGGCGGAATGTCGGTGGTGTTCGTGCCGGAACGGCTGCGCGGCAAGGCGGAGGTGAACCAGGAGACGCTGCAGCGGGTGAGCGGGCGGCGGGGTCCCGGGGTGGCGGCGGGGGACCGCCCGGCACGGCTCGGGCAGCGCCCGCTCCGCTCGGCCCCGCCGCAGCCCTCGTAACCCCCCTCAGCGGCGGCGCGGGAGGCGGGGCCGAGGCGGACGGTGACGGCGGTGTTTACTGCAGCTGCTGGAGGAGAACGACCAGCTGATCCGCTGCATCGTGGAGTACCAGAGCAAGGGCCGCGCCACCGACTGCGTGCAGTAAGTGCGGGCGGCCCCGAGGGGCGCGGGGGACCAGGGGGGACGGCGGCCTCGGCTCCGGCCCGGCCCTGCGCGGCGCAGACCGCGTACGGAACGCTGAGCGGGTTACGGAAGTGACGGGTTCAGTCCGCGGCATCTGCTGGAGAAAAACAGGCAATCGCTCACTTCCCAAAAAATGTTTTTCTTTCCTCGATAGGTACCAGCATATCCTGCACAGAAACCTCATTTATTTAGCCACAATTGCAGATGCGACGCCGCCCAGCACGCAGAAGACTACAGAGTGATTGCACGTACCCGGCTTCAGGCTGCCCTGCTTTACAAAGAAAGGCTTTAGTTTAGATTGCCACTGTGAGAGGGAGGAGGTGTAGTCACACAAGGCAGGTAAAGAGCCATCCCTCTATGTTAAAATGTGAATTCTAATATTAGAATAGCCTCTTTCTTCCTGTTAAGTAGAACTTAGGGGATAGAATTACCAAGCTTTCATCTCTAGAAAACCTTAGTGTTTGTTTCTGAAAATAGCCCAGTTGTGAGGACACCACCACTGCTGCCTTGGGAAGATTGTAGCAGCCTTAGTGAGGCAGCCACTGTTTCATGACTGAGACTACGTAACAGGAGGACACCAGTGAGGAGGTGGAAAGTAAAAATGACAAGAGACACATGTTGCACAGACTATTGTGTATACTGTATCATAAAAATTGTGCTAATAAATTGAAGATGTGCTTTGTAAAGCAATATTTTCTGGATTAATGTAACACGTTAACAAAGGAACACCTTGGCATTTACTGCAAAAGGAGTTTGAATTTCAGAATTCTAGGAAAGAGGTAACAGCTTTCAAGTTATGCAACAGTCCAGTTCACTAAGAGAGGGCTGATATTAACCCCACTTGCATCAAGATTTTCATTTTTGCTTGGAATGTTCTGCCCTACAGATTTCTCTAAACAAGTAACTTCTTGCATAATCAGCATGGCCTCGTGCACCCTGGGTATTTGTCAGCCTGTCTGCCTCTGCACTCTTACCTACCGATAGCACAGCTTATTTTACTATTATATACATATTTTTACACCTGATTGTGCATTTCAGTGATACAATTAGCATAAACTAAACAAGCCTCAGTAATTAGTTCTCCCCTCCTCAACATTCTCCCTCCCCTCTCCCCC
This sequence comes from Meleagris gallopavo, assembly GCF_905368555.1. Taxonomy (NCBI): domain Eukaryota; kingdom Metazoa; phylum Chordata; class Aves; order Galliformes; family Phasianidae; genus Meleagris; species Meleagris gallopavo. The sequence continues at coordinate 10,286,039 of NC_139416.1, forward strand.
CCCCCAAAAAAAGTTTTCACTCACTCCCATTAAAATCATTTACTTGTCTAAAAATCCACGTTACTTATTTGTGGCAATGTTCATCTGCACTAATAGTCCAAAGATACTGTTAAGGCATCTTCTCTTCTTATGAAAGAGTAGCTTTTAAGATGCTTCAGGTTGTATGGTGTATTAAGTTCAGTTTTATATCATGTAAGTAGGCAGTTAACAACTTTCAAACTGTTAAATAAGCCTATGTTAATGAAGTAAAGTCTTTGTTTACAAACCAAAATTACAATTTTAGATGCTGCTCAGTTTCAGTAAGGTGCATATTCTAAACAGGTATGACCTATTAAATGTATATCTTTAATAAAGCTAATATTTTACTTTTACAGAAGCTTTAAAATACAAAATGTACAATTCCAGTTCAGAAGCATTAGCTATTCACAGAAGCACTGCAATAAGGGCAAGTTAACTAAGCACCAAACCCTTGCACTTGGCAGTGTAAGTGAAGTTTAATGGCAAGACTCATTTGCCAAGTGCAACAACTCTTAAAATTACCAGTGTTCAGAACAATCGGAAGCAAAGTACATAGTAGCACCTACGTGGTCAAAATGCAGACAGACTTTGTTTCTGCAATTTACTTATGTACATCTAGAAACCTGCCAGCATTTGTAATTATGAATCAGCTGCACAAACTATAGCAATAATTTTGGCACTTGTTAGAAGGAGTTCAAAATAAAATGTTTTCATTAACTTCCATTTTGGTCTTAGTATGAATAACCAGTAACTACAACCAAATTTAGGATTTAATATTAGATCTAAATGACAAGACTGAGGAACAAAACCATTCATCAAGTTAAGTAACCACTAACATTTTCAGCAGAGGGTTTTCAAAACTGTAGTAGTACAGACCATCAACAATTTACAGACAAGCCACACTGATTGTGCAAAGCACATTACTGTAAAAAGTCTATGTACAGCAAACAAATCTTTGTAAACATGTAAGTATGAACTTTCAGAAAACGTGGTGACAATATCATAAATACAGGCAACATTGGCATCCTCAAACAGCACAAAAAGTAACAATCTGGGCCAGCAAATACAGCCCATCACCATACAAACAAAAAAGGTGGATGGGTTTTAAATACCCAAATGTTTAATAGTTTTAGTGTTGTGTATAATTCTTATTTATATATATGTATTAATTTTTTGGTATCTTTAGATATAGATGTACTTAGTTTGTAGAAACAAAAACAACAAATGTGCTTTCTCTTCATTGAAAAATTATGTAGTTAGAACTAATAACCCATTTTACTAGTAGTTAACATATTAGAATGATATGACTTAAGAAAAATACAAAAATAAGATTAATACTGTCAAAACTCTTATACCAGAAAATATTGTGGTTTTTTAGTCTCTTTCAAAGATGAAATATGAAAATTTAAATAAGCTCTAACTATATAAAGAATCTTCTGTAATCTCAGTTAATATACAGTGGGATAGCTATATATATATTTACCATTGTTCTTCACTTTTTAAGCACCGGTCACTCCCAGACCCACTTTGGTTGGAAGATTATTCCCAATTCCACAGGTTCACTTAATGGCACATATTGACTGCAAATAATTACTTTATCCTTTTAAAAAAAAATAACGTTCTTATAGCTAACTGCTACCCCACATTACAGTTCTATTATCTTCTGAGCCAGCTCACAACTTTTTTTTTTTTTTTTTTTTTTTTTTTTAAATCAACTAGCATCTGAAATAAGACTTTAAAATATATGCAAGTAGTCTTTCAGGCTGTACTTTCACACATTTAAGGAGTACTGTGTGGATAATGCCTTTGGCCGAATGAAGCACTAACAAATGTATTTATTTGAAAACCAGTGTCATATTATCCACACAGGTGCCATCTACTTTAAGCAGCTCAGTTAACATTTGTGACACAAATTTGAGTGGTTCTGCTGATCTATACTTTGAGTAAGGAAACTACCACAACACTCAATTTCATAACTGCTTCTGCAACAGTTTTATAATGAACTCGCTTGTGTGGCACATGAAAAGCTGCACTTACATTTCATTAAAAAAAAAAAAAAAAGTTGCCCACAGGCCATTTATGGAAGAAACAAAGGCTTTCCAGCTTGTCCATTACAAATTTAAACACAGCGTTGAGCAAAGTGACCACTATATGTTTGCTTCAACATAGTCATTGTGTTTCAGTAAGATGTCAACTATAAATCTATATGAAAAATAGCTACAAAATACAGTGTTTTTTGTATGGTAGTCCTTCAGCAATTATTTATTTATTTATTTTTTAAAAAAAAAGCTTTTGAAAGTAAAGGCAATATAGATATTTTTAAAAGCATTTCTACATCACAGTTTTGGGCTGTTTCATGTACGAACAAACATATTGGCCATATTGCTCAGCACTGTAAATAAGATTCAAGAGTTTTTATACCTCTCCTCAAGCCCCCCTCAATTCCCTATTTAATAAGATAAACAGGATATAGCCAACACACAACTGTGAAAAAAGTACACATACTTTGTAACTGTTTGGCCCTGTGCTGCATTTTCCAATATGAAAAGCAATCAGTATTGATGCAGGTAAGATGGTCTGCGTTCGTGCTTTACTGGAAAAGATTTAAAGCCCTTATTCATTTGTTTGTGCTGGGAAGCCTGTTGCTGTGACTGCTGCTGCTGCGCGTAGGCAAAGCTAGAGGAAATTCCTGTTGATGGAGCACAGTCGTTGGCTGCCGCCCACACGGGTGACTGAAGGATCTGCATCGTGTCACTCCACTGGCTGACAGGGCTGCTCATAGGGTACAAGGATGTACTCTGACTGGGTAGTGTATTCGTGACAGAGGACGTATGTTGCCAGGGTGCCTTTGGAGGCCAGGTTTTGGTTTTATTATCCTGAGGAAACAGAAATAGTTGTTGGTTTGTGAAGCGGGTTGGTTTTTCTGTTTTGTTTTTTGATCAATGTACTTTCTTTTGAGACACTACTTAACTACAAAAAACAGAATTGATGCATATATACAACTCATAGCTCTTACAGTATTTGCCTCTTGAAAAACCTTTATTCAGCACATTTGCTTGATGACCAGCAGCCCTGCCGAAAGTTAAAATTTCTAGTAAGCCAGATAATTAACAGAATCACAGAACTATAGAGGTGGGAAGGGACCTCTGGAGATCATCAAGTCGAACCTCTCTGCTATAGGGATTCCCTACAGTAGGGTGCACAGGAATGCGTCCAGGCTGATTTTGAGCATCTGCAGAGAAGACGACTCCACAACCTCTGGGCAGCCCATTTCAGTGCTCTGTTTCCTAATGGAACCTTCTATGTTCCAGTTTGTGCCCACTGCCCCTTGACTTGCTGCTGGGCACCACTGAAAGGACTCTCACCCTTTAAATGTTCGAAGTATTTATAAGCATTGATACCTACCCACCACCCTCCGCTACCCTCTGTCTTCTCCAGGCAGAACAATCCCAGGTCTCAGTCTTTCCTCCTAAGAGAAATCTCCAGGCCCCTAACTGTCATTGTGGCCCTCTGCTGGTCTCTCTCTAGATGTTCCCTGTTCTTTCTGGGTAACCCAGAACTGGACACAGTACTCCACAAGTCACCTTACCAGGACAGAGTACGGGTGGAGGGTGACTTCCGTTGACCTGCTGGCCACTGCCCTTTTTGGCTGCAAGGGCCAATTTGGTAGCACTTTAATTGTGTGTGTAGAGAAAACTGAAGTTGACTGCATTGCCTCTTAGCTTAACTTGAACTTTGTGTTTTCTACTGTAATTTCTACTACAAGGGAAAAGTTAAATTATTTCCAATTTTAAATTTGGTACTTTTCATTTAAAAAATAAAAAGAATTTAGTACTACTTCAGTGTAAACCGTTTGCGTTTTAGTCAAGGTAAGGAATATTGAGCTACAGCTTCTATTCTAGTTGATTTGGAGTGGTTTTCTCTAGGAAAACACATGCAGGAAAAATGACTAAACAAAGATGTTTTCCACTTACCTGATTACGGTCATCTACTGCAGAAAGAAGAGGTGGTGATGGTAGTGTACTAGGTTCCTGTTCTCCACTACTGTGTTTTCTGCCCCAAGAAAGCAACATTTAGTCAGGTTTATTTGTTTTTTAATCAGTCACATGCATTAAATACCATTCTGTAGTTCCACTCTGTCTTATTTGACAACCTAGAATGTGTACTGGCATTTCATCTCATGTTTTTTTTTAAAGAGGTAAAAGTAAAGTTATTGCAGCAAGAAATTTGTTTCTGAATACTGTCAGAGACTTGACAGTGCAGCTACAGCTTCAACAACACATTTTTGTGGAGATGAAAAAGGAAGATGAGCTGGTCTTTTGCTGTGATGTTTATTTGATAACGATCTTCCAGTTATTTCAATTCAACATTTATTTTTGTCCCCTCTTAAAAGTTTTGGTAAAGATACAAATTCAGAAAGCACCTCTGGCTTAGTCAAGTCCTTTCAACTTGTTTGCCTCAGTTTCGTCTTACTTTACCCCAGCATACTTTCTTTACCCCAATGCATATAAAAATAACTTCTGTGGTAATCTGCAGAAAACTGTCAGTGTGGCCACTGATTTTTGTCCTGTCACCAGAGTAGATATCTGTGTTCTAATGTATCAACTCTGATTTTGTCTCTGATCAAATATTAATTTTAAAAGTATTTGGTCACTGAATATTTTACTTTTTAAAATCTTTTCTAAAAATAAGCTGAGAGTTTAATTCCAGATTGAAATTTGGTGAGAAATCATGCTTCATCTTGTGCCTTATTTGGCGGGAATTCATACTTCATGTTGTGCCTTTTATCCTCTTAACTAACCCCTAGCATGGAATCACTGATGTTTCAAAGATAGAGCTGCAAGCCCTTTGGGAAAGCTGGAAGTAACTACATTGTAATTTATACTATTACTTTTAAGCGTATTCACAGTCTGAATTCACTTGTTGATTATTCATATTTTAAAATCCTAGTATAGTTTTTAAGTTACTAAGCTTATTTAGGAATATAATTTAACTCCCTCTTTGATCAGAAAGAAAGGAGCAAATAGTCAGTATTTAAGTATTTAAAACTAATGAAATGGTGTTGGGGGGCAACGTTAGACAGAAGTTTACACTTCAAGGGTAGTATTACCAAGTGCTACAAAGCTGCAGGAGAAGCCAGAGAACAGGAACTTGCTGGTATCAAAATGCTGTGTAGGGGCACAACAAAGCTACACTGAACTACAGTTCATAAAACCAATTCAAAGATAAGACTCCGGTACTTTAGGAAGAAGCATCATCCCAAATAGACTATCTTACAGGGAGACTGTCAGCTCTTTTTAAGTATAATCAGTTTCAGCCAACAGCTGGCTATCTGTACAGATGTTAACGTGCATTGAGATTTAGTTGCTAATATAACTCAATTTGTGAACCCCTAGCATTAGGATCATACACACTATACACTGATTCACTGATTGTGTGTAGCACACAAACCAACATTCATATAACTTTACCTGACTGACAAGAGTCAATTATGTGTGCCCTCAAATTATCAAAACACCCCAAATTTTTATAAACTGATATGTATTTCTGTTCATTTTTCTAACCTTCTCTGCTTTACAGCAGCGACGAGGTCTGGCCCTGAGAACATGGAGAACAAGCTGTCCCCATTGGCTGAGGAGGTCTCATCACTCGAGCTGGCAGAATCTCCTTGAGTACCAGACCAGCTGTTTGTCACATCACTGTAAGACAAAACGTTTTATTAGTCCTTCTATTTATACTGCTTGGTCCAGACTGTATGCTCTAGTTAGTTATGCTGAATCTCAGTGACAGACGATACCTCAAGGGCACAAAGAAGTTTCAATATTTTGTTAAATGTAGAACTAACACAAATACTTTCATGTATTTACTTCTGAGTGATGGTATTGCTGCTTTGTCTGTTACAATCAGTTTAATATATATTCTACTAAAATAACACAGTCTGTTCTGGTTAAGAAGGAAAAAGAAATGATTCTTGGTTTTGCAGTCACTAAGCACTCAGCTCTTTCACTGCATAACTGAGCTAGAAAACACTCTTGTCCTACTGGTTTTAAACTAGCCCTAGACTCATAGCTGTAACTATGTAGACAAACAGACAGAGGATCTTGAAACACTTGTTTTGTAATAAAGTTGCAACTTGGAAGACATTAAATACTACTAACGTACTTTCCGTAAGGTACAGTGACATGCCTTAAAGAAATAAGATTAAGTGTCTGAACTCTGTTCAGTTGAATTAAGTTAGGTGCTGCAACTTTCATAGAATCACTTCTCATCAAAACTAGGTCTTAAGCATTTTAAAAATACTGAAATAAGAAAATTCCAAATGAATCTCTTATGAAGTCCCCATATCCTCTGAGTCAAACTTAGTACACATTCTACTTTAAGAATTGTATCAAACAAACACCAGTTCTTCAGTATCAAGAAAGCAGAAAGGGCTCAGATTTTTTACTCTGGCCATGAGCTGCAGCTTTTACTGGTGCAGCAGCAATCAGAAAAAAAATAGCTCTTATTGCCACATCCTGCCAAGTTTTGAGTGTAGAACTGACCCCCGCCTCCCCCCCAAATAAATAAATAAATAAAATGTAGCTTGGCCATTCTGTTACCTTTCTGTGAAATACTCAGGAAAGGGCCAGGTTTTGTGAGGATCATCAGGCAGAAGCCAGTTGCTTCGTGTGTTGCTTGGACGACGGACGTGCTGTGCTTGCCTTTTTTGTTGCATAGCCTGGTTAACCCCAGCAACATAGCGGGCAAACTCTGGATCAGACCCAACTAAATAAAAGAAATCATGAAGTCAGTAGCTGACATTCAGCTATTTCTACTGCATTTAACCCTTTCATTTAATCCTCTAAACCTGACTGTAGAAAAGAAGTTCCTTCTCACCAATAATTAATGCTAAACCATTTATACTTCTTGATGGAGCACTGAACAGTGAATAGGAAATGTTTTAATAAAAAGTAGATGTGTTGTACGTGGTAGATAATAATTCTCATCTGGAATTCTCATCTCGTCTACACCTGTCCCTTGCACCCCCTCTGAAGAGGAGTATTTTGTGACTGTGATCATGTCTGTGCCCTGAAAAAGTCCAGCAGCAAATACTGACAAAATTGGAAACTGGATATTTATTCATTTTCAGAAAAATAATATTTGAATTATTCCTGTTGATTCAGGATCACAAAATGATTTCCATCCATGCTGTGATTTTGCTTATAAGAGAACAAACGCTCAGTGATCTCATTAGAACATGCAGCCCAAAGCTCCTACTTCTTACAAAGACCATAACCATTCTGAAAATATTTTGATCCTGAAATACTTTGTAGTTCATGGTAAGATTGATATTTACTGAAAACAAATATTAATTTTTAACATACAAAGTCTTAAAGTGCACAGCTTGGAAAACAAATCAAAATACCTTTTGTTCATGTGATTGCTTCCCTACATTCAGTTCAGCATTTGAAGGAAAGCTTCTTTATTTTCATTTAGCACATTTACAAAAGAAGAGCTCTAATGTTCTGCTGCATTCAAATTAAAACTAAAACAAAGTTACCTTTGTTTCTACATATCTTTTATTGTATAAACAAGGAACAGAGCTACCTGACAGCTGTACAGAAACAAAGTGTTGCCACTACTTGTTACTTTGAGAAATACTTTTATGTCAGTTTAATCTGAGGCTAGAAATTTGACACATTCTCAGATCAAAGGATAGGTTCTGAAGGGCAAGAATAGTTTTGTTCTGTGGGTAGCATGAGGTGTTAAATTACAGCTATATGCAAAATAGCAACTTGTGTCAATTTTACCTCTGTAAAAACAGAAAAACACCCTTTCATGAGATAGGTTCACCAGTAAAAATATGGATGTATCAATCTTCCCTCTACTGATACCGCATTAATTCCTTAGAGATCATAAAAATACTGCAGAATACATCTTTGGCAGTCACTTAGGCCTTTGACCGTAAAAAAACCCCATCAATTCTATAAATTCTTAGTAGCAGATTTTCCTTTGAAAAGTCATTATTTTTCAGACTAAAAATACTCATCAAGTAACCCAATCTGTTTCAAGTGATAAATGTACAAGTGCTAAGGAAGTCTGAAATTTTTGTGTGTGCGTATTTAAAGCTTTCTGTACTACACTAACTGAAGCTTAGATTTCAAACGACGTCACATTTTTTTAGTCACACACACACACACACACACACACACACACACACACACACACAGAGGTAACAGCAGAAAAATGATAACATAATTTTAGAAAAGATTTTTCTGGTACTTTTAACAAATGCATACTATCAAGTTTCTGTAGCTACGTTCCACACCAACAGATATATTTGTAAGAGAATAGACTGGTCTGTTGATCTCAGTAGTATCATGAATCTCCTCTTAGACCCAGATTCCATAATCAATTTAATAGTCTCTAAGTTATTTGCTTATAAGCATAAAATTTTATCTCACTTCATAATCTCCATACATTTACAGTTTATCAGTGGTTCCAACATACACGGCAAACCACATGACACTTGCTCCTTAGTCTCTAATCCTTTAGCATCCAAGCTTTTCAATGCAGTAACAGCCGGAGAGCAGGAACTGGTAATTCTCATACTAAAGGGGGAAAGCAGGGATATGGAAAAGATGCAATTCAGTCGTACCTCTAGAGTGCAAGACTGGTAAAGAGCATGAAGAATAATTGATGAGGGAGGCAAAATACATAAATCTGAATGTTATTCTTTTAAACAATCTAAAAAACTAACAGCAGGAGAAGCATTATCTGTAAGTTTCAATACTTTTATGTGATCCCTATAGGAAAGATAAGAACTGCCACTGAGATAAACAAGGAATTTGTTAAAATTCTTATTTTCTAATGAAACTTACTGACATTTTTTACTTACTTTTTTTTGTACTTCAGTTCAACCTACATTAAAAAAAAGGCACACACAAATACCTGTATCTCTATTTTTAATAACCCTAGCATCTGATAAATAGTATTAGGAAATAATACTATGCTGCTAAGAGTATTTAACAGTGTTCTTTTATTTGCAATAGGATCTTCTTAAAAAGTAATAAAATACACACACCTGCAGGGTCAAAAGGCAGAATTTCTCCCAGCATTCCAAACACTCCATCAGTTTGGTCACGATTTGGCCACGTGTTGTTTCTAGGTCCTTGTGGCTTTTGTCCTAACATCTCTGACATCATATTGTCCATATAACTGCTTACAAGACCCAAACTGTATAAATCAGAGCTTAAATCTGAAAAACCAGGATTATTCCACTGGTTTAAATGAGATAATCCAGCTCCAACAGTTTGGGCTGGCTGCTGTGAAGAATTAGTCAGCCATTTGGCAGGTACACGTTGCTGTGGTCCGATAGGTTGAAGCAAATGTTGGTAATATTGCATTTGCTGCTGCTGCTTTTGTGACTGTTGTTGCTGTGACAAGCCTTGAGAAGGATGCAGTGGTGTGTGAGAGACAGATTGGGGCTGCTGTTGTACTGTTCCTGATTTTTGTTCTGTTGCTGTAGAGGATGCAATAGAGTTTCTTCTTTTCACCATTGGAGAAGTCTGCTGGGATTTGCCCATGTTGAAACCAGACAAGAAATCTATAACATCCTGCATTTCTTGGTCAGTTGGTAAATTCATACCTTTGTCATCCTTGCTTTCATCCAGTTTGAAGAAGTTGTCCTGTCTTTCAACTAAAAACCCATTTACTATCTGATTATTTGTGCTCTGAATTGACTGCAGTGAATCTGTGGTCCTAGGAAAGTTACCAATGTTCAAAATGCTTTGTAGCCGTGCATCTATGTTAGTGGGCATTTTAGCCTTCTCCTCTGAGCTGGAACTTATGAAGACATTTTTGGAAGGTGTACTGGGGATTGAATAACTTCCACTATTACTTGTACTGGTGCAGGAAGTTTTTTTTGTAAACCGTGAAGTCAGTTTTGAAAATGTCTTTTGTAGACCACCTGAAGATTTGCTTCCATTTCCAGATGGCATGTCAACTTGGTTCCCAAAGTCTGAGATTTCACGCTGCAACTGGATCTGAATACAAGGCAAAGCTTGCTCCCTGCATCAACAAAAACATTCATCAAACCACCAAATAAATCCCATTTATCCTAACACTGCACTGGATACGTTAAGACATTTAACTGAGGTGGGTTTTTTTGGAGAAAAATGTGCATTTGGGTAATAGAAAGCGGAAGAAATAAAACTGGAGTTCTCTATCAGATTGCTAGTTCATTGGCTACTTACAGTAACAATTCAAACTATTACTAACCACACTCATGGGTAACGTGCTCTACAGCAGCCTGCTTGTATGAGAGGTTGGACTAGATGATCCCCAGAGGTCCCTTCCAATCCCAACTATTCTGCAACTCTGTGATATGCAGTAGATTTACTATTTTCCTTAAGAATTTTTAATTGCACTTCAAGATACAAATGAAAATATTTATTTAATATAAATCAAGTGTTTTTTTTAATGCGAGAGAAAAGTACTTTTGTGCACATAGATGAACTGCTAGGTTTTTTTTGTTTGTTTTTTTAAGTCTGCTGTATCTCTGTGCATACTCACAAGATTACCTATATAGAGTACAAGTTTCTTGCTTTGTTTGACCAGTGATTTCTCTTTCTGGTTAACTAGTGCTATTAAATTCCTCAGTATAGTCTTTTCAGCAGCGATGACTCTGTTTAAACAACAGGCTCAAGAGCAGATGTACCTTCCCTCCTTCCACCTTGGTATGTCAAACACAGCAGTATAGAGCACATCTACTAGTCCCAAAGTCTTCTCTGGATCCAGACTTCTCTGTAGCAAAGACATTGTTGCTGGATCTTCTTTTAGACACCTGTAATCAAAATCAAAACTTTGAATTTCACATTGAACAATTTACCACACTAGTCAGATAATGAAAGGCTAATTAATATGCTACTTTTGCTCCTGCAAAGGTACAACTAGTAAGGCAGTATAACGTATGAATGCCTGAGGATTCCAAAGGACTAATACCCACAGCCCTAGTTTCTTTTCTTTAATTGTTGACTATATAAAAAAATTTCATTGTAGGCAAGAGTTTTATCATTTATTTTCAAAATCAAGATTTTTTTTTTTTTCCTCTTTAGCTGAGCAGGCATGATTAAGGCATATTAAGAAATAAAAAAAAACCAAAACCACAAGAAATCCTGTTTTCTAGGAAATGGCAAAAGCACTCAACAAGCCTAACAAAAAGGCAAGGTGCATGAAATTTAAATCTTGAGTGCACTGTAGATGTCCAATCCTAGAAACACCCAGCCTGACACACTCAGCATGAAAAATGATTCAGCACATCCAGTAATCTGTGGAAGATTTTATTTTAATCTGTGAAGATGCAGGCTTACTGTAATTCTTCAATAATCTATGGAATTAGGACTTAACTTGAAGTGAAAACAGAATAACCTGGATTTAAGTACTGGCACAGCTGTCAAGTATTTAATGAGCCTCTTCAGCAGAGATGAGTAAACAGGCACTCTCTCAGTGTACCAGCAGGTGGAGCTCTTTCAGAGATTCCAAACGCTGGCACAAAGTGCTCAGCAGTATTTTAGTTCTTTCACAATAGAGCAATTTATGTAAAGGGAATAGAGAATTGCCAGTTTATACTCCATAGTGGAATTAAAGATGAATTTGGATAAACAGACTGTGGGCTGACTTGTACTTCTGGACACACCATTGGTACCATCAGCAACAGGCTATCTCACTAAGGATTCAGATGAATGCAGTGTTTTACAATGAAGTTCATAACGCCAAGTATACTGAAGAAATAAAGGAAATATTGTAATTCCAAATTATTGTTTCAAAAGGAAGACCTCACCTCAAAATGCAAACTAATGTTATGCTTTCCTAGGCAGCTAGTTAAACCGCTAGGAATGGAACCTCTTGAACCACAGAGTTCTGCAGTTCAAAACAGCACCTACAGAACATCTTAGTTAAGAGCTAAAGCTCTTCTATTAATCTCATCTAGCACCCAGAACGTGCCAGGAAGAGTAACAGGAATATTTCTGGATATATATTTATTTAACTCTTGTCATCTAGCTTTTACCTTTCTTCTGCTCTTGTGCACCAGCCTTGCTTCCTTTCCACTGCCGCCAACAGAGGGAGCACCAATACAAAGACAGCTCAAGTACAACTGCTGGTCAGTTGATAAATAGTAGTATTTAGTCAGTTCCAGATAAAGGAACTTAAGGAAGATAAGCCATAATTACATAGTAGCCCCTGCTCCACTTGTACTGCACTGTATTCCTTCCTATGTATTTCTGTCATACCTACTAGGATAATCTACAATGCAGTACTTTCACTTACCAAGTCGATGGAACTTGCACCACTATTCTGGATCCTTCTAAACTTATTTGAGGAGCGTAGGCTTCTTTATTTTCAATCTGTGCTGTGTCCACAACCACCTAGAAAATAACATGAAAATAAAAGGCAATTTAAGAATTAGTTCTAGTTATTTTTATCACTCCTGTAGTCAAGATGCAATAGTCTCAGCTCCCTGACACACTACAAAGAAGCTTTGTACAAAGATGTACAAAGAACCAGATAAAAACAAATCAACTCTCAAAATCATCATCACATGTTAATTTGTATTGAAATGTCTTGGGGAAAGAAAAAATGAAAGCATGTAACCTGATTAGTTTGATACATTAGCCCATATTTCAAGGACATTCTTCTCAATTATGCTGAGTTACCATGTAGTTACCAACTTCTTTACGTAGCAGCTGGTAGTTATCAGTGGATTTGTGTAACAGCTCTTGTATGTGAGAAGTCTAACACAGTTGCTACCTTAATAGCCCCCAAATACCTATTTCTCAAACTATTTTAAATAACACATACCATGCTACAGACAAATAGTATTTAGCCTGAAACTCTTCACATAGCCTGCAGTTTTTAACACCCCCTACACAAGCTTTCACGATTACAAAATCGTATACCAGCATATTTCTATCCAATGGTAGTGTAGGTAACAGAGAATTAATAGTAGTAAACAGAAGAAAATCGACTGTTCAATTATTTTTATTTTTATTTTTTTTTTTTTAACTCTAAGCCTTCTGTAAGACAACATGAATTTATATGGAAAATCAGAGTCTTGAAAATTAATCTGTTATGAACTTTTTTTTTTTTTTTTTAAATGGAAACTGGGAAGGAATGGATTCACTCCAACTTCACTCAAACTTCAATACCAATGATAGTAAGTTCCATATTTGGTTTGTGCTTTTTGTTGTTGTCCAGTCTGCATGAGCTGGCCTTTTTGATTATTTCCATAATTTCCTATTTTGGTCATGCTGAACCAGCAGCTTTTTGGCAACAGTCAGCAGTTCTTGCTCCGGTGACTAGCAGATTAGCTGTACCATTTATCCTTGAAATGGCAAAAAGTCCTCCAGCATAGATAAGCCTCAAGGAGCATTACTGGCTTTTTTGCAATCATCCTACACTTGTTCTACTTCTGTTCTGTTTTCTATTACTGTTTATGAAGAAAGGTAAAATATAAATAGAGCTGAGATTCTCTCCTCCTGCTTACCAAACCCCTCCAACAATACTTAAGCATTACTACTTCCTACCATCTCAATAATTTAACATAAGGCCTTCATTTTCCTCTAGTTGTCTCTGAACATTTGCTCAGGTTCATCTGGACTTGCAAAATCTGTCTAAGCACATGGAAAAATGCTATTATCCACTCAGATAATACTTAACATAGTAACACTGCAACACCATTATTTTTTCTTCATCTTTGTACCACTTTAATTTTAAATAATTTGCTATAGATTTAGCTATTCTGCAATTATAATTGAACTAAGGCGAGATCAACTAAGTAGCAAATCAACTAAGTAGTAATTCTTCTTTCCCCCTCAGCTTCTCCCAGAAATACTGTCTGCATCTCAGATCAATCTCACATCAGTCAAGAATTAAAATTTTCATTGGTGCAAATCTAGATCAGTTTCTGCAGTTCCACTGCACTGTAGTGCCAATGCTCTTGGGTAGGGGTTTTCCCTGCATTTGTTTGGCATTTTTTTTCCTCCTTCTTCATTTAAAAAAAAAAAAAGAATTCACATTTCTCAACATTTGGTCACAGTTACAACATCTCAGATTTAAAACTACTAGGAGATTCAGTGCTCCCACAATGCATGCTTTCTGCGAATGAAGATCAGTAAGCACAGGAAAGGATGGCTAACTAGAGACAAAGTTAAAATACTTTTTTTGCAGGATGCCAATTCAAAGTTTTATTTCCATTCATCCTCTGAATTACTTTAATTCCTGCATCTTTTTATTCAAACATACATTTCCTTAGCTCACCTAAATCTGAAAAAGACATTAATTCTTTATCTATACACACACCATTTAGCACATGTATATATCCAGATATTACCTTAGCATATACATACACATACACACTCCTACAATTCCAAAAATTCTTTAAGTTAAAAACCTAAAACAACAAACTAATTTACCCTTCATTGCACTTTGTACACTTAGCAAGAGTTTCTTCTGCAAAGGCACATGGCATGATAGGCCAAAGATAGTGAGTGTATCAATGTTCCTTTTTAAGTTTGATATTGACTTAGCTTAACTCACCATTCTGAACTAATACAGATAGCTTAGTTCTCAAAAGCAGTAAGTGAAAGACTGCATAATATTGTCCCATGATATATTTATCCGAGTTGCACACAAAATAAAATAAACATGTTTCTCATTCCCTGCCTGCTAGGTGCTCACTGGATAGCTTCCTGTGCATCAGACATCCATTGTTCTTGTTTTAAAGGTGTTTCCTCCCTCATCTCCACCCAAAGAAGGCTTTAAAGAAATAAATTACAGTTTCCCATCATTGCATGAGACTACATAGAAGCATAATTGAATCATGTAAAAAAAAAAAAACAACTATGGCACATATTCTATACCTTCACACCCATTTATACTGTAACAAATCAAAAGTGAGAATGAACTCAGACAGAAGGCTTACAAGTATTTCAACTATGTGTAGAGCTCATTACTGTGTCACTGAAGATAGAAACCTGCTATTTTGAGAACAAGATATTCAGGCAAAGACATTCATGCTTCTACTAAAATAATATTCTTTGTATCAGCACTGTCATATGGGAGAACATACAATAAGGTTACACTGACAACTCTCCATATGTTATGATAAACCTGAAGAGTATCAGTGATTTCATTACCAGCAGGTCTAACAAGTTATGTCTAGACTAGGGGACACCAGGTTTCCAGACTCCTGAGTTCAAATTTGCCTTAGGCCTCTCCCAAAATCTGATCAGGGCAAGATTTGGGTGTACACAACACTGAAACCCCTAAGCTTTTGTTATGCTGGAAAGGAAGCAGTGGGGAGTGCAGCACCCTCCAAGGCATTCCTCATCTAGATGCTCAGAAGCCAAGAACTGCTAAGGAATTACTGCACACTCCCATAGGGCTACTGACAAACACTTCTTTCGTGGCCCCATTTCCCATACCTTGCTGCTGTCTCCCAGCATCCTATCAGCCAAAGACAGTCTCACTTGACTATGGCCCTTTTTCTAGTTGTTCATGCATTTAACTCACATTTTCCTAACAAACACCTAAACACAAATTTGATCAATCCTATTATTTCAAAGTGCTCCCCTCCCTGCAAAGATACAACCCCTTAAACCTCTCTCTGCAAAATTTCCTTACATAGAAGTGCTTAGTTTACTACCACTTCCCTACCCGTCACACTGTGGTAAGGATTGATGGCAGTCACACTGCTGTTACAATACTGATGGTTTGTCTCTTTCATTTTAAGCCTTCAATTCTACTGTGTTGTTACAAACAACCATGCCTTAAATCTAGTTCTCCAGCATATTTCATGTCAAGGGGATATCTAATACCTAATATCAAAGGAAACCTGAAATAGAAACATCTGACATTCACCATTACTAGAGAATGTATTAACAGTACCAAGTAATACATGCATCAATGAACAAAGAATGGAGGTTAGGCAAAGTCACTTAATCAGCTGTTTGCTTGAAAAACGTATTTGCAAGGTATTAGCAATAAGGATCTTTCCATTTGAAATTGCAGTTTGTTTCAGTTTTGGCAGTCTATATTCACCTCAAACAAGGAATGAATATATGAATCAACAAGTAGCATTCAGCCCAGACTAAGTCAAAATGATTCAAAGTATACTTGATAGAAACTATTGTAGGCTATGGTATGCCTCTGTGCATCAATTTCACCCTATTCTATTGCACTCTTTTCCCCATTTTATTTGCCCTGCCGAACGAAAAGTCTAAAAAAATCAATTTAACAACAAACTCTTCATTAAATGAAGAGATCACAGGAACCTGTCACAGGAGCACAAGTGCATTTTCTTATCAAAATGCATTTCAAACATCTATTTTTACTTAGTCCTTACATAGTGTATAATCTATGGTGTCTTTTGCTCATTTGCTTCTAAAGAATATACATGTCTACAGAAAGGCATGTAAGTGCTATGCCTTCTGCTGGAGGCACCAGGTTGCGCTACTTGTGCAGACGACTTACTGCTTTTTGTTCAGCAGTAAAACCAAGCTTCCATTTGAAAGGGAAAGGAAAAAAAAAAAGTCATTTTTCAAAGCTGAGCTGAGAAAAAGGTGATAGAGGTGGTTCTTGTTTTGTTTGCTTTGTTTTATTGAACAGGAAGATTGAAACATTTCCTATTTTACTATTAGAACTGAAGTTTCATTTCTTGTCTTCCCCTGTTCCTAACTACAGATAGCATCTACAAACTTGCATTCCGTGAGGATACATTTTGTTTATAACTAAAGTTAGCTTCACGTTGAAAATAGAAACACGGAGGAAGACGTAGGAAATTAATTTTCAAACACTTTAAAATACCTAGTTTTTCTTCAGGATGTTGAAGTAGCCCTTTTTTTGGCTAAGCCTGTCTGTATTACTTACCAGTCCTGCTTGGCCAAATAACAATTGCACAGCAGTTTTGCAGGCTCCACGCCAAGTCGAAGGGCAAACCTGATTTAGTACTTCGGTAACAGGAGAGTCATCCCGTGGTGTAAGTCCATTATGGCATCCAGCTTCTTTAATTAGTTGCAACATTGTGTGCTGGAAAAAAAAAAAAACAACACCTTTTGTCACGTGATTCAGAAATGTTAACATTAATGGCCTCCATATGTACACATTTTTCATAAGCCTTTCAACCACCTATTGCTACGTGTGCTACCTCTAAACAGTCCTACATGTAAGACCTTAACTGCAGAACAGAAACATTGTAGTCAGTGTGTGCTATTTTGAACACAGAATTCCAATACCATAAACAGTATTTAGCTTTTGCAGAATAGTTTAATCAAAACTACAAAAGGCACTTCAAAGACAAAAGAAAAACATTTTAAGTTGTTAGTTGTTTCAGTACTTCCAGGAGCCAAGGACTGGCCTTATATAAAAATCAGAAAAAGCTGATCAAAATTCCCAAATTACTTGTCAATGGACACCTTTTGCATTTTCTCCACATCGAAAATTCAATTAACTTTTCCACAACTTCTAAAAATACATTTTAAATTGACTTAGAAAGATTGCTTAAAGTTTGGAAGACATGACAGAAAATGTATCATAATACTGTTTATTTTGAAGTACTTCCCTTAGCAGCTGAAGGCACAGTTCTGACTGGTTTTGGCAGCTAAGATTATATAAGCTCTGAAGTCCATCACCTGCCAAAGACATCTGTAAGGATTCCTCTTCATATTTTGATACCTAACCTCCTATTTTTAAGAAGTTTATAGAACCCCAATTACCTCTTCGACTTCTGTGTTTCTCTTACACTAGACTGAATTTGCCTAGGTGGCTTAAACATTATCAGAGGGAGGAGTGAACCTACAGCCTTATCACATCTTGATTCCACAGGAAGTCAGGCTAAAAATACGCACTTTCGAGTACAAGTTTGGCACTGAACTACTGTGGTTTTTCTCTGAGTTTTAAGGAGTTCTACTGATTCTCATTTTATTTTTTAACCATTTTTAACCATTGATTCAGGACTATTACCGTTTTCAGCTTCAGGTTTTCTGCTGCAGACTCATTAAAGGATATTCCTTTCAGAAAGTGCGGTCCTATCTGAACCGGTACAGTGGGCAATTCACACTGAATTGGCTGAGGTGGAGTCTGTCTCCTTCCTGTTTGCTGGGCTTCGGCTTCACTGCAACAGCCCTGAAGCATAAAAAAATAGATTAGTTAGAAGGAAATGAAGATAATGAAAACATCCTTATGAGTCCAATTCTTTTTTTTTTTTTTAATAGTTATTTTTAAGGTGAAGAGGGATGAAAGAGCAGGTTTAGCAGATCTTACCTGAAGACTTGCTTCAATAGCTTTTGGGTTCAAGTGGAAGCCAGCCTTCATTGCATATTCACAATGGCCTAAGCTCTCCAGAGCCACTTTGTAAGCCTGACATTAAACAGAAAGTTGAAGAGAACAGCTACATCAGCAAAGAAGCAAGCAGCCATGGTTTCTGGATACACATATAAAATTTGTTAAGTCGGTTCGCTTTACTCCATTCTGTAGTGTATACACATTTATCATGTAAGCTCAATACTGGTAGTCCTCTCTTACTTCAGGGCTGCCTGTGGTACATGTGTCTGCAGTAATATATTCCCTCCCTGTTTCATTCATTGTCCCACTAACTGCACTAGATGCACACGAAAGCAACTGATTTTAAAAACCCACCTGCAAAGCACTGTCAATTTTCATGTTTAGCTCTTTGAGCTGATGTTCAGGGATTGCTACGCTCTGTGAGCAGAAAAGCTGTTGAACTTCAATTCCTGCCAAACATCCATCACAACCTCTTTCTCGCAATCGAGATGTAGCCTATAACATCAAGAAAAAATATTGGGTTAAGAAGTTCAACAGCAAACCAAAATCACACTGAAGTTAAAAAACAAACAAAATCAAACAATCTCCTACACAGAGGAGATTAGAAGAAGCATGTGGTGGAAGAGTTCTGGAGCTAATTACTTATTATAACTGATTCAACTTCTAGTGTCACTTAGAAAGTATAAATATCATGTAATTTGTATGGTGTTGGATAGCAAATCAAATCAGCACTGTTTGCTGTTACTAATTCAATTCCTTCTCTGGACTATGGCTCTGGTTACATGGCCACATGATCAGCGTGCTCAGCTGAGGAAGGACTTGAATCTTTTATCATAAAGGGTATTTTAAATACTTGCCCCAGAAACAAAATATACATACGTATCATCTACATACAAACATTCCAGTGAATATAAAATACGCCTTATGAAGGTAAGGGCGATCACTATGGTACAATTTGAGAAGAGCCACACAAGACTAAAATTAACCGTGGGCAACAAGAGCGTAACAACTTTACCTACTTCAGTTTTAAAAAATGGTAAATACTAAACACAGAATACCTAGTTTAAAAACTGAAATACTACTGAGCAGTGGAAAACAAAGAGAAGCCTATTTCTGTCTGTATTTAAGACCTTAGATACTGTTGATTTGAATAGTGTAATAATTGTATTAAACTCTATTTTGAAATATAGTTTTTATTCAGATAAATAGCTGAAATGGGGTGAAAAAAAGGGTCCCAGATCTCTAAGTCCAATTTTAATTCTAAGCAGGTTTTAAATGAACTTGATAGCAATTACAGGATATTTCTAGAAGCTGTAACACAATTTTAAGGAAATAATAAACATAAAATTATTTTTATACAAAAGAAGTAAAACTACACCAGGATTAGAACTATTTAGATTATATGTTATAGTCTACATCAAGCATTTCCAATCTCTATTTTGTCTAGTGAAAGCAGTTCATGCCACAGTAGGAATTACAAATAATTCCTCTGCATTCAGAGTTCCAAGGGAAGCTTATTTGTCTTGATACAACTTGCAGATATCTACTAGCTGATAAATGGAAAGCCCAACAAGATTTCCAAACAAGATGTTTAACGTGCCCAGGTGAGTTGCCCAATTAGACTTCAAAAGCACACGCTGCTTTGGTCACTTGAAACTAAGGAAACCACGCACTCCATGTCAGAAGCCATTTTGGTCTGTCTGTCTGTACACTTTGTAATGCACAGGAAATGCAGGAAAGCTTTTTCCTTGTATGAACTTTTTTTTTTGGCAGAAAAGGATTCCACAGATAGTAATGAGTAAAAGCTTTTCATGGGGCAGAGATCATATAAACATCACATAGATAAAACAGATTTTAGTTTCCTCCTTCAAATGCAGCATTTCTTTAAAATCAGAGATTCTCTTCCCTTACCAGGGCACTTAGGTCTGAACTTTTGTTTCACTGAGTACAACACAATGTCACTACACTGAGCCTTCCATACCTCTGCTGCTCCTCTCCATGATCTTACTGCATCTTCTAGCTCATTTGTGGGGCTTAAATTTGAGGCTCCAGCTCCACCAACATTCTTTCTTTCCTGGGCTACAGCTTCAGCAAAGCAAGAGTGTGCCACTGGCTGGACCTTCTGCAAAGCTTGTGACAGGAACTGAAAGTGAACCTGCATCACTGTCAAGAAACATCGTCCAAGCACCTGTAGGAAGAAAAAAGCAATTTTTAAATCAGTAAGAGATTTTACAGAATTTTTTCCTTCTTTCCTGCTCAATGCTTGGGTTCAGAGACAAAGTTAAATTCTGATTTTTTAATTTAAAAAAAAAAAAAAAAAAAATACTAGTGCCTCAGACCAGAAGTAGCACTCAACATTTAACCATTCACTTGTGGAAAGAGGAGATCAGACTGACACAGTCAATTCAAGCTTCTGTGTTGTCTTTCACTAACCCTACCTTGATCTCAGAAGGAAAGAATGAAAAGTTTTAAGTTATTTTGCAATATCATGCACATTAAACAAAAAAATAAAAATCAAAGTAGCATGTTATCACAAGTGCAGTCAACAGCAAAAAACATTAACACACAGACCTGGCTGAATTTATGCTAAATATATCTATATTTTAAGACATGATAACAAAATCAGAAGAGTTTAATTCTGAAGTTTATCTTTCCAAACAGACCAACAATTACTAACAAACATGAAAAACGTTTTGCCACATAGTACAGATGCACTATGGTACTGTTTTTAGCATATAACAGTGACTGCAGAACACACACAAAATCGCAGTTCTGTCACTTGCATTGTCTGACAGGAATGCTAACGCTGGCACAAATCTTCTCATCAGAAGACTTCACTGTAACGTGTCACCTAATACTACTCAATTGGAAAGCAGGATGCAGAGTAGGGAAGAGCGAGCAGGAGGGCTGCTGGTCTGTTCCCATACCCAGAGGGACCAGCAGTGACAGCACACCAGTTCCTGCAATGCCAGAGCTGGCTCCACAGGGCAGCCACCCAAAGCAGTGGGCTCTGCACCCCATGTGCGTCCATCCCTGTTTACCCCCCTCTCACACAAACACTGCTCCTGAGAATTACGACCACAGATAGACCACAGTTACTACAAGCAAAACAAAACAAAGATCCCCAAAACCAAGTGTTTAGGTGTAGGCACTATGTGTAAAATTGTTGGAGTACGGCTGTTTGAAAAGGCAACTCTGAGGACAAAGCAGCATATACACAAGTGCTCTGCCTGCTTGCAAGGCCATGCTTTCTTAAGTGAACAAAAGCTTATAACAAAGAACATCCGGCATGCAGGAGAGAAGCAAGTATTTCCCAAATTGCTGCAGAAGTAATTTAAGAACTATTCAAAATGCTTTATTTCTTTTATGTAGTTTGTCACAAAGTGGTTTAAAACGTATATTTGACTTAATTAAAAAAAGACTAGACTTGAATAATAGTAATAATTCATAAAATACAAAGATAATGTACAAAGCCATTGTGCCTTAGAGCAAATAAATCATCTAGTTTATTTTCAGCTACATTCTTCTGGAATAAAAATATTCAGACACAATGATCTTACTGGCAAGATGCTGTAGTCATATGAACAGTTATATGCATTAGCTATCTGCTTTAAAAGGAGTCGTGGTGGCAATTCTTTTTTTCCATTGCATCCGGTCTCCTTTTGACATTCCATTCTGGTTTCATCACTTCCCTTCTTTGTATGAGGCATAAAATTAAACATTTTTGGTACTTTGACTGACCCCTGGAAGTGCAGTTTGCCTTACCAAAAAAGCATTCAGCAAATGATAAAAATGAATAAAACTTCAACTTTCCTGACTACAGAGACGGAAAGATTTATAAGAACACTGCAGTACATAAATAAATAAATAAAACTTGCAATGTGAATATTTCTGTGTACAAAAAATGCAGTTCTCAGGGGAAGAAGAAACCAGAACTCATTAGGAATTTCAAGCTGATGAGGTTTCATTTAAGGTACAGAGGTTGCAGTTTCTCCTGCCTTGAAATAATGTTCAAATAAACAAATGATTTAGTTTAAGTGGCACCACACAGCATTTCTAGCGTAATTTTTAATGTTGAGCAGCAAAGATAAATAGCAACATCTGCTTTGCAAAACTTCTGTTTTGTTTGAAAAATAATCCATTCCAGTCTTCCTCAGAAATAGTCAAGAGTGGCTTTAACTGCTTAAATAGAACCTAATTGGTGGAAGATTTCTGTACCTCAGAATTAAATGCTCACTCCACATTGCAAACTCACTTTGCTTTAAAATTCAGTTCATGGAGATTTTCTTTCAGAAGAGCCACATATCTGTCTTCACAGTGGGAAAGTGCAACTACCACCAGTTTAAATACAGTCACGGTTGGCCAGTGGTACCAAAGGTGTAAAGCAACACACTCCTTGTTGTGAGATCTGCAGAACTACACTTCTGTATGGATACAATACAACTGAATAACCCTACCTAAAAGGAATTTGTCATTCTGTTTAGGCAGTTGGAAGCAAAGTTACTTCTGAGGAGATGCAGTTTCAGACTTCCTTGTCATTGAAGCAGGTGATGAGTTTAATTAAATCAACGACATACACACAAGTGTCAGACGAGGCTGTACTGGTAGGTTACATTCTGCCCCACATGAACACTTTGCAAACAATTTTAGAATATTTTTATACAGAAAATGCACACACAAAACTGCCAGATTTCAATGCTGAACAGTGATGCCATGCAAATTCCCTGGGAAGCAAATGTTTAAAGAATCTGTTGATTATATATCACTACCATTAATAAAATTAACAAGTAACCAGTATCAGTCTTCCAAACTTGATACACACAGCGATGTGCAGTTCCAAGTACCATTCTATATAATGGAGTATAATGGCTGTGGCTTTTTCTCCCTAAACAAACAAAACAAACCCACAGACAAAAACATGACACCACAACGGGCTTACTCAGTGGTTTCCCTACTATCCTCATTTTCCTATTTATACCAGTTCTTCATGGTTTTGGTGATGACAAGTCCTATGCATAATTTGCCTACCCACTGAACAGACCAGATTAAAATATCAATATTATTATGTTAACAATTTTAACAACAAATTTAACAACTTTACTCAAACTGGTGTGCCAGATTATGAGATAGCCCTCTTTCTCACGTATTACTGAGAGTGAACAGAATATTGCTTTTTTTGCAAGGTAAACTGGATTCCACTGGTAGTTGCTCCTCTACCACTTAAGTTTTAGGAGACAAGGGCAATCTAACACACCTACCCAAACAAAAGACTCCTGAGGATATCTCTGAGCTGCCATTCAAGACATTAAAACATCCTGTTTCCTTTTAAGACCAAAAAAAAAAAAATCAATTATGTTCTTCAGTCACCTACTAGAGAAGATGGAAAAACAACTTTAGGTATTACTTTTTTCCCCCCTCAGTCCTACAAAAAAAAATTATGCTGCCTCTCACACTCTTTTCCCCAGTGTATTTTGGTGAAATTGCAAGCCTTAAATTTTTTCGGCTTCCATTCTGTGGATTTAAAGTGAGTTTTTAATCCTGCTTCTAGTTTTATGAAATGTTAACATTTCACATAGATCAGGAAGAAAAAAATATTTGTTAATTAAAGGTTTAGCATAAATAGTTCAGCATTCAAATCACAGAATAGTAGATTAGGAGAGGATCTCAAAGGTCACTGTACTGTCCCAAGGAGTAATTTCAGAGTCAATTCTGCTACACGCAAGTTTAACACACTCTGTAAGGTCTCTGTGATGGACTCCAAGTTGTTTCTTCTTAGAGCAAAATTCAACACTGCATCCATGTTGTTTCTTCTTAGAGCAAAATCCCTCTGTATTGCTGGGAGTGGGAACTGACGGATTTCAAACATTGCGTAACATTACTTTATTCCGAGGCACAAAGTGGGATCAAAGTAAGGGAGAGAAGATGGTAGCTGACTCAAATCTTACTTCTGGAGTCTCCCTACCATTCATAGCAAACCACTTCAGTGATTCTCTGACATTACAAAGTGCTCCCACAAATCTGAAATGAATCTCCCCTTCTGAAATTTACGTTCATTACTTCTTACTCCATCTTACATGGAAAGAAAGGACAGAACAATGCCATGACTTCTGGCAGCTTCTTACATACCTGATGACTACTGATTTTCCTTCTTAGTCTTCTCTTCTGTAAAAGTCGGTCTTTCTAGTTTGTCCTCAGAAGCCCTATTTTCTGGATGTCTGACTACTACATGTCCCTCTAGTTACTCACTATTCTAAGTCATGTAGTCACGCATGGATGCAGTGTTGAATTTAAGGCCATGATACCCAAAGTGAAGAGAGCTTATTCCTTATTTCATGGTTTATGTAGATTATGGTCATGTTAAAATACATGGCAATTGCCTCTGCACAGTTCTGCACAAATGATTTATTAACTGTGTTCAAGGTCTAGGAATGGTATCTTTTTAAAATATATAGCCAATCGTACTTCACTGCATGCTGAGCATAGAACATGGAGAAAACAAAATTCTCACTACTAACTTATATAGCTTCTCAACTGATATGCAGCTTTATGTGAACACTGGTGACAAAACACCTTTCTCAAGTGTTCAAATTTCCCTTCAGAATGGATAATACTAAGGAGAACATTGTTTAATTTAGAAGATGGCCTAATATCATTAGAAATTAACTAAAATGGAACAAGAAATCATAGGATCATACATTATCCAGAGCTGGAAGGGACCCACCAGGTTCCTGTAAGTCCAACTTTTGGCTCCACACATGACTACATAAAAGATTCAAACTATTGTTTGATTTTTAATTTAGACTTGTTAATTTTGGGCAGTGGGATGCTCTGTTTGTTTTGCTTTTATTATTATTATCATTTATTTTTTAAACTGGACATGAGTTTCCCCAAATAAGAAAGAGGTTTTTGTATTTCTAGCTGTAAGTTTAAATCTGATGGAAAACTACCAATTAGAATTATGTAAGTAGTACAATTTAATTACAATTTAACTCATTCATGACATCTTTAAATTTAGTGCAAGTCCTTGTACTAGAGTAACCACTAAGTATCTCATTCAACACAGATAGAACATAGCCATTGTAAATAACTTAATATTTCTGAGAACAAAGATAAAATGCTTCTCTTCTTATCAGCGTTAGTCACAAATACAAAAGAAGGCAGACAGAACTTTCAGTGAAGTAGTGATTTTTAAATAGAAGTCCAATTAAGAAGGAACAACACAAATTCACATGCAAAACAAAATCCCCCAAAGTAACTTACCTCAATGTCTTGTAGGCTGAATTCTTTTTGATCTTTGAAATTTGCAGCGCCTGCACTCAGTTCCATCAGCATTTTTGCTATTTCTGGTTTTATTGCTGCTGTGAGTCGACTCGCTGCTTCCATGACATGTTCCTGCACGTCTTTCAGTTGCATAGCTGCCTTAGAATAGTGAGAGTTCCTAAATACACTGCTGAAAAGGTCTGTAAGGAAAGTGCTCGTACGGCAAAATACGTTGAGTGCATCCAGATATTTGGAGATTCCCTGCTGGATGTCCGCAATCGGAGTCGTATGGGATACAGGGTGACTGCAGCTGCCCGCAGCAGCTGAGGAGACCAGGGGAGATGTTGGGGTTGTAGATGCCAGTGGTGCGCTCAGGGTCCTGCCTAGCTCAGGCATTTGATACTGCTGGTGTTGCTGCACTTTTTGCTTGGACCCGCCAAGCAAAAAGCGCCGCTTATAGTCCATTTTGCTTTCTTGTGCACTACAGCAATACATAAGTGAGTGCTTGTCCGAAGACTTCTTGAATTAACAATCACTTGTCAAATTCCTTCCCCAAATATATAGTTATGTACAGTAACAGTGGAGGACTGTGTACATAGGTTTCACAAAAGGCATTTCAAAAAGGCAAGCGTCTGTATAATCTGTATCAGCAGTGAGAAAGGCAGCAGATTTGCTGACTTGGTATTTTCAGTGTTCAGTGCAGCCCTGCTGCAGTTATAAACTGTAATCAGAAAGCAAACCAAAGTATCTCAATAATGCTCTGTCTGGGTCGTTATTCCACTCTGCACACAGAAAAGCAGAGAAGTTATCGCCTACAGTTTCTTCATGAGCATATTATCATTACTTGCTGTTATGTCTACAAAAATTTTGTCAATGCAAATAATATTTTTAGAAGCAATACTTTAATACAATTTTCCAATTAGTAGTGTCAGGAAAAGTGGAGCAAACCACCGATCAACAGCGATTATAAAAGCAGTGCAGAGGCGCCTTCCTTAAAAAAAGCAAATCCTTATGTCAGCAGATCTTCAAATGTCTTGACAGATCCAGTCTGCCAAATTGGTTTACTTGTAGTGTCTCTTCTTAATACTGGAGCGAAAAAAAAATCCGGACTCTGTATAGAGAAGACTTTCCAAGTGTAAGCTACTGAAAATTAGAGTGTTTATTTACTGCAAGCCTTCTTCCCCTTTTTGTTTGTTGAGGTAGTTGTTTCTGTTGTAACATTAAGTGGTGGTGCTTCCAGACTGCACTTGCCCTAGATTGTAGACTCAGAGCAAAAATGCACAAATGTATTTGTAAGGCCTCTAGGTCATTTCCTGCAAAGGAGAAAAAAAGTGCTTCAAATGTCATGAAACAACAAGAAGTATCACAATTTTAACATCCCAGTATGCTGCACAAGGCACACACTGTTGACAATACCTAAGACTGGAAAGAAAGAAGAGTTGCACTGATTGTCTGAAAGGCAGTTACAAGCTGGTATCATCGTGGTACTAAACTCAACACGGATGAGTATTTTCTTACTAATTCTTCTATCCTCCTAGACTGACAAACTTGGGACTAATAGTTAATCCCCACTGCAACCTTTCTACAGATAAGAACAGCAGAGATCTCCTAATGCTCAGGGGGAGGTATCTCATTTTCTAACCGTATCGTTTTCAAATAATTAAAAAGTCAATGAGACCTTTTTTTCATATACAATAATTCATTGCAGAAACCTGAGACTCCCTTTTAAATAATTTATTAAGTCAACAGACAGCTTTTTTATTATTATTATTTAGTACAACAGCAGATCTGCCTATATCCTGAGATCCCATTTCAGGATGATGTCCTGTACCTATCACAGGTGCAGAACTGCCTGAGCAGCAAATTGACCAGACACAAAAGCAGGGAAGATCCACAGCCTCCAGTACCACCCTGCTCCTACCAGCAAACTCAGGTACAACTAGAGAGCCACAATCACTTTCTGGAAAGCATCTGTAGGAAGGTGAAGGGAGCCTAAATAACAAGGTCAGTTTGCAAAAGGCAGTAGTCAAGGCCAGGCTGGAGAAACTAGAACTTCTGCAAAAAGGCACAGAGATTTTCAGGTCCTTACGTTTAGCCTAACACAGCTCATGACTGGACAGGGTTTGGCATCACATGATCATGTATAAAGGCTAAGTCATATCTATACAATGATCATAGTGACCCATGATCTCCTCTATACATCTTTGTATATAATTTTATTTTTTTTAATATAAAAATATGCATATTTTCACGTGTGTTAGGGGTGAAAGCCTATACTATCCTGAACAATCAACTTCTTCACTTTCAAATGTAAAAAAACAGAAAGAATCTCAGTTCATCTGGTTCTAACTTACAAGCTTAGTATTAAACAGTAACTCTTCTTTTGCCCTCTGAGAACTTTGAAGAATAGTCTAAATTTTATAGAAACCCCTTTAATTCAACAACAATATCTTTCTTTCACTATTACACCTGAAGTGTGAAACCAGTATTAATGTTGTCAAAATGGTTGGGGGAATGAAGAATTTCATCTTCAATCAAAAATTCTTCAGATAGGTGGAATAAAGAAACAGTACGAATTTGTTCACATAATGTGTGTAGCAGAAATGCTGAGTCACAGCCTGAAGCACTGATTGAGCACCTGGTGGGAAGGCAGGGCCAACCCAGGGGAGCTCAGTGCATGCAGTGCACCTGAGTGACCAGAAGTGGTGGAGCCAGGATCCACCCCCCTCCCAGCCCTCACTTAAGGGTTGGCCATGGAGGTGAGGGCATCTCTTTCTGGAGATCCCTGCATTCCTGAGGCCTTCCAAAGGCAAGCAGCTCTTTTCCTTTGTTTCTGTGGCTGCTCCATTTGGGCACATTCTCATTTGCTGTAGCCAAAGACTTTGCCACCCCGCTGTTATTGCAGTACTTTCATCCTATTATAGCATTACAGTGTGTTTTGACATATGTATGAAACACAACCTCATAGGTTAAAAAAAAAAAAAAAAAAAAAGCAGGAGAGACACAGTAGGGCAGAACATCTACAGAGAGCCAGATCGTCTCACACCCACTAAAACAGACATACAAGTTTTTCAGGAAGTCACTACTGCAGACAGTTTTGCTTCTTAGATTAAGAGCAAATTTTCTTCTACATGAGCACTTTTAAAAATATGATAAACAGATAAAACACAGCAGGCATTCCCACATGCATTTGAACATCCCTTATTAAAGTACTTCAAGCTGATTACTTTATTTCCTAATAACTAACTTTACACTTCTCATAGAATTCACAGTGAATGCATCAAAGTGCAGTAAACTCATTAAAATAGAATTTTCTAGAAGGTCTCAACATCATATAAAAGACAGAAAACATTTTCCTCCTTGCTTTACAAGCCTCAGTGCCATACAGTGGAGAGCAAGATTAAATCATTTGTCTTGACTACATAAAAATGTAGACAGAACAAGAGAGTTTGTTAATTTATATGCACCATGCAAGTAAATTGGTGATTATTTTCCCTAAGTAGACATGAGTTTCACATTGCAGAAGAAGTTAAAAAAAATAATCGTGCAACATGTGTTAATTAGTGCCAGAAGTAAAAAAGTTAATAAGGAGGAGTTTGAGCTATACAGCACTGGATTATACAAGCACATTAGAGATGCATTATAATTTGGCTCTTCTGATTACACACTGAGCCTCTCAGGAAGCTAAGGCACTGAACTTAACACAAACCTGCTACACTCTGAAAGAACACACGAAATGCAAAGTGGTAGGAAATACAAACACACTTTTTTTTTTCCTCTATTAACAAACATTAGAGATCAATATGTCTTACAGACAATTTCATAGTCAAATACGCAATTCTTCAACATTTTGCAGGCTTCAAAATTCACTTATAATAAAACCAATACGAGTTTAGAGAAGACAGCTTATGTCTTCTGCATCTGTAAAGACATTTATTCGAGGAAAGACATTGACACTTCTGAACACTATGCACATGGGGAACACTACATGTATTACATATTCCATAATGAGACTCCAACATGCTATGTATAAAGTAAACACTCTTCCTTTTGTATCTTTCCCTGAAAAAAGTGAAGAGAGGCCTGTTCCCACGCTCCCCTCTCCCTCCTCAATACTACTGCTGCACCACAGCTCTTGGGGACTCTGTATTACAACAATTTGAACTTTGTGCCAGTCCAAATCTTGCTGTATTAGAAAAAAATGCAAAGGATTTCATTCTGGTGATACAAGAACAACACGCTATCTGTCCAACATACAACTGTGAGGTTTGTACGAGTATTTCATTTCGTAGGAAACACAAGTATTCAGAAATCAAGTACAGAAGACTGAAAACAGCATAGCACAAATGAAGAAGTTGTATTCCCCCCCATGTAATCAAGGCCAAAACGTTGTTCATTCGCTATTCAAAGTTAAAAATAGTACTAATATACAGCGTAAAGCAAGCTCTACATTGAATTCCACTGAAAACTGTAGAGTGCTACTGAAAAAGCTCATCACCTTGTTTGTGCTCTCATTGCAAGGGATTGTTACATATTTGAATTTCCACACACAGCTGAGCAGACTTCTGCATGAGCTGCTCTAGCAGCTGTCACATATACATAGACGAAAAGCTGCAAATTGAATTCACTTTTTTTTTTTTAAACACAGAGTACCCAATTTTTTGTTTGTTTGTTTAGATGCTTCCCAAGAAATGCCAAGTATTTTCCCCAGCTTCACTGATTGCAAGAGACACAAAATAACATGGAAGAGTCTCATACAAACAGAATTTGGCACCTTCCACTTTTTTTTCACATGAGCAATATGAGGCCTAATACCTAATCTGCTCCATATGCTATTACACTGCAATAAGAGGAGGCAACATTTTCTCTGAATCAATAAAGGAAATTAAGTGGAGGAAGTAGTGATAAAATACACAAGTCTATCACTGGTCAGGCCAGTTACACAGTTACTGCCAAAGTCCTTCCAGTCAACTTATTTATCATCTACATAAACGTTCTGTAGACCATACTGGTGTTGCATTTTAACCCAGCAGCAGCTCAGCACCGCACAGCCCTTTGCTCACTCCCTCCTTCCCAGTGAGATGGAGGAGAGAACAGGAAAAAGAAAGGCAGAATTGGTACGTTGAGATATTTATCATGTTTTAAAATGGATTCTGATCTCAATTTTAAGAACTGCTTGCAAAGGTGGCCTTCGTGAAATTTATTGTTATTTCAGTGAAAGGGCAATATATGCATAAATAACATACATACAGATAAGATGATCTGAAATACTCTCCAAGAAAAGCTCAGGTTACAAGTAACACTTAAGTACTGCACCTCCTTTAGCGTGACGTGCTCCCCCAAACTCAGGATGAGCTTATCTCCACAAGCACCATTCATGTAAAACAATCAAATACAAAAATAACTAAGTGCAATTAACATTTCCCAAAAAGGTTACTCCAAAAGAAACAACCCTAGTGGCCAGATGACTTACCAGGAAAAGGGCTGAACAAACAAAGTCTACTGCAAGGCCAAAAGGTCAGCAAGCTGCCGAGTCACAGGCCGCCTGTGAGAGCACAGCAAGTCCCTCTCAATTCCAGTTGCACAAATTTGTGCAAATCCACAAGTTACTCCACTACTAAAGAAGTTATTCCACCTTTCAATTCTGCTGCCAGTAATGAGTAGAGTGGATCCTATTCCTGGCCAGGCTACCCGAAGTCCAGATGTGGTTACCATCAAAAATAATCTGAAATGATCTTAGACACCTGAAGAGCAAACCAGAAGCAAAGTGGTAAGGAAAGCCTACATAAGACCAGTCTCCCAACATTCTCACCAACAGCAGGATCAGAACTGAAGACCTTACCTAAACAACACAGATTTGTGCATCTCGCACTCACTGGTTACAGACTATTATTTCAGTGGCCAAAAGCAGGGACCACCAGCAGGGAAGGACAGTTGGCCCAGCTCCCAGCCATGAGACATGCCCTGCCTTCCTCACCACTGCAGAGGTCCTGTGAGCAAAGAGAAGACAAGAAAGCAGCACAGAGAGGCCTAACTACACAAAGGCTTGAAGCCAGCAGTGTGCATCACAGCAGAAAGTTCAACAAGAGATATGAGGAGTCGCACTCAAACGTGGTCCTTGTAAATTAGCCTGCACAAGCATACTTCAAGGCACAAACTAATCATATCAAGTTCTCATCCAGACAGAAGAGCCATAGCTGTCTACAATGTGAGAGGTGTGTTTTTTTTTTTTTTTTTTTTTTTTTTTGCTTCTGTTAAGTAGAATACTAATGGTAGATGAGAGTAAGAGTGAACTAGGACAAAATGTGCTCTTTCCTCTAAACAAACTTTTCAGGATCCTAGAAAATTAAAAAGCTAAGAAAAATACCCTACAAGTAGTTCCCAATTGCCTTTTTTCTTCCCAATTTTAAGACAGACACAAAGAAATTGCACAGATTTTAACTGTGAGTTGATTCATTTCAAACTATTCCAAACTAAAGATGGATTGCATCCACAGCAACAGAGTATGGTAAGCATCTACAACACATACTTATTTAAAAAGACTAGAAATTAACATCCATAGGCCAGAGATTATAATAAAGAATAATAGAGCTCATTAACAGATTTCATAACCTGAGAAATTCCATTCTGCCATCAAGTAAAACATCTCCACTCTCAATTAATATACCACTTCTAATAATATTTAAGTTGCCATATCAATAATAATGAGAACATGAAGGAGTTTCTCAATAGCAGTGTAACACTTCATCTGTAAAAAAGAAACACCACAGAACTAAGCTACATTACTGGGATTATGCAGTTAAAAACCTAAGAGTTATAAAAAGAAAACAGTATATGTACTGCTGGAAAATTCTAAATTATGTGTTTTGGAAGAAAGCTTATATAAACATAGGAATGATAAACCTGCAATACAAAAAAGCATAGTTTTTTATTATTAAATGGATTATTTATGGATATTTATAATATCCATTAGCTTGTGGAACATGGTTGACAGTAAGAAGTTACAATAACAAGAGATTACTTCTCATATACTACTTACGAAAGGTAACAAAAACATTTAATATTATTAACATTTTAAACTTTACTTTCCTGGTAAGAATTCAGTGTTGTTTTTTTTTATAAGGTGAATTACACTTGGAAGCAGTGTCTTTCCCATTGCTCCTTAGTCACATACTCAAGATTTCAAACAATTCATTTTCTTGGCTGAGGTAACAGTTTTGGTGGGAGAGGATGCCTGTGCCAATGGCCCAGCTGGCACTACACACCACTTAAACTCAGCTGCCTTTGGTCAGGTGCCTGTGTACTTATCCTACAAAGCCAGAAGGAAAAAACCTGGGCTGAGAGTCTTTCTAACAGCGTGGGCTGCAACCACTGGAATATCCAAGCACCTTTTGCATTTGAAAAATCTCCATTTGAGGAAGGCAAAGAAAGAAAGGTAAAGAGAGACAGAAATAGCCTATAACACCAATATCACTTTAGTTCTTGCTAGATCATGGATTGCTTTTGTAGGGATTCCTTGTTGGCTGCTTGCCCAGAACAGTTGGAGGGGAAAGAAAAAAAAAACAAAGCAAAACAAGAAGTAGGCAAGCCAATCCTTAGCAAGCCCATAAAGCCCCTACTGGAAACATCCCCCTTCCAGCATCTACCCTTTCTAATATTGGCTCACCAGACACCGTAAGCCACTCTCCTGGCTATTCCAGGGCTGGATGGATGTCAATGGCCACCAGCACTGAATCTGCTCAATGCCTTCCCTTCTGCCAGTTGGGGACCACAGCTCACAAAACACAATCCACAGGGAGTGGATAGTTACCCATAGTTTAACTTGACTCAAACTGAGCATTCTATTGAGTTGTATATAAATCTAAACAGATCGATTTGTTAATAACAGAAACTGATTTTCTCATTTAGTAGTGACACATTTACAAATAGAAGCATGGAGATTTACTAAATTTAAGGGGGAGGCTTCAGCAACTTAATTTATTAGCTTGTCAGAGACAAATTTCACTGATGAAGTATCTAATATTTATAGACAGTCTCTGAAACTATTTATTATGTTTTGTCTAGGCCTTTTTTCCCCTCCAAAATGACCCTCCTTAAAATAACACTATTAACTTATTTGTGCTAACTTGTGTTTTTTGGACTTGTACAGAAAAATACTCTAGAAGCACAACTATGCTACATGTCCTAAATGAAAAGCAAAAACAAAAATAACCCACCTCTTGTGCCCAAAGAAACAAATCACTAAGGACTTTGTTTTGGAGTGTTTTTTATGACTGACAGAACTGAAGGACACTAAAAAACACCACATCTTCAGAACTAGGTAAGGACTGAAAATCTTGACTACTCAACACTGTACCACCTCACTTGCAAGTGCTTAACCCTTCAGGAAAGTCCTGAACTATCCAGCTGTGCTCCCTATTAAATACATGTGCAAGGTAGGTAATCTTCTAAACCAAATTCTGTATTGTCAGTATACTGAATGCATTTTTTTCCCCAGGGCATTGCCCCAGAACTATGTCAGACAGCTTCTCACATTTTGTTTTAATTAAAACCTGTAACACAGAATGACACTAACTGAAATCTCAGCAGTAAGATATGACAGCAAAAGGAAAAGCTAGTGAAAGGAATGTGTTACACCAAACCTTCTCTCAGCCTTGAGTACCTCCCTGGACGTCAGAAATAGATGCCTGTGTCAGATCAGGATCACTGTTTCAATCCTCCCTTGGTAGTAGGTGCTGCTCTGATTTAAAAACGGGACCAGTTCTCTTTTGAAAGAAAATTGTGCATGAAGAGAAGGAAGATAATGCCCGTTCCTGATATGGTAGCTTAAAGCATTCGCAGAAAGCATGAGAGCATTATTGTGCAGTGTGATTCACAGCCAGAGACTCAAGACCTATCTTCAGATCCCAAAAGGGTGCACTAAACAGCCATAAGCATTCACACTTTTGCTCTCTCAGAACTGTATACCATGCTAAGATGAACAAAGATTCATGGGACCACAGTGAGAGCAAGCATAAACATTGTAAGCTTTCCATAAAAAAGACACAGCTCTGCCTCTCAGAATATATTGTCTACAGAGTTCTTTCATTCTCATCACTACCTACAGGACTGCTTGGAAAGAGGTGCCTGCTGTCTCTGAAAGCAAACCACTTGCAGTCAAAGTACTGAAGACCATGGCTTCAAGGAAGAGATGGAAAGCAGACAATTTTCTTATTCTCAAGTCTGAGAATAAGTTAACATCTACCCCCACAAATGGGATTTTTCAGCCTTTCCCAATGAAGGGAAGACAAGAAAAGAATGAACTACAGAAAATACTAAATTAAAACATATATGGAACAGCAATATTAGTCAGTGAGGCTTGTACATTGTGGCCCAGTTACAGCCACT
Organism: Meleagris gallopavo; assembly: GCF_905368555.1. NCBI lineage: Eukaryota > Metazoa > Chordata > Aves > Galliformes > Phasianidae > Meleagris > Meleagris gallopavo. The sequence continues at coordinate 10,321,025 of NC_139416.1, forward strand.
TCAGGTAACGTACCCTTCGGTCTTTCCTTCTAAATCCACACAGCGCATCATATGTTCAGAGATGCACTTAAAAGACTTTTTAAACTGCAGAAGCCACCTATGTGTTTCATAGTTAAAAGGTAGCAGCAAAAACAAGTACTAAGAAAGCAATAATTGTTTTTTATTTCTCTATTAAGTACAAAACCAAGGCTTCCCACGTTTCTGCAGAAGACCAGCTTTCACTGGAAGCACAACAAAGAACAACAACAAAACACAGACAATGTTACAGTCTCATAGTAGACATTTCCAACTGGAAGCAGTTTAATCTTTGAACTCAATTCGGTAATGGACTATAGCATATGATTAATTCCAGTAAAGTCAGTAGTATCTCTCATATACTCAAGTACTTTGTTAAACCATGAATTACAGTTTTCTAGTATAAATAAATGCCAGATGTATTTTTCAGTACTATCAAATGAGACAAGAAGATTTTAGTATACATTGTAAAATGAATGCTAAAACTTTCTAAATTTTTTCCTTGCCTAAATCTCTTCAACAATTTGCTTTTTGCAAATTGCTTTGAAAATCCTAGTTACTGTTGAGTCAGTGCAGACGAAGGATTCGAAGAAGGCTCAGTGTTGAGCTTTAATTCCTACTTGTTTAAAATGATTTGTTCATGGTCTCAAATACTTCATGAAAAGCTTCTGCATCCATGGAAACAGGAATGATTCCTACCCTTTGGCAAAGTGCTTACAGATATAATTGAAATTCTCTTCTTTCAAAGTCAGGTTCTTCTGAGGAAGTTTTCATTACCCCCAAACAAATCGTATCTTAAACAAAACTTGAAAAGACAAGTGGGAGTAAGAGCCCAAGTCAAATACTACAGTGTTTAAGCATGACATACCACATATATTATTATATATATACACAAAGGATAGCATAACTTTACAGGACAGAGGGACTAAAATAAGAGATGGGATTCATTATGGATAAATTTACCAACACAAGTGTGGGAAAAACATTTGTAGCCTCACATGGGAAGTGATGGGCTCTGGCCTGATCTTGGTGTTACAACTATTTTTGTTAAAGTGTTAAAGAGTTAAAAGATTAAGTCTTAGATCAGCAAAGGAGCTTCTTGGGACGGGAGAGGGGAGGATGAAGGAGGGAGGGGGACATTGGGAAAACCAGAAAACATAGCTATGTCCCTATAAATTCACTTTTTACCCACATTCCACATTTAACATGCTGTGCTGGTCTCCATATCCTTTCCTCCACAGGGGTCCCTTTGGCTTTACTAGAGACCAACCACAGGCTCAGGGTGCCCTACATGCAACAGATCACTGAAGACAGTTTTACACATCTGTAGCCCTCAAGTTTACCCTGCTCCTGCCTTTCCCTAGGTATCCATTTAGAACCACTGCGCAGTTACATAAGGCTGAGTTAGATCCATTGTGAAGTCTGAATGTAGCCTTTTTTTTTTTTTTACCTCCTTAATCACTACAGCTTACGGATTATCAGAAGCAGCACAGTGACAGCAGTGACATCCTATTTACAGCTGCTCTCTGAAACAGCTGATTAAGAAATCAATGAATGAAAAACACTTCTGTTAACTTCTAGACAAGGCTTCCAGCCAACACAGAAACTACGCCTCACAAATGCACAGTACTTGCACTTATTAGTATATACATATTTGGAATTCAATCTTCTACACTGAAATAAATATTCCTATACTACATTCCTAGGCTGTTCAAGCAACATAAGAAAGAAAACTAAAACTCAGAGTCACTTCAGTACCCAAAGATTTTAGTAGTGTTAGACAAAAGTAATGTTTCAAGGCAATGAAAATTATAAATCATCTTATGTATACTTATGTATACTTAAAGCTCTTCTGTGAAGAAAACATTTTTGAGTAATAGAAGCATGAGACAGATTATGTACAAAAAATTCTGAGAAGCCTTTATGAGATTTTTTGCCTGTTTATAGCAAGGATGATGACATGTTTCAAAACATTTGGAGTAACTCAGCATCAACCATCTTTCCTTTCCCAAATTACTATACTGCTTCTAAATTTTCAGTGCTTGCCACAGAATATAACTACAACATTGATACTAAACTACATAAAGAAAAAAAAAAGCCCTGTAAACATGTTTTCTTATTTGCATTAAATATACTAATCTTTGTCTACTTATGCAAATGAAATGGCTACTATTTCCAAGTATTTCCACATGCAAACTGTTCACTTTTTCATATTTAGTAACTATATTGTCATTCTATTTCCTTGTGACTGATACTTAGGACTAATTCAATATTTACTTGTTTTTAAATATTTACAATATTTATTATCGTCAGCACACATTAGAGGCTTTATCTATTTGAATATTTTCCTTCCCCCTCACCCAACTCATTCACTGAAAGTCTCCTACTTGAGAAGCACTAAGCATTCTGAAACACAAATTTCATCTCCAGAAATAGAAAACAGGAGTACCTCATATCAGAAAAACTGACATCAGCACATGCACTTACTGTCTCCTGACAGTTGCAACCATGAGCTTTTTTGTCATCTAGCTAATGCAGATATTCATGTCTCTGCACTACAGCTCCTGTGTTCTGACTTTTAAATGGTTTACAGGCTTACTGTGTTTGAGCAGCAGCAGATTCATCAGTGTGCAGCTGGAGTTTTGCCCAGGATAACAAACTATTCTATACAGAAGAGAGGGACATGATAATTAGGCCTTTCATATCCCTCTCATGTTGAAAATTATGGAATTATCAGAAAACTGTAATCATGGAAAATGTTAAACTAAGGAGAATGTATTTTTATAGCAAATTAACATAATTATGTTTACCATATTTGGGCCCAAAGTTGGCTGGCAATTCAGTCTGTATATAGACAGCAATATCTGATTCACAGTCACAGGATATGAACAAACCAGGGCAATCCAGTGTGCACAGCAGTCTCTCCTATAACAAAACCAAATATCCATGCGTACGTAATGCAACAAATGCATCTCACAACACCACTGCAAATCACAATTTCCTGAGTTTTAGTAGGTGAATAATTTTAACCTTGATTCCAAAATCCTTCTTGAACTAATCTTCATGACAAGAGACTTTCTGAAACTGTCAAAATGCTTTGCTTCCAAAAAATCTACATTTTTATAAACTAAATTATATAGAAGTAATTTCTGTAGTTGATGAATGAACAGTAGTGACAAGTAATTTGAGTTTCTAAAGATTAAAAACTAGAAATGGCAGCATGCATACTTCATAACCTTTCTTCACTTTTTCCGATCAAAAGAGCTGCTTATGTCTTCGGCACAATTATTTCCCTCCTCATTAAGACCAGAATTTATAAATCTTAATTACATATAGTTGAGACCTAAAATAGCACTAACTCATACTGTACAGTTATGGGTCAAAACGTGATTAGTTATAAAAGATCAAATGTAATAGTATCCTCCAGTTTTTACATTTCTAACAAATATCTAAAGGGAAAAACATAGCAACTCCTTGCCAACTGTAATCTTTTGCCCTTCAAGTACACCCAAAACTTACCCAGTTCTGCCTAGATAAAAATGTTCAGTCGCTCAATTTTCTGTAAGTCCCATTAACAACTGGTCCAAGCAGAAGTTAAGCACCAGAGACAAAAGCACTCTCCTCTTGCCCTTCTTAAGCAAGCCTATGTGTTCCAGCTGATACCACTTCACGTTTACTACAATGGCAACAGCTTAAATCAGACTCCTGCATTTAATGTCATCTATTAGCTGCTTCAGTTAACATGCTCTCTATCTGAGTCCATGGAAGAATTCACTGCCTTTTATCCACACAATATAAATGGCAAAATGAACCACAGGTCAACTTAAAATTAAAAAAACTGCAGACTGAAAGCTAAGGGCTGTTAGAGCACACTTTGGCCTCCATCCACTCCTTACACTGACACAGCTGGGAGAAATTTCTAGTTTCTCAGAGACCTAAATGATTGAGTTTTACATTTACATGTTCCCAGGAAGACTAACTTGATTAAAATTGTCTTCTTTATATTAAAAAAAGCAGATGTCAATACATTAGCAAGCTACTGTTCTGCTTCCTTTAAAAAGTTCACACTCTTAACAATGTAGTTTACCGACTTCATTCAATAAAAATAAATTTACACATTTGGAAAATAAATCTCACCCTCTATAATCAGTGTAGATGCTACTAAGGAATAAAAATAACAACAGCAATTTGCTAACAAATGCATACATGGCATTCCACCGCACATCTCTGCAGCAGACACGGCTCTGCCAACTTCCAGCTTTAAGCTACTACATTAAATACACAGCATGGAAAGGCACACAGCAGTCAAGCTGATGTTCAGATATACGTATGTGACTTGACGTCAAGTGATCTTCTCTTTAAAAAAAAAAGTTATTAGAAAATATTCCCCAAAGAACTCTCCACATATTTTCCAATAAAATATCAACTGGGAAATAATTATCTGACCTAATTTACAACATATAATGCACAGTCAGACCACCTCATGATCTCCTGAAAGTAGAAGTACTGACAGTTTCATGTAAACAGCTAAGCTCTCATCCATCCGCATGATTTGTCACCAAGTTATTTATTATGTGCCAAAATTTCTGCACGGAGTTGTGCAAGAAATTTCTCTCCCAGCAGAGGACACAGACAGATATTCATGCTGGTATAATACATCTTAGAGAAGACATTACATTTATGCTTCGACCCATAAAAGAAATTAACATGATGTGATCTACTGACTAGAAACCAGAGAAAGACATCCCTAAGCAAAGCTGAACACTTAAATTTTGCCAGATCTTTCTGGAAACTCAAGTGTCCTTTTCCCTTTGGGGCACCCTGTACCATCAGCCCAAGATACCCCACACAAATATACCACTGGCAGATCCTAACTTCACACCTCGTTAACAGAATCACAGAATCACAGAATCACAGAATTGTAGGGGTTGGAAGGGACCTCTAGAGATCATCGAGACCAACCCCCCTGCCAAAGCAGGTTCCCTACACCAGGTCGCACAGGTAGGCGTCCAGGCGAGACTTGAATATCTCCAGAGAAGGAGACTCCACAACCTCCCTGGGCAGCCTGTTCCAGTGCTCCGTCACCCTCACCGTGAAGAAGTTCTTACGCACAGTTCGCAGTTCTTAACGGAGCCTCTGTATTTCAATATTCATTAACAGAGCTGATTTCTATGCACAAATGAAGATTGGAAAGACGCATTTAAAATATACCTAGTGTCTACTCATGTGCCACTTTAAAAAATAACTACCAAATGCAAAATGCGAGGCTTACACTTGCGTGGTTTAAGCCAAACGACACTCCTTCCCAACACCTCGTGTTGGCAAAGGCCCTTCTGCTGCAGAAATTGTGACACAGTAACGCTCTGCCAGCCGTAGCATGTGGCAGAGATGCCAAATACACGTAAGCAATGTTTCATTACGAGCCGATGCACCTACCAGTGATCCGGCCAGCCCCCTTTCAAACACATTTCCCAAGTGCTACATTTAGAAAAAGCGACCTTTTTGCCACTGGGTCTGTCTGTGTAGAGAGCGTGCCAACAGCCCAGGCAGAGCCACCCACCTCAGCAGTCCCAAGCACCGTCCATGACTAATTGGGCAGGGACAAGAGATGGTACGCAAAAGGCGACCAGCCGTAACATTGGGTGCCCAGGAGACGCCTGGTAAATTTTACTTAATATATTACATCCCCCCCAGGCACCATTTTTAGCTTCTGCTGGATTTCCTCCCTTCTCCCCACCCCCTAGCAGGCTCCAAACCTTGAAGTAACCTTGCTCTGTTCCCCCCCCCAGAGACGCCTCCGTGCCTGAAACATAACCTCTAATCTTATTTTCTATTTCTAGCATACAATTCGCGACCCTTATCCCAATTTTTTAAATTAAATATTCTGTGTTGCAGACACTGCTTCCTATAGTTACGATAGTGCACACACCACACCAGAATTTATAACCATATGCTTCTTGTTGAAGACAATTTTACATTACTTTTAACAGCATTAGAAACATACAGTATTTCTGTATTACAGATTTACAAGCCTCTGAAAAAGAAGTTTTCATTGCTGCTGCCAATACTCCACTGCAATGGAACAGCTTTATTCGTTGGGAGGTTTAGATAAAGACCTTAAAATACAACAGCACTACATTTCAGTCTGCAAAGTGAAGCATAAACTTTCAGCAATTATACATACTTAGAGAGTATTTGCAGACATTAAGCTAATGTCTTACAAACTACAGAGTTTCTACTACAAAGGAAGCCTTTTCACCTACCACTACTTGTATATTAGAATGATTTTGCTTAAACTTGGGAATTTTTTAAACAATAACAAAATCTGCAGTTTATGTTTTCTACACAAAATACATTAAAATAAAAATGGCCTCCTGTATTGGATGGCCATCTTGGTCAAAATTTATTCTTATAACTCGCCAGCACAATCCGTAATCCCCTTTCATATCTTTATCAATTTTTTTTTCCATCTGAACAATTGCTAAGGTGAAACATTCCACTCTGCACAAATTCCCCAGAGAAGCACTTTCATACAGAACAATTCCCTGAAGAATGAAAAAATATTTTTCCATCCCCAAAGTGCTGAAAAACAGAGTTTTCAGGATGCATCCCTGGCCAGGAGACTGCAGCTGACATAGCCGTGCCCTCTGCAGAGCTGCACAGTTACAAGAACATGTCTGCATTTTCATCAACACCATGCTAACACTCTTCCACCTACCCTAAAATAACCTATTTGAGTCCTAGAAAACACATTGCCTCAGAAGGCTGCAGCGATGTCTATCACTGTTCAGCTGGCCATGCTTATTCTGTAGTGAAGGACAGATCTGGTCACTTTGCATTAGTGAATACAGAGTGAAAATGGAGGAAAAAAGAAACGAGCATAAATTCCAACCTATCACATCCCAAAATTTTTGTATCAAGCTAGCTAGCTAGCTTTCAAAACAGGGCCAACTATATAGGCAGTGCACTTCTTTCATTAATCAGAAAATTAGTCAACCTAGAATGATAAGAGCAAAGAAATTGCCTTTTGTGGCTCAAAAATTATTCTCTGAATTACAGTCTAGCCATAATCAGCTGAGGGGACAACATGAATACACAGGTAAAATTAAGAAAAGAGGAATAATTTTTGGACTAAGATATGAAGTGCTACAACAGGCTTTGTTCAATTTATATACGCTATCAAAATGTTATACAATAAACACAGTTTACTTTCCATTAGTCTGCGCAGGCCGTTCTAATAAGTATCATTAGTTTGTTCTACTTTCTCTCTCCCACTCCTTCAGCCTCTATCCTATTCTCAGCAGAGCATCCTTTAAATTTATTGGTAAGCTCCACAAAAACTGAATACCACAAGTGGGAGTATAGCCTCTAGCAATTAAGAATAAAAGCAGATAAGTGAACGTAAATTAGACTAGAGAAAAACATGTGCAAGAACTTCTTAAAACAGTAGAGCTAAATTTTGAAATGGATTGGAAAGCAATAAATACAAAAATATTGAAGTCTTATCTCACCCATGTACTTAGCGCATCTGTTTATACCACAGAGCAGAAGTTAGCCTGAGAACAGGAGCAGTGCAATCAGAAGCAGCCCAATTTGACATTCCTTCTTAGATGGCTACTGGGGGAATAGAAAACTGAACTAAAAAGATATTGTCAACATAAATGAAAACTTCAAGTCAAGACTGCCTTTCCCTCAGAAAAAAAAGGTGTTGCAAAAACATATTTTGGATGGCACCTTCATCAAGTCTTAAGGTTCAATGTTTGAAAGCTTTTTTTCCCCACCACCCCAAAATGACAGCTAGAAAGTTCTCAAAAACCATCATTGTGATTCTCGTGTCAATGAATGATAGCCACAAAAATGTATTATAGCACTAGGAAACTATTTACCAGTATGTTTTCAAAAAGGATGCTGCTATTCAAACGGAAAAAGAGTATCACACCACTCCTGTTGGACAATCTAAATAACTATTTCAAAATAGTGCATTCATTAAGCAACTTATTACTGTGGTCTCCATAAAATACATAAGAATTAATACAACACTGCTTATCAGATGTAAATATCATATTAAAAATGTTTTCCCACTACCTCTGCCTTTAGCATGAGAATTACAGAAACAATTCTGAAGTACTCAGTGAGGACAGTATCAAAAAGGTCTTCCTCTTTCAAAACTGTTTCTACTCCCACCTTAACAAACAATGCGCAACTCTGTTAAGTTTAGGAAAAGTATTTCTCTCCCAGTGTTCTTTTTCTTTAATTTGATATCTAAAATTTGATGAGTTCTTTAATGTTGCCCATTCTGTGAGTAACAGGAAGGTATTTCCAACCTCACCCCATGGAATTCTGCCTGTTTTATAGTTCCTAAATCTGTCCTTGTACATAGCCTGGCTTTTTTCCCCTACCCAAAAATACATTTTCCTTTCAACACGTTTACTTTACCTTCTTTTGCTTACAGAGGGAAATGTGCTTTCGGCAGAACAAAAAGGGCAGTCTGTTAGTGTAGTCACTTCTGCCCAAGTTCTTCTATTGCTAAAGGACCTCTTCTTCCTGTCTAACCTGCAATAGAGTTAAGAGATAAAAACAAAAATAATGACTCTTTCCACAGATATCCCAGGAGAAGATTAGTGGAATTATTACTTGAGCAAAAAGTTCACCTTATATTTGCTTTAAGATAAACAACACAGTAATAGTCCCTGGTAGAACAATTAGCTGCTAGACCTAAGCAGTAACCAAGGCTCATGTTTTCCCTATTTTTCTTTTAACTATGTTCTTCATGTACAAGTAGTATAATTCTTTTCACAAACTGACAGAAAACTGAATGTCTGTACCCTGATCCTCAGTTGCTGATGGTAACAGGAAGTACAAATTGTTACTGCACAATCAAACACAACAGCTAATGCACTTCAGTGGGAAGGACTCCAAAGCGTATGGAGGAAAACCAAAGCAACACAACACTGTCTTACTACAGCTACTCCTTCCTTTCAAGGCTTCCTGTGAGGATCTTGCTCTACATCTAGACTTACTCTGTTAGGCAATAACAATTCTATATTCTGCATAAGCTTGCAACATACAACCAAAGGAATCTGCCAAAGAATAGCATAATGAACAAATAGAGATGTGCTACACCTAAACTGTCCATCTTTTCCCAAAAAGCTGTTTCCTTTTACCTACTATGATATCAAGTCTGTTGTTATCTGCAAGCTTTGAACATTAAAAATATACCTTACTTTCTGATCACAAGTCCATAGGATCAGTCCTCTTTTCAATTTCTTCCTCCTACTTTTACATTCACCCTAGCAAACTTAAAAACCACAGTATTAGAGATGCATTCTTATAACTCACCAAGGTACTTATCTTTGGTTTTAGTCACAACAAATATTTTCTTCTCAGACCTAACAATATCCGTTACATTTATATTTCATGATTTTCTCAAAAATTCTACTTCAGAAATAATAATTAAAAAAAAAAAAACACAAAACCTTTTCGCAAAACATTTTGTAACATTATCTGGTTGGAGCAGACCATGCCACGTCCTGCATTTACCACCTCCTTTATTAGGACTAATCAATACTAAAGTCATAAATGAGACTAACTGCAATCAAAGCAGTATTTCATACACCAGCTATCATTCATGCAGTAGAAGAGTTTAAGTAGTGCTTCAATTACACAGATACTAACACAACAGAGTTTAGAACAATGGGAATCTTCCCACATTTTCAATATGGAAGATTTCTCCTTACCTTTTTCAGCTAACAATCCATACCACATACATACAATCAAGAGCATTTTCAACTTGACTTAAAGTGTAAAACAGGAAAAAAAAAATAAAAAATGAAAAAAGCACAGGAGAATAAAGTAGAATGACTAGATTCAGCAGCATAAGAAATGAAATTATTGTGGGCTTGGCAGTAGAACCAATAGTGTTTTCTTTACATCATATGAATATGATGATCAATATCACATTAAACTATTTATGGTGTCTCAAATGCTATTAGTAAGGCAGTCTACAGCATTTTAAGTTCTTACATGCATACCAACAAATTATATTAAACAGTACAGCCACTTACAAAATGCATCTGTATATCCCCCTTACAGCTAACGTATTGTTCTGTCTGGAACAAAAACTTCTTCCATCGTCTGTTTTCCATATCTTTCAGATTACTCTGCTGGCATATCTTTGCCTCTGAAGTTGAAATGTAGACATTTCTTTGTCCATATTTTGGGCGAGACAATGGGTTTTTATTGGTCAGAATCAGTACTTCATAATTACTTTTTAATGTTAAATTATGCAGCTTTACTGTTAAGTTCCTAGAAAACAACTCAACAATGAATACCAGTCAAAAAAATCTTGATTTTTACAATGTGCCATGTCAGTAAAAATTACAGCACCTTAAGCCACATTTACCAGAAGGCTGTGCTGCCTTCCAGCAAGACCTGGACAGACTGCAGAGCTGAGCAGCAATATACCAGATGAGGTTTAACAAAAGTGCAGAGTCTTGCACCTGGGAAGGAATAACCACCAATATCAGCACAGGCTGGGACATGACCTGCTGGAGAGGAGCTCTGCAGAGAAGGACTTGGAGGTCCTGGTGGACAACAGGTTGGCCATGAGTCAGCAGTGTGCCCTCGTGGCCAAGAAGGCCAATGGGATCCTGAGGTGCATTAAAAGCAGCACGGCCAGCAGGTCGAGGGAGGTGAACCTCCCTCTCTACTCTGCTCTGGTCAGGCCTCACCTGGAGTACTGTATCCAATTCTGGGCTCCCCAGTACAAAAAAGACAGGGATCTCCTGGAAAGAGTCCAGTGAAGGGCCACAGAGATAATAAAGCGTCTGGAGCACCTCTCTTATGAGGAAAGGCTGAGCGACCCCGGTCTGTTCAGCCTTGAGAAAAGACGACTCAGAAGGAATCTTAGTAATGTTTATAAATATCTTAAGTGTGGGAGTCAAAGGGACATGGCCAACTTCTTTTCAGTGGTCTATGGGGACAGGACAAGGGGAAAGGGCCATAAACTGAAGCATAGGAAGTTCCGCACCAACTTCTTCACAGTAAGGGTGATGAAGCACAGGCTGCCCAGAGGGGTTGTGGATTTTCCTTCTCTGGAGATATTCAAGACCCACCTGGACACATACCTGTGCAGCCTGATGTAGGGTGCCTGCATTGCAGGGAGGTTGGACTTCTAGAGGTCCCTACCAAACCCTACAATTCCGTGATTCAGTGATTTATGTCATATTTAAGTTTGTTATTTATAGGTGAATGTAAAGTTTTCCTCTTTGTTATTTGATAATTCCAAAGGACATTAAGTGCTGACTATGATTAGTTACTTTGATATGCTTCTCACTGTAGTCTCCATATGAAGGCACTTAACAAGAAACCAAAACCCTTAAAAGGGAAAACAGAGTGAACAGAAGCAGCAGCTGGACAGGCATCCCAGTATAAACATGAGGAAGCCACAAGGGCCTGCCACACAACCTACAGCTTACCACCAGTCAGCTGAGGCAGTATCTTCCATATAACAGAATGTAAATATCAGTTTTAGAAAAAAAAAATCTTATCAAGTGAAAAAAAAAGAAAAAAAAAAACACAAACAACAATTACTCCTTTTTACATAAATTATAAAACAAACATTTCAGTTGTATTACTTCTTAAAATTCTGGGTCTTACCTAAAAGATAAGAGTGCCCAACCAAAGCAGAAAGACAACAGTAAGTTGTAAAGGACATCATGTGTTTGAAGACACAACAGTATATTTAAGTCAACCTGTACAGTATTTACCCTCTGAGGATATCTACAGCTGCAATTACTATTTTCTGCTTTTTTTTTCAGAATGTATTAAGCAAATCTTCCAAGATCACCGGGTTTGGACTATTTCAGATGGATTACTGTCCCTCAAGCACTGTCTGCTGGGGAAACACTATCTACCTAGACAGGGTAAGGTGAACAAAGCTAACGAATTGTTTGTCTTAGGTTGGTGGTGTGATGCAAAAGGGAAAACAAAACAAACTACCACACCTTGACAACACAACCTTTAGAGACAGCTATGTGGCGGATAGGAAGTTCACTAAGTCAACAATGCTTTAAGGCACAATCAGGTTTCTACATATTACTAAGCGTGATAATCAATATTAACTGTTTCCACTGCTGAAAATTGTACCCATATAACATTGCTCATATTAGGATTCCTTTTAGAGAACTACATTTAGCATAGGTATAGCATGCAAGACACCCCACATTCATACAAGTTATCCCTCATCACACTGAGCAACCACATCATGGTATAACATACTTTCCTGTAGAGATCAGTAACTCACGCTCTGAATCAGAATATATCAAATAGCACATGCAAAGAAGAGGTAATAAATTACTTGGCTGAAAGTAACAAGAGATTTCTGGAAAGAAACGGCATCTTCACAGTTTGTTTTTTGGTCGTACTGTATCAGACAATTCTAATCAAACTTCATAATAAGCTAACTGTTCCAAAAACTAAAATGGAAAAATAAAAGCTCTTTCCTGTTTTGTCTTCAAAGGAAGAAAATGCA